>NC_052049.1:1261102-1861102 GCF_903992535.2 Arvicola amphibius
AGAGCCTAGGTGGCATTTGGAACAACCCAGGCTATGCCCTGTTTCCGTATTCACATACCATGAATGGCAGAAGAATGTGCTTTAGTTTTGGGGTGCCATCTATATTCTCAGACACCAAGGGGTTAGAGAACAGGCTAGTGAGTTCGTGGTCAGGCAGGCAATCTACAATAAGGCTATGGGATTAAGCCAGCGGGTTTTCTTTCTCCAGACCTAGCTATCCGTCAACTCAGTGCCATCACTGGCTGGGATAGAGAAAGTTCTAGACATTTCCTGGTGCTCAGCAAGCAAAAGAACAGGCCCTGTAAGCACAGAGGCCTGTGTGGTTGTGCGGTGGGGCATGCAAACCTTGGGTTCTGCAGCGGGGTTCCTGGGGACAAATGTTTGAGGTTTTATTGAACACTTCTACAAAGAGCTTGGGGGACCTGAGTGCCTCCAGAAGACTCTGCACTTGGTTGTAGCTGGGAACTGTCCCCAGGTGGCAGCTCAATTTGGAAGGTGGAGAGAGCCTGAGAAGGTAGGGTCTACCTGAAGGAAATGGAGTCATGGAGGGTGTGCCCCTTGCTGCTTGTGATGCTTTCCTTCCTCTGTAATGTCTGTCTTGACGCAAGCCTGCCAGCAGAGGAACTGGCCAAGCATGGACTAGAAACAGGCAGAGTAAACCTTTCTTTCTTTTAGTGTTTCTCTTGGATGTTAGTCTCCATGACCAAAGGTCAAGTATCCCCTCCTCAGAGCCACAAATCACAGAAGTGGGTTCTGTTTCCTGCTAGAGAAACATGGTATCGGTTGGGGGGGGGGGGTCATCCAATCACACTTTCTGCAAGAAGAAATGGTTTAAGAATGGTGGTTTTTCTGGCAACAGCTTAAGGTGCCTAGAAAACTTGGACCTTCTTTGGCCAGTAGCTTCCCCTGGATCTCTGGAGGTCCCACCTCTTATGTCCACTGCTTGAGCAGGTTGGAGTTGGCAAGTTGGATTTTTATTTTTTAAACTTTGCTTTCAAGTTGGTTAAAAAGAGTTAAAAGAAAGCTCACTTTTACTCAGCTAAGTGAGAGTCAGGCTCCATAGGTGCTAGTTGGGGAAGAACTTCCCCTGTTAATTCTGAATGGAAACTGTTGGCTGCCCTGCTCAGTCTCTTTAGGGGCAGCAAGGCCTTCTGAACACATAGCATGGGCAATGAAGACCAGGGCTGGAATCTATCCAATCAGCAAGTAGCTCCATTTCCAGAGAGTAAGCCTGCTCTTTGTTAGATCCAGTTCCACCTGGATCTGGTGCTGCCCAGGCTCTGGTAAGGGGAGGCCAGGGAGGACAAACTATCTTTTAAAGAGAATACAGTTAGAGACAGAAGAAACGGAAAACTTGAATCTGAATCAATTGCGTTTCTCTATAGAAATGCTAATGTCTTAACAGAGGCTCCAGCTTTGACACATGGTGGTTTGGTCTGTTCCTGGGTATTCTTAAGTCTTAGCAGCCTCTTGTGAAAATAGAACAGATCTTGTCGAATGGTCCCTTTCTGAAAACCTCATGTGTTACTTTGTCCTCTGTTGCTACGATCAACCACTCCAATGAAAGGTAACTTGGGGAGGAAAGTGCTTACTTGTTTATAGTTCTAAGTGATAGTTCATCACAGAGGGAAGTCAAGGCAGAAACTCAAGCAAGTACCTGGAGTAGCAACTGATGCTGAGGATATGGGAGAAAGCCGTGTCCTAGCTTGCTGTTATGGCTTAGCCAGTTTGCTTTCTTACACAAACCCAGCACCACTGTCCAGAGATGGGCTAGGTCTTCCAACATCACTCATCCCAAAAAAATGTTCTCGTAGACTTGCCTACAGGTCAATTTGAAACATTTTCCCAACTGGGTTTTCCTCTTTCCCGGATGATACTTTTTTTTATCAAGTTGGCAGAAAACTAACCAGCACCCCCTCGCCAAACCCCAGTCAAGCCAGCTAGCGTTGCTTCCGAGAAAAGAGAAAGTAAGAAGGCTGCCACTTTCACTAGTTTGACTATTCCATACAGATGAGCAGACACACGAAGCATGCTATCTGGTGGAGGCAGTGTGTGCTCTACACAGACACAGCCCATTCCTGAGAGAGATACATAGCTCAACGGTATCTGCCGGGGCCTCAGATGTGCCAGAATTTCCAGCAACTTCTGTCTGCCCCCGTTCAGCTGCCCTTGTCTCTCAGAAGCCCACCTTCCTGGAGACAACGGCCTGGCCATGCTCAGCTAACCTTCCTCTGGGCCTTCCTGGGATGCACTGAGGTGTTCTGAGCTGGCATTGGTACCTTGTCTCCTGCTATCCAGCTGCAATTGTATAACTGTCCCTGAAAGCATTTCCCCAGCTGGGCAGCGTGTCAACATAGATGGAGATGCATTCTGAGGTAGTGTTTCCGTTTAGGCACCATTCATTTCATGTGACTTTCCTGGCACTCATTTTGGGTTGGTAGCACAAGGAGGTAGAAAAAGGGAGTCAGAGTCCAGCTTCACCCAAGATTGATAGGTCCAGAGCCCCTGGGACTTAGCTTCCTTCGTGTGGTAGGGCAAGAGATCAGGTAATCGTGCAGAGTCACTGCTAAAAACATTGACCATACCTGGCATGAGCCCTGTGCAGGTGACAGGGCCAATGTGCCCAGGAAGATAGTTTCTTATTTCTTCTGTTTGCAAGGAGTTTTCAGGAGTGCTGAACTGACTGGGCTGATGGCAGTCTGAGGTGGAGTAGAAGACCTTCTCAATATGTATGACGATGCTTTCAGATACTTTTCCTGGAAAACTTAAGACCCCCTTCTTGACAGTTTGTTATGTAGCTAAATTCTTAATGGATCTAAATCCATTGGGCAGTTCATAATGATTCTAAATCACGTTCCAGGTGAGGGTGTGAGGTCATAGTTATAGTATAGTCTGGCAGACCTGCCACTAATTTAAGCTAGCATTTTCTAGTTTCCTTTTCGGAAAACAATCAGGTGTTTGGTTTCAGCTCAACGTGAGAGCTAGTGAAGGGTGAAGGGTCAAGGATGAGGTAAATGCAGAGGGCAGTCCTAGGACTGACTGTCATTTTCTTCAGTTTTTGTTTGCTATGCCAAGCCAGGTAGGAAGAAAGACTGGGGCCTACAGAGAAAGGTTATTGCAGAACATTGCTGCAGGGAGCTTCATAACAACCTTGGGAGTCAGTTAGTGGCCCAGTCCCTCTTCTGTAAGATTGCAGACGCTGGCATGACCTTCCTGTGGCTTCCTGAAAGAATGTCACAAGGAGGCTCCTGCTTGTGTGCTGTAGCCAACAAATGACCAGAGCAGGGCAGACAGGGCAGGGGCTTTAGCTGCTGCCCTACAGGTGGTTTACATTGTGATGCTGCAAAATTAATTCATGCTCAGGAGAACCTGTGGTTCAGATTTTGTATTTGCTCTCTATCTGGGCTCGTTATATGCACTGTGAACTTGCTGCACTGGGCAGCACAGCAAACCCTAACTCCAGCCGGCTCTGCAGGGGTGAGGGGAACAGCTGACATTCTGTACTGTTCTGTATCATCAGAGTTGGGTGGGGTGCGTTTTGTTTTGTGTGCTTCCCGGCATGTCCTGAAAACACCCATCTAGGAATAGATGAGATGATCAATATTTGATTAAAAATTTGGCTTTTTGCTAAATAATTTTGCTCAATTATAAACTAATAGAAGCAAGGAGGCTGAGGTTTGATACTAAGTAAGTTGGATGTATTTTCAATGCAGAGCACTTTTAATTCATGGTAACTTCCGTAGGGATGTAATCCACATATCTGTGTTTTAGGACTAAGATAATTTTCATATTTATCAGTAAGGCAAATGCATTTCAGTGAATTGGCCTCCTTACTTTGGATATTCTTTGCAAACCTATTTGTACCAGCACCAGTTTAAAAACACTTTAGTAGCCGGGCGGTGGTGGCGCACGCCTTTAATCCCAGCACTCGGGAGGCAGAGGCAGGCGGATCTCTGTGAGTTCGAGACCAGCCTGGTCTACAAGAGCTAGTTCCAGGACAGGCTCCAAAGCCACAGAGAAACCCTGTCTCGAAAAAACCAAAAAAAAAAAAAAAAAAAAAAAACACTTTAGTATTCATCTCATTCAGTTTATTTCCATATTCTCAAATTCAGAAGGCCTACAAAACTTCAGTCTCACAAAAAAAGAAAAACCATGGAATTTGATCTGCAGACTACTTTACAGTAAGTACCCACAAACCCACCTCACTGCCAGGTTAGCACTATGCTGAATGAGACAACCACTTTCCAAATATCACACAGTAATGTCTTAAACACTGTAACTTTACATCCAAGGCCTTGTAAGATCAGATCTGAAATATTTGAGGGCGCCTGTATTTCCAGGATATCAACATATTCCCTTTCTTTGGTGGTTGTAAGAAACTGAGACCTGGCTGAACTGTCCCCAAAAGCAGACGACAGAAGAGGAAGAAGAGAGAGAGGAGGAAGAGTAGGAGGGAGGAAGAGGAGGAAGAAGAAGAGAAAGTAGAAAATGGAAGAAGGAAGGAGGAAGAGAAAGGAAAAGAAGGATGGAGGAAGAGAATGAGGAAGAAGAGGAAGAGGAGAGAAGGGGAAGAGAAGAAGGAAGGAGGAATAAGAAGAAAAAAGAGGAGGAAGGAAGAAGAGGAAGAGGAGAAAGAAGAAAGGGAAAGAGGGGGTAGAGGAAGGAGGAAGGAGGAAGGAGGAGGCTGGTGCAGAGTGGAGGCGGGAATAGCTCAGCCAGTGTCCCAGGATGAGTGGAGAGGTCGGCACTGGAGGAAAGTAATTAATTATGAATGTGCCCACAGAGAATCTATTATAAGGAGCTCTGAGCTCTGCAAGATACATAGAGAGAAATCCAGAATAAAAAACACAGCCTGACAGTGTGGGGTGTAAAAATGAATAGGAATGTTTTCTTTTTTTTTCCTTTATTAAACTAATGTACCATTTGGTTAATCAAGGAGCTAGGTAAACTTTAGTAAGAACGATGAAGTCAGTGGAAACGTGGAAATAGCTGTGTTCATATTTCTTATTAATTGTTCAACAGGAAAAGATGGAAAGAAATGTCTACAGTTACAAAGTCCCTGAGTGTCTGGACCCTTGAAAGCAGGTCTCCTTGGCAGTCCAGTTCTGCGGGAGTCTACATCAGACCAGGATTTCTGACGCTCTCAGGAACTTTCTCAGGACCCAAAGGTGCCAGCTATAGGCCAGAGATGAAAGCCTCACCATGTTTGGTGACAAACATATTTAGAGGAGGAAATGATACCAGAAAGGTGCTAGATAAGAAAAGAACGCAGACTTTCTTGGAGCAGATGCAGAATTCTGATTCTGGGGAGACAGCCCCCAGTGTTTGATGCTATAAGAGGGAAATGTGGAAGAAGAGAATCTTTAGTACTAAAAATTATTGTTTTCTTAACTTGGAAGCTTGTTCTATTCTTAAGTCAATGTTTGTGCCCCCCCATCCATAAACACAGCTATCTGAGGATCATGTCTCTACAGGCCACGTCGGGATTCAAATCAGGACTCAGGGTCATTACCATGACATGTAAGAGAAGGTAAAAAACCCAAAATGATCAGAGAGAAAGGATCTGACAGTAACCCAGGTTGGGCTCCCATTGAGTTGGGCTATGTTGATCCAGAGAGTCGTGTGGGTGCTGCAGATATAGCTCAGCAAGCAGAGTGCAGGCCTAGAATATCAAAGGACCTCGTTCAAAACTCAGCATTGCTGAACATAAGCTAATGGAGGCACACACAGGATGTCCACCACATAAGGTCTCCAGATATCAGCAGCCTTGTGCACTAAAACTGAATTCAGTTTCTGTGGTTACTTTGCTCCTTGGGAGGAGGTAGTTTTGAGCCGTGAGCCAAGAGCTGAGACAGGGGAGCCCCTACTGCACCCCACAGACTTCCTTGTGGGAGCTAGGAGCAGCCAATGAACACATGGGAGAGACAGTGACAGCAGTCTGTACTTCAGGGACAGGAAAGTCACATGTACACAGATACAGAGGGGCGAAGAGAGAAGCCAGAGTGGTCAAGAGGAGAGAGGGAGGTGGCCCCAGGATTTCAATGGCAGTGAGGTGACAGTGGCTTGGAGGAGCACTGTTTCTGACCCTGTGTGACACCACGCCTCGAACCTGGAGGCAGAGACACCCTATAGAAGACGGTATGGACTATGGGGGCAGGGACTTGGAAATCAAATATCGTGGGGAACAGAAGAGTTGGCCATTGCTACCAGGGTTTTATTCCACCCCTAATCACACCCTCCCCGAAGGTCCCAAGAGGAGGCAGCCACTTGGCTGCCAGAACGTTGATGCAGATGAAATGGGAATTTAACAATGTCTCTGGGTGAATGCATGTTGTCCCCCCCTCCCTGCTTTTTTTGAGGGTGTCACATGATCTCACTGTGTGACATCTCAAATCTCCATCTTGCTTTGTTGGGCCTCTATGCATGAATAATTTTCCCAGTGCTTGTTTTTAGTGGGGCCAGAGAAAGAGCGCATTACAGGCACACAATCTCCTGTTGTCTGCTATCAGCATTCGGGGGGCTGAGCTGGCTTACAACAGTGTAAAGACACCGGTGGCATGTGTTATAATATATGAGGCATTGTCCCCGTGAAGAACACACGAAAGAAAGAACATTGTTCTACGAGGGAGCAATTCACCGGGTTTTTCCCAGAGACTCTTGGGTCAAGTTTTCATGGGCCTATTTGATTTTCAAATTCTGTTTCTGCCCTCTTTCCTCTCTAGGAACAGAGTGTCCAAACTTGTCTACGCTCACTTCCATGTTTTGTGCATGGTCGATGTCCTTTAAAAAGAGTACCTCAAATAAGTCTTTATTCTTGTTTTGTTGGCTCTCATTCTGTGTTTTCATGAACTTTGGCCCCAGCCATGGCAACTGCGGGAAAATGCTAACAGTGATTGACAGGATTAGAGGAGCGGGTCCCCATCCGCATTTCAAACACTCGGGGAACAATGGGGATGGGGGTGAGTGAATTAATGAGGGACAGGGCTGTCAAAAGAGCACACATACTTTACATAAACCTGATTATCTTTGCATGGCAGAAATGGAGAAAAATACCGGAGGGGGCCAAGCTTGGCTCTCAGTCCGCCTCCAAAGGAGCGTGGAAGGCCCATCCTGCTCAGCTCAGCTGGCCTGGCCTCCCTCCCAGGCAGCATCCATCAGCCATGCTACTTAACAAGTCTATTCAGGGGATAGGGAAGGCTCCCAATGGCCCTCTTTTCAGAACTCAGCACCTCTGTGGGGTGGTGAGTTGTTTTGTTGTTAGTTTTCCTTGGGAACCAGTGCTTAATGTTATCTAAGAACACATTCCAACCCCTGGACTTGAGGTAGCCGTCAGGGTCCCTGCTGCTAAAGAGATGCATGCGTTCTCACTCTAGGAACCCCAAAGAGCCCAGTGATGAAGTATAGACTTATATCCGGGAGGCCATCAGCTGCAGGGATCCTGCTAGGAGGAATCCCCCACCATAACACACACACACACACACACACACACACACACACACACACACACACACAAACACTCACACACATACACACACTCACTCACACACACTCACACTCTCTCACACACATACACACACACTCACACTCTCACAAACACTCACACACAGACACACACGCACGCACACACACGCACACGCGCACACACGCGCGCACACACACACAGGCACACACACACGCACACACACAGGCACACACACACGCACAGGCGCGCGCACACACACACGCACACACACAGGCACACACGCACACACACACACGCGCACACACACACAGGCGCACACACACACACGCACACACACGCACACACACGCACACACGCGCGTCAGACACAACACGCACACACACAGACACACGCACTCACACACAGACGCACACGCGCGCAAACATACAGACACACACGCACACGCGCGCGCACACGCGCACACACAGACACACACTCACTCACACACTCTCTCACACACACATACACACACACTCACTCACATACACTCACACTCTCTCTCACACACACTCACACACATACACACACACTCACACTCACATTCACACTCTCATACACACTCACACACACACATACTCACTCACACACACTCTCACTCACATACACACACTCACACACACTCATTCTCTCACACACATACACACACTCACTCACACACACACTCACACTCTCTCACACACTCACACACACACACACACACTCACACACACACTCTCACTCACATACACACACTCACACACACGCACACACTCACACTCTCACACATCTCTCTCACACACACTCACGCACACATACACACACACTCACACACACTCACACACACTCACACTCTCTCTCATACACACACAAGGACTCCCATCTAACAGTAGTTCATTTAGCAAAGGAAACACCTGTTACCTGGGAACCTCCTGGAACGGGGGCTAAAGAGGTCCCCTGTGGATGCCCTTCAGAGAAAGGGCATAGACACCATCCTTCCTTCATGTACAGGTCATGCCTGTCTGCCCATGGCATTGGTCATTTGGCAGAGAGAACTATTGCTGGTACTGGTTTCTGGAATCCAACCTCTGTGCCACATTATAAAGTAAGCTAACCGCCACTCACACAAGAAATTCATGAGCTCAGGGACAGATGCATTTGGTGCATTTTTCTGCCATGCTAGCAGAGTCCCCAGGCACATTTGCTTCTCGGGATAGTTGACTTGACTGGTAGGGGCAAGTCAGCCAGGGTGTCCAGAAACAGTCACGCCCCCACGTTCTGTGTTAGCAGACCGAGCTTGGTGTAGGGTGGAGCGAGGAAGACCGGGAGCAGAATACTTCTCACCTCTGGCCAGACTCCAGCCCTGATGCCCAGCACCCACCTTGCCAGCCTTGCTTTTCCAACACCTTGCCAGCCTTGCTTTTCCAACACCAAGGTTTCAGGGTGTAAGGGAGTTTGCACTTATAGAATAACCTCAGAGCCATTGTGGTTAATTTTAACTGCACAGGTGCCCCACTAAACACCAAACCACAGAAATAAAACCAAACCACCACCACCAACAACAAAACAGGGCCCCCATTCACTGTAACACCCACCCCCTTCTGAGTGGATACTACCTGTGGTGGGTGTGTTGGCTACAGAGAACAGGCTGCAGGTTGGAGCTGGCGGGACTATGCCTGGAACTCACCTGCACAGCCTCACACCCATGTATACGTGTACACCAACCCAGGCCAGGCAGGTTCCAAATGCAGAACCTCCTTAATTCTTGAGCCTCGGGGCTGGCGGCAATACTTCTAGCCCAGCCAGCAGATGGCTCTGTCCCACACATCCTCCTGGAGCCTGCCACCATCTCCTCAGGGACCCACACTCAGGTCACTGACTGACTGGACAGGGAAGGAGGAAAGACTTCTTTGCTCTGCTCTCCAGGGAGTGAGGGTAGGGCAACCAGAGGGTATTGCAGAAGAAGGACAAATGCACTCTGCGTGCAGGGAGGTTGAGGACACTCTAATCTGAGGAGTCTGGAATTATCCCCATCAGGAAGGCCCCAGAGAGGCATTAGTGCCCTTAGAGACTGTGAGAAGTAAACACTATTGATTGTGTGTTTACACTGCCTCCTTCTTGGTGAAGTACTTGGACCCCATATCCTGTCAGTGGCTCACTTTAGTCTAGAGTCCTTTGAAAATAGAGGGGTTCGATTTTTTTAAGCTTTTTAAAATTGTTTTTTTATACTATACATTTTTCTCTGCTCCCCTCCCTTCCTCCTTTCCTCCCTTCTGCCTTGTTCTGTGACCCCCACGTTCCCAGTTTACGCAGGAGATCTTGTGTTTTTCTCCTTCCTATGTAGATCCATGTATATCTCTCTTAGGGTCCTCTTTGTTGTCTAGATTCTCTGGGATTGTGAGTTTTAGGCTTTTTTTCTTTGTTTTATGTCTAAAAACCACTTATGAATGAGTACATACGATATTTGTCTTTCTAGGTCTGGGTTACCTCACTCAATATGTTTTTTTTTTTCTAGATCCATCTATTTGCCTGCATATTTTAAGATGTCATTATTTTTTTTTACCGCCGAGTAGTACTCCGCTGTGTGAATGTACAGAGGAGTTCCATTCTTAAGAAAGTTTCCCTCCTCTCACTGTAATTAGTACATTGATACTGTAAGTAAAGATATGGCCAAACATTTTAATTACAATACATGTGTAGGTCTCATGTCCTTTTAACGTTTCGTTCTCGGCAGGGTTGAATGCAGATGGCTGTTTGTGTCTGTGGCCTTGTATCATTTCATGTGTTTGCAGCCTAGAAAATCTGAATCTAGGCTAGCAGCTTCCCTCAGCCACTAAGAGACTTGCCCATTCCGAGCCCTTAGATCCTCTAGAGCCATGTCCAGCTCAGAATTTAAAATATGCTGTCCATCTTACAGGGACAATTGGCCTCTGATATGGGGCAGTAACATTCTGGCAACAATACATTTTTCTCTACTAGACTTCGTTACCTTTAGCATATGTCTGTCCATGCATATCGCTAGTGGCCTTTTAAAGAAATAGGTTGACTCAGCTTATTCCTGTGAAATTTATGGCTTCACATAAGGTGAGGTACACTGAGACACCAATGTCCTTGGTCAAAGAAGCTTGTGGGTAAAGCTTGGTTAGGCTTGAATCTCCTGAGATTCATTTTATTTGCCTGTTCATGGAGTTATTGGAGTTACATAGGATGACTCTTCTCTCATGCCAGGCTCACTTGAGTATGTTATATTTTACTTGACTTTTTTTTTTTTCTAATGATCCTAAAACCTTCTCAACAACCCTTTCAAAGACTCTGGCTGACCCTTGACAGACTGACTGCCCTCCATCTGCTCAGACTCTCACCCCTCCATTGTGCTACATCCACCAGGCACCTAATAGGCTGCCTCAAGTCAGGTCTAACCAAGGCCAAGGCTGAGAGGTTCCTGAGGACTGCAGGAGGCAGGGATGCCTGCTGCTGCTTCTACACTGAAAGTCTTACATCTGTAAGGTGGGCAGCTTGGTCCCACATGCCCCCTGCTCTACAGATGGTTCTTCTAGCCACCTTAAGGCCTGAGTGGATGTAGTCCCTCTCATTTTTTTTTTTAACTGGGAAAGGTTAATATTGACCAACACCTTGACAGGACCTAGAATCGGATACACAACTCTGGAGATTCTAGATTGGGTTGGTTGTACCTGGAAGATGAGCCCTGAACATAGATGGTAGGCATTTCACAGACTGAGGTCCTGATCTGAAAGAAAAGGAGAAAATGGCCAGAGTACTATCATCTGTCTCTCTGCTTCTTGGCTGTGGAATACAGTGTGATCAGCTGCCTTGAACCATGACTTTCCTCCTATGATACACCTTCAAACACTAATAAGCCCTTCATGCCTTAAATTGATATTGTTGGGTATCTTTATCACAAAGAAAGCAAAATCAACCAGTAGACCACTCCTCTGCAGTCTGGACAATGGGCTCCATATAAAGAGTCAAGTTAGACTCAGCACCCCTAAGTCATTTGACACCATTAAGAATGTTCTTATCAGTAATTAATAGGCCATCCACGGTACATCTTCTAGATGTCAGAGGGTCTTGTCTAGAGACAAGTCCTGGGTGTCCTCTCTGAGTGGCTTAGACTTGGGGAAAGCTTCAGCACCCCATGGTAATCTCGCCAAGGTATTTGTTTGAAGTGAACACACATGTTCTGGCTAACACTTGTGGTCTGTGCACCTGGTTCATACCAATTGTTAGAACCAGGATACTCTGTCCATTCATTGCTGCTAGGAGGCTACTCACCTCTTCCTGCCTGCAGAAAAAAAAATGTTACCAGTGACCTGTGGTCTCTGGAAGTTTAAAAATCTTGTCTGTGTTCAATATCAAAGCTCTGTTGTAATGTCTGAAAGCCTGTTTCCTTCAGCTTTTGTTTATACTATAAAAGCAGTTACTTGACTCTCTTTGGGGAAATGGGGAACCGGACAGGAAAAGGTTAAGTTGCCTGCGATTTCTCAATCAGCCTCAGGAAGCCTCGGGTCAATTTTGCTCATAAAACTCGGCACAAGTATTCCTTTTCTATCAAAGGAAATTCTAATTCTGCACACAGTCCAGAGCCACTCAGATTATTACACATTATTAAAAATTAATTTTAAAAATGGCCTATTTTGTGTCCAGCTTTAAAATGGTAGTCACAGAAAGGACGTAGACCCTCACAGCGATTCTGTGAGGAAAGGGATGGGCTTCTGCTTGGCGAGCAGGAGCCACTGGTCCTACTTAGTTCCCTTGGTACTGTCACCAGGATGCTGACACAGCAAGGCCGGGGTGGGAGGGACCAGGACTTCTGTGGGAGCAACTGCATAGAACTCAGGAAAGCCAGAGGTTAGTCAATGGAGCGGTTTGCTTCCTGAGCCCAGTTCCCACCCTCTGTAGCCCCCATCCCTTCAGGAGGAGCCAGCAAGCCTGAAGAACGAGACAAGACACACTGGTTCAGCTGCTTTTGGACCCACCTAAGGAACCTTACTTACTCCTATTCAGTTTCTCGCAGGCCCATGTCCAGATGGCCAGAACCTAGTGGATTCTTGAGCGATATCTCAGCCCCAGCACCAAGCCGAAGATGGGGACTGAGCCTGCTGGCCATTAACCAGCCTCAAAAGCAGCCGATCTGCAGCCCGTTTTGATCTTATTCTCACCCTAACCTCAACCCTTCCTACCTTGTCTTATTGGGCCTCCCTGACAAAGACCACAGGTCTAGCTACTTCCAAATCACAGAAAATTGTTTCTCCCAGTGATAGAGACTGGAAGACCAAGATGGAGGTGAGTCCTGTTGAGGTTGGATGGAGAATAGGCTCAGGCCCTGACCCTCCTGTAGATTCTGTCCCCACTTTTGTATGTGTATCTGTGTCACTGGGACATCAGATATGTTGGTGGGGTCATGACAGTGACTAGTCTTAATCCCTCTCTTTCCCTTCCTTCCTTCCTTCCTTCCTTCCTTCCTTCCTTCCTTCCTTCCTTCCTTCCTTCCGTCCGTCTGTCCCTCCCTCCCTCCTCCCTCTGTCTGTAGTATATTTAGATGGGAAATGGGAGAGGAATACTTCAGACCCAGGGATTCACTCAGTTATCTATCCATCCATCCACCCATCTATCCATCCATCCATCCATCCATCCATCCATCCATCCATCCCTCCTTCACTCATTTGTATATCTACAGTTATCTATTCATCTGTCCCCATTCACCCACTCTTTCAAATCTATCTATGAGAGGAGCGAGAGAGGAGCGAGCGAAGCGAGCGAGACAGCGAGCGAGCGAAGGAGCGAGGAGCGGCGAGCGAGCGAGCGATGCGTCTATCTATCGATCTATCTATCATGCTATCTCTATCATATCTAATCTATCTACTCTCTGATTCTATCGATCTATTATATCTATCTATCTATCTATCTATACTATCTATCTATATCTATCCTTATCTCTCTCAGGTCTATATATCTATCATGTCTAGTCGTATCTAATCTCTCTCATCTATCTAATCATCTATCTCTCTCTCTCTCTCTATCTATCTATCATCTATCTATCTATCTATCATCATCGTCTATCTATCTATCTACTATCTATCTATCTATCTATCTATCTATCTATCTATCTATCTATCATCTATCTATCATCTGTTTGTCTGTCTGTTCATCCATCTGTCTGTCTATCCACCCATTCATCCGACAATGTATTCATCCATTCATTTATGTATTTAATTATCCATCAATGTACCCATCTCTCCCATTTATCAAATTAATATTTCTGGTATATTCATCATCAACTACCCTTGGGAACCTAGCATACATGTCACCTCCCAGATAGGAAGCTCTGTGTTGAGCATGACTCTTCTTGCATTTGTCGGAAGGCCGCATCTCAAGCTCCTCCAAGGCGCAGTCTGCTTAGCACACTAAGATAAACTGGTACTATGTGATAGTGTGTTTAATTCTGAAATATCATGTGACCCAGACCCAGAACCAACTAAACTCATTACTGGCTCCTGTTAGTGTCTTGGCCTTGGAATGCACTGTCAATGACTTCATTCCAATGCCCTGTGTAGCACCTGTTCCACACCTCACAGACTGGAGACCCCATTAGAAAAAAGCAGTCATGGTGCAAACTGAACTCCTATCCCTTTCTGAGTGCCAAGCCCCATCAGGAGAAGGCATAACCTCTGCTCTTCCAGAGGACAGACTTTAGTGGAGGCCACTGGAGACTCAGCAGGTCTTAGGAGCTGGACACAGTGGTGGCAAACCACCCAAGGTAGTTCAGCCCACATGGTCCAAATGGCCATTTTCCTGAGAGTTTTCTGGAGGCAAATGCCATTCTGTGAGGTTTCTTGGCACCTCTTACCACTCAGCACGCTATGGCCAGTCTGTTAGGTCCACTAAGTGGCCAAGCTCTTTTTTTCTCCACCTGCAGATACCTTTTTCCCATCCTCTTCTGGGGTGAAGAAGTTACTTAGAAGGGAATGCTCCTTGCTTTTACGGTATCCTGCTCACTAGAATGCCAGGAGGAACTCCAAGAAACTTTAGATCAGTCCTAGCTAGTGGATGTTGCCCCCGGGATGGAGATGATGTTCTTCTGATACAGGAGAATATGACAGTATCTGGAGACCTTATGTGGCTTCCTGAACATGCCCTGAACGGACACCTTTCAGGGGATGTCAATAAACCGTCATCTATAATAAAATGCCCAAGGCAGGTGAAAGGAGAAGCAGCTCCTTCCTAGCCTCTGGTTGGAGCTTTAGGTAGTCTGTGTTAACAAGCAGGAACATTTTAAGCAGGAAACAAAAAGACAGAGAGGTGACCCACACAGTCCCCTCTGAGGACACAACTCCAAAGAGCTGAGGACCAACTACTAGGCCCTTATGTTTCAAGATTCCCTCATTTCCCAACAGTGACACTTTGCGACCAAGTCCTTGACTTTGGGCCTTGGGAGAATTTTGCATTCACACCACAGCAGGCATCAGGATTCTCTCAGAATGAGCATGCTTCTTGAGGGGTTGCCATCTGAATGTAAGTTTCAGGAGGTTCACCTGTTCTATGTCTAGTTTTGACATCTATGGCCTTGTGGGATGAACTGGGCACCAGTGTCCATGAGGACAGGACTGCTTTTAGTCCTCTGTCTTGCTCGGATTCATCTTTCATTGTATTGGCACCTTTCAAGCCTGTGTATTGGGACAGGTAAGCTTTTGGCATAGAGTACCATGTTGGCAGCGGTGACGGGCTCCTGGCTCAGCACCCTGAGTAGACTCCTCTCTGGGTGCCTTTCCCAGGATTAGAAGCTCTGCTACTATTCATTGGGTTTAGGTATCCAGTGGTTCTGGAGTTCATCTAGATCCTAGTCTCCTTCTGCAGAACAGAGAATGCCAGGGCCTGCTGGCAGCTTAAGGGTTAATTCTCAGAACTCCTTGAAGAAGTTAGAGTCACACCTACTTACTTGATGTTGGTTTGCAAATGGATTTTCAGTGTATCTCCCACAACAACCATTGGTAGTAGACCATAAATAAGTACAATGCTAATGTTTATGGTCATGGGGTCTGATGATGATCCCTGGCCTGGCATGTTGGAATGGCTGAATGCCTCACCTGTACCTTGTGTGGCCAGACCCATTAACTTCCATGTGCTCCTTCATGGAGTGTTATTGCCCAGAGAAGATGGATCAATATTTCATCTGTGGAACATCTTGACCGAGGATGTCTGGGCCTATTGTAGGCCTGCTGATAATGGCCCCTTTATTCAAGCTGACTTGTAGGAACAAGAGATAAAGGGCTACCATGTGCTCTGAAGGTATGGAGGTTATACACGAGAGGAAGGCCTCAGGTTGGAAAGCAAGACTTGGGAGGAAGAGCAGAGGTTTGGAAAGCAGCGAGGGGGGGGGGGGAGCTTTCTCAACAAACTGAAATCTAGCTGGGCTTGAATAAATTTCGAAAGGCATTGCCTCATAAAATATTGATGTTACTAACCTTTGTTTTTGAGACTCAAAACAAGTCTTACACTCTGAATAGTTACTCATTCTTTGTACAGATAACTGCTAATCACTCAGAGTCCCGCGGCAGCCTTCTTGACTGTTCTGAGCTCACGGTTTTCCTGTGATTTCCATGTGTGTTCTCTGAGGTCCTCTGTTCAGCAATAGCTGCAGAGGAGCAAACAGTGCAGTGGACAGCAGAGTGGTCTTCCCCAGCTTTCTGGCTCACCCAGGGCCTTCCAGGTGTTCATGACCATGCATGTCAGGCATGGCCCCCACAACCATGGGAAGGGGTGAGACTTGATGCTATCCACCATCGGCAAGTGGTGGGCAGAGTTGGGGTGACTTGCAAAGGCAAGGCAGGGTTGGCATGAGCAGATCTGACTCTCATCCTCCGTCTCTGGCTCCACTAGATTCTTAAAGCCGTATTTACTTCCTATAATATGTCACCCCAATATTCTTTTCTCCCAGATCCCTGCCTTGCTAGTGTCCATGTGACTAGTGTGAGTCCTCTCCTGAGCATGTCTGAGTCCTCCATCCTGGCCAGTGCAGCGCACGTGTCGTCTCAGATTCCCAGTGTGTGTTCCTCAGCCCAGCAGCCTTTGCAGGCGCACCAAAGCCTGTGTCCAACTGAAGTGTGGCTTGTGGGCATTTTCCCAGATTGTCTCTTGTTATCAGATTCTGACAGGTGAAACAGACGTGCAGGACCTCCTGTCCCCTCTCACACAGAGTCTAGAATCCCCACAGGCAACATTTTCTTGTTTTTGAGTTTAAAATAGTTTTTTCCCAGTTTTTATTATAATTTTATTTTCCAATTTTAATTGTTTTTCACTTTCATACATTTATATAATAATTTTTTTTGGTTTTGACTTCATATCTTATCTCTCTCCCGCCTCCTTCTTCTCAAAGTCTCTCCTATTTTAACATCTTTTTTTTGTGTGTGTGTGTGTGTGGCTGACTAAGTTTAATTACAGTTTCTTGCCTGGGTGATGGTGGAATGATACTTGGTGGAGCAAGGTCAATTTATTTGTGGCTACATCCCTGAAGGAAAACACCTAGCCCCTAATAAGTATTGATTGCTGTAGTCCCTCTAAGAGGGACTTATGGACCCACCTCTCACCCATGACGGAATGTTGACAGACACAATGTTGTGAAATCTGTGGAGAAGCACAACCTCAGTGAGTGTAACGGCGACGTCACCGTCCAGGAGACAACCTTCGCTGTGCGTCTTCCCCATACTCAGCTCTTACAGTCTTTCCACCCCCCTTGACCGTTATGTTCCTGAACTCTGGGGAGGGTGTTAGAGCTATTCCAGTTGATTCCATTTCTGACAGCAGGGATGTGAAAGTGAGTTCTTTAATTTGAAAGCTTGTGAAGTGGGTACCCAACCACTGTTGCCTTATTTCTAACTGGGTGTCACTGCGACTGGGCTACCTGGACTGCATGCTCCCATTCTTCTGAGCTGTGTTGAGATCTGTCAGTGCTGGTAGATGTTTCACTGGGTGAGTTATCTCTGCTTGAGATGCATGTGCACCCATGGATCTTGGTGCAACTTTCCCTGTGAGATTGGCCAAGGTGGCCTCGAAGCCTTGTTCCTAACCCTTGCCTTACTTATTGAGAGAAAGAACTAGGGGAGGCATGTATTCTCGGCATGGCCTCTGATGAGGGGGGCTTGGTTGAGCTCTGGGTAGCCCCACTGAACAAGTGGCAGAAGGTGTTGTAGGGGTGCTTTCTAAGTTCTGGGATCTGAGGGAAGATGACTGAGACTCAGCACTCCCCAGCACTTAGGGCTTCAACAAACCCTGTGACTATCCACCTCCCCTAAAACTTCCTCAGGTAGTGGGACATCTACAGCACAATGTTTTAATCATCTTGATGCTTGTTACTAGTATTGACTTAAGTTTCCACCCCAGACCTAACTCTGCTGGCCTCTTCTTTTTTATGTTTAGGGCATTCAAGTCAAAGCAATTACAGCTTAGTTGGGGTCAAGTGAATCATGTCTGTGACCATTTTCTGTCATTGGTGGAACTTTTATTTCTGAATCATGTGGTTTAAATCAAACATTTTATGGTTTTTTTATTGCCTCTATTTTTTTCCATTTGAAAAACTAGTTTTGATTTTGCTGTTTATCATGAGTTGTACACACACACACACACACACACACACACACACACACACACACACACACACACATATATATATATATATATATATATATATATATATATATATATATATATATATATCTGGATGTAGTAGTGAATGTCCTTAATCCTAGCACTTGAGATGTGGAGACAGAAGGATCTTGAGTTCAGGTCAGTCTGCATTATACAGCTAGATCCTCCTGAGAGAGGGGGAGGCAGACACACACACACACACACACACACACACACACACACAGAGAGAGAGAGACAGAGACAGAGACAGAGACAGAGAACTAGAGCCTGATGCCTAACTTAAGAACTCAAGAATTATTTGTAGACTAGGGTAATGAATTAACTGACATTCCTTCACACCACTGTGTACTTTACCTATAATCTCCATTGTTTGGGATTTTATTGCCTTTCTTTTCTCTTTTTTTAAAAATGAAAACAAACTATCTTTTTTTCATTTTACATACCAATCCCAGTTCCTACTTCCTCCCCTCCTCCTGCTCCCTCCATCTTCCCCCACATTCCATCCCCCCATCCACTTCTCAGAGAGGATGAGGCACATTGCTTTGGGGAAGGTCTAAGGCCCTGCCTACTATATTTAGGCTAAACAAGGTATTCCTCCAAAGAGATAGGTTCCCCAAAAGCCAGTACAAGCAGTAAGGATAAATCCTGGTGCCACTTCCAGTGGCCTTGCAGTCTGCCCCAGCCATGCAACTGTCCCCCACATTCAGAGGGACTAGCTGGGTCCTATGCTGGTTCCTTCCCTGTCCAGCTGGAGTTGGTGAGCTCCCATTAGCTCAGGTAAGCTGTTTCAGTGGGTGTCTCCATCATGACAACATTTTAAAAAGTTGTTGCAGCCGGGCGGTGGTGGCGCACGCCTTTAATCCCAGCACTCGGGAGGCAGAGGCAGGCGGATCTCTGTGAGTTCGAGACCAGCCTGGTCTACAAGAGCTAGTTCCAGGACAGGCTCCAAAGCTACAGAGAAACCCTGTCTCGAAAAACCAAAAAAAAAAAAAAAAAAAAAAAAAAAAAGTTGTTGCCATGGAGTTCAGTCTCTGTTTGACGCAATCCAAGTCCAATTATAGACAAGCCGAGCGCATTGCATGCGTGCACACAGTCCTGATAGAGGTTTCTGATGTCCTCTCGCCGTCTGTGACACAGCTGCTATTTCACCTGCCCAGACACTCCAGTCACCCTGGACATTTTACCAGATTATTTTCCTTCTTGACATATCTTTTACTATTTCTTGAAGGGCAGATCCACCATAATAAATTCCTTTATAAACTTTTTAGAGGGGTGTGGAGAAAAGCTTCTGTCTTCTTTCTCCTTTATAGGTTAATGTCAGTAATTGTACACTCCTAGGGTTTTTCTGCCAACAATTCCAATCTTTCACTCTGCTCACTTCTTTCTTGTGGAATGTGTGATAAGATTCCCACTCTGACACTTCCCCTTGGTCTTCATGGGTGAGGTATTTTCCCCTATGGCTTTGACCAAGGCTTTCCCTTTTGTCCTTGGATTTCTGCAGTTTGGAAATGGTATGCTTGTGTCTTGTGTGTAGGGTCTCCTTCCTCCTGTAACTGCTCCTTTCAGGGTTTGCTGCTCTGTGTTCTCTGGGTGATAGTGTTCTTGGGAAACCAGCACCACAGAGATTTATTTCCTCTCTTAACACTCTTCTGTCCTGCACAGGTTCAGGAAGCACAGGAAGCTGTCCATGGCTCTGAAATAGCCTGGACAGACCTGCTACATGGTATGATTTCTTGACTGGTGTCGCAGTATTTAAATTCTCCCCCTGGCCCCAGATTCCAACAGCACCATCAGGGAGCTCAGTGGAGTTCCTGGTAGTAAAGCCCAGGAAGGTGGACCGGCAGGACCAATGCCTGCAGTTCTCCTGTTCAGGGCTCCCTGGTAAGCAGAACTGAGGGGTTTTCTGGATTTCTTTCTTTAAAGATGGATATAAGCGGGGGAGCTCAGCCCTTTCTCAACTTGATGAGCCATGCTTTGTGCAAGTCCATGGGAGGCCTGCCCCTTTCTGAATGGATATAGAGAGGGAGTGGATGGGGGGGGGGGATAGAGAGGAAAGAAAAGGGAGAGGAAACTGGTTGGTATGTAAATAAATAAATAAATATTGTTATTTAAATTTAAAAAATTTCACAGTAGCAGTTTCCCCCAAAACCCTCGGTTCCCCTGTGGATCAAGACAAGGCCCTGATCTCGTGCTTAGCTTCCTGCTATTGCAGCTACAGGGATGTTTTTGTACTCTGGGGTCCCCGCAGCCCTTGGCAGCCTGGTCTCTCAGTGACACCTGGTTGGATGGCAGCAATGAATGCGTGGCCCTGGTTTGCGTGGTCTCCCCAGAGCACCCAGGACCGCTCCCATGGACAGGCATCAGTTTGTGTCCACGCAAATACAGAATTTCCCCAGATTGAGTTCTTGGGCTTCTCAGAGTCAGAGTCATCATGGGGCGAGTTCATCCTGAGGGTTCCTGGGTCCAGCCCAGGACAGCTGTACAGGTTTCCAGGAAGAAACACAAGCAGACCCTTTAGATATAGCGGAAACTGCCAGGCACCATTTCGTTCTAAAAGACACATGCAAACAGTCACAGGATAGCAACGCATGCCTGTGCATAACGACTCAAACCTGATGGATTCCTTCTAAGACGATTACCAAGTGTTACAGATATAACAAGAACCACTGGAGAGAACCCCAAATCCTGACACACCAAGCTTTCTAATTTTTAGTCTCTCTGGAATATTCTTCTGTAAATAGTGTCTCTGACAGAAGGAGTTAGAATCAGACACCAGCAAAGCAAACTTCAAACAACTGTGTTCACCTTTCTGCGTCTGAAATGGTTGTTTGGGGGAAACTTGAGAGTGGCATTCTGAAACAGAAGTTGGAATACTACAGGAAATGTGCATGGATCCAATGGCCAACTTTGCAAGGATTCTACCCTGTTGGTCACATGCCAACCCTGTAGTCCCCAGGCTGGCCAGGAACCAGTGTTTCCCCCCTTCATCTTCACAACATTTGAACATCCCCCTTTTTTGTGTGTGGCTCTTGGGTGACGTTTTATAAATTCCCTTTTCTGGGACCATGGGCGACATGTGCCGTGTGCAGGAACAAGAGTCTCTAACGCTAGTGGCAGAGGAGTAAGGAAAAGCCAGTGTTTGCTTTAGGGCTGGAGACAGGAAGTCCAGATGCCCGTGCCCTGCTCTCTCCTAAGCCGATGGCACTGCTGATGAGATCCAGCAAACAACCTCAGAAACACATGTGATAATTAGTAAGAAATAAATGTGTGCTTAAGTATTAATGAGATAAATATTTAGCAGGTTATTTAAGATATTTATTACATCCTCTGATGTTTAAAAAGTAATGAGAGGTTTATTAAAACTTCAAGCTATGACTGTTTTCACAGTGTACCCTTCTCCGTGAAGTCCTCCAGAGCAGAGCTGAGGTCTGAACACTACACTGAGGTTGGCGACCTCTGGGAGAGATGATGAGCTCATGCTAAGGGCTAAACACGACATCTCCGAGAATCTGCTGGGATTTGGTTCTGGAAACACAGCACATACAACTTTGTTCAGTGAACAGAGAAAGAATCCTGATAACTGAAACCAGCTGAGGACCTCTATCAGAGGTCTAGCACCCCTACCTCACCACGACAGAGCATGATCCAGGGAGTAGCCACATACAGGTCTGCTGTGTAGCCAGGGCTGCTGTGACACGCACACCACAGAGGGTAGGCACAGGGGTAAGGAGCAAGCTGAATTCTGGAGGCTGTGCTCTATGTCACCCTGATGTATTTCCAGGTCTCCTGGTTTTCATCTCCTGTGTTCTCAAGAGCAGAGAGGTAGGGTGGGGAGCCATGTGCCAGGTCTGTAAGATCATGATTCTAGTAAGAGGCCTGCTTACTCTTGTGATTAACTCCCTTCTAAAAAGTCTTTCCGGGTCATCCACTGGGGACAGAGACACTCAGCTTTCAGTGCAGAGGCATCAAAAGATCCCTAAGAGCAGTTTTGTGGGTGAGTCTAGTGGGGTCTCACCTCTGCTGCTCAATGGAAACAAGAAGTCATTGGCCAGTGGAGAGATCTCCAGGAGACCTGGTCTTCGGGATGACCCTAGACTTGTTCATCATGTCTGCTAGACCTTGGATCAAATCCCATACAGAGAGAGCTTCCACAACTATAGGCAAGCCAATAACTAAGACTAGGAAAGGCCTAGTAAGGTCCAGGGTGCCTGGATACCTGGCCTGACATGGAGCCATTCACCTATATTCCAGCACACCTGCAGCCTAGCACACCTGTAGCACAGCACACCTGCAGCCTAGAACACATGTAGCCCAGCACACCTGCAGTCCAGTACACCTGGAGCTCAGCACACCTGCAGTCCAGAACACCTGCAGCCCAGTACATCTGCAAGCTAGCACATCTGTAGCACAATCCATCTGCAGCTCAGCACACCTGCAGTCCAGTACACCTGCAGCCTAGCACACCTGTAGCCCAGCACACCTGCAGTTCAGTACAGCTGCAGCTCAGCACACCTGCAGTCCAGTATACCTGCAGCCCAGTACATCTGCAAGCTAGCACACCTGAAGTTCAGCACACCTGCAGCCTAGCACACCTGCAACCCAGTACATCTGCAAGCTAGCACACCTGCAACCCAGTATACTGTAGCTTAGCACACCTGCAGCCTGGCACACCTAGAACAGAGTGCAAATGTGGTCAAGTAGAGTCAAGTGCACCTGCAGTCCATCACAACTGTAACACAGAGCACTGGCGTTCATGCACACTTAGATCCCAGTGTACCAGCAGTCAAACACACACCTGTGGCTCAGCACACCTGTGACCTGCACCCTGGCATGCTTGCAACACGACAGAAAAGAGCCGTGAGGCATGTCACCGAAATTAGTTCATGCCTATGATCAAGAGGCCACAAAGTAAGACTTCATTCTAGGAGAACCAGCCTGAGCCCTGCCCTTGCCACAGACCGATGCTGAGTGGTCACAACAGAGCTACCTTATCAACCACTGTACCTGTGAGGTGAGCTGTGCAAATACCTGCCTAACCATTACCTGGAGGGTGTCCGGAAAAGGAGGGAGGCCACAGCCCACAGGCTTTTTTGCTAAGGGAAACCATGCCTGATTCCCTCTGCTGAAGGCTCCTTTGAAGACCTTTGGTACCAGACTCACAGGGTACTTACTTCCTCTCTGTGGATTTGAAAACCACGCCTCTGCTCCATGATGACCAGAGCTCACAGTGCATGTATAAATGAACGGTGTGGCCCGTATTCCAGGCTCTGTCCCATGGTGAACAATGCACATGGTTCGTGTGTGTGGTACAAGACAGCCAGTGCACACTGGCCAGACACACACAAGCTCTACTAGCCTTAGGCTCCCTAATACAGTACTGTGAACTGCTCTAAGGTCTGCCTACTTCCCTTTCTTCCTCTTCTCAGTTTAATTTTTTTTTTTCCGCTTAATTTTTACTTTTTGGTCACCAAGTGTCACCACAGGTTCAAACTTCTGTTAGGCAGGAAGGTACCTCCATGTCAGTACGTTTTATTAGGGGGAAAATCATAGTGCCACAGGGGGCAGCGTGAAAACCCTAAGAAAGATCCCCTGACAGAGCTACAGAAGGTAAAAGGCTCCCTTCCTGTGTGTCTGTCTGAAAGATTAAACGGCAAAGAAAAACACTGTTTCCCATGGAAAGTGGCACTCTCTCTGTAACCTTCAGCATTCCCGCTCACCTGCAGAGCCCCTACCCATAATGCACTAAGTGGATGATTAAAAAGAAATGGGGGCTTAACCGAGGCTAAGCGCGGGGTCCCGGGAGCCCGGCGGA
This sequence comes from Arvicola amphibius, assembly GCF_903992535.2. Lineage (NCBI taxonomy): Eukaryota > Metazoa > Chordata > Mammalia > Rodentia > Cricetidae > Arvicola > Arvicola amphibius. Next base: position 1,285,054 of record NC_052049.1, read on the forward strand.
GCACTGAACCGTGCCTCTACAGCTGTCTCCACACGGCCCGACATTCTTTATTTATTTGTTATGAAATATTTATGGGTGTTATGAAAGGTTTAAAATAATGTGTCTGTCTCTCCCTGTCTTTTCCCCTTTGCCCCGGCGCACTGTTTTCTAATGCATAAATAATTCTGGGCCCGGACAGTGGGCGGCACATTAGGAGGGGCGGGCCTGCTGTATCACATTTTTTCTGCCTGAGAGAAAATATCATTCCTAGTAATTTTCTACACTTATACAATCGGCGTCGACAGTAAATAATTGATGTATGAATTTAGGCCTAACTCCAACACAATCTGACTTTATGCCAAGGGTTACTCCCAGCAGATTTTGAGCTAAATCATCTTGCAAAATGGGTTCTTTCAGGGGAGAGAAGAAAAAAGAGCTTTTTGAAATTATTTTAATGGAAAGCAGGGACCTCCACACAGCGCTTCCTTTGACAGGGTCTTGCTTTGCGTGGTTGGTAATAAAACCAAGCAAGCTACACATTAAGAGACGGGAAGTGTTTCATTTGCGATCACAAATGGATTTTTAAAAGAATGACACAGGCCCTTTGGATGGTCCCTCCTTTTCTTCTTTCTCTTACCCCCTCTCCTTTTTGAATGCATGTGCCCGTGTGTATGGTTGTGAGTATGCAGCTGTGTATTTGTGTGAGGCATGCTACCCTCTGCTTCCCATGCTGGTCCCTATTGGCGGGGGGGGGGAGTTATGGTTAAAATTACAGGAGAGATTTGTCAGAAAGCTAAGGGCCTCTGACCAGCAGAGGGGATTCAGAGAGGTGCCAATGTCCCTTCCTCACAGTTAGAATCTTTCTGGTCAATGCCTGGGAATTATTTGTGCAGGGAGTCAGGGAGGAGTAGGGTGAGGGGAGAGCAATCAGAAATTGTTGTGTCCTCCCTGCGTGTACTGAGGATGCTGGGAAGATCCTCCCTGCGTGTTCTGAGGATGCTGGGAAGATCCTCCCAGTGTGCTGGAGGATGCTGGGATGATCCTCTCGTTTGTACTGGAGGATGCTGGGAAGATCCTCCCGGCTTGTACTGAGGATGCTGGAAAGATGGCACAATAAGTTGAAGAATAGGGGACTCTCTGTTACTGTGCATTTGGGAAGCAGGATGGAGTCATCAGAAATCTCCATTCAGTGCATTACTTTTTGGTTGAAACTAAGATTCAAAGGCTGTTTTTTTTTTTTTCTAAACAAGGCCTATGTATCTTTAAATACATTTTTATAATTACATACTCTAGCATTTGCATTTGTGTAAAATTTTGTTCACTGTTTATTCATCGTTTCCTTTAAGAAATATTAAGACCCTTCTATACCAAATTTAATTTAATTTATGATGTAGGCTAATAAGTATAATTTAAAACTTTGACAGGAGCCATTATGATACAAGCCAAAAAACATTGACTTAAGAGGCAAAACGAAACTACTTTATGTTTCGAGCTCCTCCCCTGTCCCCAACCCTGTCACGTGACTGCGTGTGGCGGCAGCACGGGGCTCTGGCTTCATTCCATAGGTGGCAGTCATACCTTGATGCACGGAGACTTGCCGTGAAGTGTTTGATTTCGAGGAGCATCGTTCCTGTTTCCTTACAGCAAGCCTCTTCAGTGCATCTTTCTTACTCAGTTTGCTCAGTTCACAGGTACGTGATGACGAGCAGTCTCAGGAATAGTGGCCCATGGCTTTCCCTGTCAAGCAACGGATCAAATTCTCACATATGTACATGTGTGTGCATGTTCATGTGTATGGGTGGGTACACATGGAGTGGGCACATTTGTACCACATGTACACATTGTTTGCAGTTTATTATTATTATTATTTTAGCACCATACCAAACATAGCAGAGGCTCTGGAAATTTCTTCAGGATCCAGGATGGAGCTGGTCGGAGGGATGGGTTCCTGACTGCAGGACCAGCCGCAGGCCCATGTAAACCAGTCACCTGCATCCTCACACAGGCATGCGTGAGATACCTGTGTGCACACCTGTCTGTACGCATGCGTGTGTGCTTCATGTGTGTGTGTCCTGGTGAGTGAAGCATTTATCCAGAACTTCACGTGAGAAGAAAGCTAATTATCATGAAGCCGGGCACTGTTGTGGTGCTCACAGCTACTTCCCCTTCAAGCTGGCACCCTGAATCTGAGTTTAAGAAATCAGTGCCTTAGAAACAACCCATCCATACTGCAGAGACAGAAATACAGGTTCAAGGTGGAGGCTTAATCCTGTAGGCCACACACTTGTGCCAGAGGAAATGTGTGAAGAGAATGTGTGGACTTTCACTTAATGTGTTTGTGTATGAATGTGTCTATATGCTGGCACACACATGTGTATATCTGTGAATATAAGTGGAAGACTGGATTATATATAAATATGTGTATATGTATATTGCATATGTGTATGTGGATATATGTTTGTGTCTGTGTATATGTGTGCTTACATGTGTATGTAGATACGAGGACTGCATGTGTATGGTGTGAGGATGTGTCTGTGAATGTGTCTGTGTGTTTGCCTATATATGTTTGCACATGTAACAGTGTGTATGAAAATGTATCTCTCTGTGCTTTTGTGTGTCTCTGTATGTGAATATTTGCATCCATCTATGTGTATTTGTGTATCTATTTCTGTATGTGCCTGCAGCTGTTGCTATGTGTCTCTGTGTAGTTGTGTGTAATGTGTCTATGTGTACAAGTCTCCGCGCTTGTACATATTTCTGCGTGTGAGTGGCACTGTATGTGTATATATGTCTGTGGGTACATGCTTTTGTGTGTGTACATGTCTGCATACATGCCTCAGTGTATGTAATTGTGTTTGTACATGCCTTTGTATATGTAGACACCAGAGAACATCTGGTTGGTGTCAGACAGGTCTGAGCTGTGGTCCAGTTGTCTCATTCCTCCTGATGGCCTCAAGCGAGTAATCTCTGTCTTGTTGGCCACCAGGGTACTCACTTGGAAGTGAGAGAAGGAGGTTGCTTTTTCCAAATACATCTGAAGAAGAGATGAGAATGGTACCCAGAAGCTCTAGTACCTTGCAGACAGCACGGGTCCATATGCACTGTTTCCCGTGCTTTTGTTGGGTACCTGCAGCCACCACATCCACCAGGTCCCTCTTGGCACCACTTAGCCTCCTGGGTTAGTCCTTCTGATCCCCAGTCACTTAGAGAACAAGACGTGGGATGTGACCTCCTTCCTCGCCAACTCTGAACATTCTCCTCTGTGTCTGACTCCAGGCCAGGCAATGACCACATGGATCACAAGGTGCCCCCAAATGTGGGATCTGGGCCTTGGGCAGTGTCTCTGTGAGGGCTCCCTGCCCTCCTACATGCAGTATAATCTTCTGTGGCTGACGCTGAGCCTCCTGGAAGAATTGTGGTCTGCCTGATGTGGATAACAGGCGCTGTCCCCCTCTGAAGAGTCAGTATCACTGACTATCACTGCTGGATAGATAGAAGACTTCTAAAAAGTCTTCAAGAACTTTGTCCAAAGGAAAACATCAGTGTTTGTCCCCATCCTCTTGCTTCAACAAACTAACACGTTGGAAACAGGGAGTAGAAAGTCAGATAGTGTCGTGGAAGTGGCCCTGGCAGGCAGAGCTGTGTCAATCTCATGGTGTCTTCCTGCCTTCCCCTCATCCTGGTTCACAAGGCACAGACGCTCAGGGGAGCCTGGTGCTTGGAATGAGGCCGCTGGGGAAACAGGACACGGAGAGGCTTGGTAGTGCTGTGCTGCCGGCTTGAATTCTTTGGAGAGCAAATTCTAACAGAAAATGTAATTAAATGTCTGTAAATAGAACACCTGATGGTGCTCCCTCTGGTGCCTGCATGTGGAGCTCTGCTGTTTGCCTAAGGAATTACCAGCAGCAGGTTCTCACACACAGGGCCTCCCACCTCCATTAAATGGCCTCTGCCCTGTGGCTGGGTGTGTCGTTTCTCAGGCACACAGGGGAGACACGGTGCATGTGGACGCCTGCCTTGCTCAGATGGACAGTGCCCCATGTCTGGGACGGATCCTGTGATCGAGAATCTGTGTATAGGTCTTTGTCTCACCCAGGCTTTTAAATCGATAGCTAGAGAAGGGTCAGAGTTTTCTTAAAGAGCAGGGATGTTCAACAGACCCCGGCTGGCAGAACAGTCTAGTCTTCTGCAAGCCATTGTCCTCAACTCCTGGTTAGCAAGTTCATCTTTGGATATGAAAAGGGTTCCCTGCAGGGCAGATGTGGAATTTTCAGATTGGCCAGGTTAGGTTGCTAAGTGGTCATATGTGAAGGAGGGGGTCCTCCAGGCCATATAGTGGACTAATCCTTGCATTTAATCAACTCCTCTTCATCATGGCACCTTTGTGTAGAAGCTGGGAAGAGATCTGGGGCCCCAATGGCCATTTGTGACTCATCCTTCTTGCAAATGGGATGTCAGCAGGAGGGTCCTCACATGGTTCCTTATGGACAGGAAAGAGAAGACAAGAAAGCTGTGTATATGTGTGCACATGACATGTATGTACATGTGCATGGCACATATGGGTGTGCGTGCATTTGTATACATGACATACACGAGTGTCATGAACAAGTGTGCATAGCATGTGAGAGTGTTTATGGCAAGTATGAGCTTGTGCATGAAATATGTGAATATGTATATGTGTGTTGTATGTGTGTGTATGTGTAGTATGGTGTGTGTGTGCAAATTCATGTGTGTGTGCATGTGAAAGTTGTGAGCATATTGTGTAGTGATTTCCTCTGAATTGAAATACTCTCTCCTGGAGGGAGAAGGGAGGCTCCTGATAATCAGGGAACTCAGAATTTACAAGGCTCTGCAAGCTGAGAAACGTTGCCAGAATCACTCCACACTGGGGTCATAAAAGTTGTAAATTATTACTGGGGAGATGAGACCTTTTTCAGTGGAGCTGACTTCCAGTCGTGCTGGGAGCTTCAGCGATGAGCTTTTGGGGGTCATTACCAATGATAAGATGAGCTTTTTCATGTTGTGGCTGCCCTGAGTCCTGTAACTCACTACAATAAATTCATGGGTTCACTAAGCAGGGCTCGAATGGAACTTTCTCTGACTTCTCTTTGGAATCCTGTCTAGGAGAAGAGATGTGTGTCCACATCTCCCCAGGAAAATTCACACAACATTGTGTGTTTATGGTATGCAGAAGCATGTATATGTGTACACATGGTACGTGTTCATGTGTGTGGTATGCATAAATGAGTGCCATGCATGTATTACGTGTATGTGCATGCATGGGTGTGAGTCTACACATGGGGGTTAAGTATGCTGGTGACAACTGGCTTGCAATAGTAAGTTGTGGTTTGGCTGCTTCTCTGGAGCTGAAAGTATTTTTGAAGTCTTCTTGATGGGAGTATGAACATTACAGCTGCCTCTTCTAGGAAGAGCTGTTCTTTCTGGTGCCTTGGGCCAGGAGACTCGGTTTAAGATAAATGGAAAGCTGGTATAGAGGGGAACCCCCACATTGAAGTAGGCTCCACTGGGAATGGGGGAGGCTGAGAGTCCTGGGGCAGCTGCCACAGAGCAGAAATGACAGAAAAGGCACTGTTAGGAGATCTGTGTCCAACTGTATTGGGAAGCTCTGGGGACTAGGTAGAAGACTGAACCTGAACCAATGCTAGGGAATATTGGTGACAATCATGGCCTGGCATAGAGGCTTCAGCTGGGGGATGGCAGACCTCAGACTGCCAAAGCCAAGATTCCTGCAGTGAGGGTTCCTGAGGGGGGCTGTAATTTTGATCCATGTTCTGGGCATCCATCCTGTTTGGAATGGTAAGTGTCCCTGCAAAGCACCTTCTCTTTGCTTCTCCAAGACCTTGCTCCACACTGTCCCACATACCACTCCTCACCCCACGTTAGGGTAGAGAGGCGCAAGAAAGAGACATATCCCCCAGGCCAACCTCTAGGAAGAGGAAAGATGCTCCGTGCTTGGTGATGGACTCATGAGTACTTTTGAATCGGGATCCTCACCAAGGCAATAATTGAAGGTACTTTGGATTCAAATGGGCTACTTGCTCCCAAGAACCCAGAAACACCTAGGCTGTTCTGAGGGCCACATATAAGATCACCAGAAGGGCTGACTTCAGGAGATTCTTTGATGCATGCTGGATACAAATGCAGTCTGTTTGATGTGATAATCAAACACCAATTAAACTTCCTGGTGGAAAAACACAGCTCAGTGACCGATGTTCATGGCCTGGGTCACCTGCAGGCATTCAAGGTCTTGGACGTGGTGGTAGAAATATGTCACTGCCTGACCTCAACCCCAACCTCTAACTACATCTTATTCTTTGTGTCTTTACCATAGAAGAGAATCTCTGAAGCCAGAAGAGACATCTTTAGTGTCTGTGTTGTCATGGGGGTCTATCTCTGAGATACGCTGTAACCCAAGTTCATTGATAGTTGAATAAAGTGATGTAGGCTTGGGAAAAGCGTAGGCTGCTTGTGGGACCATGGATCTGTCTGCCCAGAGTCAGGAATCCTGTCTGTGTAGGGTATTCACTCAGACCTTTGTCGGCCACACTGAGAGGAACAATGCACACAGAATGGAGAAGCCTCACTCTATTCTTGGCTGGATTCCCCCCTAATCCTGATTTCTAAATGAATACAATCTACTCCAGAACTCTTTAATGTAATAAAAATATAGCTCAGGGTCAGGTATGAAATTAATGACACGAATTCAAAGTATTAATGCTCAGTGGGATGAAACAACTTCAATGAAGAAATAATCAAACTCCGTAACCAGAGCCAAATGGAAAAGGGTAGAAGCGGGGAACAATTCCAACAGCAATCTGTTATGAAGGAAATTATGAAAACATGTATAAAATATTTATTTTTAATAAGATGAATGTCCTATTTCTTAAAACTAAAATAAGATCAGAGCCCTATTATCAAAGCAGGCGCCAGCTGCCCAGCTCCCTCCTTGCGGATGGAAATGCTCGGTTTATCATCTTAATTTGTGCAACCCCACTTCTCATCTTTTGTTCCTTTTTAAAGTTAAATAAGTATCAATAACGAAGCTCTGGAATTTTTTTCAGGTGAAGTGAAATCTATAGTGCAAATGGCCAACTAGGAAATTCTGTGTTTGTGTAGTATGTGTATGTGCAAGTGCATATACGTGTATGTATGGATCATCTGTGTGCGCGTGCACACATACATGTATGAGTGTGAATGTGGAGGCCAGAGGACAATTTCTGATTTCTATACTCAGGTGTTGTTTGACTTTATTTATTTATTTAAAAATGAGCCTCATATTTTAATATGTAGGCATCTAATATAGTCTTATACTCAATGCCAGGATTTAAGGTGTAGTGGGAGGAGGGCCCGCTTGTTGGTTCCCAGCTGCCTGGCTAGCTTAGACCCGGAATAATCACACAGAAACTGTATTAATTAAATCACTGCTTGGCCCATTAGTTCTAGCTTCTTATTGGCTAATTCTTACATATTAATTTAACCCATTTCTATTAATCTGTATATCACTATGAGGTCATGGCCTACCAGCAAAGTTTTAACACGTCTATCTCTGGCAGGGGCTTTATGGTGTCCCTCCCTGACTCTGCCCTTCTTCCTCCAAACATTTTTTGAGAAGGCTGTAACTCTACAAGTAGTTGGGCTGACTAAACAGAGGACTCTAGATAGGCACCTTTCTCTAACTCCCCAAAGCTGGGATTATAAGAACGTGCCACTAGCCCAGTTTTTAATTACTTGGGTTTCAAGTTCAAACTCAGGCCCTCCTGCTTGCAAGGTAACCACTTTACCAAGGGAGCCATTCTCCCACCTCCACCTAGGGAACCTATGAGAGCCAATAACCGCAGGGCCAGGACAGAGTGATTTCCCATATCTCCATGGAAAGGTGTCTCTTGAGGGGAGTGGTGCTGATGGAGACAGGCATGAGCATCTCTAGGGCTAAGGAAGATATGGATCTGCCAGCTGCATGCTCCTGAGAAGTTGTGACGATTCCTATGATGCAATGTTGTGAGGACCTTCTGGGGAGACTCAAGCTATAGCCTCATGGTCGTGTGCACTGCTCTTGTCCAGCAGTGAACAATACAGAGCAGACACTTGGGATCACCCAGGAGGGTGAGTGTGGGGGTTTCTGTTGACCTTAATCAAGCCTAACTCTGCAGAGTTCTCAGGTTCCTGTCTTCTGGCCCATGGGAGCCTTCAACAGAGGCTCCTGGTTCCCAAGGGTGAGTACTTTCGGTCTCTACCTAACACCAGGCTTATGATAAGATGCAATAAAGGACATTGATTGAAAGTTATTTGGTATAGACAACCTACAAGAGCAAATGTTCAGAACAACTTAGACCACATCAGGTCAAGTAAAATGAACACACGAACACATGTGTTTGAGCAGCTGTGTTTGGGGGGCTACTTAGGTGGCAAGCTTGGCAATTATACCTGTAAAAAGATAAATATAAAAGCAATGCATTTGATATGATCTCATTTTCTGTAGAAACACATTTATCTTCTTCAGAATAAGGCTTATGATTCCAAAACGTGGCTTTATTCCATCTCTTTCCAAAAATAGTTCTTTTCTTTAAGATTAAAATATAATTGTATTTTTCCATGTTCCCTTACCTCCTTCAAAACCCTCCCATCTGACCCTCCTTGCTTTATTTCAAATTCATGGCCTCTTTTTTTCCCACTGTTATTACATACATATATGTATATGAATATACATGAAAATTCCTAAATACATAAAAATATGGCTGTGGACACAGGCACATACACAAAATGTCTTGAAAAGTAAGCATGAACTGTGCTTTTATGATCGCATGATCTTCTTTTTATACCAGTTCACAGCAGAAATTTTATATTGATCTTTGATTCATCATCTAGCTAAAAGCTATGCATGTTAATATATGAATACATAGAGATAGGAGCCAAGTGTGGATGGTCATCTGGGCTCTGCTGGAATCTCTCCTTTCCAAAACTTACACAACTGGTAATTAAAAGTGATTTTTTTTCCTCACCATTAATTTTAAATACTTTAGTATCTGTAAGTCTGTGGTGCTGGCTTCTTAGGGGACATCTCTCTTAGATATACCAGTTCTTGGTGTTCATTCTCCTTTCATTTTTAGCATTTTTCTTGCTCTGTGTTCTAAAGATTCTTTTAGTCATGTTGGATGCAATATTTTCACAGTTTGCCTTTTACATGGCTTTACTTCTTAAGTGTGTGAATATGTTCACACGGCCATATGTTTGATGTGAACATTCTCACATTTCTTCAAGATGCACACATTCTTTAACTTCTCAGATCTGACCCAGCTGGCCTCCCTGGTGGTTCCCCAAATGTCTCCAGTAGGTTCCCCTAAACCTGATTCTACACACAAGGAGCCAAGGAGCTGACTTCCATGGAGTTTCCTCCAGGCTTCTGGTTTTGGCACTGAACTGCGTGGCTGCTATTCATTTGGGTCAAGTGGCTTCACCCCAATCTCTTACTCTGTAAGGCCCAAGCTAAGGGATCTGTGACACAGCCCCCTACACCTTTAATGTTCTGCGTGCCAGGGTTCCCCCAAGGACTATTAGACTCTGCGCTTTAAATTTTGTCTGAATGGCTTTCTACCCAGTGCGTCCTCTACGTTCATCTCCACGTGGCCAGTGTCTGGCCCTCTGGCCCTCCCTCGTCACCCGGCAGGCAGCGGTAGGCAGCAACAAAAATCTATAGCCATTCTTCACCTGTCCTTATCGTCTACACACCAGCGAAAGCATATTGTTTTATTATTGTATTAAAGGGGAAGGAAAACAGGAAGCTTGGAAAGATTTTCAAATTCTCTAGGCAATGGAGACTTTATGCTCAAACATTCACCCCCCCCCCTTTCCATTACACCCCCAGAGGCACGTGTGGACTCCCCCAGCTAGCGTTGAAACAGGGGCAATTACATTTTTATCAGTTCTCATTATGATTGAGTCAAGGGTAAGCCTGTAGTAGAATTAAGTCTGGAAAAGTCATGGCACCGAGACTCCCATTCAGCTGTTGGAGCCTTGGTTTTTCTATCTGAGAAACAAATTACTTTAGAGCCCCTGAGATGGAGCTGCAGGTAAAGGCCTTTGCCGCCAAGTCTGATGGCCTGGAACCACAAGGTGGAAGTAATGCACCAGCTCCTGAAACCTGTATCCTGGCCACCACATGTACGTTGTGTCATGTGCACCACCATATGTGACCATACAAGTATATAAGGTAAATAAATTAGTGGACACATAAGATGATGTACAAAAGACAGAGGCTGGGGAAGTAGTTCTGTAGTTATGATCGTAAGCTGCTCTTGAGGAGACCTGAGTGGGTACAATGGGTGGATCATAACCACATGTAGCTCCAGCTTCAGGGGAACCCCAAGTCACCCGCACTAATCCATACCCCTCCATGCCACACATACAAAAATCGAATATAAAATAACTTTTTTAAATACTTAAGTTGACCTTCACTTTTGAAAAAGAGTACTTGAGAACTATGGAAAACCCACACCTGAGCAGCAGGAACAGGCTGAATTCCCGCTCGGAGGGCATGGATTCTCTCGGGACTTCTCCAGGACCCTTCTGAAGGCGTATGCGCCTTCTGCTAACCCAAGTAATGAGGGGCCAGGGCCTCGAAGCTGACCTTGCACTGAGCAGGGGACAGAAAAGGGTTGCAGGACAGAGAGGTGACTGCAGCTCATGCCAGCAGGGCAGTACTGCACGAACAGAGGATGCAGCTCTGGGGATCCCTGCAGAGCCAAGGCAAGACTCCTTCCCTGGTTGAAGGCTGTGTGGCTTGCAGCTACGGTCGGGTCTTGTCTAAGGGAATGTCCTGAAGTTGGTTGTCATCCACTGCCTCTGATACTGATTACAGAAATGTGAAATAAATAGCCCAGCATTTCTTCTCACATGATTGTGCAAATGTTACAAGTGTGATTATTCTATAGGTATGACTGTGTTTGTATTTCTTACTTAGGCAACTGGGGTGCCGACCAGACTCCTCCCAGGGTAGTTTCCTACTTGGCTAAAGTGTGCTTAAACTCCGTGGAGTCTCTCAGAGGTGTTGCAGGTGACCCCAGAAGTACTGCTTAGACTTAGCCAAGGTCCTCTTTAGCTTAAACAGTGCTTCCTCATTGCAAAGTATCCTAAATCACCTTTCACCAATGACTTCACGGCTGACTGGTAGGGAGTGTGGCCTGATCCTCCTGGCCTAGGGGAAGGAAGTGAGGTTAGAGCAGGAATTTCTACAGGGATTAACCACTCCATCCCAGAGGCCAAAACTGTATCCTTGGACCCTCAGGGAAAGTGTTGTGAGTCAATGTAACCACAACCCCACAAAGCCTCTTCGCTGTCAAAGACCTTGAGAAGTCCATGTACGCCCGACTTCCTACTTTCCCCGACTCTGTTTACCCAAGATTTTGATTACCTTAAAAGAATAAGCCCTGAGACATTAAGGCTTCCAACACTTCTCCACAGGGCGTCCCAGACTCTCCATTCCTGTCTGTGTGAACGGTGCTCATTTCACAACCAAGCAGAGGTTGCTGGAGTGGACGCCGACGAAGCCGGTGCCGTTTCTGTGAGATCCCGATGTGCAGGTCTCACAATCAGCTTCACCTGGAAATTCCTTTCCCCCAGCCCTGCTTGCTCCTGCCCTCAGTCAGCTGTGTTTAGCTCCCTAAGGGAGGGAAGAAGCTGCCTGGTGGTTGTGGAGGAACCTGGGCATCCTTCCCCACATCTCAGCTCTTCCACGCTGCACCTGCTTCCATGAACTCGGATCAAAATCAGGAGACTTTGGCCTGGAGGCCGCTCACATTAGGGAGTGGCGGTCTCCACGTGACCTCTTTTCTTCCTCCATCATCTTCCCCTCCTCTTACATTTTGTAGATGTTTTCCTTTGGACAGGGGCGCTAGGGACCGGTGGTCTCCCTGGACTTCTGCCGCCACCACAGACAGCATAACCCTCCCTTTCAGATAACACCAGACGCCATCGTGGGCTGGGTCCGGCTGCCAATCTATAATGTTCCCGGCCATGATTAATCTGATAAATAATAAATATATCAATCTAGTCCTTTAGACAAGGACAAATTCTTAGCAGCAGGGAGGCATCAGACCTCTTTTGCAGCTGCCTGTAGTGCTGGGATTAATTATTTAATGCTTAATTCTTCGGGAAATGAGAAAGTTTTGATTAATGCTGTCCAGCGTCGTTTCTTGCTTGTTTGATGTGTGTCAGATAATTTTTCCTCGGCAGTCACTCCGAAGGAGCCAGAGGCAACTGTCATGGGGCTCAGACACCAAATTGCAAGAGATTAATTGAAATGAAAATTTAGGAAGTGTCACTGGAAGTTGAGCCCGAGGTAACCTCTCTGGGTTAAATTGTGCTCCTTTAGTGCTGGCCTTTCTCTGCCCTTACACAAGACAGTGCTGGGAAAATCCACTTTGGGTTCCAGTTCTTTTTTTTCCTCTCACCCTCAGGTTGGCCAGACTGAAATACTTTGGTTGGTAGGTATTGCTCAGAAGCCACATGTCACATTAAATATTGTTGTCAAGTGTGTGTGCGTGCATGTGTGTGTGTGCATGCGTGCGTGTGCATGTGCGTGTGTGTATACATAACCATGTAGAGGTCAGAATGAAACTTAAGTTGTTGTTTCTTGTATGATATCATCCACCTTACTTCTTGAGGCGGGGTCTCTCGCTGGGCAAAAACTCTCAAGAAAGAGTTTATTATGGTCAAAGGGCTGCTGTTTGGAGCATTTGCGCTGCAGAGATTAGACAAGTCCTTGCTGATCCCAACTAGCTATGGAAATAACTCCCTGACCTTCACCTGCCCAGTGGGGTCCACTTCCCAATGACAGCAGAAGTTATTTTCAGCTTTCTACCTGCCCTTGTCTCCGGGTCTCTACTTCCCCTCAGCCTGAATTGTTTCTCTGGCACTCATTTCCTCTCTTGACTTTGTGATCAGGAAAATAAGGGGCCACCTGTCACATCAGTGAGAGGCAGCCCCCAGGAAGATTGGGAGAAAACGGGGTGCATTTGTGACAGCATGGGCTCTTGCTCCTGCATCAGCTCCTTTGCTTAAACACTGCATTTCCAGTCTTCCCCCAGTTCTCATCCCATGCAAATGCACTCCAGAAGCCTCCAGGTGTTTAGCTGACGCATCAGAAGCAGCCGTGCCTGAGTTCCCCAGCTGATGTGCCAGCAAATCACACAGGTGAGATCTCCCAGAGTACAGCTTTGGACAGATGGGGCCCAGAGCAGCCATGCTGGAAAGCAGAGATGTGGGCCCTAGGCTGACGTCATCTGTGCTCTACGATGTGTACGGTTGTCTCAGAAGCAGGATGGATGATAGGCTGTTTTCTCAGGGCCCAAGACGGGCCATTCTGATCAGATTCACTCAGTCACCTGATTCTGTTCCGTCTAAGTGTTGTGGAAATCCACTGATGAGTTTGGATGAGTTAGTTGTTTCTTTTTGCCCAGGCTGGACAGATTAAAACACATTGGTGGATGTGACCAGTTGTTCCACATCTGTATAAAAAGTGACTTTGTTAAAACACATCATAGCCCTTAAGATGGCTATTGTCCTTGGTTGTCCCTCAGAGGTAGAAGATAAAACCCTTTTGCTGAAGTACTTCAGACACAGGGCCCAGAGGTCTTGGGCTGAGTCTGACTTGAAAACCTCCTTCCTGAGCACTAGGTTTCCCAGCACCAGAAGGTACCAGAGGTTCATCTCTCTGGTTGAACTTAAGACATCCTCAATCAGCCAGGAGGTGGTGGCACATGCCTTTACTTTCTGGGGAGGCAGAAGCAGGTGGATCTCTGTGATTCTGAGGCCAGCCTGGTCTACAGAGCGAGTTCCAGGACTGGTTCCAAAGCTGCACAGAGCTTCAAAACCCTGTCTCAAAAAGCAAAACCAAAGTAAAGTCCTTTTCCACAAAAGAGAAAACATGCTTGGTATTAGAAACTTAGTCATCTACCAAGGGCTGTGAAGTCATGGGTCTTGGAGGAGAATCTATAATCACCACTTTACTAAACTAACACAATCTTAACTACACTTTCTCTTAGACCCACAAATAAGTATAACTCTTACCTCTCACCAAGGAAACTTCTGAGAGAGAGAGAGAGAGAGAGAGAGAGAGAGAGAGAGAGAGAGAGAGAGAGAGAGAGAGAGCGCTTTACAGAGTTGTGGAACCTGTTGGCAAGTGATACACCTTCCGTGCAACTTTACCTGAAACTCAGCTCTCATCGTGGAAGAGGAGGCATAAAGATCATATGAACTGGAGAATCAGGGAGTTTGCTGTGAGGTTATGTACTCTGGAAATATCAGAAGTTACATCCACGGAGTCTTGCCAACATGGCTATCTAAGTCTGACTGGAACAAGGATGAAAACAACAGGCCTGCTAACACAGAAGGGGGTAAACTCACAAGGCTCCACCCTTCACAAAGAACTGCAAACAACTAAGGAAATCTGAGAATGGTGGAAATATTTCTCCCCAGGAAGAGCACACCAGCTGGTTATGCCACACCAAATGGTCAGTCCTGAGAGCACACATGCACACAAGCAGCATTAAACAGACTTATATTTATGTATACATTATATATGCATTATAGATATTGTGTATTATATATATATATGAAGTCATGTATATGAAAAAGAGCAGGGGAGGGGTATGTTGGAGGACTTGGAATGAGGAAAGGGAAGGAGAAAAGATGTGACTATATTATAATCTCAAAAAAACAAAAGAAATTGAAAACTGGGTGATAATCAAATCCAGATCAGGAGTTTCAGCCTCAGTCTGGAAAGGGGAATCCCATGACGGGAACATAGCTGGTGGAGCGGGGAGCACCTGAGACTTATGCAGGAGAGATGACTCTATGCTGTAATCCACTTAGCTCTGCCACACATGGCCAGAGGAGAGCCATGACAGTTTGCCAGACAGAGTGAGTTGTGTCTTTCCAACATTCAATGGAACTTTGATGCCTGTCATGCAGGGTGGCTTCTTTTTCCCCAGAGAAAAACGGTATGAGGCTCACTGCCTGCACAACGCAGTGCCTTCTGCGTGCTCACGTAAATGTCTGTTGTCACAGCTGGTCTGCCTCTAGCCGTGCTTTCCTGAAGTACACTATCCCCTCACCTTGGACTCATCCCTGAGAGGAGCATCTGTACCCACACACAGCATCCCCTCTCCATTCGGGGCTGGGTGAGCGTATCCATTTCACAGATGAGGAAACTACTCTGAGAGATAATGAGAATGTCCCAAATTCAAGAACTCAGGATGTGGACTGGGATTTTGGAGCCAAAGCCTGCCTTTTCCATGCGAAGGAGCCACAAGGCTGAGTCAACACCGGCAAGCTGTCCTGGTGTGGTCCAAAGAGGCCCTGGGCACACTCCCAGCATCAACACAGGCACATTTACAATATAATTAAAAATTATTCCCAAAAGAAACACAAATGAAATTCCCTTTTCCATTGATTTCATGGTCTAAGCAGATAGCCCTGGAATCAAGCATAGAGGGAGACAGAATCAGTCTCCTAAGGGTGCTGAATTGGGACTGGGATCCCTACCCTTACACCATGGCCTTTATGTGGGGACAGGAGGCTTGACTGGGGATAGATGACATGGGAGCTAGCCATCTCTGGGTGACTCTGTCCTTTTCCAAGCTGCCCCTTGTGAGACAGCATGGTCTGAGTCTGAGAGTCCAGTGTCTCTGAGGCTCCATCCAACCCTGGGAGCATCAGAAAGGTTGAGAGACAGCTACCCAGGCAGGCAGCAAGAGGCTGCCCATGAAGCAATCCCAGCCCTGTTCTCATGGTCTGAGGACAATCCTCACTGGCTGCTGCTGAGCCAGAGAATCCCACATTCCCCAGGGCTGTTCTGAGCTGAGGACAATCTCACTGTGTGTATGTCATTCTGATCATGATACATAGATAGAACAAGGAACCCTGTTTGACATAGAAGGTCCAAGACTCTGCTGGTTTACAACATGGAATTAATTTCAAATGCATTCAGTCTCCCAGCTTGTATGGCTTACTCCTGGGCATTTGTCTGTCTTTTCCCCACTCATTCGTGTTGATCACCTTCCTGAAGGACCCCAGTGACACCAAGGAGCCGTAGGTCTCAGAACAGCACAAAAGCCTGACAGGGGTGGAGCAGGCATGACGCCCACACCCCTCAGAGGCCTCCACCAGGGAATCTGTACTTTCTCTGCTTTCTTCTTGAACCTATTTGCATTTTAAATAATTAAAACATTAAAACTGAAAAATTTATAAATGAGTGTTGCTAAGAGAATCCTGCCTGGTAGACGATAGAAAAGGAATTTTTTTTTTTTATACCCCAGTAGGGTCATGTTAATGTCTTATTTGTCAGTCTTCCTGAGGGGTATCCACTGGTATAGCTGACCCCTGCAGCTGCAGGGTGCACACATGAGTTCACAGAGCACACGACCTGGTGGACAGACTTGCTTTCCATGATCACACTCCACACAGAGGCATAAACACTCCCGCCTGTCCCCCGCCCCCCACCCCGCATGCCTGCCAGTCTTGAACCTCTCCCAACTGGTGATTGCTTGGGGACCCTATCCGGACTGTGTTGACCCCATTATGGGACTCACGCCAACAGAAACTTGCCTGTCCTCAGGACCAACCAGGCTCCCCTCTCCCCTCCCATGCAGCACACATCTTAAAGTTCAGTTGGGGAGGGAGGGGATGACAGGCGCTTGGTCCAGCGTAGTGGCTGTGCCTGGTTGTAACAAGCATCGGGACATTAGAAGCCACAAAAGCCGGGTTGGCCGTATCATCAATCACCGGGCTGACAGTTGCCTTCAGTTTGTTTGTTCCACTCTGCATAATAAGTGATTGGATCAGGTTTAATTAGATATTGGGTGATCAATCATTGCCAACGAGGCTACTCAGCTTGGGATCTTGATGCTGCAAGGAGAAAGGGAAGGAAAAAACCCTGAAAAATCTCATCTCGTGTGCATAAATACTCGGGCCCATGAGCACACCGTTGGCGTGTGACGAGAGAGGTATAGAGATGTCTGTAAGACGCAGGGAAGAGAATCACTCACATCTGTGCTGCCGCTTGCCAGACAGTACCGCTGACATTTTACTTTCACTGCATAATTACTTTTCAATATAATATAATATGCAGGACCTGAGGGTGGAGGAGAAGCAATTAGATTACACACTGAGCCTTCTTCCTACCATCCTCAGCAGTGACCAGAAGCAGTCCTTCAGAGGAGAATCACACTTCGTGTTGAGGCTGAGATCACGCATGGGGCGCTGGTTTGGGGCCCACTGTCTGCAGCAGGGACCGGTGAAGACCCCAGAATGCAGCTTGGCTCTCCGGTGAGATTCTCCGGTGGTGGCGCTTCTGGCTTCTGTGTCCCTCTGCAGCTCAGTAGAGCTACAGAAGTAATTGACCTCTGTGGTGGGTTATTTGTTTATTTATTTACTTAGAGTCTCGTTTAACCTCACGGGCAGAAGTAACAGGGAACATCATCACATTCATTATAGAGAGGTCAAGGTTCATGTCACTGCTTGTCTGCATCTCATTACACACAAAGGCTTCGAGTCCAGGATGGGCTTGGGGACTCCATGTGTTCATTGAGGGTCAATAGGCAGGCTCCTGTGGCCCTCTGTGCTGCTGCACCTCTAAGACTTGGTCTGTGCTGTGAGACAGAAGCATGCCTTCTGACTCTGTCCATGAGTTCTGTGCCCAAGAGTCTTGGACAGCCCATGCTCCTTGAGGCCCAGACTTCTCTATGTGTTCCTGGGTAGGGCATAGGATTTATTCCTCTGGTCTGGCCAGACTGAGGTTAGGATTATCTGCTGAGTGGAAGGTACCACCCCGCGTCTGAAAGACAGGCATAAACACGTCTCAGATCAATCAACAACGCTGTGGAAGTTCTTGAGTGAGAGAGGGAAGGAGTGAGCAGTCCGATGGATGGAGGGATGGATGGAGGGATGGAGGCTGGGTAAATTGATGTGTGGGTGCACTGGGTGTGTGAATGAATGACTGGAGACCGATAGGTGGAAGGCAAGAGTGAATGAGGAAACCAGCAGATGGATGATTGAGTAGATGTACAGAAGGATGGAAGGGTGTGTGGATGGAAAGATGGACGAGTAAATGGTTAGAGGAAAGAAAGGATGAGTGGATGGGTGAAGGTATAGATAATTTAATAGATGGCTAGAAGGGAGGGACGTGGATAGGTGGATCGATGAATGGATGGATGAGCAAATGGATGGAGGGAGGGTATGGGTGAATGAACAGACTCTACTAGATTGGTCCAGCATCCTTGAATATACTAACCCAGGAGTAATGCTTCAGCTCACACAGGAGTCCATGGATAACAGGATGACATATTACCCAGGAACATGAAAGCTTTCTTCACTACAGAAAGCCAAGAGAGAAGCAGGTGACCTTAGAACATAAGTGTAGAATAACATCTGGTTTAAAATGATTCATGCGACCAGCACAGAATAGAAGAAAAGATGCATGCATTTCATTGAGTAGATGGGAACAAGTCAGGTGGACACCTGATGCCTACACCTCAGAGTCTAAGAATGGTCAGTATCTCCTCATGGGAAGGGCTACTGGGCAGGTGAACAACATCCCGTGGTCTACAGTGGGCAATCCGACATTTGTTCTCCTTTTCCTGGGAGTTCAGGAACTCCACCATCCTGACATATGCCTGCATTATCTAGCCATCTTTCTTCCATAGAGAAAATGTGAATTATAAGGTAAGCCATCTGGTGCAAGGGTACTCCATGCAGAGAGGGTGCACAGGATTGTGTATGGTTTGGTGAGCACTCCTGTGAGAATGGTGATATCAGACACATTAATGGCAAGCAGGGCTTATGGTGATGTTTTGTTTGTGATCTAACAAATAAAACTTGTGGAACTAGGTCACTAGTTAGCCATGCCAGGCGGTGGTGGCACACACCTTTAATCCCAGCACTCAGGAAGCAGAGGCAGAGGGATCTCTGTGAGATCAATGTCACCCTGGGCTATACAAGATTGATCTAGTCTAAAAGAGAGACAGAGCTAAGGGGTGTTGGCTCACACCTTTAATCCCAGTACTTGGGAGTCATAAGCCTTTAATCCCATATAGGTAGATACAGAAGGAGATATGGCTCGGTGGAGAGAAGAATGTAAGGTGGGAGGAGACAGGAGCTCACTGGATGGACTCAGTCTGAAGATTTGTGGAGACACAATCTTGTCCCCCTTCTGTCTGAGGATTTGGTAAAGGTAAAATGTGTCTCTAGTGGCTGATTCCTTTACTTCTCTGATTTTTTAGCATTTACCCCAATATCTGACTCCGGGTTTTTATTATTAAGACCAATTAGAATTTGTGCAACAAGGGCTCTTAAAGAGCTGGTCTCTGAGAGATTCTGTTCAAGGGCTTTGGAGATGGTTGAATATGATACAACCAGAGAGTAGTCTGGCCTCTCTTTTGTGTTGACAATGAAATTTCTACAAACATCCTGTCCTCTGCTCACTGCAAGTTTTTGGTCACTAGCATGTTTCTTTTCTAGATAGGCTCGATGTTAAAATGCCATAAACAAACCTCAGCAGACAGTATCTGTCTACTTGTTCCCAATCACCAATTTACTTGTCTTTGGTGTTCCTTTGCCTGCCATGTGGTAACGTGGTAATTCTCTGTTTATACTAAAGCTCATCCCTCTTAATTCTAGATTAATCTTGTGACCTATTCTCTAGTCTCATCGCCTGTAGTATTTTTTTTTAACCTCTGTAATTAAAAAAAAAAAAAACACCAAGATCTGAGAGGCCTTGTGCTCTTACGAGGGAGTCACAGGATCGGCCAATGTCCTGATATACTAGGCTCATCATTTCCTGGGCTTTGGTTTGTAATTTACACAGCAAGACAGAACTGGAGGTGCACTATGTGGAGAGAGAGGAGCTTTGGTTTGGAAGGCGTCCTGCTAACTTACCTTTGGCTCTGCAGAAGGGAGGGTCATTACTCCCTCCTGCAGCGGATATGCCGCCAAACTTACTCCATTTCTTTTACCTTCCTTACTATCCCTAAGACTTGACCTAGCGTGATGAGGTTCTGCGCTCAGTTGAGGTTAGCTGAGGGTGGGGTGTGGTGGAGCAGGTCAGCAGAAAGGGATAGAAACACAGGTTCGTGATGCTATCACAGTGAGAACCACTTGGTAACAGAACAAGGGAGAAACCGCACCCACGCCAGGGCCCCTCTGCATCTCTGCAATAGGACACACCAATGATGTCTCAAGATGCCATATTTTTCATATTGCTAGTCTGATCCGATCCCACCAGAGAGGGCAGTGTGGGACAATGGTATATGCTGCTGTGACTGAGCCCCAGGCCAAGGGACCAGCTGACAGCTAGTACAGGGTGACCATGGAAGTGCCTGCTGCAAGACACCCAGCTGGTTTACATCCAATAGGAATGGACATGGGATCAAATGCCCCTTGTAAGAGGACATGCTGAGGAGTATCCACACTGTCCACTTCTTCTACCCTATGACTCTGGAAGCCATTCAGGATAGCTCGTGGCCAGGTGGGCCTTAAATAGGATCTCTGTAAGAATGATAGCATTGGCTGCCTTGGGGTGCTGACAATTTGGGGGCCATGCATCTATGACAAGGGAAGTGGATCAGTCAGATCCCAGCAGGGGCTGTCTTTGCCTGCAGCTTGGAGGAGCCACACAGAGATGGAAGGCCAGAGAAGGGAACTTCCCAAGAAAAGGGGACACCTACAGGGCTGGCCTGGGTGATTACTGTGAGCAGAGCCCAGTGCTGTCTTCAGAGAGGCCTCAACTAGAAGAGAGAGATGGGAGGAGCCACAAGAACATATGGGTTTTGGTCGAGCTCTCTGGAGCAAGATGGTTGCTCTGACACTTCATGAACTAGGTAGAGAGAAAAATCCAGAGCCCCAAGATTATCCAACACCATACCCTAGTCTCAATGTCTCTAAACTCAGCATGGACCTACGCTTCAAACAGTTTTTTTAATTGATTTTTATTGAGCTCTACATTTTTCTCTGCTCCCCTCAATCACAGTTTTAAAAGCCAGGCTTGGACATTTGTTTCCAATACTCGGTCACTTGTGGAGCGTGCTGGTAGCTCAGGCCCAACAGGACAGGTTGGAATGAGGGTGGCTGAAGAGGATCCAGGCAATCAGGGGGAGGACCTGGGGGCTCAATGTTGGAACTAGCTTCCACCTAAATCTTGCTCTTAGACATCTGACCCACCTGCTCCGACAGGTGTGGAGCTGTGGGGACTGAGAAGCAAACCCATGGGAGGCCCTGCCTGTGTTAGCTTTTGCTGAATCCTTCTGCCACCTCTAATCCTCTAGACACACGACCCAGTGAGACAGGAACAGTCACCCAAGGCATAGGAATACACCATATATTTGTATGCACATACGTTTTGTACAAATATGTGTGCTTAGCCACCCCCAATAAAGAAAAATTGGCTCTGTCCCTCCAGCCTCTCATACCAGCAGGCTCAGTTCTCATACAAGCATTTGCCATGTTTTTGTGAAATCGGTTAAATATTTTTGCCATTAATATTTTTTGTAAAAATGAAAATTATACATAGCTGTACACTTGGACAGTGCTTTAAGAAGCAAAACAAAACAGGGAATCTCAGGGGAGCAAAGTTTCTAGTTGATATTTAGTTACTAATATCTAGTTATTAATTTCATTTATATCAGTTTTGTTTCACACCCAAAACAGATTGGCCCCACAGTGAGACATTAACCACAATTTGGCTTTTGAACAAAGATGTCTATATGATAATAATGTTTACATTTAAGTGATTTTCTTTTACTGTTGAAAAGACAGAGAGGAAATTTCCTTCCAGAGAGGAGTCTTACTTTAGAGTCTGGGCCTCTTGTGTGACTGACCCCTCTCTACCGTGTGCTGTCTTCACCTGAGGTAGAGGGAGGGGTCTGTTGGGAGGGGTAAGTGATGCCTCGGGACCCTGCTCATAAACCTGTTGCGTTCTTACACCCCACAGAGCTGAAACCTTGTGACAAGCAGAGAGTCAGCATGGAAGGGGCTGCATCTGCCTGTCCTTGCTTTACTTCTCCCGGTGAAAAGATGTCCCTCCTCTGATCACTATTGGGCTGGTGGCAGAAGTCTTTGTGTCTGGAATGGCTATGCCATGGTGTGATGGGATACGGGTGACTTTCAAAGGCTGTTGATGGTTTCATTCAAGTGTCTGTGGTAGTTCCACAGAGTGGGGAGAAACTTGTGAGATGAATCTTCCTTTCCACTTACAGATAATATAGTGGTCTCTTAGCTGGACTCTGCCATCCATGAAGGAGAAGGAGCTGGGCTTCTCCTTTATCCCATGGGCACTGGGGCATCTGGGTAGCGGCCAGCGACTGTCTGCCCAGGGTGAGGACATCAAGCTCTTCCTGCTTTTCAGGGACAGTTATTAAAAATGAAGAAGGGCACAAAGACACCCACAAGGCTCCATGTTTATTGCTGTTACAAGAGAGGGACACGTTCTCAGCTTGTCAAAACAATATTCATTTGTGTTTACTCTTCAAACCCACTGAGCGGCCTCCACAGCCTGTGCCAGGGACCATTTGCTAAAGACAACCAAACAACCTTGGAGAATATGTAAGGGCGATCTATGAAAGTGATTCGAGGAAGACACCACTTCGCTTATGGAGGGGACGGTCCTGTATGTTTGAGAGTTGTCTGATCTGAGCCCACTTGGAAAAGAAGCAGTAGTTATGAACGGCATGGGTCTGTCCACAATGTCTGGAGTTGCTGCTCTTTCTTAGACAGGACATTGCTGTGGGCAGCTTGGCCACGCCATCCACAAAGACTGCCTGTTGGGCGGAGGCTCATCGTCTGGCTGGGAGTGCTCAGGTAGAATGTGTTTCGGGAACCGTTGCTGCCAGCACATCTTTCTGAAAGATAGGTGGCTGCTTCGGGAGCTCACACATGCTGATTCAGCAGCGTTTCTGCACACCTCCAGGAAAGAGCAGCTGTGCAGGTGCAGAGTCAGCAGCTGGCTTGTGGTCAAGGGAAGGCATTTCTTGGTCAACTGGTCTATGGAACTTTGCTATAGAATGGGTTTTGTGACTTGTGGCCTGGTTAAGATGTCAGCTATGTGTACCACCACCATGAGACAGAGCCTCCCAGACACTTGGAGAGCTGATGGCCCTTTACTATCTTTCTCATCTCTGTATCAGCAAAGAAGAAATGATCAGGCAAGGTGTTTTTTGTATATCCCTTAGATGCCTTTCTTCCTAACAGGAAGATACTTGTGTTTAACCTTCTACAGTTAGCTGTAAAAAAAAAAAACTGCCCAGCCCAAATGGGGAAGGGGTTAGTTATAGACACCACCAGATTGTCATAAAAGAAAACTCCGAGTCAATTAAACCTATTGGAATCAAATTCATGAATCAAGCAGCCCGAAGAACTGGGAGAGATCCAGAGAGCGTGGTGTATCCTGTGTCATGGCTGGCTGGAGATGACTACTGTGATTGGCTGGAGCATGACTGCTCTAAAACTGGCTTGGAAATGATCAGCTCCCATGACCCTATCCCACCTCCAATTGGTTGGAGCTGGATTCCTGCAGCTGGCAGAAACTAAATTGTTTATCCCAAGCCCTTACTCTGACGTTAGGATTCCTTTGTTTATATCCTGAGGCTGTGACACATGGAGGCAGTGTTGGGCCACATTTGACTTAGGGTGGTGAGGCTAGCCACTGTCTACCTTTCTCGCGACACCTGTCCTTTCCTGACCAACCGGATACGTTGACAATTTTCAGTAAACCTAGCTTGATTTTTTTTTTTCTTGGTTCCTAAACACCTCAGAAAAGCCCTGTCTGTTGCTCTGAATTCTATTGATGTACCAATCATGAATGATGTTCCCAGAAAGGTGACCAGCAGAGAAAAGGGCAGAGTCACCAACTTGATTACTGTTCGCAGGAGGGTAACCAGGACCCTTCTGGTGCTCACACCGTGATGTCTGGGTACAGTGTCACACTTAAGTTTTGAGACCAGAATGAGGTCACAGAGTTCACTGTTTACGAGATGAAACAGCTGCTTGCAGAGACTGCTAGGGTTGTGGATTGGTGGGGACCTTGCGGTGAGGACGGTGGCCATGCTTCTGGGGCAGAGCGTGAAGAGCACCAGCCCAACCAGCCCAGCAAATTTCCAGGGAGTGGGGTCTGGGGGTAACATCAAAACACCCCCTTTCCAGCTCCTCTTCTCCTCCTCTGGAGAATGAACTGTAAGTCAAGAAAGCAGAGCATTGGTGGAAGCTTTCAGATGTGCAAGAGACCTTACTGTGGGCAGCCACAGAAACCCATGCTGAGAGGGATGGTGGGTACCTGGGGCTCCACAGACAGCTCTGCTGCACCCACTGGGTACATGTAGTTGGCTGGGCCGGATGTAACACTGGTTGGTTACCAGCTCTGTGTTCTCCAGGGATAATCTGATCCCATATCTGTGGATTCCACTGGCTACAGATAGAAAATACTGAGAACACAGGGCTGCATCTCCCCTAAATGTCCCGACGTAGCTGGGATGGTGTCACTCCCGAGTCACATGGGTCAGCATGTGTCCTAGTGCTTAGGAAGATCACACAGGGCCAGAAAGCTGGTCTCAGTCCGTGTAAGTGTGGGCATGTCTGCCTTCAGACCTATCAAGTGCAAAGAGCTTTCTTGACAGGGAGGCTTCCTGAACCAAACCCAGCGTCTGTTCGATGCTGGAAGAAGTCTTGCCTGTGAAGGTTGGCGTGGAAATCGGGTTCTTAACAAATGGATAGATAAAGAAGATGTGGCAGATATACTCAGTGCAGTTTCAGTGAGCCATAAAGAGCAAAGTTACGTCGTCTCCAGGAAAATGGATGGAGCTAGAAGTCACAAAACTAAGGGAAATAAACCAGACTCGTGCCTGTGTTCTCTCACGTGAAACACGCATGCACACGCACACGCACACACACGCACACACACACACACGACATGAAAATAGAAAGGAGATTAGAAAACAGGGACTAGGGAGGCAGACAGATGGGGGCAGGAGAGGGTAATAAGTGAACGTGCTAAAGGACGTTTTGTACGGGAACAGAATGTGGTCTCTCAGAAACCCCTTGCTTTATACAGCAAATATGCACTGATGAATTCTTAAAAGCCAGTTCAACGGCAAATAAGTAGAGGGGACTGTAACCTTCTCCTCCGTTTTCAATCGTACCACCCCTTTGCACGACCTCATTCCCTTGGAGAGTGTGGGTCAGTGGGTGGTAACAGGACAGGCAGCCATGACCAGGCTAGGACTCCCCGGGCTGATGCAGAGGGGTGGGCGGGTCTCTGGGTCGGACATTCCCACGTCAAGCAGAAGACAACGTGACGGTGTGAAGGCCATTGCTACGTGCTCAGGGCCATGGGCTGAGCTCAGAAACCAGTGCTCTGGGGGCCAGTTGTCCCCTGACTATTTTCTGCCTCTCTGAACAGGTACCTTTAAATGTCAAGGTTGAAGGGTTGTGGCCATTTTCTGTGGCAACAAGGAGAAGAAAAAGCCTCTGGGAATTGGGACTGGGCCAGGGAGCTGGTGTCTTCTTAGTGTAGTATGGGAATAAAATGACGTCAAAGATCCTGACCTATAAGGGAGACCGAGGCCTCTGCATCTGCATCTGCATGGGGGCTTGAGAGCTGTTCATTTCACATCTGCCTTATGTCAAAGCTGCAGAATCAGCCCAAGGACAGGGTAAGGCAGAGGGAAGTAAATAGAATCTCTTGACCTTGGAGGAGGCATCCCTGGGCCCTGCCAGCACTGTACCTTCAGTTGGTACCATGTGGGGATGCCAGGGAGCAGAGAGAGCATCTGCAGAACACGGTAGTCTGCTGCAAACCCAAACCTCACTAAAGTGATTGAGTCACCAGTGCAGTTCCTGGAAACACCCTAAATCCGTGCAGAAGGAAACAGCTCTAGATTATATGTGCTGCCCCTGGTCTGGTTTTACGAGTAAGGCCACAGAGAGTCCAGCCCTGTGTGGTTCACTGTTAATAGAGGTAGGAACCCTGCTTACAAAGGCCTCCTGGTTTTTATTTACTCTAGGAGAGGAGTGACGGGAGGGCACATGGCTTGGTTTTCCCTCCCCCAGCAGGGACAAACGCTGGCCAAGTCTTCCTGTAAGCCACGGCACTTTAAATGTCAGCTCATACATCGCATAATCGTCTCAGGACTTTTTACATAAAAATGCAAATGTATGCATTCCATACGGGTAGAGAGCCTCCTACGTGAACTGGAGCCACGGTGTGCTGTCTTACCTAGGTCTTAACGCAGTATTTGGAGATGCTGCGCAGCTTTCAAAGTAAGACACTGGGTGTATGTGGGTGAGTATTTAATAGCTACAATAACTGGCAAACCACTTTGCTGGGGAAAAAAAAAAGCATTTTGAAACATTTCACCACCTTCCAGCCTGTCTTCATTTATATGGTAATACCTAGGGACTCACGTCACTTGCCTTCCTTCCTCCGGCACTGGCTAAGGGAGTCTGTTTTACGGTGGCGACATTTTCACCTCATAGGTGCTGGAGACTCAGGGTGACCCTATGCCTTCCCTGACGAGACAGTGCCCTGGGGACATTATAGTCCAGGACTCACCTGCAAGGATAATGAAGCATCACTTAAGCAAACTGCCCAATCAGAGCCCCCTTTCCAAGGTCTTAAACCTAGGGCGACAGAGGCCAGGACTCTGCATTGCCATCTGGGGTAGAACCTCTGTCTGCTGCGATAGAGGAGATGCATGCATACGTACAGAGACCACCATGGGTGAACCTGGTGGTCCAGGGACCCTGTGGCGTTTCCCTGACCCTCCTTTATGTATTTAGCGTTCTCAAGCCAAATAAGTTGGCTGACCCTGTGAAGAGGTTCCTAGCCAGACCTTAGATTTCAAATACCACTTCTTCCTACCTCTGGTCCAAACTACTGTTCCGAGCATGCCTGTGATCAGAGAGACATTCACATGGGTTACATCCTCAGAGTGTCGGCTGTATCAGAATCTTTACAGGAAGTCACTGTGGGCCTTGGGACAGAGAAGAAAGGGGAACCATTTATTTGAGGGTGCCACACATGACTGAGTCTGGACTCAGCAATGCTCACGTGGGTCCAGACTGTTGTAGGAGGAGATGTAAGTTTTCAAGGAGAGCTGGACGAGGTACTGGGAGTAGAGGAGAGAGCTCTTCTAGATGGAGAGAGGGACTCAGCCATTGAAGAGATGGGGATCCCAGAGGCACCACTGCGGAGCACTGACTCCATGCCTGCTCAGTACCAGGACACATTAGCTATGACAACATCCTTGACCAAACACACACATGTACTAGGTCTGTACAGGCAGGAGGCTATATACAACATATATGCATGTGTCAAAAGCCTGGCTGGCATAGTAAAGAGAGAAATTTATACTCTAATGATTTTGATGTATGTTTCACAAAATAAAATTTGCTCCATGAAGCTGAATACCTGGGCCCACAGGATTCCCAATGCCTCTGGGCTTAGCTGAACATCTGAGCTTTGGACTTTCACTATAGAAACAAATGTGTTTCCTAGCCAACTCTGGGAGGAGTGGGTAATGGACACATGTGTTCCTGTTCTTGTCTGCCTGCTACTCTGGTGCATCTTTCAGATGCCCTTCTATCTAGACCCAGCTCTTCTGACCCCATCACAGCCTACTCTTGGGGATCAAGCTATGTCATACAAATGTACAAAGAATGAATATACTATTAACACCATTTATTTTTGGCAACTCTATGGTTGTGTTGATTTTTATATTTTCTGATGATGAAATGCTCGTTATGCAATAATAGGTAGGCATGCATCTCACAATGCTGTGCTTTCTGCTAAGGCTTAATCGGGCTTAGCATATTCCCAGTGGATGCTGGGAAGGGAAGGGACGGGAAAGGAAGAGAAGGGAAGGGAGGAGAAGGGGAGATGTGGGGAGAGAAGAGAGGGGAGAAGGGAAGAGAGGAGGGGAGAGGAGGAGAAGGGAGAGAAGGGCTGAAGGAGGGGCCTACAGATTCGGGATCAGACTCTAGCATGAGTTGGAGGTATGAGGACAACAGCAAGGACTGGAGAAATAAGGGTGCTCTCCTCTCTTAGTGCCAGCTGCCATAGAGGGAAAGCAAACCCAGCAACATCAGGGGTGATGCCCACACAGGAATGAGGATTTTCCTCCCTCTGAGGTATGTGGAGCTCAGTGGCATCCAACTGCCTTGACCTTGAGATTTAACCCTTCATTAAGCATTCTGAACTTTAGTTTACCAGGTAGACACAGCACTGTTGCCCAGGGCCTGGGCGGCTGTGGGCAGCCTCGCATGGGGTCTTGGGAATAAGATAGCTGTAATATCCTGGCATCACATGCTGGTCTCATCTGGATCCTGGTTCACAGCATTGAGCCATCAGACCAAAGACCCAGGATCCTGGATCACCTAACATCTCAGGCATCCGCTCCAATGTACACAGAAAAGGCGATGGAGGGAGAACTTGACGCTGGGAAGCACAGGTGAACTCAGTCTCTGACAGGTGAACCGAGTGTGGCGATCACCTGTTTAGTGTGCCACAGAAGACGAGAAGGTTGAAATGGAAGAGTTCTTGTGTCCAGGCCGGAGTCTGCAGCTTTAGTTAATGTCAGTGTATCCAGTGTGAGTTGTGGTGTTTATCAGTATAGTGTGTCTCTCTCTCTGTGTGTGTCTCTCTGTGTGTGTGTGTGTCTGTCTGTCTGTGTGTGCGCGTGCACACACATGCATGTAAGTGCCAAGAGCATGGTACTACAACAGACCCTGAATTCAGAGTAGCAGGTCACCAAGGCCGCTAAAGAAATGGACCAGGGACGAGTGATGTTCCCTGGGTAGATTTGACCAAGCAGAGCAAGTCTTGCCTCCTCAGCAGACCCCAGATTTGCCACTGACGCTGCTCTCTCTCCAGTCCAAGCACACACATGTGCAATGCTGAGGTCACACTAGGGTGCTGCAGAGAGCACTTCTTTCTCTCCCCATTCCTTCCTTTCTTGACAGTGTGGGCAGTGTCTGGACATACACCTAGGCTGGCCTTGAACTCTCAATCCTCTTGCCTCCGTCTTCCAAGTGCTAGGGTCACAGGTGTGCCTCCATGCCCAGCTATCTCACTCTCTCTTAGCTTAGAAGCCTGGTGACTCCACACCCCACATCCACATTTCCTTCTAAAAATGGACTGCCATAATTACATGTTAAATATGATTCAAATCTGCAGGGAACGTAACTCAATAAGCATGAAGAAATTAATGAAAAGCTTAATTATTATAATAATACCATTAAAATCTAATAAAGGGAGAAAAAGTTGACTCATTTTACTTCAGCTTGGCCATCTAATATCTTTTTCTCCCTTTAGCAGAACTATAATTAATTTAGACTTGGGTTTTCGGAAAAGCTAAATTATAACCACGGTGACTTAAAAATATTCAGAGGAAAGAAACCAGAGTGGGAAGGAAGTGTTCTGGGTATAGGTGGGTGGAAAGAAAGCCGGAGAGGTGACCATGGTCTGCTATGCTTCCCACAGGTCTTGTAGAGGCTGCCATTTTCAGATTTTGAAAACTCACAGCTGCTTTTAATTATTCGCCAATCTCTACAGCTCCAACTCCTGTGTAAGTCTCTAGAGCACAGAGGTCCTTTTTTGTTCAGGGAATTACATATTTTAGCAGTAACTTGAAGTCCTTAGGTGCCCCTATGTGTGGTGACAAGTGTCTGTCTCCCGAGACCACACTTGTGAATGTGAGAAAGTTCAAGCAGGAGCACCCAGAACCATCTCCAACCTCATAAAGGAGATGCATCAACTCAGTAAAGGAGTGCATCTTATCCATTTGATGTTGGAGGGCAGCTGACCAGGATCCTTCCCCCCTCCCCACACTGAGATGTCAGGATCACTGGTAGGGGGTAGGGGGCTGATACTCCAATTCCTTCCAGCAGGATGAACTTGCCTGGATTCTGGGTTGTTCTTGAAGCATGCATCTCCATTTGAAGGGTATGTTGGTGACCTTCCTGTCTCCACCTTATAACTTACTGACCATGGCTGTGTGATAGACCTCTGAACCCTGGGGTCATACTGGGAAGTGAAAAGAACTTAATGGTTTGATGTCATTGATGACTGCCAAATGCTGAGTTCTTGATGCTCCAAAGTATTGCTTCTACATATGTGTAGAATAAACTAAGTGTGTAGGCAGAGACTGTTTGTTCCCGGCTTCCCAGACCCAAATATTTCACACAGAAACTGTATTAATTTGAAATACTGATTGGCCAATAGCTTAAGCATATTTATAACTAGCTCTAACATCTTAAATTAACCAATTTCTATTATTCTGTGTATTACCATGAAGCTTGTGGTTTACTGGCAATGTTCCAGCTGGTGGCTTGTGTCTTTCTCCTCTGGCAGCAACATGGTGTCTCCCTGACTCCACCTACTCTCTCTTCCTCTATCTTCTTGGAATTCCAGCCTTGCCCTATTCTGCGCTGCAATAGGCCCAAAGCAGATGCTTTATTAACAAATGGTATTCATAGCACACAGAGGGGAGTCCCACATCATAAGCAGAGGTATACTTTGCTGGTCCCATCATAAGCACCATTCAAGAAAGCCAGGAAGCGAGGGAAACATTTGGCCTCACAGCCTCTCTTCCTGCTCTCTCTTCTTCATATCTGGCATTTTAAAAGTTGTTCCCTCCCCATTTCTTTATTCTTAGAGAAATTCCCCTGTAGTTTTCTGAAGGCACGGGTTCCACGTGTTCCCTCAGATGAGCAAGTACTGTCACACCCATCCTTCTTCAAAACAGTATCCTTGAGTAAGAATTCTGTGTTTTGATTTCAGCACTTGAAAATGCCCCCATCCCTCCTGTCTTCCATGCTCCTGTGGGAGAAGTCATCACACCTCAAATCATCTCCTCTCCTAAGAATGTTTTCTTTCACCTCTTCTAAGACCTCTCATCACCATTAGCTTCCAGAAATTTGTCTACATGTGTCCTGGCATACATCTTTGGGTTTCTCCAAATTGTAGATTTATGTCTTTGTAGCAGTATATTTTAGAGTATGTTTCAATCCTTTCTCCTTTTTTATCAAAGTACAGTGATTTGAGTAATAGCTATTGCCACACAGGTTTCTCATAACTGTTCCACAGGCTGCTTTCCCTCAGTTATTCACACTGGGGTTTTCTAGGATCCCGTCTTCAAGTATTCTGACTCTGTACTCCACTCCCTTGCTGCTGTCAAGTAAACCCACTGATGTTTCTCTCTGAAGTCACTGTTTAGTCTTGGTTGTAGAGTTTCTCCTTGGTTCTTTTGCACTTTCTTTTGATGAAGGTGCATTCGTATTGCTCATTCCTGAAGATTCTCACACTGCCTTAGGTAGTGTTTCTATGGCTGTGAAGAGACACCATGACCATGGAAACTCTTATAAAGGAAAACATTTAATTGGTGCTGGTTTACAGTTCGGAGGTTCAGTTCATTGTCATCATGGTGGGAAGTATGGCGGCATGCAGGCAGAGCTGGCACAAGAGAGGGACTGGGGGTTCTATGTCTGAGCTCATAGGCAGCAGGAAGAGACAGTGAGCCACTAGGGCTGACTTGAGCATTTGAAACCTCAAAGCCCACCCTGCAGTGACACATTTTCTCTAACAAAGCCACTCCTCCAAAAATGCCATTCCCTGTGAGTCTAAGGGTGCCATTTTCATTCAGAGCACCACACACTTTAATATCTGTACAACAGAATTGACTTCCTCAGTCTGTGCTCTTCTGGGTTCTCAGCATCTTGAGTGAGCTGTGACTAAATCCCCAATATTTCCACACATGACTGTGGGGTTCAGGGCCTAGTCTACCCTTCAGTTACCTGGCACATGCGTGCAGATTCATGCCTGGGCTCTTCCTGTCGATGGTCGACACATCACAAGGTTCTGTCATCCAGCGCACTGAGGTTGATGAGTAAGAATCAGCTCAAACAGGCTCCATGGTGCCAGGGTATTGGCGACCATGTCTTGCTCATGGTGATGGGAATCTGGTCTTCCCACTCAGCCTCTCCTGACAAGGTGGCAAGCATGGACCACCTCAGCACAGCCCTAGGTAGCGGTGTGCTCAGCTTAACCACTGGCTTTTAGGAGGCATGTCATTGGATCAGGGTGATTACTGTCTGGATTTACTCCCTGGCTTCTGCTTTTCTTTGGGCCCTCGGTCTACTGTGTCTTCTTGTTGGTTTTTTTGCTTGCCTATTTGTTTCTCTGGGTTGTCAGTGGATACAAGGCAAAGGGGGAAGCACAGCTGACTCAACATCGTGTCCTTCCTGAACCTGCGGCCTGGAGACTGCTGTCTTCTTTCAACATTTAGTCTCTCCATGTGTGTGTGTAATCTCCTATTCAAAGAACTTCATTTTCCTTCCCCTTCCCAAAATAAAACTTCATCCCAATTCATGTTTTTGTCTAAAAGAATTTACACTGTAAATGTTGAGCACATCAACATTTCAGAGTGAAGTTTATACTTCTTATTTGAAAGGGTATTGATAGACTCTGCCACCTTCATGCCCCCATCATGACTCCAGCCCAATGTAAAAATGTTTCTTATTTTGAAAATCCTAGTTCTCTCAAAGGCAGAAAATGTTAGATGGAGACTTTTTATTTCAGGATTTGTCAAAAATATTCACATTACCACAAATGCCATTTAATATCAAAATAAAACACCACTTTGGATTTTTCCTTTTAAATTCATTCCTTCTTCTCCCTCCTCCTCCCTCCTTGGTTGTTCCTCTTCTTTATTCTCACACAGTAATGTCCCAGATTTGAGGTGCAATCCAAGCCCAGTGTTTCTCTTCTTCTGCTGCCTGTGGATTTAGACGTAGAACTCTCAGCTACGACTCCAGCACCATGTCTAGCCGCACACTGTCATGCTCTCTGCCATGGTGATAATGGACTAACCCCCTGAAACTATAAGCAAACTTCAGTCAAATGCCTTCTTTTAGAAGAGTTTCCTAGTCATGGTGTCTCTTCACAGCGTTACAATGCTGACTAAGACAGCGCCGTTCACAGAAGCCAGCTTTCTCTTTGTTCACCATCTGTCTCTATCAGTTCAAGTTCAACAGGGTGGGAGTGACTTGGTCTTATCTATACTTTATCTGTAGGGCTTGGAACCAGGAAAGAGCTCTGGAATTATGTGTTCAAAACAAATAATAGCAGAACAGCTCCCGTGTTAGGGGAGACAACAGACACTTCAGATTCATAGCAAGACCGCAGCAACTGGGAAAGACATGGTCAGCATGACAGCACACAGCTCAAGCATGATTCTCAGTGTGAGCAACTTTCTAACCCGTGTGTATGGCAGGAGGGAGGGCCAGGCATGCAGACTCCAGTTACAGAACCGATCTAGGTATATCCAGTTAGATGCCATGTGAAGGCGTTTCCTAGTCCAGGACTTATTTGGCATGGCAAAATGATATCTTTCTGAAAATTTAAAAGGCCCCCAAGTCAGGAAATGAGACAGAGGCTGGCTGCTTACACCTGTGTCAGAGGAGACTCCAGCATTCATAGAACAACCTGATGGGATATTTCAAAGGGCCTCAGGGCTTCTAGGACCTTCCTCTTCTTCTCCACAGTTAGGGAGGGTGGGTATTTCCTAATTTTCAAATTAAACAACAGCAGTGCATGTTTGAGCACTCTGTTCTGTACTGACAGACACACACACACTGGGGAAGCATCCCGCACTGTCAATAATGCATGCTTCTGCTTCATTATTTTGAAAACATCTGTTGAAGAAGACATTGCTCCTGAGGGGAACTGGGAAGTCAAGCGACTCGTAACTAGGCTGGCCCTGGTTCAATGCCTGCAGTGGTGTGTCTCTCAGGGATGCAGTTCCAGGACTGCAGCGAAAGCTGGAGACAGTCAGGGGTGAGATGGCTCCCCAACATGTGTGTGCTGGAAAATGAGTCATCATCAGAAGGGACGCATGCTTGGTCATAGGCATATTCTCTAGAACAAGGGAAGGGGAGGAGGTAACGGGCAGGACCTCTTCAGCCAGGCTCTGAAGCCCATAGCTAACTAATCCACCATCAGCTAACTGTAGAGGAGGCTGAGCATGGATTTCCCACAGCTAACCAGAACAGCGAGCAGGACTTCCTGTGGCTATGCAGTCCTGTGCTCTCAACGTGGAGGAGCGAAACCCTGGGAAAAAGC
This sequence comes from Arvicola amphibius, assembly GCF_903992535.2. Lineage (NCBI taxonomy): Eukaryota > Metazoa > Chordata > Mammalia > Rodentia > Cricetidae > Arvicola > Arvicola amphibius. Next base: position 1,319,210 of record NC_052049.1, read on the forward strand.
AGAGGGAGACCTACCTGGGGATTTAACTCAGATGGTTCAGTGCTGGCCCAGCTTGCACAAGACCCAGGTTTGATCTTTAGCATCAAATAAACTGGACATAGCTGTGTATACCTGTAATCCCAGCACTCGGGTGATGGAGGAAAAAAGATCAGAATTTCCTGGTCCTTCTTGGCTGTGCAGTGAGTTGTTAGCCAACCTTGACCACAAGAGATGCTGGATTTGTTTGTTTTTTTGTTTGTTTGTTTTTAACAAAACAAAGAACACAATCCTTGGATCTGTGTCACCTGTTAAAATGAAAATGAGAGTGTTTTGCTTTTACTGAAGAAGTGGGCGATGTTTCCAGATCGCTCCACACGGCGATGGCAGTTAGTACAAAGGCTGCTGTGTGGCAGAGCATTGGGCACTGTGGAGACAACAAAAGGAGCGTGGCGCAAAGACTCACGGTGGCCTGGGCGGGCACGACTTCCAGGTATCGTTAGAGAATTCCCATAAGAAGTCAGGTGCAGTTTTTGTTTTTGTTCTTTGAGGGCTTGCCACACAGCTCTAAAAGAAACAGAGACCTATTCTTACTTACTTACTTGTGAATGCCTGACTTTAGCGTTGCTTGCTTCTAGCAAGCTTTTCTAACTTAAATTATCTTGTTTTTCTTTAACTACATCTGCTGCTGTGCTTCTTAGCTTTCTTTATTCTATACATCTTTCTTTCCTTCTTACTCCGTGGTTGGCTGAGTGGCTGGACCCCTGGCATTTTCCTCTACTCCATTTTACACTCCCCTCGTACTGTCTTCTCCTTCCATGTATTCTCTCTGCCTGCCAGTCCTGTCTCTTCCTCCCTCCTGCCTAGCTATTGGCAGTTTAGCTCTTTATTAGACCAATCAGGTGTTTTAGGCAGGTGGCGTAACACAGCTTCACAGAGTTAAACAAATGCAATGTAAAAGAATGCAACACATCTTTGCATCATTAAACAAATATTCTACAGCATAAACACATATAACCCATCTAAACTAATATTCCACAACAGTCAGAGGCCTAGACACAAATGTGTGTTGTTTTCTTTTGTGATTTAGTAATTAATTGTTCAGGTAATGCCCCTATTTGCTTAATTTATCTTTACATTCAATGTGTGAGTTTGCATTAGCTGTAAAAAAAAATAAATTAAATTAGAAAGGAAACCCTGAGGTCATTCCTTCACAGCGAATGTTCTCCAAGATCACCTGGGGTCCAGGGGGTAGAGTAGAGGAGAAAGACCGGCCTGTGTGGCTCTGCCCCAGACCTCAGGTACCATTCTCTGGGTAACTGAACAGCTGCCCCTAACCGCACTCAGTTATGGGCACTTCAGACGTCCTTTAAGAAACATTTCTGTGCAGGTTGTCAGGGTGACAAAGAATGATGTATTGGGAGTAGAGCTTGGGGAGTGGGTCATATGGAATGATAAGCCATGCACACACACACACACACACACACACACACACACACACACAGGACTATGTGCGCAGATAGAAGTCTATTAGCAAGACAGAATTATTTGGGGGAGCTAAGAAAAGACATCAGAGATCTCACGAGAAACTTGAAAATCCAATGTGGACTTAAAAAACCCTCTGTCAGACATCAGGGTGAATTTCTTGTGTTATCATCAGAAAAAGGAAGTGTGTGTGTGTGTGTGTGTGTGTGTGTATGCAAGTATATGCATTGTATGTGTGTTGTGTGTATGTGCATGTGTGCATATATATGTTTGTGTATATTATAGACATAACTAAAATCACATTAAAATCCTTAAGGGCACATGCCCTATGGAGCCACATACCACCTAAGAGAATATAATATCGTGATAATAAAATGACATTCAACGTAAGTACAAAGCTTTCCAGAAAGCAAACATTTAAGCATTGTAGTATTTTTTAAATGTTTGAAAGACAAGTCGTTCTTCTCATAACTCAAGTCTAATATGAATTTCAGGTAACTAGTTCTTCGCAATGTCAGAGAAAGAGTGTCTGCTTTAGCTTTAAATGTACACCTGCAATCAGGATCTGAAATGGGTCAAACATGGCTTGAAGTCTCCCAGGCTGTCACCCACAATGGGCAGGGACATTTGTCGGAGGTAGCCATGGTGCTGAAACCCTGGCTGTCTGCTGGAGGAGCCAGAGGCTGCACAAGGATCCTTGCGTGCTCTGTGATGACTACAGTGACAGGTTGATAGCAGCATGGGGCCTGGCAGCATCACAGGGACGGATAGAGATGGCAAGGCCTCAAAGAAGTAGAGGAGTGGGAAGCAAAAGAGATTGACTGTCCAGAGCAGCCACTGACTTCACATAGTATATGCATATGACTTCATATACATATACTATATGGTCCACAGAGATCCAGAGCCCTGGGAAGCAGAGTCAAGACCAATAGGACAGTAGTGGCCATCTCCTTTACCCAGCAATGGAGAGTTGAGGAGCAGTCTTGTGCCTGTAAAGTCTTTGCCCCCTCAGATATGATTACTGTCCCCTTGTTCATGGTCAGGCTGCTTCAAAAATTAGGCAATTCTGCCTCCACACAGTTTCCAATGGCCAGCAGCCCCCATGGAGAAGGGTTCTTCTGTAGGTGAAGATAAGAGTCTGTCCTGGTTAGTTTTATGTCATCTTGGCCAAGCTAAAATCATCTTAGAGGAGAGACCCTCAATTGAGAAAATGCCTCCATAAGATTGGGCTGTACACGAGCCTGGCATTTTCTTAATTAGCACTGGTCGGGGAGGGACTAGTCCATCGCTCATAGCGGCTGCAGGCCACTACTCATGGTGGTTGCGTCTCTGATATACAAGTGTCTCCTGTACTCCAGATCCCAAGGCTCTGTAGAGAGAGGCTCCTGGGTTGGCATGGTGTCCTCTGACTACTCCATCACATCTTTTGATTCTTGAAATGAACAACTTTTGAGATCCCCATGGCAGGGAGAGAGTCTGAGAAGTCTTTTTGTGAATTACAAGATTCTGGCTCGCTGAAGTGATATAAACACCTCAACCTACCAAACATTGCATCAAGGCCCAACTGGACTTTGCTGAAGTTAATTCTGCTGAGGCATTCTTGCCCCAGGACTGTGACTCTTCCCACTGAGCTATGCATGCATCTATGCAAGGGGATTGTGCACACATGGGAACGCGTGTCCCATGAATGTTCACATGTGCGCATGCCCACAACTGCGCACTGCTTGAAAATGTATTAGAACACATCTTGTCCCTCTTTGAGGTTTCCTTCAGTGGCTCTCTTAGGTTTTCTGTGTCTTGGTGACAGGAGGGCAGGAATGTCACCCAGCAGGTCTCCACTTCACTTGTCCCCAACACTAAAGATGTATTGTTCCAGGAGAGCTTGGAACTTGCTGGCCCGGCAGACAGGTCTCTGACCTTGTAAGAGTAGATGCCAACCTTTAGCCCAGCAGACAATGCCACCCTAGCTGTCTTCTGAGTGGAGGTCTCTTGTGGAGAGGATGAGGACTGGATCTTCGCTCTTCTGGGTTTGGTGCCTTACACCATTTCAGAGGGAACCCGGATGAGGAAGCGGCCCAGCACTGGAGTGGTCCCTGCCATCTAGACAGGCTTCAGAGGAGCCGAGTGGTCATGTCAGCACCTCCCTCTGCCCTGCCTGCCTGTCTTATTTCTGGAAGCTGTGATGTTCAATAATTCAGGGAGAGCACGCATCAGCATATCTTACAGCATATTTGATGTGCCAGCAAACAGACTGCAGACTGTTTCGTTTCAATTAGCCCCTTTGTTGCCAACAAAAGCCCAACAAACCCCCTGAGTGAGGGCCAGGCCTCACTCCAGCCTGTTCTCGGCCAGTTCTGGGCTCCATGTGTGTGCACAGTGCCCGCCACCCTCTGCTCGGTCCCCTCTCACTTTCTCTGCTATTGTTCGCCTGGGTATCGTTTTACCTGGGATCAAGTGACTCCCTCCAACCCAGAAATAAGGACTCGGCTCCATTTTCAGGCTTCTTCTGATCTCCCCAGCTAATTGGCTCAGGTGTAAACCAAGCCAGCAGGGCAAGGACTTTGAAGTGAGGCTGCTTTGCGCAGAGCGCCTGGGAGCATCCGTCTGTGTGTCAAATACCATCCGGCCAGCCCGCTGCTTGGTCGCTAATGAAAACGCAAGTAATCAGGGTGTATTACAAGGCTCATATCCATGTTGGTGCTTTATTGTGAGCTTATCATTAACTTCGCAGGCTGGACTTGGAATGCAATCTGGCCAGTTTTTAATAAGCGGGGGGGGGGGGGGCATTGGTGCCGCCTGCATGAGGCACTGGGTGACGCCAGCTGTGCCTTCTTTACATAGGGAGCCGCCCTTCTCTTTGATCAATAATGCCTTTTCTCTTTAAAAGGCGGCTCATTTCGCTGAGAGGTGGGAGGAGGACCTTCCCAGCCCTGTGCCTGCGGTCTGTTTGTCCAGAATGCACAATTACAGAAAGGTCAGTCCACAGAACACGGGGGACTCTTGCTGCTTTGCCCGACGCTACCTTCTCACTCTATTTAAAGGGTGCGCTCACCACAGGGCCCACCCCCTGTTTATGTTTTGATTATCAGTGGCTGCTTTGCAAAGGAACAAAAGCAAGAAAAGCAGCTGGCCTTTTTGGACTCTGATTTTGCTCAGGTTCTCTTCATTTTTAATATGCAAGCCTGCTGCATGAAGCCAACATAATGAATATCATCCTTTCTCTGGCTCTTCTGGACCGCTGGAAGGTTTCATGCATGCTACTTATACTCTGCTCCTACGGTGTGACCCCTGAGCCTCCTCTTTCATCTCTGATCTTTGACTCCTGAGCTGCATGCCCATGGTGGGTGCAGAGTCTTGCACACCCAGCTCCAAGATAAACACACAAGTCTTTCCAGAGTGACAGATGCTGATCAAACATTTTGAAAATTACACATGCATTGATATGCCATGGGATGTGGTACACATTTCTGTGTTCTTTGTACTGTGATTCAGGAGCTCTTCTTATGTGTTTGAAGGAATGGAAGCACCCAGTTCCTGGACAGGAAGGCACCCAGAGGCATTATGGCATGCCTTTATCTGCTGCAGTGCCCACAGTACAGTACCAACAGAACTGTGTCCCCTCATTTCCTGGTGACTTAGAGAATGAGAGCCACATTTGACTTTACAGATGTGGCCCCTCTTCTCCCATGTCCCTGTGTGGTGTCCCAGTGGTGCCCACATCCTGGGTCTTCTCCCAAGTCTATCCATTGGATGAAGTCAACCTCAGTGGTGATTTTATTTTAGCTTAGTCAACCCTTCGAAGACTGGCCTCTAAACAGAGGCACATTCTGAGGTCCTGGGGCTTAGAGAGCTAGTTTATGAACAGGAAAGATATGGTTTAGCCTATAGTGGTAAGAAAGCGTGCCCCAGGCATGACGTGGAAGTGGTACCAGAGATCACAAGTGTGCCCAGATGTGGTAAGGTATCCCCAGAATGTTGTGAGGAGTACATTTTGGAGCTCCAATGCTCACCAAGAAAATGGACAATTGGCTTCCCCATTCTGGGCTCATAGTCTCTGCAGACTCTGAGGTCAAGGAGAGGTCACACCACCTCGGCATCAGCAAATCCTCAGCTGTTAGGATGGGGCCTTTGACCTGGACCACCGTATCTTGGGTGGGTGGTGTCACCTGTTGTGGGCAAATGCACACGAGCAACAGCCAGGTCCCATGTTTTGGTGTCTGATTACACTAGTACCCACAGCAGACACCAAAGGATGGAGACAGAAAGAGTAGACACGCAACATGGTTCTCTCCAAACAAGGGTCCCCCAGGCCCAGGTATGAAGCTGAGATTCTTTATTTGTCCTGTGAAGATACGCATTTGTTTATCTTCTATGTTAATGTAATATGATGCGGCTGAATATGTCTGTGTGAATGTGTCAGCCGTGCACGCGTGGGGATCGGAGGACATCTTCAGGTGGCAGCCTTTGCCTCCCTCCTTGTTCTGTGGCATGGCCTCTAGTTGTTCACCTCTGTGGCACCAGGTTAACTGGACAATGAGCTTCTGTCTTCTGTCCCCATCGTGTAGTCGGGGTGCAGAGATTATAGGTGTACACACCTGTGTCTGGCTTCCCACGAGTTATAGGGATTCAAGCTCTGGCCCAAATGCTTATGTGGAAAAGATTTTATTTCACCCACCAAAACATCTCCCTATCCCCGGGGAATTATTCTTTAATCCGTATTACAAGGTGAAATTGTTTGTGTGCAATGGGATCTAATTTTTTTTTTAAATTTTTTTTTTTTCATCTGTGGCTCTTACCAAAATTAGATAAGTTGCAATACACAAAGAAAATCAGTAGTCACTCACTGTTCTGGCTTACGCTGTAATCCCAAACCCAGAATGGAAGCAAAGGCAAGGATAGTGTGCAGGTTCAAGACCAGTCTGGGGTACATAGTCAGATCCTGGAGGAGGTGTGTGCTGCTCTTAACCAACACATTTTAACCACTGAATGTATCCCAGGTCTAACTGATCACAGCTGCAGGAACTCTTGCATAAATTCCCTGTGCCTGGTTATTTGAATAAAGTGCTCATTCTAATTTCCAAGCTCCGGCCCTCGCGACGAGACTTCACAGAAGTGCTTCCAAGGGTTTTACTTCACACACTCTTGACATTTCCTAGCAATCAGCAGCTGCTGCCTCTGCAAAGTGGTTGAAGATCTTGTTTTTGATGTTTAGTTATTTACTAAAAGATCCAAACCCAGGGAGTGAGGGGTGCGTTACCTGTTCATCAGAACCCCAAAGCTTGCTAACCGGAGGTCCTGACTTGTGACACTGTTGAGGGCTGAAAGATTTAAGAAGAAAATCTGTAGTGGTGGGTTCACACAATGTCACATGTCCCATCCTTGCCCAAGAAGGCACAAAGTCCCAATAAAGGTAGGTTAGAGAGATTCACTTAAATGCAAAATGATGGTCCACATTGAAAATAGTACCTAGAGAGGTTGGCACACCCACGGGCTTGGGTGACTTGGAATGCTCTCTATGGTGATTATGCTCTCCCTATTTACGCCCAGAACTTCTCTAGAACTGGTGTATGCTGGGATTCTGAGAGGATAGCCTTGGTCGCAGGGAGCAACTCTGACAGGTGTGCTCGTGACAGGCATGTGCATTCCACATGTCCTACATCCCAGTGATGTGCAGGATTCTCTAAGTTCACTGAAGATCAAAGGATGTTAGGAGGCTCACAGACCAGACCAGCCATTTCCTTAGCAGTCTGGGTACCTGACTCACCAGCCCGGGAATGGCCATGGGGTGCCCCAGTTCTCACTTTCCTTTCACAGGCTGACAGTTTGACCACCAAGGATAGCTACATAAACAGTGGTGACTACAGATCAGAATTCCTCACTCTGCGCCTGCTGAATCATCACTGAAACGACTGATCCACAAAGCAGGAATCTGAGGCTACAGGGCCCAGGGGCGGCTCCTGTTCAAAGACTTGACTACAGTTTACTGGAGTCGATTAGAGGTTATTGGAAAGCCCGTTGGTTATCTTCCTGCCTCAGAAGGCAAGTCATTCACAGCTTCGTAAACTTGGAAGCAGCGGACACCTTCCGCTGTGTCTCGGAACCTGGGTTTCTATTCCCGTGTTGCAGCTCCTCCAAGGGTTTTGGGGGGCTATTAAATATTTCGTGTACACACTCACACACCCATAGTCACACCCACAACCCCCCACAGAGACGGGGGGGGAGAGGCTGACCTTTCAGGAGGCTTTTTTTTTGTTTATTTTTTTATATTTAAAAATTTCCATCTCCTCCCCACTTCCCTCCCCTCCCCTCCACCTATACCCCCCTCTCTCCCTCTTCAGGCCAAGGAGCCATCGGGGTTCCCTACTCTATATTAAGACCAAGGTCCTCCCAACTCCCCCCAGGTCCAGAAAGGTGATCAACCAAGCTGAGAAGGCTCCCACAGAGCCTGTCCATGCAGAAGAGTCAAAGCCCAGCGCCTTTGTCCTTGGCTTCTCAGTCAGCCTCCACCATCGGCCACATTCAGAGAGTCTGGTTTGGTCTCATGTTCCATCAGTCCCAATCCAACTGGAGTTGGTGATCTCCCGTTAGTTCTGTCCCACCGTCTCCATGGGTGAACGCACCCCTCACGGTCCTGACTTTCTTTCTCATGTTCTCTCTCCTTCTGCTCCTCATCAGGACCTTGGGAGCTCAGTCCGGTGCTCCAATGTGGGGCTCAGTCATTTTCTTCATCTATCGCCAGGTGGAGGTTCTATTTTATTTTGTCATGCATTTGTCTTTATGTCTGAAGATTGCTAAGAGAAGACGTAAGACAGTTGGAGCAGGAGTCTCTAAGGAAGGAGTTTTCAGAAAGATCTTGCTGAAGTCACAGGTGGATGTAGCTTCATTGAGGTCTCCACGGATGGGGCACTTCCTGGAGAGAGAAGCTCACCCTCTGTCATGGAGCAACTGTGAAGAGCTGGATTTCTGTGCAGCACAAGGCTGTTCTGGCTGCGTCTAGGCGCCTGTTCCCGCACCTGTCGTTAGGACCTCATTATCGAGCCGCACACGGCTCCCCCCACTGGCTACTCCCGAGGACACCTTTATAATGAGCCGTCCCACCTCAGTTTACACAGAGGCTCATTACACACGCCACCGTGAGGGAGACTTTGCACACCCAAAGAACTGCATTAATAAATTAATTCCTTTTTTCCAAGTCTCAGCTGCAGAGAGAAACTGTGCTCGAGAAAGGTGCAGTCAGCTGTTACCAGGAGGACTCCATTAACTCTCAGCCCTGTTTAACTAACTCAGCCCAGGTGACCACCACGTGGTTCAGATTTGAAAAAAAAAGTTGTTTTATAGGTATTATTTTACTTATTATTTAACTACTACTGTTATGTAATTATTATTATTATTATTATTATTATTATTATTATATTAGAGACAGGGTCTCACTAAGTATCTCTGACTGTCCCAGAGATCATGCTGTGAACCATGCTGGCCTTGAGCTCAGAGAGATCTGCCAGCCTCTGTCTCCTGAGTACTGGGACTAACGGTGTCTGCTACTTGCCCAGCTTATAGGAACTACTTTTAAGTATAACTTTCCAGAACACTTTATATTCCCCTTCACATTTCTTGTGTTGGTAGCATCCATAGTGATTGGTTAATCAGTTTAAGGTTTACTTTTCTTCATTTCAAAGCAGAATACTGATTTTGCTAGAAATCTGCTTCCTGGCTAGCTTCTCTGTCCACTGGCCCAGGTCCTTTGTATCTCCTCGCTTCATGACATCATCCCAGAAACATTCCATGAGCCCTCCTGAATCTCATATTTTCTCATGCAGAGAGAGAGCACATTCTCTACCTAGCAAAGATGACAGTGAGCAGGGAAGACCTGGGCTATAACTCAGCTCCACCCACACAGCCTGTAGTGGCCAAGACCAGTGCATGAATGTGTGTGAAATGAACTTGAGACAAATGATCACAGCTAGAAAGCTGTAGTGAGGATGTAAAGTCAGGACAAAAAGCAAACAAACCAGACTTTTAAATAAAAACAGAAGCCAGAAATCCCTCAGGATCTAGAGAGCAAACAGAATTATTTCACTGGAAATGTTTGGAAGATGCAACAGTTTTCAATGTATACATAATGGAGCCCCACACCCACAGAGTAAAAACCAACAGTATCAAAGGAGACATGGGCAACTCAATGACTAGGCATGTCAACAATCTACTCTTAAGTATTGGCTACAAAATGGAACAGAAAATGTAAGGGTAGAATATTGACCGATACTTTTTTAAAGCTTCTCCTAAGCAATAGCCTGTACATATTTTTCAAAAGCAGAGAAATAAAAAAGTCTTCAGGATTGACTATGTACTAAGCCATAAGTAAAAGAATTTAAAAAGATTAAAATCATGTGGAACATATTCCCTAGCCACAAGGAAATTAGAGATTGTGGGCAAATAAAATTGTGTATGCTTGTAAATATCTGGAATGCCTCCTGAGTACTAGGATTAAAGGTACTCAGAAAGAAGGATGAGACAGTCAACAGAAACTTTTCCTGAAACGCAAACAGAGCTCAAGGTGAGTTAATGGGACTGCACTCGGGGCAGAACTGAGAGCAAAACTGTGACCATCTCCACAGGCACAGAGAAGGCACTTGGAAGGGCTTGGCATGCTTTCCTGGTAGAAGTTCTCACCAAATAAGCACTGAAGAAATGTATCCCAACACAATAAAGCCCATGCTTGGCAGGTCCAATGCTAACACCTCATTTGATGATGAGAAAAGCATTTTTTCTATGATTAGGAACAAGCTGGTATGGCCATTTGGTCTGGTTCTGCTTGATGTGGAACTAGAGATACTAGACAGAGCAATTAGGCAAGAAAACAAAATAAATGAAATGTGTTCAGATTGAAAAGGATAAAGTTAAGTATCTCTGCTGACACCATAATCTGGTGTAGAAACAAAGATTTCACTACAAAATTGTTAAGAATTAGACACTGCTCTCTCCAAGACCTTTATCATGAAAGGCTATTGGATTTTGTCAAAGGCTTTTTCAGCATCTAATGAGATGATAATGTTTTTTTCTTTTCAGTGTGTTTATATGGTGGATTGTGTTGACAGATTTTTGTACGTTGAACCATCCCTGCATCTCTGGGATGAAGGCAACAAGTACTAGGATGATTCTGAGTCCATCATGGATAAGTGTACAAGGTGTGTAGCCTAGAACGGCTGCCATCCCCAAGGAGGAGCTCAGTCCTGCCGGAGGCTGTCGTGCAAACTTAGAAACACAACCTTTGGTGAGATGCTGCACAGGTGCACAGATATGTACACACGTGCTCACGTGAACACACACTGGCAGGTGTACATACATGGGCATGTGTGTGTACTTCTCTAGTTTACCTTCATCACTGATATACATGCACACTGATCACCATGATCCAGTATTAAGGGCACTGTCCCAAATCTCCCAGCATTCCCTTTAGCACAGAAAGTACCAAGAGCTTCCGTTCTCCACAGCTGTGTCTTTCTAGAAAGTTCACGTCTTTTGTTCACGACAGAGGTGTTGAGGATCTTGAGTGCTGATATTGGTTCTTCCTGATAATATAAAATCCGAACTGGCACAGGCTAAGATGAAATGTTTAAGCACTGTGTTGACCACCAACAAGCAGGATCTGGGGATACAAAACCTGTTTCACACACATAAGATGTCGCAGTCCTCTGCCAGCCCCTGAAAATGATATCTCTCTGTCCATGGCCTCATAATTTCTCTTTCCCAGAGCTCTGGTCTGCCATGTTGTCTTAGCACACATGTGCTAAGGCTCCCCTTCACACTGGCTACCTTGCTGTTGCTATAATCTGATCTGCAACGTTCTGACCTAGGACTCCCTGGTTGCTCCTACCTTCTGCATGTAGCTTGGGAGTTCACCGAAGAATCTCCAGTCTCTAGAGCAAATGGGTGGTCTTTTATTCACATGCCTTCTACTAGAGATGCTTGAGAGCCTACCGGAATCATCCTGAACCTCATGATGCTTCCTCTATAGATAGGAGGTTTTCATTGGCCCGGCCACCAGCAGGCCACAGGTTGTAGGACTTGTCCATTGTTTTCCCATGGGGTTCTCTGCAGACTTTGTGACACCTTAAGAATCGAGTCCTTCTGTAGCTGAGGCTCACTGTCCCGTCTCACAGTCAGGCTACAAAGAAAGAAAGCTCAATCAGAGATGATGTCTTTATTCTGGGATAGTGCGAACATAAAATGTCCAGCTGATACAAATCAGAAAGTCATAACTGACAAAAAATAGAATGTGAAACAAAATAAGTCAAGATGTCTGAAAGAGCAGGGTTGCTGGGCCTAGAGAGATGGGGTGAAATGGAAGAAGACAGCCAAGAGACTCACTTATTGTCACAGCGGTACTTGGATTTTGTGGGAATTAGGGATTAAAGACACAGGAGGAGCAGGTGGGAGTGAAGTGTGGAATGGGACGTAGGTCTGGATGGAGCCCTGGTATCGTGACTGCTGCAACCAAAGCACTTAGTTTAGAGATGAAGCCTGCAAAGCCTCAGTGCTATGAGCTCTGGGACAACCACAGTTGGACTGTGCATTTACATGACAGGGAACAGCGATTCTGCAAAGAATATGTGGACACAGGGCCAGGACAAAGACATCCACTCTCTTCCATCAAGCTGTGACAGAGAAGCAAGCCTGTTTGTGTCATGGAGCTCCAAGGCACAGCCCCTACTCTCACCTCTGCTGGCAGAGCTGGGCCTCTGAGCGGTACCTCAGTGGCCTGAGTCTCTTGCCTGAATTTTCATGCCTGGACTGCAGATGTCCTGCAGGTCTCCCACTGGGGCCAACTGCCCTGTGCAGAGGTGAGCTGCTTGGATTAGAGGCATGCTTTTTTTCATGGTGAACTGGCAGCAACTTTAAAACTACAACAGGGCAGCCCAAACTTTTGATATTATGTGTTGGGCTACATTCATAACAAACGCGAGATACACACAGTGTGCAGGTCCCAGGTAGGACACACCTGTAGCATACACTATGCAACTATCAGGAATTTTATAACAAACCCACAGATACTCAAAGGCAAGTCCCTAGTTTATTCATCTCATAATCCAACAGCCTTTGACCATAACCCACTCTCCAGTAAACATCTACTAAGTACAACTCAAATCCAGCAGGATAAAGACTAACATCCCTTTCCTCTGCAAATGGCAATGGATGATCATCCAGTCCAATTATTAGTCAACTGATGAAGGTTACTGACTAATCAATGGGGGCAAAGGCTGGTACTGAACGGGGACCAGAGTGAAGCCAGAGGCCATGGGTCACCGACCCTTTTCCAGATGGGCTAAGGAAATGGTCATATTACTGTCAGAGACTTTGGCGGAGCCTCAAAATGTTGATTAAAAGCCTAACACACTTGCTGAAGCCCTGTGCTAAATTATATTCCTCTCATGATCCCTGTCCACACAACATAATTGTATATTCAAAGCAAATGCATTATTTAAACAATAATATACTCTCTATTAGTTCATTGCTTTGGGTTAATGGTTGGCTGAAGCAATTATAGGGCCCCGGGGAGAGATTTGCAGAAGACACTGCATGGATAATAGGTGCCGCTTCTTTATTGCAGTAATTAACGATTTTTATACAGTATACTAAAGGATTGTCAAGATGTTAAGGATGGCGTAATGACCAACAATTTTCTTTTATGCTAACATGGGAAAATAACAAGATGGGGCAGCATTGCACGGCCCAGACACCTAACGTGTCTATTGCTTTTGTTTCTCTGTCCTTCCAGATGCTGCCAAACGGGCCTGTGACTGTTAACAAAGCTGCCATGCTAAAGGCAGGTCTGGACACAAGCTGCCGCTGTGGGCACGTGAGAGATCAAGGTGGCTCATACAGAAAGCTCTCTGGGGTAACTGTCTGGTGAGACTGAGACACAGCAGGGTTTGGAAGTTTAGAGAGTAGATTCAGAGTCCTGTCACTGTGGGGTCACCCCGCCATGCACCAGTGCTGTGAACATATAGATATTATATTGACATAGATATTTATATTTATATTAACTTATAGATAATGCTGGTTCTTCTATCACTGTGCTTTGAGGTACAGGTTATTGAAGATGCATATATGTGAAGTAAGATGAAATACATGCTAGTTTCTAGTGTCTGTGTAGACGAGAAGCGGCCTAGCAAACACTGGATTGTTTGTTTGGAAAAACATACATGTCTGAGCTCCCCGGTGACTCCACTTCCTCTCCCCAGCTGAGGTTTCTTGCTGAGTCTTGTGCAAACATCATTAAAACGATACTTCTCCACCTTCTACTTTACAGTCTAAGAGAGAGAACACTGGAGCAAATGTACACATGAGAGCGCAACACAATGTGTACAATTACGCAAACCTTAAACATAATTAGGGGGAATTCTTGGAGTGCTGAGCAAATTGCTAGTGTTGCCAGTTTGGATGTTACATTGTTTGCTCAAGGATGATGGGGTGGTTTCTGAGTGTTGATGGCTAGTGAAGGAAGAAGACGCCACAGGTGAGAGAAGCCCTAGCTACAGAAGGTAGAGGATACCACTGTTCTGGAGGTGAGAAGGTGAGAACTCACTGTTGGGTAACCACACAAGGTGCACAGGAGGTCTCCCTGCCTCAGACCTGTGGTTAGTGTGACCTCAGTGTATCTTCATCGTTATGGGGTCTGTTTATGAGAAGCAAACACCAACAAAACGGAACCATTGAAGCAGAACTCAAGTAATGGTCAAGGAGATGAGGAGACGAGGCAGACACTGTCTCCTCCTCTCTCCTCCCTTTCTCCCCCTCTTCCTGCCCTCAGCTATTACCCCTCCCTCTAACTTTCTCTCCCTCCTCCTTCCTCATTTGTTCCTTCCTCACTCCCTGCCTGTCTTTCCCTCTCTCACCTTTGATCCTTCCCTTTCTCTTCTCTTTGTCTCCCTCCCTCCTTCTCTTTCCATTCCTTCCTCCTTCTCCTCCCTTTCCCCCTTTTCCTAAACCCTTTTTTCTCCCACATGTCCTCAGTAAATGATACTTCTCATGTATTTCTTACATTTGCCTTGAACATCATTTCTAACAGGGTTTGGTGTGCGTGTGGTGTCTGTGTGTGTGTGTGTGTGTGTGTGTGTGTGTGTGTGCGCGCACGCGCTTGCGCGCACACAGTACTGGAGTGTTCTATGTATAAGATTATACTATCATCAGACAGACAATTTCACATCTTCCGCTCACGTTTATTTCCTTTTCTTATGCAATTGATTTGGCTATGCATCCAGTGCCATATTAAATATAATCAGTGAGGAGGGGCACATTTGTCTCATTTTCTGATCTCAGAAGAGGGCTCCTCAGCTTGACAGTTCCAACCTGTCCTGTGGCATGTCCCATGACCTTTGTCATGTGCAGGTATATTCCTTCTGTATAAACTTTAGGGTGCTTTGATCCTGAAACAGTGTTGACTTTTGTAGAGATTTCTTCCAGATCAGTGGAAACAGTTCTGGGCATCTGGTCTCTGTCTTGTGAATGTGAAGCATAACGTTTATTGATCTGCCAAACCATCCGCTTCCCTGTGTTGGTCCCACTTGATCTTGGTGACTGACTTCTTATCTGTGCTTGTGTTGTTCTCTGGCTTTTCTTGGAGGATTTGTGGTCCTCTATTCACTGGGGATATTGAGCTGTGATTTTTCTCTTCTACAGGTCCTTGTTTTGGCTTGGTAGAGGAGAATTCCGGCAGAACTTAAGAACTTTGGAAATTAATTTGGAAATTAAGAACTTTAGTATTAATTTTTCTGGAAGGACTTGAGAAGAATTGGAAGTATTTCTTCTTCTTATGTTCGACAATATTCACCCATAAAGATTTCAGATCCTGGACTTTTTTTTCCTCTCTCAACTAAGTTTTTATTTATTATTTGCCTTTTTATTTTTTTATTTGTGACTCTAACTTAGTATGTGGTATATGTCTAGAATTTTTACATTTCTTCTGGTTTGTAGAATTTGTTGAAATATTTTGGATATGACTCCCGAGTTTCCCATCACACCAGATGGTGTTCCCCCAAGCAGAACTGGACAAGATCTCCCAGCAAGGTTTCTTTTGGCTCTTGGCCCTCAGGGTCAGGCTGCCGCATGACCTCAGCAACTTGACTCCAATGTAAAGGTTTGAAAGTTTTTCATCTTACAGGCTGTTATAAATAGTCCTGACTGGTTAAATAAACAGGGCCTAGAATCAATCACCTAGGACACCTATGTGTATACCTATGCCCCCAGGTATACCTATGCAGGGTTGTCTTGATCAGGGTAATAGAAGTGCCTTAGACCTTCCCTAAAATCCAGCAGCGCTATTCCCTGGGCTTGGGGTCCTGGACTGTAAGTGAGCTGAGCATAGGCGTTCACCTCTCTCTGCTTTCTGACATCGGATACAATGAGGAGCAGCTTGGTACTTTGGGCTGGATAAGCCTTGGCATGCTGGAAGAAGAGATTAATGAGAAATCTTGGGGGAGCTTGGAAGACAAGACTGTTGAGAGGTGGTCGGTGGAGGCTGGTGAGGAGGTTCCAGATGTTTCAGAAGGGAATAAAAACACTGTCGGGAGCTGAGTTGGGGTCATCGGTATAAAGTTTCAGCAAAAAACCCAATCCTAAGAATTTGAGTTTGGTTGAATTTAAAGGTTAGGGGTTGATTTTCTTGCTGACGTAGGAGAGTATTTAATTTGCCTTTTACTGTGTACACCTGGTTGTGTAGCGAAAAAGAGAAAATGATTTGGACAGAAAGACGTAAAAATGTGCATTCTGTCATGCAGGAAAAGAACTTGAACGCGCCACACTTTGCTTCTTGGATATTAGTGACATGGGACAGCACGGGTGAATTTCAGAAGCCCCTCCTTGTCCCCACCACACTGGTTCAGCACGAGTGCTAGTCCAGGACATCTTGGCAGGTTCCCAGTG
The DNA here is from genome assembly GCF_903992535.2 of Arvicola amphibius. Classification (NCBI taxonomy): domain Eukaryota; kingdom Metazoa; phylum Chordata; class Mammalia; order Rodentia; family Cricetidae; genus Arvicola; species Arvicola amphibius. The sequence continues at coordinate 1,335,593 of NC_052049.1, forward strand.
TGCCACTGAGAAACCAGGACTGTGAACAGAGCTGTTTGGAAAGGACTAAGTCACCAATAACCAGGTTCTAGTTTATCCTCCTGACTACCAGAATCCCCAAATTCATGTCTGTGAGCCCACAGGCGAGTGAGCCCAAATGGGGAGGTGGCTGAAAGTGGGTGTTTGAAAGAGGGGAGTGGTCGTAGGATGAAGACAAGCACTGCATCCACTGTGGTAGGTAAGAGCTTCCCGCGTACCTGTGATTGACAGTAGAAATAATGGCTGGTTCATTTGTGCTGTACCTGATTAAAGTTGTTTTATAGCAAAAGTCAGATGAACTGCTTCTGGGGGAATAATTTACCTAAACGATAAAGAGGCCCTGAAAGCAACATTAAGTGAAGTATGATAGCGTATTTTCCCAAAATTTTGATATTAAATAATAACACAGTATAAGTCACTGAAAATTTTGGTTTTATTTACACAAAGCCACAATAGTAAGAGGTGCATAAAATAAGCAGTATTTTTATTTTTATTTTTATTTTTTTATTTTTTTTGGTTTTTCGAGACAGGGTTTCTCTGCAGATTTTAGAGCCTGTCCTGGATCTAGCTCTTGTAGACCAGGCTGGTCTCGAACTCACAGAGATCCACCTGCCTCTACCTCCCGAGTGCTGGGATTAAAGGCGTGCGCCACCACCGCCCGGCTATAAGCGGTATTTTTAACAAAGCAAAGATTTCCATGTGCACCTAGTACCTCACAATGGTCCAAAAGAGAAAACCCAACAGAGTTAACTGAACTGATGCTTTCGCTGGGGTCCATAGGCTCAGTTCCGAGAGTTCTGAGTGGAGGTGGTCTTCTGGGGGGGTCACCGTCTCATACTCTGAACCTCTCCTCTTCAGAGCCACAGGGAGAGCTGGGGGCCGGCTCTTTAATGCAGCCTTGTCTCCATCTATGAACCATGACTCTAATACCAGCATGGTTTTTGGGGATGTGGGTCCATGTCCAAGTTCCTCTATGTGTTTTCTCTACAATGCTCCAAGCCTTCTTTTCCTCTTTGTGCAGAAACTGGAGCAAATACACCCGTAGCCTCAGCCGACACTTCCTTGCATCTATCCTGTGCCTTGGACTTTAGAAATGGCTTCAAACGCATTGCTTTCTTCATCCTTGTGGGGTTCAGAGATTTGAGAGGAGTCTGGGCTTCTTCTAGTTCCATAAAGAGAGGCAGAGAGAAGTGAGTGGAAACCTCGGATTCTATTTGCACTGTGTGTTTTACCTGTAAAGTGTCGGTGCTCACAGGCGTTTGGACAGACGTTGCCAAGTCAGGGCTCAACAGACAGCACCAAGGAGTCCTGCTGGCCACTGGGATGGCTGTTGACTGTGTAGATCCATCAACATGGAGATGTATTTCACCTTCACTGTCTGGGCTGTGGGCCAATCACATACATGTCCAAGGATATCTACCTCTGGACACTCCAATACTGAAAGAGAAACTCTTAACCTTTGCTCATTTCCCCTACAAACTCTTGATTTCAGTTTATTCTCAAGCTGAGCCTTCTTTCTGTTTCTGGTTTTCTCCTGAGTCCAGTCATCCTCTGCCATGCTGCCTCATGGATTTCTAATGATCTCTCCCAGGCAAGCCATTACCTTGGAACTTCAGACAACATCGTGTGCATTTTGTTGACCATGAAAGGCCAGCTGCATTCTCAGCTAGTCTGTGGGTGGACCGAGATTGATTGGCATTTGAAGGGTCCTTCTAGCCAGATCTCTGATTGTGTGCTTGTGCACGTGTGTGTGCATGCATGTGTGTGTGATATGTATTTGTAAGTATCTGTGTATGTGTGCATATGTGTGTGGAGGCCACAGGACAATGTCAAGTGTGTTCCTTAATTGCCCCCTGCCCTTATTCTGAAGCACATACTCATACTGACCCCGGAGTTCACTGGGCATCTGAACTCTGGTCTACATGAGTGGCAAAAATTTTCTCATCTGTATCATTTCCCCAGTTCTAACCTCAAGTTTTTACCTATTCCTTCCTCCATTTGAGGGACTTTTGCAAAACACAGAGGCCTCAGAGATGCCCTTACAACCATGTACTGAGTCCACTCCATCAGCAATGAGGCGTCCAGCCCCATGGGTTCCTGAAAACATTGAAAGAAAGATACACCAGGACCCCAGTAAAGGTAAACTTCTCCCAGCATGTTGTAGAGGCCAACAGTCAAGGGATAGGTGGCAGTAGTAAGATTCCAGGGTGCAATCGTGGCCCTGGCCCTTGGCACACACCTGCTTCTGAGGAAAGAACAGAAGATGAGCTTACAACTGCCTTGCTCCCCTGCCGACCAGACAGCTGCTGAGGCTGCTTCTGCCTCCTTCACTGGTGACAACAGGAATACAGACCAGCCTTTGCCTTTGCTTGTGACCTTGAGACTTCAACTGCCACATGTTACAAGGCGTGTTACAAGGGGGGGGGGTGTCTTTGGAACAGTGTTACATCTTGTTTATTCACACAAATGTGAGCCTGTGCTCTTGGGTACTGGCACACAAGCATACGTGCACAAACATACTCATGGTGTGGCCGGCTCCCTGGATGCTCCATCCAACTCTTATACCTTCAGCAGCAGGCAGAACTCAGCTCTCAGTATCATCCTGACGGATGTGGGGGCAGGGAGCTGCTAGGCAATGGGGTGTTAATGAGTTGCAGGCTCAGAATGACATTAGGGGCCCTGAGGATGGTGGCTCAGTACCTCTCAGGTGCTCAGAACAGCTCGCTTCCCCCTATGCTGGGCAAGGGCTGTGCCTGGCGGATTTTCTTTCACTCATTCCCCCTGCAAAGTGGTATTAAAAGTTGGCACTTAATGATAATGAATTGAATTGTCCTCATCTAAAGTGGACTGAGTGACAGAATGCTGGAAACCAAGAGATCCCCGACCTGGTGAAGAAAACAAAAGTAATTGGATTACACAAAGAAAATAAGATAAACATTCACTGAAATTACAGTGACAGGCTGTGATTAACGAGCTGGCGGAGGAGCAAGCAGCGTGCAGCGCTTGGTGCCACGGGGCCGACTGCCAGGTGTGACTGCTGGCTTCCTTTCCTGAGGGACTTCCACTTGCTTCTCAGATCAAGGTACAGCACGGCACCTTGATTTTCCAGAGAGCCCTTCTCCCTTTTCTGTCTGCCTGTCTTTCTTTTCTTTCTTTCTTTCTTTCTTTCTTTCTTTCTTTCTTTCTTTCTTTCTTTCTTTCTTTCTTTCTTTCTTTTTTTCTTTCTTTTTTTCTTTCGTTCTTTCTTTCTCTCTCCTTCCTTCCTTCCTTCCTTCCTTCCTCCTCTCGCTCCCTCCCTCCCCCCCCCCTTTCCCTTCCTCTCTCCCTCTCCCTCTCCTTCTCTCCCTCTCTCTCTCCCTCTCTCTCTCCCTCCCTCCCTCCCTCTCTCTCTCTCTCTCTCTTTCTCTCTCTCATCAAGTTTGCACCATGGTCAATGGAACTAGGACTTCTGGGGTGGGAATTCACTTTTCCTCTTGTCTTCAGAGATGGGTTTCTGATCCATTGCCGGTGAGCTGGCAGAACACAGAGTACCCATACATGGTGCCCCACCGTCTCTTCAGCGGTCCCAAGTGCTGTCCCTGGAAGCCTGGATTTTCTATGATGGCCACAGATTATAGCATTAAGGTTCCATACAGGAAAGGTCCTTGTTGGTAAACAAGTAGGTGAGCTCCTTTACGCTTGGTGTTCTCCAGTCTTATAAAATAATCTCACAGGAGTAAACCCCGTTTGACAATGCCCACTGGCACAGGTGCCTCCTCAGGCGGCCATAAGTCTTTCAAAAGTTCCTCAAGGGTCTTGTTTTGTTCCAGGTCCGTGTGAACTGGAGGTGGCTGACCCAGCTGATTTCTCTCTTGTGGTTCTCTATGAGGACAGTGGTCCATCTGTCCATCACATGGTCCACCTCTCCAGGCAGAGCAAGGAGAGGTTCTGCTCTGATGAGGGCACAGATGAGAAGCAGGAGTGTCTGGGAACCGGCATGGGGCTACCCTGTGCCCACACACAGCCCTGGGGAAAGTTTTCATTTGTTCTCAGACCACATCTCTGAGCCTTCTTTACAGGAGAGTCAGCATTGTTACCCAGACTGCTTGGTCTCCTGCTGAGAATTCTTCACCTTCCTCTCACAATTGCCCTGCTCTCCCTGCCCACGATGCTCTCAGTTACCAGGGCAGCAGCTGCCTGACAGCTCCTTCCTCTAGACTTCGCCCTTCAGGCACCATCAAGTGACTTTATGAAATTCTACCCTTCTCCCCTACTTAGAACATGTTGCCGAGCTATGAATCCCGTTGCCTTGATGGGTCTCAAATCTGGTCTAGCTGTTCTGTTTGTCCTTCAGATGGGAACTGCTTCCTGAAAGTGTCACTCAGCCACTGTGTTTCCTACAACTGTCCTCAGCACATCAGGGGACGACTGCTCCCGGCTCTGCTCTCTGTCACACCCTGTAGCTCCCACTGTCTGTCCATCTGTCACACCCTTGTTATTTCTGGTCGTAATTATTTGCTCGCAAACTGTGACTTCTTTATGGTCCAACCGGAGTCTGCTGCACATTACTGTGGATACTGCGGCTAACCCAAAGTCCATCATAAACTGTATCCACCAAAATTTGACTGGATAAATGTAGTCTGAGTTGGATCCATGTCAGACTGGTGATATCTTTGTGTTTTAGCATCTATTGCTTAGCATGAAGCATATGTTGGCTGAAGGAGATAAAGAAGGGTGTCATGAATGAATCAACAAATAAATGAGCAAAGATAAACCTCAACAGGAAACTTCCAAGGTCTGTCCCTCTTCCTGAAGCAGGAACAGGGCCCCCTCTGTAGTGTTGGGTCAGGAGCACTGACTACTGCTGGTCTTTCACAGGCTGGACCAGGCCTGCTGCTGGCCTGTTTACCCATTCCTACACACCATTAAGCCATTGTTTCCTGTCTAGAAACTCAAGAAGCACGGCTCTCTTCTGAGCTTGAGTTTCCTTTTTCCCATCTGGTGTGCTCTCTTCTTGAACCATGGGAATGTACACAATACACTGGCTCTTCCTGTTCCAGGACGTTCATAAGGTGGCTTCTGCTTTCTCTGTTTCCTGAAGATGAAGCCTGTGTTCAAATCATGCTGTCTGTCCATCTACAGTCATCCATCCAGAGACCTGGTACCCAGGAGGGCAGGGTAGGTGTATCTCACTGCCCTTGTCCATCCACGGGACCAGCATTACAGCCTCTAATACCCGCATAGACAAGCCAAGCTTGGGACTGACTGATCAGTGTGGGTGGGAGACCCTGTTATGGCTCCAGAGTGGTTTCCATATTTTCTACCTGTCCTGGTTCACATGGTGAGCTTTGCTTTGTCTCTCATGCACTTTTTTGGGGGGAGTTTTTTGTTTGTTTGTTTTGTGTACACATTAGGCCTAGCTTAGGAGAAAGTGGGAGGCAGGGGCAGAGGACAGATCTATGTCTGACTCTCTTGCATGTCTAGTTTCCAAACTTGCTAGTGAATACAGGTGTCACCAGCAGCTGCAGGGGCTACACCAGCTCAAAAATCTCCTGGGAACACATTTCTTAGAGGTGTTCTCAGTTGGTTACATTGTAGTGGGATACATTGTTCAGAGTTCAGCAGCACAGGGCATTCAGCGTCTGATCCACCATGTGCAGCCCCTGTGGGCAGTGACCCAGAGACAAGACAGTGAGATCAGAGAACACAGGGAATCCTGCACCTGAACGTCCAGCTCCTACTTGAATATGGCTTCCGTGCAGAGCCCTCTGTGGATTGCTATGGGGTGAACCAGCCCCAGAAAAAAAGGGCATTCCTTTTGGGGTTGGTGTCTATGTACTCGGTGTTAGCACCCACGGTTAACTGAGAGGCCAGGACAATGTAAACGGGACAGGCCACAGTATCTGCCAATGTCCTACCTAGGTCATTAACTTAGACCTTACATGCAAGTCATTTTCCAAATGCGCAGAATTAAATGCAACTTACTGCTTTTTAAAAACACCGGGGTACATGAGCTCTAAACGGGGGCTCTCACTGAAGTGTTTCTGGGAACAATACCCTTCCAGATCAGAAACCTGGAGGTCTTTATGTATAGAGGAAACAGACGATGGTCAAGGTGCCAGCACATTAACAAACCACCAAACCATGAACATCACTTCATTACTGCTTATTCTCCAAGAAGCAAGTGGGGTTGATTTGATTAATTTTGGGTGGTGCTGGTGATGAAACCGGGACCTACCTCACACATGTAGGCTCTCTACTGAGCTCCAGTCCCAGCAGGGAGATACCTCTGATACTTTTTTTTTCCCCTGTGGTCCTAGTTGGGTGTCCAGCTGCATTGAGGACTTTTGGCTACGTAAAATATTTCAAAGTACATGAGCCATTTGGGCTATTGGAGGCATTGCCCAAGAAGACCATGCTCACTGCCTCAACGAGTTAACTTTGTAGTAAATTATGTGCGGAACTGTAGCGCAGGCGCTAATGATCATACATCTAAGTACCAGCTTATTTATGCATAATTTGCTGCCATTGTGCTCAGGCTTACTTGGAGACTCATGAATCAGCCACAGGCTTCATTTCTCATTGTCTTCCCGCCCTCACAAGGTCGGCAGTGCCGTGTGCTCACTCTAAGCTCCCAGGGACTGCCACCTGACCTTCGGGCAGCCAGCAGACCTGCCTTCTGGATGGATCGTGGACCACGCCAAGAATCAGAGGCGAACCTCATTCCTATTGGAAGGACAGCGGCAGAATTCCCTGTGTGGCAGGCTCCCATGACACAGGGCTTCTGCCTATATGATCATGGCAGGTCCCAAAAAAAGAAACTACACAGATGCACCCAGCAAGGAGCAGTATCGGAAACCAGGGATGGATCCAGTCCTGGAGGGAGGGACCAGACAATCAGTTGTATCATCAAAATCTTCAGCTTCCTAGCTTGTCATGTCCCAGGGTTCCTGCCAGGATCCTGAAGTCTACATCCTGTGAGAACCTAAAGAAACTGTCACACAGGACACCTTCATCTCTAGTCACAGATGGAAAACGTCCCCCACAGAATGTGCTATGGATGCCCCTTGCTGTCGATGCCATCTTCTGTGGAGAAGCCAGGATAGAGCAGAAACTTCCAGAAAGTTCTCTGGGAAACAGCTCCTTGCTCCCCAAGTTTTCCGTACCAGATTGGTTCATTGTTGACAACGAATTTAGCTGTTTTAGGCTCCTAGGCAAGTGACTGCTCTATTGATGTCCTTCCCTAAACGTAAGCCTGAATCTCCACAGCCCTCAGGTGATAAAGACCCCCCCACATTCTCCACTATGCATCTACTGTGCCTGCCCAGGTGCCCTGGCTGTCTGCAGGGAACACTGCTCTCTGTGCCCAGTCTAGTCACTGAATGGAGACAGTCTTATCTTAGTTGACCTGCGTGTGATGTGGTGGCAATGTACCACAGACTTGGGAACTTCAAAATCAGGAAAACTTAAGGAAGCTGAGTCCAAGGATAAGGCATGGGAAGGACTAGTATCTGACAAAGCTCATTTTCCTGTCTTATAGTCGGCCACCATGCTCCTCAAGTCAGGGTGCTGAGGTATCCTCCTCTTCTTTGCCCCCCCCCCCACCATCCTTATGCCTAGTTAACCTTAGCTACCTCTTCCCTGGACTTACCTCTAAATGGTCCCTTGTTGGTTGGGCTTCAGTGTAGAGGGTATAACAATCCCAAAGGACAGGGTCATTTGAGCAGCAGAGGCCAGAGGCAGGTGACTGAGATCTGAGACCAGGGACCCTATGAAGCCAGCTGGCTGCTAAGCTCCTGCAGACACCAGGCAGTGGTAAAAGTAGATCTAGTGAACTCTATACATACTTGTTGAACAAAAAGTGGTTAATGCTGCAGGGTGTGACATGGGACTCCAAGTGTAGGGAGCTGCTGGCCATTTCGGGGGCAGACTTAGAGAGGTGGCCCAGTGTTGTCTTCTGAGCCTATCAAGGAAACCCGTACCACAGTTCAGGACATCCTGGAGATTGTTGGGAAAGTTCTTGGCTAGCTGTGCAGTGGAGGGAGCTGTGTTTGTGGCTCACAATGGTCTATTACATTCTGCACAGCCAGTGAGTGCAGTCATACTTGAGCCTGTGTGAGCCTCCACAGACTCTGTGGGAGCCGCAGACTCTGTCAGCTAGCCCAGCTTTGGCAGGCACTGGCTGCTTTTGGGAAACCGGAAGCAGATTCTGAGAGCCTGACAGGACTCTCCACTACTTAGCTTTGAGCCGTCTCTTCCCCTGAGCTGTACTTTTGCTTGGGTAGCTCAATCCACTCCTGATGATGATGGAGCCTGGACCTCAGATGTATATGGAAGATGGACAGGAGGGTTGACTCCTCTCTCAGAGGTAGAGAGTCTTCTTTACACCGTCCTCTGGATGTGAGCCCGCATGATGGATCATGAGTGATGGCCCATTTCAACACGGAGCCTCATCAAATCATCAAATCTTCACACCCAGTTAGGTAACCTTCATGTCACGTCTGTCTTTGCCTCTCCCATCTACCCTATGACCCACAGTTGGTTCCTGAAGCTACCAGCACTTTATGTTTACAGGTGGCATGGACTCTCCATGCATCGGATGACATTTTCTCATATGGATAACATTTCTCCAATGGCAATGTCACCAGCATGCCAGCCATTCTTGTAATGAATCTCCCTAGTCCTTGAGCATGGGTTCCCATGGTGGTTAACATTGCCAGTTTGAGAGACTCTAGGATCACTAGGAAGATGGGACTCTGGGCATGTCTGTGAGAGTTTAGAAGGCTTGGCCTCTGTGGGTGATACCGTTCCCCAGGGTTGTGGTCCTGTACCAAATAAAAGGAAAAAAAGCAAGCAAGCAGGCAAGCAAGCAAGCAAGCAAGCAAGCAAGCAAGCAAGCAAACAAACAAACAAACCAAACAAGCTGAGCATACTTACTCTATGTTCAATTTTTTTTTTTTTTTTTGGTTTTTCGAGACAGGGTTTCTCTGTGGCTTTGGTGCCTGTCCTGGAACTAGCTCTTGTAGACCAGGCTGGTCTCGAACTCACAGAGATCCGCCTGCCTCTGCCTCCCGAGTGCTGGGATTAAAGGTGTGCGCCACCACCGCCCGGCTTCGATTTTTTTTTTTTTTATTGCAGATGCCTTGTGACCAGTTCCCTGAAACTCCTGCTTCCATGACTTCCTCCCTTGATAGACTGTCTCCCCTCTAACTGTAAGCCAAATAAACCCCTTCTCACTTATTTGTGCCAGGACAAATTTATGGCAGCAACGTAAAAGAAGCTAAGCAATCTCCAATGGATGGATGTGATGTGGGACACTCACCTACCTTGCCCCTGCAAGGGACTAGGTACTAGGAGGCTCCTGTTGTCTTGCAGATGGAGCCTTCTGGCAACAGGGTTTAGAATACAAACCCAGTTCCCCCTCAGCCTGGGTATTACCACAGCCCTGCTACAGTCCTCCGCATGGCCAGCTAGGCAAGGTGTATCTGTGGGGGCTCTGCATTAAAGATTCTCTGAACTTCGTAGATACCCCTCTCATTCTGTGTATTTCTCAGGGTCACGTCGGAGAAAGTGTTCATCTGTCTTTCACCTATCTTCAAATTGTTTAAAAAGCCAAAACACAATTGACTCTGCCCCCCTCGCCGCAGGAGTGACTTTCTGAGTAACAAGCAACACACACAGGGAGAAGCCAAACCTTTTAAGTGTGAGCAGAGGGGTCAACATGAGTTTCCCCAGGACACAGTAGGTCCTGTCTGTTGCAGGCTTTATCTGCAAGGCGGCAGTAAATCGACCTTGAATTTGTCATGTGCCTCCTAGTCACAGTGAATGAGGAACTGTGGCAGCCTTCCCACACCCTGCTGGAGGCCACCATCCCATATACTTCCCACCTCTCCAGCCTCCATGGGGTCATCCTGCCCCTGGAGCCTCGCCTGGGACTCTGAGGTATCTCTTGTGATTGTCCCCTAAGCAAGGCTATACGGCGGCCCTTTATACAGGTTTTTCAGGGTACTTGTTATAGGTAATCGAGATGGTTTAATGTATATGGAAGGGAATGTATAGGTTACTGGAAAATGCTATGTCATTTAATGTAAGAGACTTGAGCGTATGAGGCTCTCAGTACCACGTCCACACTGATGTGGGGAACGTTCATGTCACTATATGATCTTAAACTGAGGTCACTATTGGACCCATGTGATACTTCACCAGCCGGATTAGTGCCTCCCATGACATCCCCAGGGAGGCTCTGAGACAGGGCCGCTCTTGGAGAGCGTGGCATACAGATCTGGCTAGGATAGATGATTCATAGTGTGATGTTGGGTAAACAGGTGGCTCATGAGCCTTGGTTTTTTCCTAAAGCGTTGCTGCGACAAAGAAACCTACTTTAGAGGTTTGGTGAAAATTACCCAGTAATGGACACAGCCACTCTCCTTTGCTACAGAAGCATGTGCTTGGGAAGTCACGGTGGAGACTGAGTACAGTTTTCATGTTGTTCATGCTGATGTTAGCCCCCCTCAGTGTCCCTAGCAGAGATGGGTCCACAGAGGCCATGCTGCAGGGGACACTGGCTGCTCTGTAAGCAGGTGCCGTGGACAGAGGGCTGCAAGGACACTGTGGAGGACACAGCATCTTGCTCAGGAGGCAGGTGCCTCAGCTCCCACCTGAAGGTCACCTGCTCTCCACCCTGCCGCTCCTCCAGGTGTTGCCGGGGCTGTAACATCTGGCAGCAAAGCACACGTGGATGCCATCCATCCATTGTTCTGCGGGCTGCCAGAGGAGCCATGATGAGAGGGCATTTGCTAGACGGGAGGGCTAGCACAAAGAGGCAGACCGCGCCAGCACCAATCACCCCGATTGACAACAAGCTTGCTAATCAGCATGGTAGTGTGCTGCCCTCCCAGGGCTGGGCCCTTCCTTCCTGTCATTCTGTCTCCCATCTCCTTGCATTCTTCCCACTTAAAGTGCCATGGTGCTCTGGGCATCTTCCTCACACCTCGGTCCCGGTTGTGGCTCTCGTCCTGCGGCAAGCACCCAGAAAGCATAGCCAGGCCTGGGTGGAATGGCCGCCAACAGCATCTGCTGACTCTCTGTGGGTTGCACACTTGCCTCCATTACTCTCTCTTCTCTCTGTCTTCGCAGCAGGACTCCAGCATCGTATGTGTGCCAGACCCGGCTATGCTGGCTCTGCATGGGGCCAGCGTGGCTACTCACACAGACAGGCGGCAGCCACAGCATGGGGAAGGAGGCTGCAGAACCTGGCTGGGCCCTGTATCCTTTCTGAGAATCTGTTGTTCTGTCTTCTCGACACCTCAGAGGTTGTCATCCGTACCCACGAATAGGATGTCCCCACTGTGACAGCTGTCTGTCTGTCTTTCATCCTGAGAATCTGTTCTGTCTTCTCAACACCTCAGAGGTTGTCATCCGTACCCACGAATAGGATGTCCCCACTGTGACAGCTGTCTGTCTGTCTTTCATCTTCCAGTTTGTCCTCCAATGAAGCCATTCTCCCCGTTGGATATCTTTGTGTCCATCCCAGTAATGGCAGCTAGAAGTGTTTCCTCTCAGGCAGGTCTCTGCTGTGGGAAGGTTTTATTTTATTTTATCTTTTTTATTTTTATAAACTAGTCTTTTGGTCTGCTATGTTGGGCACAACAGTTCATTTTTGGTCCTTAGGTCTTGGTATCTTGAATTTTCTGGGCTTCTCTTCTTGGCAGCCTAAGGCTGAACTGATTTTTCTCAGAACATGGCCTCAGACAAGGCTTTGGGGGTCTCACAAGGACCCAGGTGCAGAGGCACAGGCCATGATGAGGGAAGGGCTCTGTTGCTTCTGTGATCTTCAGAATGGAGATCCCATGAGAGGAGAACCTATGGCCCCTGGAACAGAGGTGCACAAAGGAGGGAGAACCCTGCTCAGAATGGGTGCCTGCACTTCCTTGGGCATCTGAGAATCCCATGTTGCTGTTCTAGATGAGAGCTGACAACCCCCCCTTCACACCTCAACCTCTGAGAGTGAAGCACTGTTACTGCACAAAGAACAGCGACTGTTCTTGAGAGGATAGTTTCCAGGAAGTGAGATGCCGAATGGGGGATGTCTCCCCAAATGCAGGTCCTGCTCTCCCTGTAACTGCACTCAAGTAGGTCACCATGACTACCCTGCCACAGTCCTAGATGTTTTTCAGTGACTTTCAAGAATCTCAGCAAAAGGAAGAACAAGCTGGGGCTGTGGCCAGGCCTGTCACCTTTGCTCCTCAAAAACCAGAGGCAGCAAGATTGTCAGTTCAAGGCCTCCTTGGACAACTTAGTGAGTCTGTGACCCAAAATGAAAAGACAGAGGACTGGATGTTAGTTCTCTGGTAGAGCACTTGCCTAGTATGCACAAAGCTCTAGATTTCAACCTCCTGCACAGGAAGGGAAAAGAAAAAAACATGGAAAAGAGAGAGCCGAGAGTGAGTAAGATGACAGTGTGTTAGGGGAGACAGAGACAGAGAGAGAGAGAGAGAGAGAGACAGAGAGAGAGACAGAGAGAGAGACAGAGACAGAGAGACAGAGACAGAGACAGAGAGACAGAGACAGAGAGACAGACAGAGAGAGAGACAGACAGAGAGACAGAGACACACACACAGAGACAGAGAGAGAGAGAGAGAGAGAGAGAGAGAGAGAGAGAGAGAGAGAGGTGGGGGCTCTCCTTAGAGCACACTCAGGGTGGTGACCAGCCAGACCACTGCTTTCCTTCATCTCCCTGCCCCATGTCTACTAATCTTAACCGCCCAACAAACAGTTTACTTCACTCTTTGTGTCTTCCAAAGGCCATGAGAATCTTTTAGGCCTGAATCTCTTTTAGGATTCAGGGACTTTGCACAAAGACAATGACCAGTCTCCATAATCTCTGTTTCGGGACCTGTTGATGCTGTCACAGTTAAGGGAGGCCATGGTTAGAGGACAGCACTATCCGAGTGTTTCTAAGCATGGTGAATGTTGGCATTTCACAGGAGGTAAGAAATTACATATCGATAACTCAGTATTGGCTGCCTACACTTTGGTCCCTCTGAGCTTGGTGGAATTATCTTCAGAAGGCACAGGTGACCTTCGTTGAACCCTAATCCTGAGAACCATACATTCAGCCACATGCTGTACTCAGAAGTTACAGTGTACCTGCCCCTTCTTCATCGACACAGCTCAAACAATGCTCTCCTGGAAGGCTTGTGTGTGTTGCATTGGCAGTATGTTGTTACAAGGAGCCCACCAGAGAAGAGCTCATCACTCATACACAGTTTATAGACAATTGGAAGTATTCCAGCTTGCTGGGACTACACTCAGGTATTCCGGACCCAAGTGTAACTCCAAGCATTCAGAGTAAGGGGTTTTTCAAGGCAAAACCCACGTCCCATTACCTCATTCAGCAGCTCTATGAGGAGTTTTTGCCCAAGCAAGCAGTTTTACAGTAGCTAAGATAAACAGCTGGGGAAGGGGAGGTTTTGTAGAAGCATGCAGTTTAACAGAAGTCAAGATAAGTTAGCTGGGGCATCTTGACCTCAGGTTCCTAAAATAGATTTAGGTAAATTTCCACAGGGATTTCCATGTAGAAAATAAAATTCTAGTCCAACCTAAAGTGACCTCAGCAAGAATGCAAGATGGGGAACCTCTGCATGACCTTGCCCTGTCACATGTATGTAGTTGACCATGCAGTTAAAGATTCAAGGTCTAGTTAATGCTGATAGCAAGGTGGTCAACAGTGTAGACTAGGCAAAAAGAAACTGATACCATCATCTGGTCTGTGCTTCTTTGAGGTTTTCTCTGACCATGGCAAGGTCTTCCCTAATTACCCCCGATGGATTGGCATAGAAACATGTTTCTCCTTAAATCATACATAATCCTCCTTGTCTCAAGAGAAGATTTAAGTCTTTGGTTTTGCAGAACTGCTTCTGTTGAAGAGTATTCTTGTTTGTTCTTGTCTGTATATGAAGGCTTCTAACAATCCTAAGTCCTGGTCCACTTGTTTTCTTAATTCTCTAAAGTTTTGATCACTGACGATGAGGATCAATGTTTAAATGGTTGTTTTCTCAGCAATATTGGCCCCAACCAGGAGCAGAACAAGGATGGGTGTAACTGACTTGCTTTTCTCATCGAAGCCTGGGGTTCATGTTAAAGCATGCTCCTCCTTCTCTCCCCCTTTACATCAGTATACCTGGGGAAGAATGTTCATTGGGACACACAAGAGGAGCTTATTGTTTTGGAATGTCTCAAAGGAGGCACATTTAGAACCATTGTGCATCTCACCAAGTGGTCTCGAGAGCCGTTATTTATTGCTGTTGATAAGAAGAGTTGACCTGTAAAGTGTAGTAGCAAACATTGGAGTAAAGTGAGCTTCTAGCTCAAAAGTTCTGGATACCAGGCAGTTTCCCACACTCTACCCCCAGTGTTTGTTTAGGGTGTTCCAATCTACCATTGTTTTTACTTGCTGGTTGACCAACAATCTAGTTGGTTCCCTGCCTTAGGTAGGAATGGGGTAGAGGGTTGAGGCACAGTCAGAAATTCTGACCAGTTCCAGGATGGGAGTGTTTAAGCAAATGATGCACTCGGTAACAGTAGAGAATATAGAAGAAGGATTCCCAGCTCCAGTGGCAGTCAGGACTGGGGTGATAACATTTTTGGCACTGGTTGGGGCCAATCTCATGGGAGGGACCATTGGTCTTGGTGGAATGTTTCCCCTTGGGATGGGTAGGAGGTCTCTGTTGGGGCCCATAGGTCTAGGAGCCCAGGGAGGTGACCTCTGAGTGGTAAAATGACCAATGGCCACCCTATTTGGCAACCAGATAGGTCCCCATAGACCTAAGGTTTCTTCTATATTTTTTATTTCTTTTTCAGATGATGTTAGCAATCTTACTTTTCTGTATAGAGCCAGCCTGGACTTTGACAAAAGAACATTGGTTATCAGTATACATGGTGATAGCCATGTTGTTCCCCAGTGGAGCACTTGAATTAAACCTAAAGGCTCAACCCATTGAGCTAAGGTTCCACTGCTTAAAGATTGTACCCGGATCGTCCTCATAGGTCACCACTGCTGATCTTGCATAACTGATTCTGTCTTGGATGAAACCACTTCCATCTTTGAACAATATGTTGCCTGGTGTTGCCCATAGGACATCAGTCAGATAACGCCTGATGGACTGTATCGGGTCATTCACCCTAGGACAGTCATGCTGGACTTTCACAGGGGTCATCATCCCAGCAGAAATCTTGCTGGGTTGAGGGCTGACATCTGGAACCAAATGCAGGACGGGGTATTAGGTCACCTAGATGTTTGACATCCATCTCTCTGGTGCCTTCCTCAAGAGGGCTTCAACAGAACATGGGGCTGTTAGCAATGGTTCTTGTCCTAAAGTTAATTTATCAGCTTCTTTTACCAGCTGGGCAGTGGCAGCTATGGTTCTTATACCTGGCCATGTGGTTGCAATTGGGTCAAGTCTCTTGGACAGATAATACATCACCATATGTGTTTTTTTTCAGGGTTTTGGGGTTTTCATGAGGACACCCTTGGTTATGCCTCTGACACGTCCATGTACAAGTGGCTTATTAATATTTGGGAGGACCAGGGCCAGGACAGACACCAGGCTCTTTCCCAAAGTCCTCTCCTAGTCTTATTCCATTCCAAAGACTGTGAGGCCCCTAGTGCTGGCATAGAGGGGCTTGGCTATCTCAGCAAATCCTATTATAGCCAGCATTATCTAACCACCCTGAGGAATTCCTGTACTTGTTACTTCGATTTGGGAGAAGGGATTTGGAGGATGGGTGAAAAAAATCATGGTAAAGCATGTTTTCTCCTTTCTCTAGCTTGTAGCTTAGGTGTGTGACCTGAGGGATGCATAGCTGAGCCTTTTTGGCTGAGATTCTCTACCCCAAGGCTTGAAGGGTTTCTAAAAGGCCCTCCCTTTGTGGCCTGTCTACATTCCTCTTCAGTAGTTCAGGTTATAAAGAGGCCATCTACATACTAGAGCTGGACCCTTTGAGGATATTTTTGTCTAAATTCCAACCGATCTAAACCCAGGGCTTTATCAAACATTGTTTGTAAGATTTTGAACCCTGTAGCAGCCAAGTTCATATTAGCTGATCAGTACACCCACCCTCTGGGTCAGTCTATTCAAAGGTAAATATGAGTTGGCTGACTCAGGCCAGCAGGAGGCAGAGAAAGCATATTTTGGATAAAAGATTAAATCGAGTTTCTTTTTGAGGGAGGACAAGCTTAGGGGGATGGAAGCATTTGGTCATATGGAGTGAATGATTTCTACCCATTTGTTGACCTCCCTTAAATCCCATACGAGTTGGAAGTCTTGAGTATCAGGATTTAGGATAGGGAGCAAGATAGTGTTATATGGGGAGTGGCAGAGGACAGAATTTATGCTTCCCTTAATTGGTCTATGTGTTTGGCAATCCCTTGCCAGGCTTTTTGTTTGACACTCGTGTTGCAGAACTTGATGACTGGATGATGAGAGGCGGCCAGTGTGCTGCTAAGTCTGGTGGGGTCTCCTTAATCCAAATTTCAGGGTACCTTGATTTTACTCCCTGCCTGAGGGTAGCTCTCCCTTTCTGATGGCCATGTCCTCATGTAAGAGGCACTCCTTGGGTAGAGGAGAGCTGACCAGAATATTGGTTGGGGCTTGGCCCGAGTCCAGAATTAGACTAATCTAGTTCACCCTGAAAGACTCGGTGGCTTTGAGGTTTTGTAGTAAGTCCCTTCCACTCAATGGGAACTAGCAGTCTGGTATAACCGGAAAAGAATGAGTACCTGGTCTTGGGTCTGTGCTCGGGAAGGTTGTCTATGTAAAGTTGGCAGTTTGGACTGTTGCTCCCCGGACTGCTGTCTTCCTGGAGGAAAGGGGTCCAAAAGGCTCTGTCAAGACAGAGTGGGCTGCCCCAGGGTCTATAAGAAAGCTAACAGACCCTTGAGTAATCCGGCTTACTTTGGATGAGTTGGTAGGTTTTCTGACTGTGTCTTTCAATCCTCCCAACAATGTTTGATGAAAAGCGTCCAATGCCACCTTACCTCCATTGGTGTTAAAGTCCCGACTGGGTCAGGTGGATGGGAAGGTTTGCTCTGTCTGGGTCTCTATGTCTGGAAGTGTCCTGCCACTCAGTGTCAGAGATAGCTTTTGACTTTCCAGCCATACTCGGTCTTGTTCTTCATTCATAAACAGGTGGCCAGAAGATCTTGGCAATCATCCTAAGTCTGCTTGTATGTATGAAAACAGTATCTAAAAGACGGATAAAGGCCCGTATCTTCTCCAAAAAAGAAGGGCTTGAATCTTCTCATTATATAAATCACTTGTGGGGAAGAGGATTTAAATCATTAACAGGGGTGGAGGTTCTCGTCTTGTTGTCTGTAATGAGATCCCCTTGCCTCTCTCAAGGGAAGAATTGACGATGGCCCCACAGCCTCAGACAAAGCCTGTCTGACCCCCCCATAGGCAGAGTCACTTCACATGTGCAGGGAGAGAAGGGCCCAGGTGTAGAAATTAACTTCCTGGCCTCCCCTCTGGGGAGAACCGTTCGCTCTGGCCCCTCTCGCATTTCCCATTGGTAAAGTTGGAGGGTGAAGAGGGAGAATGCCCATCTCTTTGGGTGTAGCGGGAAGAACCTGTGGTACTTTTTGTTTCTCTAAGCTTTCTAGCAGGACCAAGAGGGTCCTGACTTCCAAGAATGTTGGGAGCAGTGAGACCCCAGATCCTGAATTTCTTGTAATCCCCTGATCTGAGTGCCTACAGCTGTTCTGAGCACGAGACCTTCAGGAGTTCCTGATGGCAGGAGAGTGGTTTCTGGTGGGTTTGGCTATCTCTTTATAATCTGACCCTGAACACAATGAAGGGGGCATTCTTGCGGCATTCAAGGATGACCTGTGTCGCTGTCTCTCTGTCTGTATGTGTTTGTGTATTTTAACCTCCTGCCCCTTGCCCGAATCTCACGAACTGGGTGCCAGCGCAGCGAATGCAGACACGGGGTGCGGTGTGCGGCAATTGGAGTTCTCCACCAAGATATATCGGCAATTGGAGGTCCCAGCCGAGATATCGGGAACTAGGGAATGCTGAGAGGTCGCTCTCAGAAGGTGAGGGTGGATTGGGGTATATGTGTTAATCCTGACGTCCTTTGCTCGGTTTGGCAGCAAGAGGAAGTCAACCGAGAAAGAGGGGTAAACGAACAGGGTTGTCCCAGGCCAGAGGGGACTTATGTATTGGGAAAAGATAGAATGTATATAGCTTAAAAAGATAAATGTGTACAGATGTATGATATGTTGATTGTGTTGTCTTTTGTGTTCTGGACTGGAGAAAGACATTTGATTCTAGGAACTGCTAAGAAAAGTATCTTGACTTTAAAATATGGGCTTAAGAATTTGATGCTTTGGAAAAGAGGTACTGTTTTTGTCTCCAAAGATGATGAGAGCCTAAGGATTTATTCAATATTCATGTGTTTGAATCCCCGAGACCTCCTGAAATGTTGCAGTGGAGTGTGAGCAGCAGCGGCTCCAGGTGGCCAGCGCTGAGGGGCTGCAACGCGCAAACCTCAGGACCTGCATCGAGGACCAATGAGGCAAGAACGCTAGGCCCACAACTGAGCTGCTGGAAAATGGCAGTAAATTGTAGTAAATACTCCTAAGAATGCAGCATCCCCTCTCAGCAGGAAGTAGCCAGACCTACTGACAACGTCCAAATTCCCTAAGTGGGCCCCTTCAGTGGTTGCAGAGCAGCAAGCCTGCTTCCCTGAGTTCTGCTCCACTTCATGCACCAGTTTGGACTCAGAACGAATGCAGCTGGGGCTAGAAGGCAGCTGGAGCAGAGCTTTGCTAGGTGGCTGTGGTGGAAAGCACATTGCCTCAGCCCAGTCAGTGCCTAGCCTGGCGGATGCCACAGCAGTGCCAGAAGTACATGTTACCTGGAGATACTGACCCCTCATTCCCCCAAATACTTAAGATCAGACACTGTTTTATGAAAAATTTAGGGGGGAGATGTTGGGAGCAGTGAGACCCCAGATCCTGAATTTCTTGTAATCCCCTGATCTGAGTGCCTACAGCTGCTCTGAGCACGAGACCTTCAGGAGTTCCTGATGGCAGGAGAGTGGTTTCTGGTGGGTTTGGCTGAGGCGTGGCTATCTCTATATAATCTGCCCCTGAACACAATGAAGGGGGCATTCTTGGGGCATTCAAGGATGACCCATGTTGCTGTCTTTCTGTCTGTGTGTGTGTGTGTATTTTAACCTCCTGCCCCTTGCCTGAATCTGATGGAGGAGTGTCTATGTGTTAATTTCATTGGCTAATAAAGAAACTGCCTCGGCCCTTTAATAGGATAGAAAATTAGGTAGGCGGAGTAGACAGAACAGAATTGTGGGAAGAAGGAGTGGGGAGCCGCTTCAGGCAGTCGCCATAGTGAGTCGCCATGCTTCTCGTCTCCGAGATGGACGCAGGTTAAGATCTCTCCTGGTAAGCCACACCTCGTGGTGCTACACGGATTACTAAATATGGGTTAAAGGAAGATGCAATAAGAGGCTGAAACTAATGGGCGGCAGTGTTTAAAAGAATACAGTTTCCGTGTAATTATTTTGGGTAAAGCTAGCCACATGGCGGGAAGCAGCCCCGCCGCTCCTACATGAATCTCGTGAACTGGGTTCAAGCGCACCAAGGGCAGACACGGGGGCGCGGTGCGTAGCACAAGAGCAGAGCACGAATTTTCAACCATGAAGGTGGATGAAGGACAAGGGTTAGTAAATTGTTGGCACGGGGGAACTGATGGGGATGATCGGGAGAGCCAGTTACAACGTTCCAGACTTCCCTGACTGCCTGGGCATCCAAAGATCACTCATGTGGCCATCCCACTTCAAAAGAGGGCCACTCAAGTTCAGAAGGAGTGCAGAGTCTTGTGGATTCCTGGAGGTTTCTCTGGTGCTAGGTTTCTCCCTATGTCTTTGTCTTTACTCCCCCCTCCATCCTGCCTCCAACCTGCCTCCCACACCCAGCCTGCCCAACTCACTCCCTCACGTTCCCATCCCTCCATCCCCCCTGCCCTGTTCCCAGTTTATCTAGGAGACCTTTTCTGTTTCCCTTTCCCAGGGAAATCTATATGCATCTGACTTTGATCCCCCCTTGTCATCTAGCCTCTCTGGGGCTGTGGTTTGTAGGTTGGTTATCCTACAAACTTTACTACTAATATTCACTTTTGAGTGAGTACATACTAATTTTTTTCTTGAGTTCTGAACTACTAGAAGGAAGCTCAAGTTCACAGAGTTCCACACACATGATGAGGTATTATGTATCTGTCATGTTATATCCTTGGACAGAACTTTCTATGGCACTATGTTTTGCTTTTTTTAAACAAGAGATTATATCTCTTGCTTTGGGTTCTCAGAAGGCTAGGTACATGATGTGGCATACAGTTGAAAAAAGTATACAGAATAAAATGTAAAATAAGTCCTTACCTAGGACTGTAAGATAAATCATTGACTTTTAAAATGAACACTTTATAGACACAAACAGGTAAATCCATTCCAATTAACTGCTAGAAGTAGCAAGATTAGATTATTATCACTATGAAGATAATTCTCATATCAAGTGCAAATCTGTAATATTATTGTAGGTATCTAGATATCTTCAAACAAATACACTTCTCAGCTTAACAGGGAGCAGGTCCAGAACGTCTCTTTACATTCAACTGTAGCTAAAATTTATTGTTATTTCCCACCTGCACTCTCTGCTTCTTGGTTCTGATGAAAGCAGCTATGAGGAAGGTTTTTTTTGGGGGGGGGTATTTTTCTACCATTGTTTTACATTCATTATTTTCACCTTTATTAGCCTTGATGGATTGAACTCAGATCCCTGAAGGTTTTATAATAGCAGTAGCGATCACCTCTCTGCTGTTTCCCAGACCTTTCTGCTTTTTACCCTACTGTGCACATACACACAAGTTCCCAGAGGATCATGCTCTGTGCACAGGGTCCTGCTTTCTATGGGGTCTCCATGTCTATGGTACTGGGGTTGATTGACACAGTGGTGCTGCAGGGTGTGAAGGATGCTGGAGGAAGCGAGGGAGTCTGACTCTTGCCTGGTGCTATCCTAAGCTGACCACCCACCTCTGCCCACATCAGCTCACTGGTATAGTTCAATCTCTTCCTCGCATGCCTGTGCGCTCTGACTGCAAGGGACTGAGTGGACCCTGCAATGCCTCTCTGCGGCAGAAAAGCCAGGGTGTGCAGGAAACCTGGGCAGATCTCTGGGCATCATGAGGGCTCGGATTTCAGATTCTAAAAGTGATTCTTGCTGGTTCAGAAGAACCCGCTGCCATGGAGCGCAGCCCTCTCAGTCCTGTGTCAATCAGGACATGATTTTATCTTTCACCACCATAAATATGGACTCAGACTTTGAGGGCATGAGTGTGTTGACCAAGGGGAAGGTATAGGGACTTCTGTTCAGCTGGGACTGATTATTCCAGGATGTCCTCCCTCGTGACCCGTCCTTGCTGGCACTGATCCTTTTCCTTCTAGCCCAGGATTCCTTAATGGCTGAGGCCCGGGGCTCCAGAGTGAATCGCCCAGCCCAGCTGCGGCACTGTGTGTTCCAGGTCACACTGAAAAGCTTCATTAGTGGTATAACACGTCAAAACTAGTCACTTAAGAATGTAAACAGCCCCAGAAACAGAACCAAGCCGGCATCCTGCCATCTGTTCCATGTGCCATTTGCTGTCCTCACCGTGGGCACTGATTTCCATGCTCTCAGATGAGAGGGGGCCTTCATCAGCTCGCTGTCCCCAAGTAGCACACATTGGCGATGTCAACAGCTTGCTCTGATGCTGGGGGGGCCCAGGGCTCTGACTCGGTTGGGAGTGGTGGCAGCAGCAGCTGGCATGGTGTGAGATCCACTTCCAAGCTCTGCTTTTCTCTCTCCCTTTCTCTGCCTCCCTCCCTTCCTCCGTCTTTCCCTCTCTCTCTCCCTCTGTCCCTCTCTCCCTCTCTCCCTATCTGTCTCCCTCCCTTCTTCTGTCACCCTCTCTCTCTCTCTCTCTCACACACACACACAAATCAAACTGTAAACTGTGTCTCTTTATTAACAATGACACAGTGTACAGCCGTGTTTCTCACTTTTGCAGCCAAGACAAGAGACTTATGTCTCTCCTCTTCCCTCCTAGCTCATCTTACCCAGATCCTTATGAGAGGTACAACTCTGGGAGTATCGAGGGAAGCCACACCACCTTCCTGGGACCCACATTTGTCACTACAGGAGATTTTACTTTGCATTGATCTGATGAGAAATATATTCATCAGCCCTGTTCTACATTCATAAACTGTGGGATTGCCCCGAACCTGAGCAGGAATCCCAAATTCTACCACCACAGAGCACAAAGAAAGCTATCAAGGAGCCTATGGGCCTCCATGCCAGCTAACAGAGCTGAGGAAGAAGACTGCTTTTGTGGGGGAGTAGCCCCATATCTGGTACATGGAGCTCAGCCTCCTGAGACCTCAGGAGCTGGTTTCGATTCTGTGGTTTGGTCTGCTGGGCTGTAGTGGTGTTGGGGATTCCCCACCCAGCTACAGCATAAAGCTCTCTACCTTTCTCTAGTTTACACCGGTACTCAGCAGTGGGTACATCCGCTGGTCTGATCATCCTTTCTAGAAATGTGATTCAGGAGACAGAATCACATTCAACCTGGCTGCAAGCATCTGTGCCTCTCTAGCCCTGGCCCACTTGTGTCTCAGTGGCAGGATGACACTCTACTCCCACCATCCCCAGATGACTCTGTCCACAGTGATTCGTGTCACCAATATTCACACGGGTTCTTCATGCTACTTCCACTACCAATGTCTGCCCAAGTTGGGCTATTCTCCAAAGTTGGCTGTAGGGACCCCTTAATCCTTGGCTCCCCTCCTTCTTTCCCTATGTGGCTGCTGTCCATGTAACATAAGGTCTGTGTAAAATGACAAAGGATGCCCAGGCATCCCATCGACATCTGCCTAGCACTTCCTGAAGGTCCACTCCTTCAGAAGGAAAGCCTCCCTGCTCACTGTGACCTCATGCCCTGCCAGAACAGCCCTGGGGCTGCAGGACCACACCGGTCATGAAGCTGCTGATTCTCTTTGAGCCCCAGCAGCTACTCTGCTGCACACTCCACCCCAGGGCATTTGCATGCTCCGTCTTCTTCCAGGAGCTCTGCCCTAAGTCGTTGCCCCCAATCTCACTGGTATGCTTTTCTGTCCTGCTTTATGATGAACCCAAACCCTGGTCCTTCTGACTCCTTTAATATATGAGTCACGGATGGAGAAAAATCTCTCCCCGCTTGGGTCACTGCACAGATCCATGACTTTGGAGAAGTCCTACCCTCTGAAGGTTTGATAAATGAAGCCTCCATTCACCGCATGGAGACAGTGCCTGTTTGGTTCCTGAGCAGACAGCAGACACCAAGCATTTCTACGGAAAGATGGTCCCTAGTTAATAGTCACAGAACAAGGGCTTGGCCTCCTAGGAACCTCCTTGAAAGGGCAGCTTTGGACCATGGCTCCCACCCCTTAGGTCAGTGGCTACAGTTTAGTTGTTCCTGTCAGTGGAGAGGAGTAACTGGAAGCAAGAAGAACATGTTGGCAAGACCCATGTGTTTGTGCACGGAGGGAGTAAAAGTTTGTGTTAGTTGCCAATCTGCTAGAATCTTGAACCTTTTGGCAGATAGGCCTCCAGGCATACCTGTGGAGGATTATCTTGGTTACCGTAATTGATGTGGTAATATCTATCTACTGTGGGTGATGCCATTCCCTGCCAATATCCTGAACCATATAGGTGGAGAAAGGAATAAGTGTGAGCATTCATCTGTCTCTGTCTCCTGACTGGATGCCATGTGACCAGGGGCCTTTGGACAGAGGTGTCTAGGCCTGTGTCTGTTGCTTTTGCCCATGGCTTCCTGGGAGAATGGATCAGTGGGGATCATCTGAGGCATACCGGAAGTGACATACAGAGTGGGGACTCCCTTGAGGGTTACAGTTATCTCCCCTACCTTCTTTTGGTTCCAATATCTCATGCAGAATGAAGCCATGGTTAGCCCAGATAATATGTTCGTGTACTTAAGCAGTTCCCAGCCACACGTGAGCTTCATATTAAGGTCATCTTGACCTTTGCAACTCAGGGAAGGCACCAGTGCCACATCACGGAGCACTAGAGACATAAATGGGGTAATATAATCAAAAATGCTCTCACTGACTCTGGTCAGCAACAAAATCAGCACTCAACAAAGAGATGGTTGTTACTGTGTCAAACATCTCAGACAAACCAAGCCCATGTTTCTCTGTTAGTCTCCCCCAGGTCCAAGTCACAGTGGCATGTCCCTCAGGATATCAGCCCACAGGACATGCATGCCATGCCTTCACATTTTCCACCTGCTTACATGGCTCTCCAAGGTTGAAAGTCGAACAGATGCAGAAATGAACAGAGCCTACAAGGATGAAACCGCCCGTGTGCTGTGTGCCTCTGGGGGCTACTGTCCTTTCACGATCACTGAGGTCAGCTGCATGAAAGCTGACCGCTTCATTGTGGTTTTCCCCATCCTTTATGTTTAATATTTTAACTTACAGTTATTATCAGTGACATTTGAAAGAAAGTGAAAGCATTAAGACATCGGCACCTTAAGACACAAATTTACTTTTCCCTGTGATATCAATAAAGATATCAGTGATTTTTCTTTTTTATTTATGTGTGTGAGGGCTTGCCTGCTCATTTGTATGTTCACCAGATGCATATAGTGCCAGAACTTTAGTCTTCTGCAAGAAGAGACACTGTTCTTAGCTGCTGAACACACTCTCCAGTCTCAGCGATATTATTTTAAAATAAGTATACACTGTGACATAAGCTCAGGGAGAGAGGAGTCAAAACCCTGTGCTTGCAGGCCATTGCACAAAGTATCATTAAAAATAATGTTGTACGTCCCTTGATGTAGAGAACTAGCCTGCTTTCCTCAATGCTATTTGCAGAACTGCAGAGAAAGGTAGCCTCTTCCCTTGTTGTATGTCCCTCTAGAAATGTCTGTATCCTCCAGTGTCTACAGGCAATCCTGAGGCTGGCTGCCCCTTGCTTAAGGTGTGCTAGAGGGAAGACAGGGTTTGCCCTGCTCAATAATGGAGCAGAAAGTCCCACACCCAAAGCCAGGTGTTGCATAGCTCCCAGAGTCCCAAGAAGGGAAGCCTAGTGTCTTCCACACATGGTCAGCCCGAAGCCTCAGCCCCACTAGTTAGACTTGAGATGGTGGCCCTCCACCCCTCCACCACTGTGCCTGGTGGTCTGGATGGAAGTGGCAAACATCCCCACCACTCCATCCACCTGTGCCTGGTGTTCCTGAGCCCTCCCCACCCAGGCGCTATTGTGGAGGATGGGCCTGCCAATCAGGTTATCATTAAACTTTTGATCTACAATGGGAAATGGTCTCTAATTGTGTGCTTAGCACACAGGCTGCAGTGAAGAAGCAATACACAAACAGTTTGTTATGGCTTTAGGGCAATGAGGCTGGAGCTTGGGCAGCTATGGTTTCTATTATGTAAGTGCAGAGCCATCCTTGTGATGCAGACAGACATGCACCCAGCTGAAAGCAGCGAGGGCCTCGGTGGGTGGACGCCGTTTCCAGCTTCCTCAGAGGGAAAAGGCAGATGTGCCAGCAGTGGATCAGCTGTTGGGATAATTATACTCAATAAGACATGGCAGGCTCCATCCCAGTCTAGTTGTGGGTTCTCGGTGAACTCTCAGAGGGGGTCCTGCTGACGCTTAATTGTGCCTTAGAGCGAGAAGTGGGGAGTTCTGTCAGCTTAACTTACAGGAAGATTGGAAAGCGTGTGTCTTAACTTACAGGAGGACTGGAAACAGGGTCTCAGCTGAAACCATTCCTTCAAACAGAGCCTCAGGGGCAATGCCGTCCTTGTATGGGAATGCTAAGGAAAAGCAGAGCTGCGAGCTTCCCCGTGCAGCCTCCCTCCATCCCTCCTCCTCTTCCTCCTCACACCATCCTTCACCCTACCTCTATTGTAACTATAAACCCAATATTTTGGTTTTGGTTCCAACTATTGAATATGTACTCGGGAACTAAGAAGCCTTTTTAGAGGGCCGGGCATTTGGCTCACCTATATGCTTGCTTTACAAATCTGGTACTTGAGTTTGACCTGCAGAACGCACATTAAAAGCCAGCATAGCACACATTTGTCATTGTGGTATTGAAGAGGTGGAAAAGGAAAAGGAGGATCCCAGGGGCTCCCTGGCTAACCAGTCTGGCCTGCTTGGTGAACTCCAGGTCAGAGAAAGAATCTGTGTTAAACCTTAAATAAAAGAGGTGACAACATGTTTTAGCTGGCAAACGCTTGCTGCGCAAGCTTCATCTGAGTCCGGGCCCCACTCAAGGGAAAGGAGAAAAGCCACTCCTAACAGTTGTTCTCTGACCCGCATGACACGCATGCACTTACAAGCATATACATGTGCGTGTGCGCGCGCACACACACACACAATAATGAATGTTTAAAGAATTCGAAAAGTTTGACACTGCCCGAGGAATGACACCAGAGCTTCCCTTCCCCTTTCTTATAAAGTACATGGCTTCCAACTTACTTATTGTCAACTTGACTGAATTTAGCCTTATCTAGGAAAAGAAAAGAACAAAAATAAAAATCAAAACGTTGGGTGTTGTTGTAAAATGTTTTCTAGATAGTTCTAATTGAGGGGGAAGACTCACCCTAAACGTGGTTCACCATCCATGGTCTGGAGTCTCAGATAGAATAAAAAGAAGAAAGCTGGCTGCGTACCAGCATCTCTCTCTCTCTCTCTCTCTCTCTCTCTCTCTCTCTCTCTCTCTCCTCCCCCTTTCTCTCTGCTTCCTGACTGTGGATGGCATGTGACCAGCTGCCTGTGCTCTGTTGTCGAGTCTCCTCTATCTTGGTGGCCTGTGTCCCCCAACTGTACCCCATAATAAACTTCTCTGTCCTTGTTCCTTTTGTCAGGTATTATTGTCACCACAATGAAAAACAGCAACAGAACTAGAAAAACAGTACCAAGAAGTGGGACCATTGATGTAATAAGCCCAACTGTGGGGTTCACAGACTCTGGAGCTGATCTGAGGGAGGCATACGGAAAGGTTTGGGATGATGGGGAAGCCCTTATGTATAAGCACAGCTTAACAGAACATTACAGTGAGAATTTGAAAGACTAGAATGTTGATAGAAACATGAAGTGGGGCCCTGCATTCATGATGTTTCAGAAGGGAATAAAGACAACATCAGGTACTGGGCTAGAGGTCATTCCTGTGATACTCTGGTGAAGAACCTGGCTTCAGCAAACCTGTGCCCCGAGAACCTGAATGAGGTTGAGTATGGGAGGAATGCACTGATGTGCTCAGTGAAATCTGAGGATGGCGAACACTGTAGGTCTAAAATGAGAAAGAGTAAAGGGTGCTACAGAAAGCTATGAAAACTGTGGAGTTTCATGAGGAAAGGACTGTGAAAGAGTTGACCTTGAGGCTCACAAGGCAGGATTGGCAGCCTATAAATGTTACAGATATCAGAGACAACTGAGGAGAAAGAACATGTTCCATGATGGGACAACAGAAAAGATGTCCCAAGGCTGAGAGACCCCGCATGACAAAGACTCTACTTGTCAAAACATAAACTTATTTGACAGGGTGTCTGAACTGATACTATGGTAGGGGGCTTCTCAAAAACAACTGCGTGGGAAAGTGTCTCCCAAGGGTGAGCACACAGAGGTGGAAATAATTGTGGTCCAGGGTATGCAGGCTCTCTTGAGTTGGCCTCAAAACTTGACAGTGTCATCAACAATGCAGTGATTTTGTAGGCACAAAAGACACAGGGTTGAGGAGTCATAGAGTCTTGAGTCAAGGTTCCGGAGACCCACTTAGGACAGAAATTGTGTGATAGAAAAAGTCTGGGCAAAGAGGCACTAAGAATCTAGTGCGTAAAGCTGTGGTGGGGACATCTATGTTGCAATGGGGAGCCCATTGATGTTGAAAACTTCATAGCCATGGGATGTCTGTCTCAGAAAACTGCAGGCAGGCAGTGGAGCTTCCTGAGAGAGAAGTCTGAGTGCTGTAAATGGCACAGCTGGAAGAGTAGGGCACAGCTGGAAGAGTAGGGCACAGCTGGAAGAGTAGGGCACAGCTGGAAGAGTAGGGCACAGCTGGAAGAGTAGGGCTAATCAAGATAGCCAGGCTCACCTGATTTTGTGATTTCTAGATGCCTGACACGGAGCTGCGGGGTTTTGTATCTGCCTGGTTGGGTTTTGTTTTTGCTTTGCTTTGGTCCAGTCTCTCCTTGCTGTACCTCCATCCTCCCTTTTTGGAATGGGAATGTTTACTGTGTACCACCGTATGTCAGGAGCATGTAACTTGCTTTATATACAGGGATTCAAAGTAAATAGATTGCCTGAGTTTTAAGAGAAACCCTGCACATAGACCTTTGAAAAACTTTGAAACTGAAAGATAGTGGGACTGTTGAAATTGGTTTGGTGCATGTTGTTTTATGAGATGATTATGAACTTATGTGGACAAGGGTGGGGATGCAAAGGGTAATTTTTATTGTCGTCTTGGGGGTAGTCAAAGCCAGCATTGAAATGCTCATCCAGGCATATCTGTGAGGGATTTTTTAGACTAGTTTAACTGAGGTACCAAGACTCATCCTATATAACCATGGACATTATCCCATGGACTGAGATCTCAAGCTGAATCAAAAGAAGGTGAGCTGAACACTGGCACCCATCTCTGTTTCCTGGCTGTGGATGCTTTGTGGCTGCCTATCTCAGATTCCTAATGAATTGTCTCCTTGAACTCTAAGTAGGAATAAACCTTCTTTCTTAAGGTATTTTGTTTCAACAGTGGAACAAAGTCAATGTCTCTAGCATACTAAAAGGCCTGTATTCCTTCAATCCTCAGTATCAAAAGGGAAAAAAATGAATAAACAAACAAAAACCCCATAAAACTACAAAGCAGGATAAATACCAAAAAGGCAAAACATGCAACAGGGCTGCATCAATGGCTCAGCATTTAACAGCACTTGTTACTGTTGACAAGGACTAGGGTGACTAGGATTCAGTTTATGGCACCCACATTGGCAGCTCCAGTGCCCTCTTTTGGCCTCCATGGGCACCAGACATATATGCAGTATATTTACATACACACAGGCAAAATACTCATATAAAAATAAAAAATAAATGAATACAAAATAAACAACAACAAAACCCAAATTCCATATAGAGGCATATCATGGTCAAACCACAAAACTGAAGATAGAGAGAAATCTTCACAGGATGGTAGAAGGACAGAGAGAAGAGACTAATGTTGGAGAATGAAAGAATGTGGGGGCAGGAAAGGATATGGGAAGAGGAGGTGGCAGGGGTAGAAGAACCTCACCTTCCAGGGATGCCGTGAGTTATACCACACTTCTGTCAGAAGCCAAGAGGCCGTGCCAGTAAGAAGAGATTCAGCCGAGGTGAAGGAGATGGCAAAACAGCATATGGCCCAGCCCAGAGCCCCGTGTGCAGCACAGCTGTGGCTTACAGGAAGAGAAAAACAAGTCTTCAACAGAGCAGAGCTGCAGGGAAAGAGGGAAGTGCTCACATTCTTCTTCTCATTGTAGGAGAGTTGTAAGAGGGATCAGTGATGAGTAAGCTGAGGGAGCAGGTTGACTGATCCCCAGAGGCCTTCAGACCCAGCATGGGGCCCCAGGCTCAGCAGGCAATGCTAAAGTATGGTTATTTAACAAAAGAGACCTTGAGCAAGGTCTGGGATGGCAGGAAGTGGTTCTTAAATGATTAAGAGAAGAACCTAAGTCTGACCATCTGAGATGCAGTGCTGCCCTTCTTCTGGGCACAGCAGGGAGTGCAGGGGAGCAAAGCCAAATATAGAGGAGGCTGCAAGGAAGGCCACCGGTAGACAGCATGCCTCACAGTATGTCACATTGTCCTTGAGCAGTGTGAGAAGGAGAAGAAAGACTGCTTTTAGAATAAATGAGAGAAATCTCAAGTAAGGGGTGACCCTAGAAATCCACTTTAAATGTAAAGACTTAATTTGAGATTAAGGAAATGGATTAAGGTTCCACCCATAATGTTACGTAAACAAGATGCTCTGTGCACTTCTTTAATCTCAGCTCTAGGGAGGTGGAGGCAGGCAGCTCAGACAGCCAAGGCCATTTTTTTTTAAATTATTAGAGGGTTGGTGTGCCAGGCAGGTGGCTCAAGACACAAAAATGCTTGCTTCCAAGTCGAAGAAAGCACACATGGTTGGAGGAGAGAACAACTTCACCCCACATTGGCATGCAGGTGTGTGTCAAGGGGTGCTTGCATGTGTGTGTGTGTGTGTGTGTGTGTGTGTGGTGTGTGTGTGTGTGACTTTGTGTACATCATGTGTGTGCATGACTTTGTGTACATCATGTGTGTGCATGTGCCCTCAGAGGTCAGAAGAGGATTTCAGATGCCCTGGAACTGGAGTTACAGATGATTGTGAGCTGCCATGTGGAGTGCTGGTAACCAGACCTAAGTCCTCTGAAAGAGCAGCTAGTGCCCTTAGCTGCTGGGTCACCTCTCCAGTTCTTATTGCTTTTCTTTTTAATGACAACAATCATGGCAGGCGAGAGGTCCCATCCTGTTACTTTTGACTACTCACATTTCATTCACGAGTGATTCTAAACACCTCTGCATGCATCTATCTCTTGGTCAATGTTATTTTTATGATTTTTATGTTTTAAGGTCTTCTTTATTTTTTTCTCTCTCTCTCCCTTCCTTCCTTCTGCCATTTAGTAAATAAATAATGAAAGGTCTTTTAAAAGCAAGCGGTAAGTCTTGACAAGAGTGGAGATCTGGGACTCTTACAGCTGTGGGCAGGAACAGCAGCTGATGCCACAACTCAGAAAACAGTATGGAGGGCTCTTAAGAAATTAAAATTAGTAATTCCTTGTGATCCAGGGATTTATCTTTGATGCTTACCCGGAAGAAATGAAATGAGCACCTTATGAGGACATATGAACCCAAGTTCATGAAGAGAAGCATGAGAAGCACAGGTGGTTCATGTATGAACACTGTGAGACAGAATAGAATGTTATTCAGTCTTAAAAGATGAGCCCAGGAGACAAAGCATGACAGAAGTGAGCCAGACAGTCAGGGGAAATGCTCCACACATTATAAATGTTCTCAAAAAGTGGATTTTAGCTATCCTCTCCACACACAAATGAAAGGTAAGATATGCTAATGCACTTGATTGTAGGAGTCATCTCAGTACAGATGTCAGTATATGGTATACTCTACATGTACAAAAATATGTAAATCACTATTATGTTCTTTGAGGTCTAAAATCAAGTGATCCCAGGGCTTGTTCCTGGCAACTTCAGGGGAATTTTGGAGTCCATGATTCCGTTAGCCATCAGGCCACCTTATTTCCTACTGTGGTTTCATCTCCGTCTTCTGCTTCCATTCTCTATGATTCTGAATCCTACCTTTGTCCTGCGATGACGCTGATACTCCTAGTAATTCTAGAATACCCACATCAATAGTCTTGACTTTACTACTATCTGTGGTACTTCAGAGTTAATTTTCTAGCTCTTTCTCATTCTGATTTCTCATACTCTACCAGGATCCAAGGGTAGTCTGTGAAATTCCTATTCTTTTATACTCATTTATGATGGGTAGTCTTGTGGAAGAATCCACTAATGTGAAGAAGTGGGCATCCTGACACCCTCCGTCAGAGGGCCCCAGCAATTGTTAAGTAGATCCAGGTGTGGTTTCTGTTCTCTGTGGAGTGAGGAAGCTGAACGTTGTGGCAGACTTGTAATATTATTGCATTGGTGCATATATGTTGTGTATTGCTATAATTGAGTGAACTGAGCCTGTGCCACTCTTTGACCCTAATTATTTTCTGGTGCTAGTATATACAAATGTCTGCATTTTGATCAGTTGTAGGTTTCTGTAATGGTCTTCATATGCTGTAAGGTGAAGTTTCACTGATGAGCGTGAGACCTACATTTATCTGTGAGCATAAGGGTGAGTATTCAGAATACGGGTAGAAATAGTATTTCCTTAGGGAAACTGTAGTAACAGAGTCTCCTCTAAGGTCCAAGGCCTTTCCCAAAGACAGGTAACTTCTTAAGCGAGACAAAGAAAGCCAGAAAGGAAGGCGAGAGTCACAAGGCAGAAATAGACGGCACTCAGTGTTCCTGACTTTCGGGCATTGCTTGTGGCCACACATTCCAGATGCCTTTCCCCTCACAGCCTGCTTCTGGCCAGAGCTGATTCACATTGATGCAGAGAATAAAGAACTTAACCTGTGAAAAATATACTAAACAGCAGAGACAAACTCACTGCTTGATTTGTGAGGAATAGCTAAAACATAACAGAGGTGTCTGGGGATAGAATCAGAATAACTTCTGAAACCCAGTGGTAATAAGGTTGGATTTCTCAACAATAACCCAACAGAAGTAGAAATGAAAGATACATCAAGTATCAGTGCTATGCAGGAACCCAAGAGGTAGCTTCAGGAGGCAGAAGCAAAAGCATGGGGTGCAGCTCACAGTGGAGGAACTGCAGGAGAGCAGAAGACTTAGAAGAGGAATAAGTATGGTTCAAGGATAGCTTTTCACCTGACAGATGTGTGCAGAGTCGTGCAGTGCTCACTGCTCTGGAAACTGGGAATGTCAGTAAGCATAGAGGACAGAAACCTCTGCACAGGAGTCTTGTGTTCTAGTGAAGGAGAGAGAGATAAGAAGTAGAATAAATAAAATAGCAGTGATCCATTTGCTACTCAATTACTACAGAAAATGCAGTAGATTGGCTGGGTAAAACGATGTATTTGTGAGTCACCTTCGGTGAATTGACAGCTGCGGCAGTCAAATGTAAGTGACTGGCAGTGCCAGTCCCCAGCGAGAGCTCTCTTTCTAGCTGGCATTTGGCCATGGCCTTGCTGTAACCATGTTGGCATGTGCATGTAGAGAGAGGGGAAGAGCAGGGACTCCCTCTTGTCTCTTCTAATAACCACACTCAACCTATTGGACCAGAGGCCCATGACAATGACCTCACTTGGGATTAACTAAGATCTCATTGGTGCTTTCTCCGAGTACAGCCATGCCAGAGGTAAGGCTTCAACATGGAATTTGTTGGGATGTGAATCTGGCTTGCAATATCACCTAACCATAAAGAATTTGAACAGGAAGTGATTATGATGCAGGACTTGTCAAAAAATGACAAGTTCAGTAAACCAAAATCTCAGAATCGGTAAATGTCATAGCATCCATTTCAAATTTTGTTCCATAAAAAAATTAGTTTTCATATAGGTCATGTCCAGATTCTAGACCTCTAATTCTCCAGAACTGTTATGAAAGATGAAATTATAAAATTTACAGGAAAGGAGATAATAAAAATAAATATTACAATACCTAAAGTGTTAAAATAAAGTTGTATATTAAAAGAGGTGGCCCAGTTTTAGAAAGACAATCATCACATTCCCACCCCTATTAGGCTTGTAACTTCTGGTTTCAGCAGCTGACAAATTGGTGTAATTTTAGTTTTAATATTTCCTAAATGCATGCTGTATTTCCATAACCCTGCCCATTCCTCTGCCCCAGCCCTCTCCTATTTGCAACCTCATTTTCTTTGCTTACTGTCAGTATGCAGCAACAAGGGGCTCATGTAGGGGGGAGGGTCTGTGCTGAGCCTGGGCAGGAGAGGTGGGGAACCTTAAAGTCAGCCGTCCACCTGAGCCACCTTGCCTCCAAGCAGTTAATTTGCCTATGAGGAAGTTTTACTGTTCAGCTGCCTATGAGAATTAGGACCAATATTGGTAGAGTTGAGGCGTAATCACTATGTCATTACACAGAGTGACTGAAAGTTACCTGCCATTCTAGATGTTTCTGTTTGCCACTTCTGAAGATGTCCATGTCTCCCAAAGGTCGTCACGGTCCTGAGATCACCTGCATACCTTGGCTTTGTCATAACATACACAATGCAGGTACAAAGTTGGGAGGGCAAGCCTCTGTGTCTAACCCATGATCTGTTCCCCTCTGTGACCAAGCATCTTGTCTAGCCAGAGGGAAAAAGAGAGAGACAGAGACAGTCACACACATACAGAGAGAGAGAGAGAGAGAGAGAGAGAGAGAGAGAGAGAGAGAGAGAGAGAGAGAGAGAGAGAGAGAGAGGGCAGTTCCTCATATAGGTAAGAAGAACATTACATCCTAACTCCTGGGAGAGTCATCCAAGAACAAACTGGGCAGGTCTGATGCCAGTGAGTTGGACCATACCTTCAGCCACCTGCAGATAGCCCATCTTGAAGTAGACTCTACTTCAAATGTGACTTTAAAAAACTAACAAAACTTTTACATTTAAATCTAACTCTTTGAGTGGGGAGCCACACTGAAATATGTAGAAATACATCCTATAAGACACAGGATACATGACATGATAAAATAAACTATTGTATCCTAGGTACTGTGGAATTATTTGATGTGTGACTGATTAATTGCTGAATACAACATACAACATACCATGTGAAATAAAGCTAAATGTAACTATATATGAATATTAGTAGTTTAAATATATTTACTTTTATCGTTTTTTTTCAAAACAGGGTTTCTCTGTGTGACTTTGATTGTCCTGGAACTCACACTGTAAACCAGATTGAACTCCTGGGTGCTGGTATTACAGGCCTGTGCTATCACTGCCTGGCTATGTATTCATTTTATTAATATGTATGTGTGTACATGTGTACCTGCATGAACCTATGTGACTCATTTGTGTGCAGGTGCCCTTGGAGGCCAGAAGAGTGTGCCAGATCTCAGCAGAACTGGGGTTACAGGCAGTTGTCAGCCACCATGTAGGTGATGGGAATTGAGCTAGGATCCTCTACAAGAGCAGGAAGTGATCACCAAGCCATCTCTCCAGCCCAATGTCAGCATTTTTAAAATCTAGTCCTTGTCACCTGATTTCTCCTGGAGTTCTTGATCTGGGTCATAATTTATGCATAACTAACGCCAAGAGCTATTTTTAAAAATCTCATTGTATAACATTGTTATAGGACTTTATTGCGCATATATGTGCAGATGTTTGAGGGTGTCCCCACGCTCTCTGGGAGTTACCCATCCTCAGCCAGACTCTGTGCATTGCCTGTCATGTTAACACACACTATGGATGCCACGGAGCTGATATTGTGTGGGGCCTGCAACTTCGTTCCTCTCACTTTGATCAGGAGACCCGAACACGTGTTTCTCCTGTAGATTTTGACAGAGTGCTGTTATTTCCTGGAGGCGAACAGTTCAATTTCCTGGCTAGCTGCTCAGAGAATCTCATCCTGGGTAGGGGGGACACCATCTCTGGGCTGCCCTGAGTGGGGCTTGAACCATAAGGATGTCTGATTGGGGAAGTGATTAAAACTGATCTGTCCACCCCAGAATTAATGTCAGAATGATTACCCATCTCTGTGTTCATGAAGTTTATATTGCATGCTGGGGTTAGCGATACAGAGATCTAATTAAAAGCTCCCAGTGTTTTTAACTCTGTGTGAACAAGAGAGATTGGTTGTGCAAAACATACATGCTCTGAGCTTATTGTCCATGTCTGTTAGTCAGTGGGCATCATCAGATGATGTTTGGTGCTCTGGAAAGGCATCAGTGCCCCAGAGGTGACAAATCTGAGACCCACTGGCCCCTATCCTGTGCCCTCTGCCATCCACAACCTGAGGCAGTGCAATGAATCCATCTCTTTTTCCCTTAGCAGGGCTGAATATCAGTGTCTGTCCATGGTGGTCACCCAGGGCTTCTGCACTGTGGTCTAGCAGAGTTGTTGTGGGATTTACATCTGTTCAGCCAATGACCTTTGGGTCAGCCAGCCCTAGGGCGTGGTCTTGTGTGCAGACCTGGTGACTTAAAGGCTGAGGGGGAGGGGTTGCCCACTCTCTAGTCTTCTCACTTGTGCGGTTGGAGCCCAGCTCCTCTGGGCAGAACGTCAGGACACAGCAGCTGAATCACGGAGGCATCTAATCTTCATCAGTGAATGTTTGCCCCCCTTTTATACATAAATAAATTCTTGAAACACTTTAACAGACTCAGGTGGTCTCACATAATGCAGAATGTTCCAAACTGTAGGCAGTTTCCCAAGGAATGACCATGTCCTGTATAATTTCAGGGAAGTCCCATACGCCAGTCAAATGGATTTCCAACAATAAAAATAACCAGATTGTTTCTACCTACCTAGAGCTTGCATCTGGACAGAGACCCAAGGCGTGTGCTCTCGGGCATCTCTCACAGTGTGAGGACTAGATGAAGGGACTCTAGCTTGCTTAAGACATGACAAACTTGGCTCTGGCAGGGCTTACTCTTCCCCTATTCCCTCTTCCTCTCTAAAAGCTGTTAGATTACATTCTAAAGCTAGCCACCAAGGTTTATTCCCTTATTTGGCCACTTCTTCCTCCTTTCTGCTGAAGTCCAGGAATCAAAGTATTGAAGTTCAGCAACCAAACACCACCTTTGGCTGTCCCAATTAACAATCACAATTAAAATTAAATACCTAGTCCTAGCACAGGAGTTCTCTTTTAGCCTTATAAACTGCCATTTGCCCATCTCCTGCTTTTGTCTCTTATCTCCTTCCCTGTGTCCCCTCATGGCAAATAAATATCCTTTGTGCCAAGGATTCGGTCTTGGGGTGCCTTATGCCAATACCAGTCCCTTCACTAGAGCTACCTTATTTTTCTATGTGAATTTTTGCTCATTTTTACATAACCAACTCATCTGTAGGACTAGCGTTCTGAGGACATGTCAGGGCATTAAAACATTTATCCCTACTTATGGATTGGAAAAGATGATAATGGGAACCCCCTGCCATACCTCTGAGGAGTGGAGCCACAAAGTGTTGGGTGCTGCCTGTAAGGACTTGTTCTGGAGCCTCCAGCCTAGAAACACGTGAGGTCTCTGCAGACAGTAGGTTCATGGATATCACCTGAGGAAGTAGTCCGCAGACGTAGCAACCTTCCTTCCTCTGACCTTGATCTGACCTTATTCCTCCCTTCATTTCCTGCTTTTGCTGTCTCTCCCTCCTTCTCCTACTCAAGGCTCCATCCAGGCACCCAGAACCAGGAACAACAGGGAACACCTGATTTCTGTCACCATCCAGAAAAGGAGCAGCAAGCTCTAATGTCAAATAGGCAACCAGACGGATAGCTTAAGGCCACCACGAACTCTCTGTGGCTTAAGTCAGATGGTGTCCTAGGAGCGTATCCCATACTACCCTCTCAGAGCTTGTGGCGATCTTGCCTAGGCTGTCTCTAGGCTAGGCAGAGTCCATACAAACCAATCTACAAAGCCCAATACCCCTTGCCTCTCTGTATATGTCTCCCAGGCACAGCCATGTGACTTGAAGATTTCTGAGACACTAAGAGCATATCTGACCAAGCCTTGGGCCAGCTGAGCTAACTGCCCTGGACTGATCTTGAGGATTTTAGTCACACGTTGGGGTCCTCTACATCTAGGACAGATAAATCTAGACTAGACCTCACTCTGTATCTCTGATTACAGGTTGATATACGTCCACATTAGCATTTTGACCTTTAGGAATATTTCACTTTATTAAAAGGAAACTGGAAACATCTCAAAGTCTCTAGGGATAACACATAGCATGACACAGGATGACACATGTCAGGATTAGATGCTTCTCTGCTCTCTAATACTATAAACACGTTGATAGTTTCTTTGCTGCATTTTAAAGGGGCATTTCTTATTTCCCTTTAGGGCTTAGACCCGCTGAATGCCATTTTCAGCCTTGGGTGGAAACAATGTTGCATCTTCGTCCTCAGATGGAAACAATGTTGCCATCTTCAGCTTTGGATGGAAACAATGTTGCCAACAGAGGCCGGAGAGAGGGGTTTCCTTTTGCTTATGAGGTAGGTTGCAGGTTCTGTGGATTTTCTGTAGCTCTGGTGTGGCTGGTTAGCAGGATGCTTTCCTTTGAGTTTGGCAACTTAATTTCAATGCAGTAAAATGCAAACATAAAGCTGGGTAGCTGCCAGAGTGTGGACTTGAACCAGTTCTGGCAATGTGACAATGTGTTTCACAGGGCTTTGAAGCTTGGGTGTTGTGTGATGATATATTTTAGGAGGGATTTATGGAGACATACACTTTTCAAGTCAGGAGTCACACTGGCGTTGTCAGAGTTGCTGCCATCTCTTAAATAAGAATCTGGTTAACAGCAATTTTCAAGTGGCATCTGTGTGTATTTGAAGGATGGCACACTCATCTTTGAATAGGAGCTTGGAATCTGTGAGGACCAGCTGGGACTTTGGATCAGAACTGACTCCACCTTCCATCCACAGAGGCTTCCCTTCCTAGACGGAGAGCAATATGAGGTCCATCTTCTTCTCCTTATGTCATCATAGTCCAGCCACACCCTGACAGCTATGTGTGAGGACCAAGATATAAAGAGAGGAAGGTGAAATAGATTTAATGCCCTACATAAACATAGAAGCAGGGCAGCCTTGTCTGGGAATGCAAACGCTGGAGCAACAGCAACAAGCACTGTATGGCCATGTGGCTACTCATGCTCCTAAAAGTAGCAACTTTCTCTGTCCTCTCTCTCTCTCTCTCTCTCTCTCTCTCTCTCTCTCTCTCTCTCTCTCTCTCTCTCTCTCTCTTTCCAGAGGTGAACTCGAATGCTATTACACAGTGTTACTTTCCAGGAGTAACCAGGGTGCCATGCCCCCAATGGCATTTTGTTTCCCTGGCTTTGTTAAATCTTTTAATTAAAGCATGTTAGCAAATGCAAAGAAAAATAAATGGCACTGCTTGCAAGGAAATTAAATTGAGGAACTAAGCCCATTTATAATTATTGTATTTCAATTAGGCTGCAACAGGGCTGGGTGAGCAGAGAGATAAAAAGAAACAACGCTGATGGTGGAGCTTCGTAAATATTTGCGAAGTCCCGCTAGAAAGAGAACAGCATAAAGAATGCCTTAAAATGCTCAGGTGTCCCTAGGTAGTGCCCTTTGTGTTAACTGCCAGCCAAAATAACAAGCCTTGTGAGTTTGACGAAACATCCGTGAAGCCATAGGAGGCTGCACAGTCAACAAGAGCTAGGGATTCCCATGAAAGAAGATCTTAGAACGATGCATGATAAACTTTTAATTCGTTATTTTAAAATTAAACTGCAATTAAACTTCGGAAACACCAAGAATTAAATTTCAATGTGTTTGCTATATTTTAATACTCAAATGTGATTTTCTTGGGAGTAAGGAAACTCGTAAACAATCAGTGTGCCCGTCAGCAGTGTTTGCACCAGATTTTGAGATGATGAAATGATAACCATATTTCTTATTCTGGAAGAAAAAAAAAAGAGAGAATTCCGGGTTTTTTTCTTTTAGTGAAATTCTGTGTAAAGTCTATCTTGTTTCTATACATGTAGAGAGAGAAGAGAAGGGCTGGGGGCTCTCCTGTCTGTGTCAGCCCTCTGTATGCTCAAGCTCACAGGGACAGATATAGGGAGCCCCATGTCCCCCGTCCTCAGGGACTATAGCCAAGCCTGGTGTCAGCTCAGCACCACTGTCCCCATGCACTCGGCAAACCTGTGTTCCACGGCTCCATGCTGGCTCCTGAAACACCACAGTAGCTGCTACTGTAGTGCCCCCCACTCTTGGCAGAGGAAGTGGGGGACAGAATCGGACCTCTTCCGTGTCTGTGGACGATCCCCATCACCCTTTCTACCACAGTCTTGGGGTTTGTTTGTTGCCTGGACTAGAGAACAGGAAGTAATGATGCATAATGATCCACACCCGAAGGGGGTACATAGGCTTTCCTGCAACACATTGTCATTGGTTCCCTGAGGAAGACAAAAGCCCGTACTGCAGGGCGCTCATCACTGCTGCATGCCTACTGACTCTAGCGGCAAACACACAGAAACAGAGACATTGGCCTAGACATGTTCTTTTAGTAAGTTATTTTTTATATTTCTTTTATTGCTTAGGAATGTCATATATGTCTAAAATGTGTTTTATCAAATCCAACTCTTCCTCCCATTCATTTTCTTCCCCATGTCCTTCCACTATACACTCCCGATTGTGTGTGTTTGTGTGTGTGTGTGTGTGTGTGTAACCCACTGAGTCCACTTAGTACTGCCAGTACATACATGGGTGTAGGATCTCTTATGCACCAATTAGCCTTTCGGGGCCAACGTCTGCAGAAAACTGACTGTATCTCTCACAATAGTCATTACTAGCCAATAATTCCTCAGTCACGGTTAAGGCTCTGCAACTCCCCTTCCTCCTCCATGCCTGGATTTTTGTCTGGCTTGATTTTGTACAGGTCTCATAATGTTGTCACCGTCTCTGTGAATTCCTATATGAAACTTCACAGTTAAGTCCAGAAAACACTGTTTTGCTGTAGTCTTCTGCTATCTCTGGCTCTTAGAAATGTTCTGTGAGGGGAGAGGAAAGGAGGGGAACAGAGAAAAATGTGTAGCTCTATAAAATCAATAAAAAGGGAAATGTTCTGTGCCATCTTCTCTGGTTGCCCCCTAACCTTGGTAGGAGATGGTAGACATAGATGTCCAACCAAGGAATGAGTACCCTATAGTCTCCGGTTCTCTGCATGTGGACCAGCTTTGAGTCTCACTGTTAATCCCTGTGCACGGCAAAAAAAAAAAAAAAAAAAAACCTTCTCTGGGGAGGATTGAGAGATGTACTAATCTATAGGTATAAACTTAAGTATATAGGGGGAAGTTTAACACTATGTCCCTGTAGAATAATCATCATCATCATCATCATCATCATCTTTCCTTTAGGGCCTATGGCCTACCAAGCCTCAGGTTTTAGGTTTCATTAACAGTGTTGTGCATAAATTCTGTCACGTAAATAATTTTAAGTCAACCAGAAAGTGGTTGATTATCCCTAAAACACCCATGCTGCTATTGCGCTAGTAGGCATACCTTTCCTGGAAGATCAACATTGCAGCTCAAAGGACTCACAATTGGGCAAGATTGTCGACTACTTTCCCCAGTGGCATGGACAGGACCAGTAAGTTATCAAACTTATTTTAGTAGAGATTGAGCTTTCAGACTTGCATCTTTCATGTCCTGTGTATCAAGAATGTGGTGTCTTCAGTGGAGGATTCTTACCATCAAGTTCTGGTGGTCAACAAAAGCAATAACAATGTCAATGTCCTGTAATAAATATGGGGCCTCACTGATCAAAAACTCAAAGGAGATAACCCATACATGGCTCTTGGACTTTTATTCAATAACCTATGGTGTCTAGAAGAAGGATTGGCTCATTGATATAGAGTAACTACATTTAAAATCTTTTATACATGTATATATTTTAGGATAGCTCTGAAGTAGTTGGCTTCCACGTGGATTTTGAAGAACAATGGTGTTAATTGTTCTTCCCCACATTCCTTCCTCTACCCTTCCATCCCTAACCAAACTGGCACCATTCTTCTCCATTCTGCCTTCATAGTACCAGAGTTCTGTCTTCTTTGCCTTGAAATCCCCTATCACGGCCCCCTACCAGTTGCTTGCCATCTTTGGGCACTCTAATTTAAACACCCATAGATAAAGACACAGAACTAGCATCTGCGTGTAAGAGAAAATATGTGATATTTGTTTTTCTGAGTTTGGGTTACCTCATCCAGAATGATCATTTCCAACTCCATGCATTTACGTGTGAATTGTGTGATTTCAGTTTTCTTTACATATGAATCAAGAACAAGATAAGGATATCTACTCACTTCACTCCTGTTCAATATGGTGCTTGAAGTCTCAGCTAGAGAAATAAGACAAGAGAAGGAGATAATGGGATGCAAATAATAAATGATGAATTTGAAGTGTTCTTATTTGTGGATCATATGATTTTGTACACAAAAGACTCTAAGTGTTCCACCAGAAAACTCCTATAGCTGAAAAACTTGTTCACCAAAGTAGCAGAATACAAAATACAGCCTTCTTATGTACTAACAACAAACATACAGAGAAAAAAAATCAAGTACATAATTCCATTCACAATCACTTTCAGGGATATCTTAAAATAAATCTAACCAAAGAAGTGAAAGACTTGTACAACGGAAACTTTAAGATATGAAAAAAAAAAGAAATTGAAGAAGATATCATAAGATGGAAAGATCTCCAATGATCATGGATTTTTTGGATCAATATTGTAAAAATAGCCATCTTTCTGAAAAGCATTCTATATATTCAACACAATCGCCATTGAAATTTCAACACAATTCTCTATCAATACTAAAATAACAGTCTTAAATTTCATAAGTAAACAGAAAAGACCTAGGAGAGGGGAGTCAACATAATTCTGAACAAAAAGAAACTACTGAAGGAATTATCATCCCTGATTTCACAGTATCAACATCAACAGAGACACACTGATCAAAGAAATGCAGCTGAAGACCCAGATTCAAGTCCATGAATCTATGTCCACCTGATTTTTGACAAATACACTTAGAAGAAAAGACAGTCTCTTCAACAAATGATACTGGGAACACTGAATTGGGATATATAGAAAAATTAAATTGATCTTATCTCTTACTCTGCAGCAAACTCAAGTCATAACGGACCATGGACTTCAGCCTAAGACTTAAATCCCTGAATCTGTTAGAGGAAAAAGTATGGAATTCACTAAACCTACACGTGTAACTTTCTGAACGAAACCTAAGTAATACAGACACCAAGACCAACTATTGACAAACGAAACTAAAAACTTCTATGCAGCAAAGGACACCATCATTGGAGTAAACAGGCAGTCTATAGAACAGGAAAAAAACATGTTCAACAGCTATGCATCTGACAAAGGATTTGTGTTTAAAATACACAGAGAACTAAAGAAAGAAAGAAGGAAAAAAGAAAGAAGAGAGGAAACAAACAGTTTAACGCTCATGTTTTAAAAGTGGCTATTGTGTATTAGTTGGGGATGCACATTCATGTGCACACACACACATACACACATGCATATACTTTCTTTATCTGAAAAATACAAGGTTGGAGCATCTCCTCCTTTCCCCATCAGCATCCAGGAGTGATTCTGGTAAAAGAGGAGAGGGGGACGGGAAAAAGGGAGGGGGAGGGGGAGAGAGGGAGAGAAGGAGGGGGAGAGAGAGAGAGACAGAGAAAGAGACAGAGAGAGACAGAGAGAGAGAGAGAAAACAAGAGCATTAGCCCATCAGGCTATCCCTAAGGTCTTGAATATGGAAGGGGTGAGAATCTGAGGACCTAGAGTAATTGAGCAGATCCACTCCACAGTATATGGCGTTTTCTTTTTAAGATGCCCATTTCCACCCTCCCTCTCTTCTTTTCCTTTGAGATCAGGTTTGGCACTGTAGCCCAGGGAGCTTCTGCCTCCCGAGTAGAGATTCCAGATCTGTGCCTCCACGCCCCCTTTATTCTCTCCCTTACATCAGAACCAACATTCTCTTTTAACAACCAACCTCCCCATGGCCTGGCTAGATCACACTGTCTTAGGAGTTTGCCTCAGACTTTACGATGAGGTGTTACAGAGCCAGCTTTGGAGTGCTGGTGCTCTGTG
Source organism: Arvicola amphibius (assembly GCF_903992535.2). Lineage (NCBI taxonomy): Eukaryota > Metazoa > Chordata > Mammalia > Rodentia > Cricetidae > Arvicola > Arvicola amphibius. The sequence continues at coordinate 1,379,125 of NC_052049.1, forward strand.
GTCTCTTCTTGGAGAGACTTGGGGTTCAGGGGTGGGAATCTCTAATCAGCCTCTGTAGGGCTCCACCACACCAAGGGAGAGAGGGGCGCCTGCTAGGTTTCAGACCTGGCCACCAGCTGGGTGTGGGCTCTGAGCTGCTTTCTGATTTCCTTCCTTTGCAGTCTTACTTCTAGGATTGAAAATGTGTTCTGTGAAATCTGAAGGCCTCATTCCAGTTAGGTTAACAGCTTTCCTCTAGCAAACAGCACGCCATTGTTCCCTGCTTAGCTCTTTGTAGTGAGAAAGGCAACTGTTCTCTCCGAGGACGTGTGACATTCAGAGGACGCCCTGCTTCACCAGGGTGCAAAATCAGACACATTGGGAAAGGTTCTGGACAGCCGGGTGCTGCTGGCCCGCACGAGTGGCCACGCCTTTGCCATGCGCTAGGCCTGCCCTGGAGCAGATCCCGGCCTCCGCCCCTGTCAAAGCAGCACGGTCGCCCCACAATTGCTTTAGCCCGAAGCGCTTGACATTCACCCCCAGCAGATAATCGAGGAATAACATTTGCGTTACAGTTTAACACGACCTCGGCCTCTGCAGCTCTTTTTAGATTAGCTGCTGGAAGGAAAAAAAGTGCAGCAAAGAAAGAAAGAAAAAATGGTCACTGACACCATGCTGAGGCGGGAGGTAGCGGACTGAACGCTTATTACTTCAGGGCACCTCTGCGACGCCAGGAGCTCCGCTGCCCTTTTCCGCTGTGGGCGAGCAACTATTAAAGCGAAGGTATTAAAAGGAGGGCCAGGCAGTGTGCCAGGAGAGCAGGTCAGGCTCGAAGCAGAGGTTAATGGACTGACTATTACCTGTATATGAAGCTCAGTGTGGCCAAGACCCAGGAGGATTCGGCTTTTGCCTCCCTACCATGAAGCTGAATGAGGGGGGTCATTTAGCCTCAATTTGAAGGGTGAGCCGGCCTGCTAATTCTCATGAAAATGTGTAAGGAAATTGTAGCACCCCTTAACACAGATACTGTGTTGGGGAGAGAGGACATTGTATCCTTTTTACCATCAGACCCACTCCCAACACAATTCCCGGTACACAAGAGGCTAGATGGTGACTAGAAAGTCTTTGAGTCAACTCAGTGGTCCATTTTCAAGAGAGAAACAGGCACTACTGAGTACTAGAAGCAGCACATGAACTTCCCCATATGAGAGCTCTGTCCCAATAAAGGCCTTTGGTTTATTCTTTCCCATAGTGAGGACCAGGAAGTCCAGGCGAGCTGTGTCTGAGGGTCATCAGTCCTGGAGGAGGCACAATGCCAGAATCCAGAAGGCACTGACAGCCAGAGGGATGCCACCCAGCATCCCTGATGAGTCCACACCCTGAACTCTCTTTTCTGTGTCGCTTGTCCACCTTCCCCCTAGGGAGGGAAAAGCAGCATTCTCTAGTGGCGTCCATGGAGCAGGAACTCAGGCTGGCGACGCTTGCACACTGGAACGAAATTGGTTCTCGTTGGCCCCTTTCAACAGTTATGACATTGAGCTCTGGTGTCTAGCTTACGATTTCTTTCGTGTCATGAACTCAAGTTGCAGTCCTGAAAATTCACAGGGTAATTCACAGGCTGGCTGGCCTTGACTAAAGTCAAACCCTTCACGGACAGACTATGATGTGGAAATACCACTCAGGCTGGGGACTCTGAACCGCTGTGACTGGAAAGTGGCAGCTCCCCTAAATGTTTTTTAAATGCCACCCACCCTGGACACGGGCTCTCTCCTCAGTCACGTGCCTGGGGCGTGCACCTCTAACCACCTTTATCTTTATTGCCTTGAGTTACTCTTTGCTTTACTTTTCATGCTGAGGGCACACAGTAGCTGCACTCCGGGAGTGCTGGCCATCAGGAGCTGGGAGTCACACCCAGGGTTTGGGAGCACAAGCCAGATTCCACTGGGGGTGTTGATCCTACTCACTGTGAATACTGCTTCATTTGAAAATGAGGATTAAGTGAAGGCTTCGACTGTTTTTAAATGAAATGTGATCTGAGGCTTTGAACCAAACCAAGTCAGTACCATTTAGAACTAGGGAGACGCGGGAAAGAGAGGGTAAAGTGCTGGGGCAGGAGAAACTGGGCTTTTGCTTACAGGGTAGTGGTGAGAAGTCCTTCTGGGGTGAAGTCCTAGAAGTGGCTTATAGCCCGGTCACTATAGATCGCCAAGGCCTTTCCCTCCAAAGCCTTGCTGATGTCCCCGACTTGATGATGGTGGTGTGGTTGTGCACTGCTGCTGTGGTGACCGAGGTTCCTACAGCATGAAGGCATGTGAACACTGTGCCATAGGCCAGTCAGAGTGTCCTCATGCCCCAACACGCGGGGGAAGGAAGGTGTCTGAAACTCCCACACGGCCCCTTCTCTGGGAAGCATGGCCTGCTGACCCTACAACTGCTTCTTGCTATTCAATTAAGACAGAAAAGATTTCGCTGAAAGGGAGCCGAGAGCTTTCTTTGTAATTTTTCTGACCACTCCAACTATGGACGTGATTACAAGTGTATTTCAAAAGCCCGGGAGTCTGAAGACATTCAGTCACAAATAACTTGAGAGTCAACTGGAGGCGCAACTGATCAGGAAAACGTGTAAGGGGGCAGCATCACCGTGACACACATTAACACGTCCAATTAGTTTGGGTTAGTACAATGGGGAGGTACTCAAACAACAAAACGTCAGGGTTAAAAATGAGGTGAGTGTCCATCATTTATCCTTCCCCCCACGGCCAGAGTGTGACCAGCCTACAGGTTCCCACTATACACACAGAAACAGACACCCAGACCGCACATGTACACACACACACACACACACACACACACACAGGCGCATGCACACACAATCACACACACATATGCACACACACTCACAGACGCGCGCACACACACGCCCATGCACACACACACGTGCCATCTCTGTATGCTTCCTACTGGTAGAAGAAGGCCTAGAGTTACTTTCTGGAGTGTTGTGTGTGACCGATTCTCAAACCATCGCAGACTTTGCCACACAAAGGCAGAGCCACAATAGCCAGGCAAAGGCGAATATGAAAATGGTTTGTTTAGTTTTTAGTTCGACAACCCTCGGGGGTTGTATCTCTCTGGATACATTTATTTCAGGGTACTTAAAAGCTGACTTCGGTGAGATTACCAAGGCAGTGATTACTTTTGCTGAGAAATGTGTCCTTTATCCCTCTCATTCATCCGCCGCTGCGATATTTCTGTTTGTCACCGCGCCACGGCCTCTGATAAATGACTGAAGGCTGACTGCTACACTTTATTAAAAAGTAATAACAATTTTTGTACGCACCCTTCACATTGTAAGGGGGGGACCATGAATCAAAGGACACTGCCTGTCTGGGCCTGATAAATGGGCCGTTTACCAGCCGAGGAGTTATTTAGGGCTGGCTATTAATTTAAATCACATTTATCTTCTCCGAGTGGGGGAGGTGGCTGTGATAGGGCTGCGAATGACCAGCAGTGCAGCTAAGTGCACATTATTTATTACTGTGGCCTCTACAGGGCTGTGCAATATGTTAAAAAAAAAAAAGGAGAGAAGAAAAGAAAAAAAACAGTGCCAATTACAGTGGTTAATCTCGCCAGGGCAATAACAAATTTCTTCCCAATGCAAGACGATTTTTATTCTTAGACTTTTCTCCTCTCCTCACAGACTTTGCTTATAATTCTCCATCATTAAACTCAATTTTCTCTCAGGGGGGGCTGCTCCTGGAAAGTGCTCCCTTCTCTCCCCGTCACCTGTGTTGGGAGAGCAGTAATATTTTAATGTACTTTCCCCACAATCGAGCGTATTCCTTTGAGCTCTTAATGAGTATTTGTGGGTAACACAGAGAAATGGTGGATATTACATAACAGGCCAGCCATATTTTATTATCGGGTGTCCTCTCATTAATAATAATGCGTTTGCACAGCTTTTCGAATCACCTAGTTCTTAATAGGAAGAAGAATTAGAAATAGATGATCATTAGCTTTTTTTTGGCCAATTAACTTCAATTTGGTTGATCTAATGTGGAAGATTAAAGTATTTCTAATAAAATAGGTCTTAGGCAAATATTTAACTCCAAGCAGGAAAATTCTGCTTTTTATCACAACGCTCAAAGAAGAGCTGTGCATCTCCCCGGGAGTGAGGCTCCCGTCCGTGTGTGTTCTGAGTTCACCCTGCCTGTCTGCATCCTGAGGAAGCCACGTGACATCTGGGTGTTGATTGGCAGCCCCCAACCGCATAGTGCCAGGCTTAGCTGCTCCAGCGTCTTGGTGTGCTCTATTTGGACAGCACAGAAGTGTGTGACAGACAGAGTCCCTTGATTAGAACCTCACTGGGAGTGGGAGCTTCACCGTCCTGTGCAAGTGGGACAATTTTATATTAACAACTAGACATCGTGTCCAGGTGTTTCTGTGGTTGGAATTACATCGGAGTGCTACTCAGGCTGAACGCACACACAGTGGGAAATGAACGTGGGAGACACAAGGACTCTGCTCTGCAGCACGGCATGGATGGTCTACATGGGTTTGTTGGCCTTTCTTGGTTCTCTTTTGGTGACTGGTAACTGACCAGGCTGTGTACTTAACTACACAGACAAGCTGACAGGTAGATATGTTTTGAGTGGAACTCCCTTTAAACGTTTGGTCCCACGAGTCACAATCTTGTATCCCATGTCCTGCAGTGAAATAGGAGCTGCTTTTGAGGTGACACAAAGCCCTGTCCTTGCTGTTTCCACAGCTAACCCTCTAGCAGGTGTTGACCTTTGCCCTTTGAGAACAGGTCTTCTCTGACCATTTGGGTTCCCCTCCCCAAGGTGAAGTCCCCGCAGCTGGCCTGTAGCAGGGCTCTGCCTTTTTTTCTTTAAATAGCTCCCTTCTTCCCATTTTCATATCTTATTAGTGGCTGGAAGGATCAAACCATTTACCTAGACCAATCGATTTAACTGACCTGAAGTCAGGATAAAATCCAGAGGCAGAGTAGGAAAAAATAAAACCAAATTTAATAAACATAACAAGTGCACAGAAAAACATCCGGATAACTTTCAATAAAATATGTATTTTTCCCCTCAAAAATATTTAGCACTGTAATTAGAGATTGTTATTTTGTGTAATTTTCAGAAGTGATTCTGGTGAAATAATAGAAATAATACAGGTTGCGATGTTTGAATTACAGGCATCCTCTGAAGTCTAGCTTGATGGCTCCTGGCCCACTTGTTGGCTGTGGTGAAGGTGTGGATTCCTTGAGAGCCTGGTTGTGAGTCTTAGGTCAAAGTGGGTGTGATTTAGTAGGAGTGAGGGACTCTAGTGCTGCTTTTCTCCTCCCTGCGGAGTCCTGGCCCTGAGAAAAACGGTTTATCCCGCCCGACTGTGTCGTATGTGAGTGCTGTCTCCACTGCTCACAGGGCTTTGAGGTCGACCAGACACGGAGTGACACTCCTGGGCTTGTGAGCCAAAACAAACCATCCCTCTTTATAAGCAGGACAAGGAGTCTTTCTGTAGCATGATGCGTTCCTTTCTCTTACACAGACAGTGCTGTGACTCCCCAAGGTGGTAAAGGAGCCAGGCAGAGGAAGACTCAGGCTGTGCACTGTTTTCATAAAGTGACCAAAATGTTAAAAGTGTTTGGAAATGCCTTTGCTTTCCAGAAATGTGAAGGCGAAGGGTTTGTTGGACAGGGACACTGATGCCCCAGCCTCCCTACTGCTTATTAACAGTAATATTAACTTAAATTATCTTCCCAAATGACCCAGTATATTGGCTTCATATAGAGAATCCAGTGTGCCCATATCTTAAAAATAACACACATGGGGGCAGAAAATAGCCCTAATTTAATTAACAGCTTACAATGCTGATGTTTCCCATGCAAGTTCAGCCAATCCTTTGAGTTCTGTAGCCTCGGACCTGTGGGTGAAGAGAAAGTGGGTGAACATCTGTAAAAGAAAAATGCAGCTACTAAGAAGCTGCACTTGATTCCTCTTTCTGTGGGTCTAGAAGCCTCTTTTTTTCTTAAGCTTTTTTAGGTCATATGTGGATCCATGCCCCCAGACGATGAGCACCATCTTTGTAAGTGGAGACTCCTCTTTCATCTCCCGGCTGCCCAGGCCCCCAAAATCACACGGAAATTATATTAATTACAACACTGCTTGGTCGATGACTCAGGTATATTTCTAGCTATGTAGTAATGAGCTGCAGGCTGCATTCCTGCCCTGCTCCCTTGGTGCCCAACTAGCTTTACCCGAAATAAATACACAGAAACTGTATTCTTTTAAACACTGCCTGGCCCATTATTTTCAGGCTCTTATTCACATCTTGACTAACCCATATCTAATAATCTGTGTAGCACCACAAAGTGGTGCCTTACCAGGTAGATTCTAGCGTGTGTCCATCTTGGGCTGGAGCTTCATCGCATCTGGCATCTCTCTGAGGAGAGGCACGGCGGTCTGCCTAACTTAGGAGAGGCGTAGCATCTGACTGAGCCATCTACCTCACTTCCTTCTTCCTGTTCTGTCTACTCCGCCCACCTAAGGGCTGGCCAATCAAATGGGCCAGGCAGTTTCTTTATTAGCCAATGGGAATCCTCCATCATAGCTAGCTCTTACATCTTGAGTTAACCCATTTCTACTAATCTGTGTATCGCTACGAGACTGTGGCTTACTGGTAAAGGTTCTGGGTGTCTATCTTCTTCAGCAGCTACATGGCTTCTCTTTGAATCCACCTACTCTTTATATATGCCTCTTCCTTCCAGCCTGGCTATATTCTGCAATGCCACAGGCCAAAGCAGATTTATTTATTAACCAATAAAAGCAACGCATTTACAAAAGGCCATCAAATATCAACCTGTGTCATGCCACAAAGAAGTGAGGAGACGACCAAGATGATGGGGAGGCAGGGAAATCACCTGTGCTTAAATAGTGGCTGGAAAGAATAAGGTAGATTGGAGAATCACACAAACAGGAAGTAATGGAATGAGCATGGGGTTAGGGCTGCAGAGCTGTGTCATGAAGGCAGCTGGCATCTCATGAGTGCTCTAGAAAGGAAGAGAGCCTGCAGGCTGCTTTCTCTGGGACCCCAAAGGAAACTAGGAGGGAAAAGAAATACTTTCTTGGTAACAAGTGAGGTCTGTCAACCAGTTCAGCCCCTTGCTACGTGGATGACTTGGACAATGGCTTCCTCTTTCTCATCAGAAAACAAAGTAAGAGTTTTCGTACTTTGAGAACAAGGATTGTACAGAAATCATGAAGTGCTTGCACACAGTAGGTATTCAGTGAAATGAAGATTTTTTTTAACCACCCCTGTTATTTCCATCACCATTCACAACCATCAACATCACCCCATCATCACCACCACCACCACCACCACCACCACCACCACCACCACCACTACCACCACCAACACCACCACCACCACCACCACCACCACCACCACCACCATCACCACCATCACCACCACCACCACCACCACCACCAACAACAACAACAACAACACCATCATCATCATCTCCATTGTAACTAACATTGTGGGCTATTATCCATTATGTCAATTTGACACATGCCAGAGTCAACCAAGAGCAAGGAAACTCAATTGAGACAACGCCTCTATAAGATCAGGCAAGCCTGTGGGCATTTCCTTAATTAGTAACGGATGTGGGAGCGTCAAGCCCATTGTGGGTGGGGTCACTTCTGGGATGCTGGTACAGGGTTCTACTCAAGCAAAACAAGCAGGCCAGTAAGCAGCTCCTCCAAGGCTTCCACATTAGCTCCTACCTCCAGGCTTCTGCCTCCAGGCTTCTGTTTGAGCTTCTGACCTCAATTCCTCTGACGACAGACAGTGAAATAAAAATGTAAGCAAGAGCCGGGCGGTGGTGGCGCACGCCTTTAATCCCAGCACTCGGGAGGCAGAGGCAGGCAGATCTCTGAGTTCGAGGCCAGCCTGGTCTACAAGAGCTAGTTCCAGGACAGGCTGTAGAAACTACAGGGAAACCCTGTCTCGAAAAAAACAACAACAACAAAAAAAATAATGTAAGCAAAATAAGCCCTTTCCTCCCCAAGTTGCTTTTGGCTATAGCATTTCATCAGCTTAATAATGAAATGTTCTTGCTTCCCTGAACCTACCATTGTAAAATGATGGGTATTCTCCTTTGTTATGTCTTGGTTATTTCTGTGTGGTAGAAGAAGAGAAGAACTAAAAATATCAGCTTCTGATGACTTCACGGTGACTCACACAAAGGCATGCACAAAGGAAGCATAAAGGCCAACAGGAGAGGCCAGACACGAAAGGACTAGCGTATGTGACAGCTGCAGTAAGTGGACTGTTGAAGCAGAGCTTGCAGGGGCTGTGGGAGGGAAGGGAGCTTACTGTTTAAGGGGCAGGAAGGTTAGGTACAGGGTTATTCTAAAAGATCTGGCCCTGGTTATAGAGCATTTTTAAGAAAACCATTTTTTATGCGGCTGGTGTGTATTCCTAAGAAATACTAAAATGGTGACTCACTGTACTGTGCAGCTTGCTACTGTCAGAGTGGATGGGCAATCAGAGAGGTTCACCAACAGTAAGTGTGGATAAAGAACAAACACTGTGACACTTGGAACACTTATACCCAGGTGTGCTCAGGGTATGGAGATGGCTGGATGCAGCCCTACTCGGCCCCTGTATCCCTCTCCCACTTCAGAAGGTGCATGCTTCATTATTTATTAGCAAAAGCAATCTGGCAGGTAGTGTGCTATCTGCAGCCAGGCTCCAATACAGAAAGGTCACCTGCCAACATCTTTACAAAAGGGTGTTGTTAAGGCAAACACAAGCACATCTTTTTAATTCCAGCTGAATTGATTAGAGGACAATTGGAGGGTCTCATTGGTCAAAAGGCTCAAGCCAGCAGGTCAGAGGAGAGAAAGAAGCCCAGGGCAGTGGTCGCAGGGGTGCTGGACTGAGCCTGGAGCTCATAACTGTTCTGAGTCTCAGCCCTTGTCTTTGCAAATGAAGGAATGCCCATGGCAAACCCAGGGCCTTCCTTGAGCCACGCACAGGGCTACAGTCACACCTTGTTCAGCATAGGTTAGAAATTAAGCGGTCTAGAGTCAAATACATAAAGGCTCGCAAGCATTTTTAAAGTAAGAACGAATCTGTCTCTAAGCATGCTCCCATAGCCCAGAATTCTCACGCCTGCCTCGGAACCCAAGTAACCTCAGGGTTGGATAGTTCTGTGCTCTTTCCTACAGGGTGGTAGATATTAGGGGAGGAGCCAAGGGTCCTGGTTAGTTGCTCTGGTCACGTACATCTTGAAGGCAAGGGAAGTGACTCCAGGGGATTCAGTGACAAGTGGCAAATTCAGAGTCCTCAGAGTTCCTGCTGTGCAGCCTCTGCAGGGGCAGCATCAGTAAACAAATGTGAACCCCCCCACACACACACCCAGGGCTCCAGAGAAGGGGATAGGTGGAGATCTGCAGGCACGGTTAAGGTTCTGTAAGCATGCGGAGTTGATCAGCCTCACGAACACTCAGACATGTCCATGCTAAAGTAATAAAACCCTTCTGTTGGTAAGACCACAACTGCCCAGGTGCCCAACAAGGCCTTCTGTGGTCAGTGTACAAGTTCCAGGGAGTTTCAAGGCGCCATTGATTGTCTGAAGCAGCCACCACTGGAACCTAAACCCAGAGCTGAGCAGCAGGCCTGGCGCCATATAGGCAAAACCCTAGGGACTAAAGAAGTAACCGGGACCACAGAACAGGGGGTATCTGATATCTGACAACTGAAGACATCTCAGCACTGTGGCCTGTGTCCATGGTGCCACCACGGACAGAGGGAAACATGAAGCTTTCCTTCAGCTTGTTTCTTGCTCTCTTGCAGAATGTTCCAGAATGTAAGCTAGAGAAGTATTTCTGCTTCCATGAGAAAGAAACCGTTCCCACACTGGGCACAGTGTGGCTGAGGTATATCTCTCCAGAACCTGGCACCTCTACCCAGTGAACTGGACTCCTCTGTGCTCCTTTGGACACAGAGGCCCTGAACCTTGCTCTTACCCAAAACAACCAAAGGCAGCTAACATTTGGAGCCTATGGATAGCTACCTGGAAGCTAAAGGGCTGGACTTAGGGCGAGATTCCATGCCAGCATGTCAGTGAGGCTCAGTCTTCTCACTTTGTGTGTAGGAGCAGGAACGCCACCTGATTCATGTGCTGTGGTAAGGGAACACGGTTTCCCCTATCTATTAAAGCTCATTAATTAAATTATTTCGGGCAGCAGCCCTGAGTTTGTGCAGGTACCAACACAGGATATGGTTTCTGAACCTCTGTCTGAGAAGTTCTTCTAGGATTCCAAGTATATAAGAGTATGTCATAAGGACACAAATCAAACATTCAGCTGATAATAAATCATAGAGAAATGCATATAGAAGCAATTATTTGACATATATAAAACATCATATATATGTGTGTGTATGTGTATATATATACATATATATACACATACACACACATATAAAATGTCACCACTTATTGAAGGCTAAAGCAAATTCACACACAAATGAGATTCTCATGAGGGATTAACTCTTGACTAGGTGTTTGACACTGCAGGGCACAGAGTATCTTCAATGTGTCTGGGCTGATTGACACTTTGATCTCATAATCAGCAATGTTGAGAATGTTGTTTTGCATAAATACATAGATGAAATAGAAGGCAGAAACTGGGGTCATTTCAGAAACCGTTGGAAATTCTGTCTTCATTGCTTGCCAAAATTCATTGGATTAATTTTTAAAGTAACTTAGGTCAGCAATTACAACAGAAATTTTATTTTCTCTCTCTTTTTCTATTAATTTTACACACTCCCCCTTCCTCCCCTGCTTCTATCTCCCCTACCCCTCCAGCTCCCATCCACTCCTCAGAGAGGGTAGGGCATCCCATGGGAAGTCAACTAAGCCTGGACCATGTTAAAGTAATGAGGCAGGACCAAGTCACTGTCCACTTCATCAAGACTGAGCAAGGTATTCCACCATAGTGAAGAGGCTCCAAAAGCCTGTTCATGCACCAGGGATAAATCCTGGTCCCACTGCCAGGGGTCCCACAAATAGACCAAGTCACACAGTGGTCACCCACATTCAGAGGGCCTACTTCGGTCCCATGCAGACTCCCAGCTATCAGTCCAGAATCCATGAGCTCCCACTAGCCTGGGTCAGCTGTCTCTGTGGGTTTCCACATCATAATCTTCCTCCCGCCTTTTGTTCGTCTGGACTCCAAGCGCTTGCTTGACCCAGTGCTTGGCTGCGGGTCTCTGCTTCTGCTTCCATCAGTTACTAGATGAAGGTTCTATGGTAACAATTAGGGTAGTCACCAATCTGATTATAGGAGAAACCGGTTCAGGCACCCTCTCCACTATTGCTAGGAGCCTTAGCTGCAGTCATCTTTGTGGATTCCTGGGAGTTCCCCTAGCACTGGTTTTCTCCTTAACCCCATAAAGGCTCTCTTTCATTGCTCTCCCTCTCCGTCCCTCCCCCAACTGGATCGTCTGTTCCCTCGTGTTCTCATCCCCATCCCCTCCCCTCTTTCCCTCACTTCCCCCCAGTTTATACAGGACATCTTCTCTATTTCTTCTTTCTGGGGAGATCCGTGCATGCCACTCTTAGAGTCCTCCTTCTTGCCTTGCTTCTCTGGGGCTACAGAAGCAATCTTTAAAAGCAACAATTCTAATGTAACGTAACACAAAGATAAACTAATTGGATACTTGATGGGGAAGCTTTGTTAACCAATTATCTTCAAGAGGTGGGGCCAAGTTAGGGTATGGCTTTCTGGCACCTGGAGAAAAACGGGTTCATGACCCGGCTGCTCTCTCTCTGTCGTTATCTTGTAGCATAGCTGAGCTTGGACTTCTCATTCCTGGTTCGTGAGTTTTTCCCTTATAATAAATAAAATTATAATTGTTTATCTTTTAGCTAGCCTGGTTGTTTCCAGAATCGAGCTAACTTCTACAGATACTTACATGAGGTGCTTGTTAGTACAGTCACCTGGGAAGGGGGAATATCAATTAAGGGTTGCCCTTATCAGATCCACTTATGGGCAAGTGTGTGGTATATTTTCTTGATCAGTTTGACATAGGAAGACACAGCCTACTGTGATTGTTGTCCTCCCTGGGCTGTAGTCTTGGGGTACATAGCCTGAGTCAGTCATGTCAGTCAGACAGGAGCACTCCTCCATGGCCTCTGCTCAGTTCCTGCCTCCAGGCTGCTGCCTCGGCTTCTCCAAGTGATGGACTATAGCCTGAAAGTTGAAGTGAACCCTTTTCTTCCCGGAGTTGGTTTTGGTTAATGTTTTACCACAGCAACAGAAAGCAAACTAGGACACATGCTAAAGAGTTATGATAGGAAAACGTGTAAGTAAGAACTGTCCTGGCTTCTGTTATTCAACCATTACATTTCTGCAAGCACAGTGTGTATGCATACACATACACATTTGTATGCACAGAAAAGAACACTGCCATTCACAGCATAAGACAGCCTCAGAGCTGCACAGATGTTCTAGATAGTGCTTACTGGTCTTACAGGCTGTGATGGAGTACACGGGGCAATGCGCACATGCTGTGTGTTCAGAGTCAAGACTTCAGTGAAGTCATGTGATACAACACATCATGCCCACTGGACAGCTAACACAGTAAGGGAGAAAGAGAGAGAAAGAGAGAGAGGAGGGTTTGTGGAAGGTGGGAGAGGGCTGTAGTGTCAGGAGCAGATAGCTCCCTCCTCATTCCTCTCTTTATTCATTTCTTAGCATTGTCAACATGGGTTGCTTCTGGTCCACACTGATTCTGTGAGCTCTGCTTCTATAACACTGTCTCTTGCCTTCTGGTCTCTTTGTTCTCATCTTTGCTTGTGTGACCCTGCAGCTAAATCAACATGCTATAAGTGAACTTCGAACATCAAGAAGGTGAGTTTTACATTTCCCCTGTCAATTAAATACCACAAATCCACTTACGACGATCCTAAAATAATTGTATGGTTAGAGTGAAAACATTATAGGGAAGTATGAATAGCAAGATACAAACTAATTGTGGCCATTAGCTAACTGGTGGTACATGCAAGATGATATCCTGTTGGAATGTCTGTACCCCTGCTTCCTCTGGGAAACCCTCCTGAAAATCAGTTGTAGGGTTACAGTGAGCTTATGCAAAGCTCTGCACTGAATCCCTGCTTCCAAGAAGTGTTCAATCTGGATATCAAGGTGAGAAGCATTTTTAAAGCTGTAAACACAAAATGTTGAAATAAGAGTTTGATGTTCCAGAATACTGGTAGCAATGGATGACTCAGCAGCAATGAATCTGGCAGGTGATTGTTTATGAATTGGAGGTCACAATGGAGGGATAGAAAGGAGGGGAGGAAAGGGGAAAGCAAGGGAGGAAGGTTTGGGATAGAAGGTGGACAGAGAGGAAGCAAGTAAGAGACAGGGAGATACAGAGAAGGGGAAAGGAAGTAGAATAGAAAGAGGCAGCAGAGATGGGGTCAGGGGGTGTAGATATAGAAGAGTCACTGAGTAAAGAGCTTGAAGTCTTGAAACTATGGAGGACAGACAGCAAGGCTCCCGCTAAGCTTGAAGAATCTGTACAGAGGGAGAGCCCAGGGTGACACCTCGCAGTGGTGAGAATCTGTGAGGCCCTGCTGGGCTGAGCAAGCAATGTGCTAGAGACTCTAGACGCTACTCAGAGGGCATGTTTGCCCCTGGTCTGAGCTGTGTTTCATGTATGGGAGGCAACGTTAGTACCACTATAATAAGAAACCAGAGGTCTCCCACCATTTCTCTTGATAACCTTCACTTGAGCTACTGTTTATATGTGCTACTGTTCTCAACACTCTGAAAGAAGGAATGGGTCATTGTGGCTCACCGTAGAAGAGTTCCCTGAACACATGACAAGGCACAATGACCACGATGCATGACCAGAAGGCACAGCAGCAGGGGCATGAGGCAGCTGACCGCACTGGGTCCAGCCGGAAAACAGACTTGCCATGTCCCTTTGATTCAGTCCAGGACTCCAGCCCATGGGATAGTGCTATGCACATCCAGAACAGGTCTTCCCAGTTAAACCTTTTGAGAAATATTGTCACAGGCATGTCTGATGGTGTGTCTCCTAGAGGATTCTGCATCCAGTCAAGTTGGCAATGAGCACCAACCCTCATAGACTCGACGAGAAACACTGATGTTGATGATCTGGCCATCCGTGAACCAGAGTCCGGGCTCAGGGTGCTGTGGGCATGACTGACTCCACAGCTGAGAAGCCAGGCTAGCATAAGATCAGCCTGAACCAAAAAGATCCCCATGCCTGACATGGAGCAGACAGTGGTCGGCAGAATTGGGTTTACATCAGAGCTGCCCTCGGGTGAGGGGTTTATGCAAAAACTAATGATCTACATGATTATTTGATGAATAACACATGAGCTCAGATAATTATTTAAAGGGGGGGGGGTTAACTGCGGAATTCTAAAGGAATGAGCAGAAAGGAAACAAGTGGTAACTTGGTATTAACGTCCTAGCCAGCAGCTCGAGCCTGCAATCTAAATCAGTTTACAATTGGCATGTGTGTATGTGTGGTATGAATAAGCACATGTGAGTGTGTGTGTGCGTGTGTGTGTGTATGTGTGGTATGGATAAGCACATGTGAGTGTGTGTGTGCGTGTGTGTGTATGTGTGGTACGGATAAGCACATTCCAGTGTGCGTGTGTGTGTGCGTGTATGTGTGTGTGTGTGTGTGTGTGTGTGCTTGTATGCATCTGTGTCCACATGCCCGCTGGGTGTCTTCCTCTCCTCTGACTTGGTTAGCTAGTCTTCCCCAGGCAGCAGCTTCTCTATGGGTGCTGAGGATCTGATCTTTAATCCCCACACCTGCATGGCCAGTCCCTTATCCACTAAGCTGTCTCCCAAGCGCCAATCTAACTTAATCACAACAACTGTTTGCGAATGAAGTAGTATCAACTCCGTATTTTCTGGTGAGAAAAGTGAAAGCTTCAGGAGGATTGTGAAGTTCTTAGGCTGATGCAAATCAATGTCAGGCTCTTCCCACCAAGCCGGTTTTGATTGGGTTCCCCCGAGAGGACACAGAATCTCTGGGACACACCCCTTCAGCCCCAGCTCACACACTGCTTCCCCAGTTAGAATTCCATAGTGGAAAGAAAACCCCCAAAGTGAAGGTGGTGAAGGATGCAGCTTGCAGGTGGTATTAAATGCTCCACACACAGAATGGAGTGGGACGCACTAGATTCAATTGTACCGTGTGGGCCCTCAAGGAAGGAAGATATGAATTCCTCCTAACTTCTCTAATAATCAAAATTACTTCCGAACAGAAACTTACCCAAAAAGCTCAATAAAGCAAAATTGAAGCCCCAATAACAGTCTAGCTGCAGGAGCGTGGAGTTTGTGTAACTTTCGGTTTCCTGGAAGTCCTTAGTGTTATGGCTTTAAGTGCTCTAGGATCCTGATTCCTGCAAGTTGTGTAATTCAGCAGAGCTGGCTCTAGAAGTCAGCAGGATGGACTTAGGAGTGGAAAAGACTTTCCTAGGCTGCAGGGATCCAGACCACAAACAGCCCTTCCTTACCTCTTCAGAATTCTCTCTGCAGTAGAGAGCTGACCCTTCATGCAATAGCACCCAGGGACAACAGTACTCAAGATTCATCTTGAGAAAAGTCAGGGATCCAACTCCCTTTTTTATTGTTTTTATTGAGCTATATATTTTTCTCCACTCCCTTTCCCTTCTACTCTTTCCCATGGTCCCCATGCTCCCAATTTACTTGGGAGATCTTGTCTTTTTCTACTTCCCACATTGATTAGATCCATGATCTATGTATGTCTCTCTTAGGGTTGTCTTTGTTGTCTAGGTTCTCTGGGATTATGAAGTGTAGGCTGGTTTTCTTTGCTTTATGTCTAAAAGTCACTTATGGGTGAGTATGTAATATATTTATCTTTTTGGGTCTGGGTTACCTCACTCAATATGATGTTTTCTATCCATTTGCCTACAAATTTCAAAATGTCATTATTTTTTTTTTCCACTGAGTAGTACTCCATTGTGTAAATGTACCACATTTTCTTTATTCATTCTTTGGTCAAGGGGCATTTAGGTTGTTTCCAGGTTCTGGCTATTACAAATAATTCTGCTGTGAACATAGTTGAGCATGTGTCCTTGTAGTATGATTGAGAATCCTCTGGGTATATGCCCAAAAGTGGTATCGCAGGGTCTTGAGGTAGGTTGTTTCCTAATTTTCTGAGAAATCACCATACTGATTTCCAAAGCAGCTGTATGAGTTTGCACTCCCACCAGCAATGCAGAAGTGTTCTCTTTATCCCACAACTTCTCCAGCATAAGTTGTCATCAGTGTTTTTGGTCTTGGTCATTCTGACAGGTGTAAGATGGAACCTCAGAGTTGCTTTGATTTACATTTCTCTGATGGCTAAGACTGTTGAGCCTTTCCTTAAGTGTCTTTCAGCCATTTAGATTCATCCGCCAACCCACATTAGAATTGGCCAGGGTCACATGGCCTTCCTCTGGTTAGTCCGTGGTTCTCAACCTTCTCATGAATACATCCCAGGAGTGCTCCCTGGAAAACAGTTTACACCCTCACCTCTGTTCCCATATGGCAGTTAGGGATCTTTTCCTGTAACAGCAAGGACCCTAGTGGACCAGATCTCTTTCTTTATTCATTGCGCTTCTGAAGGCGTAAATCACAAACAATCCCACACCAGTTTGGAGTTATGATTAATAGAATGGTTATTTATTAAAAGGGGAAAAAACTTACAGATCACCGTCCCAGCCAACAGCCCTCTGCGCAATCAGGAAGGGAGCCTAGTCGTCAGAAGCGGAGCCGGAAGCCAGAGAGCGAGTGGAGGGAAGTGGCCGCATTTTTAAAAAGAGAGACCACGCCCCAATGGGCTGGTATCTCAGCGGCTATTGGCTGAAGGAGCAGAAGGAGCTCCCGCAACACACTTCAAAACAGACTTGGCTCTGAGATGCCTGTCAGTCTCCCTATGAAGGCTAACTTCTCAGCCAGCATCTGCTTGTTTGGGGTTATTTTTCAATGACTGGTCACCTTTTATGAGTTTAACGTTAAAACCCTAAGAGTTATTGTACGTACAAAAAAAATTATTTGCTGATCCCTAGACACTGAATCCCAGACAGCAGGGAGCACAGTTTAGAGATGAGAGGAGAAAGTCAGTCGACCTGCTCTGTAATTCGCTGTGATACATTAATAGCTCTTAAGACATGAAGAGCTATTTAAATTCGCATGTCCCTGGCTGACCTCATCTCTCTGCAATGTGCTGACTCACCTGAGTTTCATCCATGACTCAAGCTTAGAAAGTATGGGTGACTCAGGTTTGGTAAGTGGGTACAGTGGGTTGTCTTAGAGGCACAGAGAACTCTGGCTTCTTTTACGTTTGGCTTTCTGACTCCTCTAAGACTCATGGGGACTCTGTGATGAGAGAGAGCACTGCCAACATGAGAATCCAGCTTACTGAATAAGGGCCATGCTTAAGTGGATGCTCATCGTCTCTGAGACACCTTTGGCAGCTACCGTAGCAAGACAAACACACAGCATTAAATCTGAGGGTGCTGCTGGCCCAGTGGTGCTTGTGTCTACTCTGTGATGTCCCTGTGGAATGCTGGGGTTTTCCCCAACCATATTTTTCTGATAAATTTCTGCTGTTTATTCCCTAATGAGATGCTCAGAGAACCATATGGCAAATACAGCATAGATAATGTGTTCCTGTCTTAAACCCCTAAATTTAGTCACATGTCAAGATCATTAAATGAAATAAAAATATCACTGAATCTCATCCACGTGACTGCTCTTGTCCATAGAGCCTGAAACTCCCTCCCTGGAGATTATCTCATTGCAAGTGGTGTGTGTGTGTGAGCATGTGCATATGTGTTAACTTTTTAACTTTTATTATAGACCTGTTACCTGTGAACAATGCAGTAACCTTCCTCATGTCCTGGCACTTTTTGGAAACACAACATCACAATGCCCATGTCTTTTTATAGCTGGCTTTGAAGTTGGAACATGGCAAATTTGAATAGACAATGGATGTTTAAGGCTTTGTGGACAGGCACTCAGCTATACCTATGTTATATAGCAGAGAAGAGCAGAACTATAATACTTTCACTGGGGAAACCTTCCTCTGGTGGAACAGAGTTGTTATAGCTTAGGGGACCTGAGCAGAGCTGTAACACTTTCACTAGGGAAACTTTCCCTGTAACATTTTCCCTGGACCTGGGCAGAACTGTAACAGCTTCACCAGAGAAACCCTCCCCTGCAAGGGCAGAATTGTTACATTGAGGAAACCTTTCCCTGGAGCAGGGCTGTAAGCCACATGTTTATGACGATTTTGTGAAATTCCTTGGCTCCTGACGGTCAGAGTACCTTTCCATCCAAGCAGCAATGCCTACAATGTGTCCTTTTATCTATTGGCTGCTTTTGGAGTTGAGTTTTCCACAGCTGAAATAGGAACTGGCATTCTGTGAAATTTAGCATTATTTGGGGGGAATAATATACTAATGCTGATGGGTCTCTGTGAAGAATACCACGTAGCCATGGTTCTTTCACTTGGTGTTGGGGAAATGATGACAAAATTTTACCTCTGTCTCCTTTGAGAAGAGGGCTCTGGTGGCTTTTATTCTTGTGACTACTTTGCTGACTTGCTTGACCTAGAGAATACAACAACAGTGACTAGCATATCTGCTTTATCTGTAACTTCCCCAGGCTTAGCACTGGGAGTCCTGTGTCTTGTGAGTTCTCTAGTGAATCTTGTGAGAATCTTAATAATCAAGAGGTGGTCATCCAAGACTGAGACATTGTGTTATATGCAAAACTTGGTCCTAAGATGTTCTGGTGGATTTTGGTGACATAGGGGAAATATAAACATATGGAATGCTCTCAGTGAGCTTAGTGACAAGCATTCCCACAGACTGAGCCAGTCAAAATTATAGCATTATGGAGTAAGGGTCTGAGACTCCACTTCTGCAGAGGAGTGAATGGCAGTTAGTGGCTGCTAAGAGAAGGATACTTTTATTCTTTGGGGACATGGTCACTAATGGATCGTTTGAGCTCCAGTGAGTAACCCCACACTCATGTGTGCACATGGGCACCTCTAAGTGAACTCAACTTTATTCTTTTTTGGTTTTTCGAGACAGGGTTTCCCTGTAGTTTCTAGAGCCTGTCCTGGAACTAGCTCTTGTAGACCAGGCTGGCCTTGAACTCAGAGATCTGCCTGCCTCTGCCTCCCGAGTGCTGGGATTAAAGGCGTGCGCCACCACTGCCCGGCCTCAATGTTATTCTTAACAAATAAAAAATTTCTGTAAGTTGAGAGGGCTTGGGGACACTAGGAGGAGTTGAGAGAGATAGTGGTGGATGCTATGCATAATCAGTGTATGAAAAATTTGAAGAATAAAGTATATTTGAAATGTGGTAGAATGAAATGCAGCTAGGCAGGAACTGGATGTCCAGCGACATAAATTAAATGGACATTCGCTAAAAACATGTCTCTGTCTTCTGTTGGAACCTCACAGAGTGTGTACATTATATGCAGTCATGCGTGTTTGTCTCACAGTTCTGAAGGCTGGCTAGTCTAAGGGCAGGTCACCTTGGAGGACCTTCTGACTGGAAGAATGTGGCAGAGGATGTGACATGGTGTTCCAGTTTGCTTCTCCTATGACTAAAACACTTACTATAAGCAACTTGAAGATGAAAGGGTTTGTTTCAGCTTAGATGTGACAGTTCCTCGTGGAGGGACATCAGAAGAGGAGCCCAAGGCAGGAACCTGGAGTTAGAAACTGAAGCAGAGGACACAAAGAAGAGGTCCTGCTGACTGACTTGCTCCCTCTGGCTTGCTCAGCTAGCAACTGCCCAGAGGTGGCACGCTCACAGTGAGTTTGGCAATCAAGAAAATGTTCTACACACAGGGTCATAGGCCAGTGTGGTCTAGGCAGTTTCTCAGTTGTCTCTGGGTTGTGTCAAGCTGAAGCTGACTATGACACACGGTAAGAGACTGAGGGAGAATGAGAGGGAAGGTAGAGAGGAAGGAGAAGGAGAGACTCTATTATATGCCTATCCCACTGTTGGGATAAGTGTTCCAAGACCTTCTCTCATCCCCGAGGATTCCCGACTCTTAACAATGCTGTGCTGGGGTTGTATTCACACCACTCTAGGTTTTGGCCACTCGCTTCTACCACAGCCCTTAAAATATCAGACACATCTCTGTATCATTGTTGATACGCTGATTGTCGTTCTAAGCATCGAGCAAGCAGTGACACCACATTAGAATGGATAAATTGTATTTTTTATAATTTAAAATATAATAACCATGCGAATACAATAAAGAACTGGTAATGAAGAAGTTGAGGGATGAATTATTCTAAATGGAAAATAAATTACACTTGATGATAAGGATTATGAGCTCTGGGACTAGGCCTGACACGCCTGCAGCTGTATCCCAGGCCCTAGACATGCTTGGCACATGATTGCTGCTCAATACATCCTTGTTGAATATTTTTAATAACTTGTACTCACTTATAATAAATCTATCTCTTGATTAATTCAATTTTCTAAGAAACAAAACACACTCAAACCACAGTGCCTTTCATCTTCCTCGGTCCAAGTCAGGGGGTACAACAAAGTCCAAGCTACCCACTAACGGGGGATTTTGTCAACCTTGAGTCCGACTTACATGAGAGCCTGGCCAACACGGCCTGACCAGATTAATTCAATTTAGAAATAAGAGCACTCTTTTCTCTCATCACCTAACGGTTCAATGTTACTTGCAGAATAAATGAAGCAAAGAGCTGAGCACAGCTAGTCTAATGGCTGAGCCTACAGAGCATTTCCGGGAGTTCTGGAAGCCACTCTAAGGACACTCTTGGGAATGCCACAGCTCGGGGATCTTTGTGTCTCACTGACCCACAGTTAACCAGGTGAAACAGGAAGCCAGCTCACGGCTGGGCAAGTAGTCACTTACAGTTCCAAGGAGCCTCTCTTGATTTGCACATGGTACCCTCTTTGCTCCCTCCAAATGAGTTATCTAAATGACATGCTTCTCCAGGCTCAATATAGAAGAATGAGGTGTTGGCTCATAGTGTGATTGAAACATCACTTTACAAAATCTGTGTCTGCCTCCCATGACTTAAAAGAAAGGAAATGTATCAAAAGATGTAAATGGCCTAAGAGCGGCAACAAAGGCCAGGTACAGAGAAGGTGCTGAGATCTGTGATCCAAAGGGACCCAGCCAGGTGGATGTTGAAGATCACATTCAATTTTTAACTGAGACAAGGATATGAAATGCAAATTTTTGGTATTCAGAAGGATGTTGAAATCCTAAAGTCCTGAAGAAAGTAACAGCTGTGGAGATTGTCCTTCTGAGGTAAGACTGTTGGTGCACAACCTCAGGACATCAATGGGGGACATCTGAAGACACAGGAGCACCCAGTCAGGACCTGGCTCACTGTCCATGGCTTTAAGGCTCCTGGTAAGTCTTTGCACACCCTTCACAAAACCTTTTTCTTTCAACCAGATGAAGACAAGATCATCTCAGCCAGAAATTGTTCCAGATGTGTTCCAGATGTCAGTCAAGAAGTTCACAACTGTGACCACCAGGTACTATGTCTATTGGACGATGCCTACTTCTTCTTGGTTCTTAGTTATGGTCATTGTCTAAAGCAATGCCCTGAAAATTCTCAGGTATTGTGCGTTGTCCAAACCAATGAAGTGCCATGCTGGGAGGGTGCAAGATGTATGCTGGGTGTGTGCATGTGCACACGTGTGTAGATATTTCCATTAATATAAGAGAGGGAAGCTGTCTTAGCCATGTCTTTCTATAGCATCAGAATTGATGGAGTGAATACATATTACTAAAAGGACTCATAAGATTGTAAAGCTGACAATTATCACTTACAATTACAAAACACGTGCTGTTGAGTCTGAGACCCCAGTATCTACGTAGTACACGAGACTGGCTGGCTTTACAGCCCTAATATGTTTCTGAAGGCCTGGAAGAATTCCTGAGGAGCTGTGGATCTTACAATGGAAGGTCAAAGACACTGTGTTCTGATATCAGTGGATGATGGCATTGGCAGAGGCCACGGCAGCAGCGGTATAGACACACTTGGGAGCAAGAGTGCAGCTTTATCCTCAGATGTCCTTATGTTACCTTCAACCAGAAGCTTCTGCTGACTCTGGAGCAGGGTCTCCCCTTCTGTTAAACGGTCTGCGAAAACACACTTATCCACCTAGAAGAATGCCTTTTAGTGGATCCCAGATTTAACCAGATTGACAACCAAAGCTAAATAATACAGTCCTCAGATGACCTCTGTGCATGACCAGGATAACCCTGCAATGGGAACTTTGACCTCTGAAGCCTTCATGTTCTACCAGACTAAGAACGAGCTAATGTCTGAAAAGAAGGCCTTATTCTCCTAGCTTACTCTTCACAGTCAGCTCTTCTTTCTCAAGAGCCCCAATATAAACATTTGCTTTGTGTTAAATACTTTCAAATGCAGATTTAAATCTCTATTTTTGCAGCCAAAACAGAGGAAGAGATGCAAATGACCACATACTTTTCATCCATCTATATTCACAGTCCCTTTGAAGCAGTTCGGAGGTTGGTGGTGGGGGGGTGTTTCTCTGTATATGAGTTGCTTTTATTGGTTAATGAATAAAGAAGCTACCTTGGCCTGTGATAGGGAAGGGTAGAGCTAAGTAGGGAAACTAAACTGGATGCTGGGAGAAAGAAGGCAGAGTCAGTGAGATGCCGTGGAGTCACCAGAGTGGAAAAACTTGAGCTGCCAGCTGCACCCTGTCAGTAAGCCATGAGCCTCGTGGTAAAATATAAAATAATAGAAATGGGTTAATTTAAGGTATGAGTTAGCCAGAAATACATTTAAGCTATTGGCTGAACAACATTGCAAATAATATAGTTTCTGAGTGATTATTTTGCAGTCTGGGCAGCCGGGAATGAAAAGCAGCCTCCTACTACAAGAGGTGATGTTTATTCCTCTCAATGAAATGAAATGTGGAAAAGAATGAGGAGTGATGTCTTCAGTGATGTACTAGGGGCTCCGAGAAAGGCTCAGGGTGGATGGTGACCTGAGCCCTGAGGGAAGGTGGCTGCTCTTCTCCAAGGTCCTGAGATGAAAACCATCAACAAGTTGCTTAACCTTATTAAATATTGTTAAAGATTCCAACTATGTCCACTTCACAAGCGTCTTTCTAAGTGTGTGTCAGAAGGCGTTAGCACAATGGATACCAGGTATAAAGTGCTATTGATCTGTGGCCCAAGGGACCGAGTCTGCTGTTCCTAAGCATCAGTTCTAATTTCCAGCTGGTTCCAGACACGGAATGCAAAGCTTGACCTGGGAGTCCTTGGCATGCTTGGAGAATACCTGAGGACCCCAGTGTATGTGCAAAACTCAGTGAGCAAGGCTTCGCCCTGGAAAACCTTCACCCTGGACTTTTCCTTCATAGCTTACAGGTGTGTGTGTTCGCTTCCAGACTGGCACTCTGAGCAGAACGACATGCTTGCTCAGGAAAAGAGCCGGGATGCTTGCAAGTCCCTCTACGATATCTCCCGACCCTTGCTCCACAAGCTTTGAGAAAACCTTTCTCCCTTCATTGTCATGAGTCTGAAATCCTGACCCAGAAGCTCTCTGGATTCTAGTTTAATCTGATTTACTGCATTTCATCTCTCTTCACTGAAATTCACCCTGAGATGTGGTCCTTGATCTTTAGTTCTGATACTTCAAAGCTAAAGTAAGGAAGGAGAAGGAAACACTAAGGTTTCTGAAGTCTCAATAACTCTGCCCAGAGGTTTTAAGCATCCCCACATATCAACCAAATAAAGCAAAATAAAACAAACAAACAAAAAAACCTATTTCTGGAACAATCCATTGCAAACAAACAAACAAAAACAAAAAACCATTTCTAGAACAATCCACTGCTGAGTGCCATTGGCTCCAGTGAGATATGAGTAGCACCACTGATCCCTGAAGGCTGACATAGCTAAGAGATGCTACATGGGGTGCGGTAGAGTGCAGTAGGGACTCCATACTTGTGAGCTCCCTGGGGCTCATGAAGAGAGGTCAGACACATGCAGTCATGAGTGTCTGTCAGAGTGTGACAACTGTAGACAGGTGCCAAGGTGCCATGACAGCAATGTGGTGCTGGCCAGCGGCAGGCAATGCAGTAAGGAAGCCAAGAGCAGGGCAAATAAGGCTTGGAAAGATAGATTACCCAGACCTTCAAGGAAAGGAGACAACAGTGACCTGCTGTGCAGGACTGGGCCCCGGAGGATGCTAAGTTAGAGGTAGCTCTTGGTCCTACAGGACTTGGCAGCCTGAGCAGTGAGTCGGCTCAGGGAGGCTCTCTTACCAGTTACTGGGCAGCTAGCAGCTTCCTGTGTCTTCTCAGGCCTTTGTTTCAATGTTCTTAATGTTAAAAACATCAAGTTAAACATCTGGTGTTTTTAATGTTGAACAATCGACCTACTTTAACCTCAAATATTAAAATAAGGAATTTTAGAGATGGGTCAGTGGGTGAAGTGGTTGGTGTGCTTACACAAGGACCTGAGTTCAAACCCCCAGAACCAAGGTTCTGGTAGTATTTGGCATTACAGATTTGGTAGTATCCCTCTGTAACTCCAGACCTTTTACAAGAGAGGAAGGGTGAAGGCAGGAGAATCTCTTGATGCTTTCTAGCCAGGATGTGTAGTAGGAAACAGAGAGGCCCTATCTCCAACAAGATGTAAGGAAAGGACTAACACAGGCTGTCCTCTGACTTCCACAAGGACATTTGGAACACACCTGTGCTCACTCTCACACACGTGCACATAAACACTCCTCCATACTCAAAAAGCACAGCCCACCCTCATCCTCAAGCTTCTAAGAAGTAAAATAAGGTACTGATTTTATAATAGTAAATTTATTCTGATGAAAGAATACACATAAAACACATTTTAAATTTTTTAATTAAATTAGTAAACACTGTCACGGAAAGGTAACTCCTTATTAAATGTCAACCTTTAATTTTTCTTTTTCCAATTAGGATACATTTCATTGTTCTGAGTCAAGACTCTATGAAGTTTGTGTACAGGAAGCTGGCTGGGATCTTGGGTCCCTGAGCTCTTTGCTGAGCTGTGTCTCTATTTCTGGTTGTGGGAGGCTTCTTCCCACCCCAGGCTCTGACATTAGATAATCGGATCTCAAATCATTCTACCGTATGAGTGATGTCAGCTGGCTATGGGTGGGACATTCTCATCTCAGAGGCTGAAATCGGAAGGTATACCTGAGATAAGAACGCTCTGTGGAAAGTCTTGTTTCGGGACTCCCAGAGAGGGGTTGAGCAGGGCAGCCAATTAGCATGCTGAGCCGAGATAGACTGACTTCCTTCAGGTCTCCAAAGCAATATCTCTTTGAAATGAGCGAGTATAACTTTTGAGTTTTGGGTAACAAAGCCAGTTTAGACTCATTAGAACTCTCCTCTCCCCAGAATGCACCTGGAAATGATAAAAAAAAATGCAGCTGCCTATTTTGAGTAATGTTGGCAAAGTTTTACAAGATTTTTACAGTTCGACTGCTCCAGCTTGCCAGCGCAGAGGGATCACTCTCCACACCAACGCACAAGCTGAGCTGCAGACTTGCTGCTTGCTGAAGCCAGATCCGCGGTCCTCAGAGCTCAGATGCCACAGTTAAAGCTGAGAAACTGTGTCAAAGCTGTTGCTTCTAAACAGCAACCATCCAAAGTTTCTGCAAACAAAGGACTCATGCAGCCTGCCGAGAACATTCTGAGCTAAAAAAAAATCTTATTGGAAAGAATTCTGGGGACATTTCTGCTCCTTGTAGTGAAAAAATCTCTTTAAAGCTACTTCACAAAGGGGAGTTGTGTGTGTCTTATTACAGGAGCAGCCTCTTTGGGGACAAAAACATCTAAGTGGATGATAATCCAGATGAAAACACTTGCTCTGTGTATTTGTATGTACATAGTACGTACATGACTACATATGTGTATTGAGGTGTGTGGAGCATGAGAGCATGTGTGCGTGTATATAAGTGACATGCGCATGTGTGAATACATATACTTTGTATGTGCATATTAGTATGCATGTACGCGAGTACACGTGGTATGCACGCATATGCTCATGTGTATTTACATGTATGTGCATGTTTGCATATGTACATGTGGTGTGTGTAGGCATGCATGTTTACATGCATATGGATTTGCATTGATATGTGTATGCATTGTGTTTGTGTAGGTGTCTCTGTTTGCCTGTCTGTCTGTGTGCCTGTCTGACACTCAGGGAACTTCAGCCATCCCTTCATGGTAGGGATTTGGGCACTGGAGTGTGACATTTCCCTCCTTCAGTCACTCTACTGATTGGGCTGCACTGGTGTCTTCTACAGACCTGGGGGTTCCACAGAGTGAGATCAGCAACTCTCTAGTACTAGGTGCCAGAGTGAACTGAGCCTCTTCTACATATTTCCTTGCAAGATTCCAGAAGGGCATATAAACGAGTCTGAACTCTCTCATGGAGCACACCCAAGTCTCTGAGCTTCCTGGGTACCACTTTAAAGCCAGAAACCCAGCAGAAGAAAGCAGTCCTCTCTTTGGGTTGAGTCACCTCCTTTTGGTGATGTCACTTTCCATTTACAGCAGAGGTGTGGGTGGTCCACATTGGTTCTGAGCTTCTGTGATGCTCTGATGTCCTCTGTGCTAGGCCCCAGAATCAGCACCAGCTAGCCAGATGTGTGATTAGTGCAAGACCAGAAGCCCAAGTCAGGAGACCATGCTCACATACCCGAGGATGGGTCGATCAGGCCGTGCAGAATGAACATCAAGATTCCAGGGAAATGTCTGTACCCCGGGTCTGGAGCTTGGCAACACTGCGGAAAGGACTCATTGGTTAGGACAGTGGGCGTGCGTCCCTGGACCACAGAAGCCACACTAAAGCTCTGTGTTACTAACCTATGTGATGCCAAGCACAGACGGTTCGTGACTACGTCATTTAAGTTTTAGCACCAGATGCCCTGTTATAACACGCCAGAGGCTTGATCTGCCACATGGGGTCAGGAAATCCGTGACATGGGTCACCTGGATACTGGCCATCCTTTGCCCAAGGGAATGACAGAGCATCTAGTGGCCTGGGTAAGGGCAGAGGAGAGGTTTAGGTTCTGGTGGGATAAGTCTGATGTGCAATGACCCCATCACAGCCATGTCCTGCCTGGGACAGTTGTAGAAGAAACTAAGAAGGGCCTGAACCCTCTGGACTCCTGCTCTTCTCAGGACTGGCCTACAGGGGGGACACTAATGGTGATAGCTAGTTAGTGAATATCTTTCCTCATCCTCAGGCAATAAATGCATCGGTTTAGGGGAATACCAACCTCCAGGTACCATTCACAATGTTGGCTCTCTGTTATGGTCTCAGTGCCTGATATGGGCTCCCAGGTGAGGATTTCTCAGAAATGGATCCTGAGGGATGCCTGGGCCACCATCACTGTGCTTCTGCTCTCTCCATGGTCAGCTTGTCTTCACCTATAGGACTAAATCTTGCAGGAGCAGGGCTAGGGTAAGGCAAGTGAGGCTCTGTCCTGGGACCCTTGATATCAATGAACTCAGTAAATAGAGGAATAAAATATATTGCAATGTTTCTAAGAACTGAAATCAAAGAAAACAAAAGCATATCATTAACAAAGTTCTACATTTTATTAAACATTTTTTTTTTTATTTTTGAGACAGGCTCTTGCTAGATAGTGTCACACCCAGGACTCACTAGGTGGACCAGGTAGATCTTTAATTTCTCATGACTCTCCTGTGTTGGCTTCACAAGTGTGTAATTGCAGGTGTGTGTCACTATGCCTGGTCTCCAAGTATTCCATTTTTAAAAAATACTTTATTGTCATTACTGAGAGGGTCTAGAGCAAAGCCACTGGAAATCAGTGATTGTTTTTCCTCTCTGCAAAGTTTTACATTAATCTTGTTATTTTAAACAATACATTAAAATGTGGTCTATTTGGATGCCTGCTTTCCTGCCCTCTTTAAATGGTGGACTGTGGGTATTCAGATCGGACTAATAAATCTCTGAAATCATAGCCACCAAGTACCTGCCATCATGACATCAGTTGGAATAATAAGCTACTTATCCTGGCAATGATACAATGTTATCATAAATGATACATTTCCCATGAGCTGCACTATCTTGGAGCTGGACCTGTATGTAAGCCCTTCTGCCTTGAGCCTCAGCTGACAGTACGACAATCTATTAACACAGATCTTTAAGTTCCTCCTGAAGTTAAGCTCTGTCCCAGGAGCTAGGACAGAACTGTGGGGAATGCCTCCACGGCCACTGCTTTGCTGACGGAGCTTCCCAGGATGCAATTCCATTCCTCTCTAATCCTTTGGCATTTTTAAGGAACCAAGATCAAATGTGCTCCAGCATCAAGTTCCCATAACCACACACACGCACACTAAATATTTTAAAAGTCTGCAATTCAAACAGGTGGTGGCAGAGTGTTGGACTGGCCACCTGGGTCAAGAAGGGGTGAGTATGTGAGCAGTCCGAGGTGCCTGTGTAAAGCACACCTGGACTGCACAGTGGTACTGTGTCACCGAGCTTCTCAGTGTCTCTTTGTCCTCTTCCTTCTTGCTGACAGCCCTGACAGCCAAGGAAATCGCAGAACTTACCATACAGCAGCATATGAACTTGAGGGCAGAGACAGGTCCTCGGACCTCCCTTCTCTCGTGCAGTCTATTATGCCTGGCAGTGAATCATTCCAAGACCTGGAGCCGTGGCTTCCCAAGATTGTAAATCTGGCTTGGTAATGGGCGGCCAACTGTCAATCAGTAAGTCTTTTCTAGAAAGTAGGATGGCACTTCATCCTTGGTTAAATAATTCAGAGGTTTTAAAAGCCCCTGAGATACCCCTGTCTTGTTCCTGAGTCCCTGTCACCTGGCATTAGTTTGCAAAGATACCCAATACCTTCCATGATCTCTTGGTGTTAAAAAGTGCTGCATGCAACAAGTTGGGTTTACCTTTACTGCCTCTTCAAAGCACACACTCTTCAGTCTTAGCTTCTCTTTCCTGCTGTGCAGGGAATGCCGCCTCCATGCATGTCATAAGCACAGTTAATCTAAGGCCACAATCATGCATCTGGGCCTGTATCTATACAGTGAGCTCTTTTCTATTGGATGTCTGTTGGGACCAACTGGAGTCCTGGCCTTCAGTTGCTCTTCTCTGCTAGAGCCTTCTAATTGGAGTTACTAAAAGCTGTGTCTTCCCTAGAAGATCAGAGGATGGGATTTTCACCTGTTGGCCATTGACTGCTGGGTATTTAAGCCTCCGTGGTGCTATTAGAGAAGGGCTTTTGTACCAGTGATTAGATGTCCGTGTGTTTGTCTGTCTCTGTGTGTGTGTTTCCTCAACCTCCAGCCCCTTGCCCGAAGTTCGCGAAGTGGATTCTAGCGCATAGAGTGTGGACAGGGGTGCGCGGGGCGCGGGGCGCGGGGCGCAGCAGATGTCTCCATCCTGAGCTTCTGAAAGAGCGTCACCTTGCAAGACACTCTGTGGTGATGCAGAGCTGTCAGTGGTGTGGGTGATAGACCCGGACCCTCCGTCTGTCGGCATCGGACTTCCAGTGCCTTCAGGAGAATCTCAGAGTGCAAGCATCTCACAACTCCTCTGTCTTCGTCAGTGTTCTATAGCAGTAAAGAGACAACCATGGCCCAGACAGTGCTTAGAAAAGAACGCATTCAACTGGGGACTGGCTCATGGTTCCAGAGGCTTCGCCTATTACTATCATGGTGGGAGGCAGGCATTGTACTGGAAAAGTAGCTGAGAGCTACATCCACAAGCAGAAAAGAAGATGCAGCCCAGTGTGGGATTTTTGAAACCTCAACCCCCACCCATAGTGATACCCTGCCTCCAGCAAGGCCACGCTTCCTAATCCTTCTTACATAGTGGCGCTGCCTAGTGACTAAGCATTCAGATATACGAGTCTTTGGAGGCCATTCTTACTCAAGCAACCATGCGTGCCAAATCTCTACACAAACCACCGTCATGTTTGCATTCATCCCAAACCTACATGTTATAGTTTCACATCTGTATTTGTGGTAAAAATATTCTGACAAAAAAAAAAGCAACTTAGGGGAGAAAGGTTATTCCAGGCCATAAGCCATCATCCAGGGGAACATCACGGCATCAGGAATCTGGAGTAGCTGGTCTGAGTACATCCACAACCAAGAGCAGAGGAACTGGTGTGTGAATATTCCTGCTTACCTGTGCTTAATTAGCATTCTCCCTTTCACTGTGCAGAGCCCTTAGCCTGAGAAGTGGTGCCGCCCACAGTGGGCTGAGTCCTCCTACATTAACCACAGGCATTCTCACAGGCCGATGCTCTCTGACCAAAGGTTTCCTCTTGGATGATTCCAGGTTTTGAAGCTGACGGTTGAGACTAATGACACAGTACGTGTTTCTGCCGCAGCCTGTCCAAATGTGAGGCTCACTATACACTGGATGTTTCTTCTGTCTAAGGCGCAATGTCTTTATAAACACACAGCCTTCAGCATCGCTCATGTGTGCAACTCAAGCAAAATACTAAGATGTGTCCGTGAGCATGGGCGATGACCCCTAAAAGGAATGGGCAGAGGCATCAGAGTGTCTCTGTGGGCGAGATAGTGTCTGTTATAAAGTTATGCAAATCCTGATACCCAAACACTCCATGAGGGTTTTTTGTTTTTTGTTTTTTTTTTTTTTATTTATTTTTTATTTTTTTTTTTGCCGTGTACTCTTTGTGGTCCCCATCTACAGAATAGGGGTCAGATGTGTGTCTTGGTGCAAAGCCACCGTGGAGTTCTCAGGCAGGAGAAACGCCGTAGCAACATCCCAGGCTTGCTGCGGGTAGCGTTGGGTTGGGCGTGCCCCTGCGCTTTGTCACTGAGGAATCTTTGGTGAGCACCAGGATTACCTTGCCTTCACCTTAGCAGCTGTCTAACTACAGCCCATTTCTCTTCCTGTCCTTCTCATCTGGGATCCTGAGCGTGGAGACGGTGTTCAACAATCCACACCTCCTCAGACTCTAATTTTCAAACTCTCCAGGTCAGGAACATGTCTGAACAGGATCTAGATATGGAAAGTGCTGGACTCAGATGAAGAGGCCCCACAGGTACCTAACGGGAGGCCTTAGGGTACCCTCTAGACTTCTGGCTCTCCTCACACGCCATGGGTCCTCTGCCCTTCCAAGATCATCAGGGTCTCTCCCCACATCCCTCTTCTTTCTTCCTTTCCCAATCTTGTCCTCTCCTTATCTTCCTCCCTTTCCGCTCTTTTAAAATACCGGAATGTTTGAGGAGCTGCACCACTCTGGTAGACATGTAGGGCCTGTGTTTAGGCTGGTAGTTGGCTGATGCTGTTTTGTTCAAATTTAATAAAATGACTATACTATTGGGACTAGCTTTCAAATACAGTGTGTACTGAAAGATTCCTTTTTTTCCCTTTAAGAAGAAACTTCAAGCAAGTTCTATGTCTAAATTTACAGCAAATTGCTGTCATTTGCTTTTTATTGAAGGCTTCAGTCTAACTACACATGGTCCTTTCTCTGAAATTCCTGGCCAAGGACCCTCATGGTCGGGCCCTCCAGGCTCTGAGGCTCTGTGCACACTGAAAGAGCATGCTTGACTTGGGATCTAGGAATGCACCTGTGCCCAAGGTCCCTAACCTACACTCCTGTTCATAAGACCACATCACGTGTTTCTGCCAGTCCCGGTACCTCATTCTTCTAGACAGACATGAAATCTAGTTACATTCACAGTTCTGGGATATAAATACAAGCCCCAAACTTCAGCATGGAGTGGGAAGAGCCCTCTGGATTATGACGACGAGTCTGCCTTCCTCAGCATTGACACCACCTGCCCCTTGGCCAAAGTGCACCCAGAAGTCTCCTCGTGGGCATTTCTGAAGTGGTCTACTTCCTGTGAGATTGCTCTACTTGCATTTATGCGGGTGACAACCACCAGGTCCTCAGATGCCAAGGTCCTGTTTCAGTCCCAGAGATCGAGAACGTTCTAGAAACAGTTTAGAATGAATCTATCCATACAGCCAAGAGTCAACAATTTGGCACTTTGGGCTAAAATCATAGCTTTAGTTCTCACTTCCAGAGGCTCAACTGCTGTGCACAGAGGTGAGACATAACTCACAATGGCACAGCCCACACTTTTAGAGGTGGCATGAGGGTGCCCACGGCCTGGATCTTATCGCCATCATTTTCTTCAGCTTACATGTCCCCACAAATCCAGCTTAGCATAAGAATGAAACCAGTGCCCCTCTGAGCAGAGCTGCCCAGTTTGTTCTGAACATAAAGGAAGTAGGCATCCAAGTAGACAATTTGTCTGTTAACACTACCCGCATGCGGAATAAACAGAAGGATGCACCCTTCTGCCTACAGTGACAGACTGGATGTTGAGAGATACTCTCTGGGATTCCAGATGAGTCCATAGGAACCTCCCTCCCCTCAAATGCAGGGAACATGAGTGTACACACGCTTCCAGTCCTGGGTCCCGGGCATGTTCCTTTACACCTGTCCCATTGGCCACCTGCCCCACACTTCCTCCGAGACAGCCACGCTATCCCCAAAGTCTTGATTCTTTGCAGAAAGCAGGCAATATGATCTGTAATGCTGAAAAGATGTCCTAAAGATTGAGACCAACTCTTCAGAGGACTGCATAAGATACAGTCTCCTTGGCTGCAGGTAAGGCTGGGTGCAGGATTCCAGTAGAGGGGCAGAGGCTGAAGATTTCTGGCTCTCCATACTCACAGGGAGCTGAGGGAGGTGGCTTAGTCATCTAGTATCTGGCCGGAGCTTTCAGGCTTCATATTTGGCTACCAGTGAGTTTCCTTCAGAGCCATGAGGCTCTGATCCTTTTTTCTGCTAGAAGGTTCCATTACAACCAGGCACCTGTTTCCAGCCCTCGGAGTCCACATTTTGTGTGTGCTCATGTGTACATGCCCACACGCATGCCGTTAGAGATCAACATCAGGCTTCCCCCTCAGCGCCTCCATTTTATATTTTGAGAGCATCTCTCACTGAAGCTGCAGCTCACCAGTTGGCTAGAGCGGCTGACCAGTGGTCTTTTTGGGAGCCCATCCATTTCCAAGTCGTCTCTCAGCTCTGGGTGTGCACAGGCATGCTCAGCTTTGTGCATGGGTTCTGGGGATCAGAACTCAGGCCCCCACACTTGCATGGCAAGCACATTGCCCGTCGAGCTACCTCTCCAGCAAATCTGGTACCTGGTGAGATCTGCATGTTCCCCTGAGATGGTTTCAGACACACTAGGTCCAATTCAGTGCAGAATTTTCCCGTTAGCCTGGAGGGAAATTTCTCTGTCAGGACCCAGCTTTGCTCTTGTTAATTTCTCTCTCACACCTGCCTCCCATTCGGACATGAAGATGATTTTATTTGAGCTCCTGATCATTATCCGAATACCGGACTTGAAAACCGCAATTTCACAGAGGTGAGTCCCAATCTTTCTGGAGGCCACCGCCACTTTTTCTTCTCCACCCGCAGATAGTAGGTGGCTGTCTTCAAATCTTAACTGACATTCTGCGCCCAGGGAGTTAAAAGCATGTAGAATATTAAAGCCTCATCCTTACCTTTAAAATATACTTTAAAAATCTGTTCTCGGTGGGGCTGTTTTAGTCCCTGGGTGATTCCAAGTGACACGAAACAGCAAGTGAATTAGTCTCAGCACGAATCACTCGGTGGAAAACGTATGGTTTCAGCATAATTGATTCCGTGAGTTCCATGAGAGGCGCTACTACCTGGAAAGCAGTGGTTAGCGACGGCTTCAGTCCGCCCTGCCTGGCACTGAGTGACCTTGAGCGAATGTCCGGATCCAGGTTCTTTCTTCCTGTCTTAGGGAATTTGGACGTCAGCACGCCTCCCAGTGAGGAGGCTTGGAATTTCCCAGAACATACCTGCCTGGAGGCTGAGAGGAAGTCTGGGAGTGCAGGGATGAGGGGAGGAGAGCCGGGTATGACGTGCAGAGGGAAGGCTGAAGCCTGAGAATTGGCACTCCAGGCGTGAGCTTGGAGGAGACAACAGCATAACAGAATCTAAGAGAGAGGGCAGCTCTCCCCATCTGAGAAGCCTGGTCTCTTCCCCTCCCCCTTGCTTCCTCCTTCCTTCCTGGGCATGTCTTTCTGGGTTGACTTGTCAGCCACTTAGCTCTTTCCTCTTTCCTCTCCATCTCTCCACACCGCTTGCCGAGTGTCCGCGATGTTTCTGGCCTATCTTCCAACATTGTCTCCTCTTGCTGCTGTCACACCTGGCACTCCAGCTGTGGGTGTTAATCATAGCTAGCCAAGTTTGTCCCAGGGACAGGGACATGGTAGGGGCGGCAAGGACTCTGTCCTCAGGACAGGGATACCGCCGGGGCTCACAAGGGCTGTGTTTTCAGTGTCCACAAGAAAAGGGCATCGTTCACCATCTAGCACGATGGAGTCCACCTCTCTTCTGAAGAAGGTTATGGAGTACGGGGAGACTAGAGAGTGAGACTCACTGAGGACTGTCTCCTTCCTGCTTTTGCAGACGTCATAGTGTCCCTTGGTGGCTGTTCTTAGAACCTGTCTTCCCCTGGCACTCTGTCTCCCCAACATGTACCAGTAGGTCGACCATTGTCATGCTGTCCAAAGCATACAGCCAATCCTCGGTGTTGCCCAGCTCCTTGCCCAAGCTTCTGACCCTCTCCTCTCTTCCTGAGGTCACTAGACCACTGGGCATGCCCTGGGTTAAGCCTTCCTATGCCTGGGAATTCTAGCCCCATCAGCTATTTGGGGACACAACTCTGGCTCTAAAGACCTGTGGACTGTTGCAGATACATGGGAATCAGGAGGACAAGATCAGGCCTCATGCCCACCTTTCTCTGCAAAACCAAGATGGGCACCAAGGCCCAGCACTGGAGGGGAAGCCCCAGGGCAGCAGAAGCTGGGAATTCTGCCCCAAAGCACAATCTATATTGTTAAGGTCTGTTTGGTTCTATACTGGCGGATGCTGTGACATCCACTGGAATAGCATCCACCTTGCCATAAGGAGGAAGACTCCGTAAAAACAGCCTGCACCCCAAATGCCACCAGTGCTAGGCTGGGATACCCAGCTTCCTTCTTTTCAGTCTTCTGGGCTCACAAGGCACACACCACTCAACAAAGCATCTCAGGCCCCTGAAACCTCGATTTTTTTCGGCTATAAAACAGAGTCTCAGGCCACGGTGCCTGTGAAGGAGCCACAGTAACACAATAGCTACACCAGCAGCAGTGGGTAGCAGTCAACAGCAGCAGGCGCTGGACTTTTTTGTGGAGCCCACTCGAGGGATGCTTTGAGTTACCTGTCCCATGACCCCTTCTCGGGTCATAGGGTGCTGGGTAAGCCCCTGCATCAGAACATGTCTGCCTTCAAATCCTCTCGAGGTGAAGTCATCCCTAAGTACACAGACAGGTCTGGAAAGAACACAAGCAAAATTAGCATTCATTTTTCCTCACCTTAAACAGTGCAATGTACTGTCTTAATCTTCTGCTAAACGTGTCTTTTTTTTCCATCCTCTCTGTCTCTGTCTCTCTGTATCTCTTTCTCTCTTTGATCATGGTTTCGTCTTGTATGCATGTTACATCGCCAAGGGGAACACCACCCACATCAACGTACTTTTACAGCCTTGCTTTTACTCTGGTAGTAACTCAATTAATTAGGGAGATTGGGATCGCGTCTAATTGCACACCTTGCTAGCAGGGACTTGCCACAGTTCTCTCCCTTCAAGTCCACCGACCCTTTAAACAAAAGGAAAGGTAGGAAAACCAACCTCTCCTGTGTTTGTGGGCGCGTAACTCCTCTGCGGGTCGTTGAAGGCCCCGCAAAAGGAAGCATCCTGTGGCAGTCCCATCCCTGTTCTAAACTGTACTTCCTTTCCTGAGGTTCCACCCGAGGGCAGGCTTCCAGCAGGGCTCAGCTGTGGCGATATTAACAACTGCCATACAGATAGATGGATGGCTGAAACTTAACATTCCTCCCTGAAGCCGGAGTCCCTGCCCCGGTGTGCTGCCACGCCCATGAGCTCCCTTAGCAGAGAGCTTACACAAACAGCTTCAGACTGTGGGAAGAATGTCTTTGAACATCTTCAAAGGCAAGCTGTTTCTCATGTAGACATGAGTTTTCAGTTGTGCAATAGAGAGAGAAACAGACTTTTATCAAACCCTCTGCATTGTCAGCTCTTACCTGTGGCTCCCCTCATGTGGCCCAGAGTCTGCTTGATGTCCCCAGAAATCACCATACTCTCAGACTTCCCCTCTGGGGAAAAGAGTTCCCTGTGTTTTGACTTTCAATGCATAGGATTCATAACAGAAAATATCTAACAGCCAAGACCTGGCAGTTAGTCCCCTTCGTTGTGCTCTGAGAAGATTCTTCAGGCTGAGGACACCATGGACCTTGGTTTCTCCTGGCCAGCCACAGATGTATAAGAGTATACACAGCTGTGCCAGTCTGGTATATGTTCCTTGTTGTGATTGTCCCAAGGGCCAAATCTGGCTTCCAGAGCACCTACCTGGGTAGGCCTGTGAATGCATGTGCCTCTCTGCAAAGAGGCGTCAGACCCATCCACCCTGTGACTGAGACCTCACGGTATCTCGCACCTCTGTCAAGCTTTTGTTTGATTTTTTTTTCCCTCCTTCTTCCCTATCCCAGGAGCCACTGTGCTTCATTCATGAAATTGTCAAGCTCCTGAAGAGTAGTCCCGGGTGTCAATTTTGGTTGTTTGGTTTGGTCCGCCATTCATTCTCACCTGAGCAGGGGAAGAAAGTTCTTGCTTCTTTCGAGGGAATTCTGTTAGCCTTTCCCTCCTCTCAGAACCCCTTGGTGCCTGGGGCCAGCTGGAAGGTGACAGAAGCCGTTGGGATACCAGGGGAGCCCAGATGCAAACGGACTTCTTCCGTTGAGGTACCAAGTTGATCGGTCTCTCCCATGTTCCTGCAGGATAAAAGCGGAGACACGCACCTGGAATGACATTAGATCGGTACGTCTGTGTAAATGCAGGGAGCGTAACTTGTGAAAAGCAACAAATGAAGATAAAGATACTGAGAGCGTTTACACTAGGTTTGTGCGCTTCAGTATGGCTTTCTCAGACTCAGGCATCAGAGCCCCCGTTTCCAACTGAGGGTGTTGCTCGGGAAGCCCTGTGAACTCTTTGTGGGGTAGGAACAGCAGGAGGAAGCCAATCACAGGGATTGTGTGGGTTGTCTCCACACTGTGGAGTCTCCTCCTGTATCATCGTGTCATGCGGCGTTTGTAAAGTGGTACCAACATGACTGAAACTCAAAAATTAATAAATCAATAATAAATAGACAAGTAAATAAATAGAAAAGTAAATTAGACAAAAAAATACGGAGGATGACCATATGCACAACAAATAGCAGGATTCAGGACAGAAAGTCTGGGGAAACCAAAATGTGATTTTTTTTTTCCTTTAAGATTTAAAACTATATTTTGCGTGTGTTTGTACCTGTTTCCAAGGGTATGTGTGTAGAGAGCAGAGGACAGCATTCTCTTCCTCTGTGTGGCTTCTGGGCATCAAACTCAGGCTGTCAGGATGGGTCCACTTACAGGGATCGAACTGAAGCTGTCAGGATTCCCCCGGCACCTTAACCTCTTGAACCATCTTGCCAGCCCAGTTTTTCTCCTTTAGAAGTGATATTCTGAACTTTCCAGTTTGCTGTGAGGGGCGCCCTCCTAACTAGCCAGGGTACGGGAGTCATGGGCCAATAGTGACCATGGTGACCAGTGGCAGTGTTCCTGACACACTACCAAGTGAAGACGAGGGTGGTGTAAAGCAAGCCAGGAGCCACCATGCATAGAGCCCGACTGTCACGTGACGCTTTCCTGGGACATGGGAGCAATAGAGACTGGACTGGCAATGCTGGGACGCTGACGTGGTTGGCAGTGAGGGTGGACACGATGAACTGTGGCAGGCACCATCCTGCAGGTTCTCACATGGCGGCGAAGATAAACTCTCTGACGACTCCTTCGAAAAGGGCATTTCCCATCCAGTCCCCACCCCACAACCTCATCTCCACACCATTGTCCTCCTGGGACCCATCCACTCCCTCCCACCAGGTCCTCGGGGCTTCAACCTGTAGATCAAGTGGGGGTCCGGTTCAGTTCCTGTTGCGTAAGTAACAGCCGTATTTAACCTCCAGCCAGCTGCCTAGGCACAGAGAGGTTTTGGGAAAACCCCATGGTTGCAGAACACTTGTGAAAGAGACAGGCTTCATACTGGTCAAGTAACAGTTCTCACGCCAGTTTCTGACGAAGGTTAAGGGATTGTAAGAGATGCCAGTAAAGCCAAGTGTGAACGACCCTTCTTAGGGCTGCTACCTGCCACCAAGGACTCTAGCACCAAGGGATGTGGGCATCTAGTGGCCTTTGTGGCTCACGATGTGTAGTGGTCTATTATTTGTATTTCGATAAATAAATCTTGCCTGAAGACCAGAGGCAAAGCTAAAGCCACTAGAGGTCAGGCAATGGTGACACACACCTTTAATCCCAGGATTTGGGAGACAGAATCAGATGGACCTCTGTGAGTTCGAGGCTACACTGGGCTACTCAAAATCAGTGCAGAAATAAATCCAGTTGGTGGTGCCTCACACCTTTAATCCCAGTACTAGGGAGTCACACATCCTTAATCCCAGCACTAGAGGGAGTATAAAATGAGAGGAGAGAGGCTTAGTCTGCTTAGTCTGTGGTCTCCCATCCTTGGTAGAGGTAAGACTTCCCTAGTGGCTTGACTGCTTTGCTTTTCTGGTTTTCAGGTTGAACCCCAATATCTATCTCTGAGATTTTATTATTTTTGCCACAAACAGTGAGACAGATAGACAACTGGGGAGAATCTCCAGCTTTCCCACGGTGAACCAAACTGCTCTTAAGGCTACAGAGGAAGCTTCTTGGGTGAGGGGCTGCCTTGGCAGAGATACTTCCAGGAAACAGCACAGCCTGCTGGAGAACATTGGCCCTGGTGAACACTTGGGGACATTCCTTTCTCCACCTGCTCAGCATCCAAGGAGCCTTGTGGAGAAAACATGGCTCCCTCACTCGGGTTAAAGGATTCCTCGTGTGCTCTAAATATGAGATGGTAATTGCAGACAGAATGGCGGTTTCCTAGTGGCATACAGTACTTAATGTGCCGGGAGAGAGAACAATCTCCACATTAAAAGGAATTATTGTATTTGTCATAAACTCCTCCTAGGGTAATTCTGCATTTGGCTCTGGGCGAGTGGGAGGGTGTCTTTGATGAGGAACATGAAGGATTACACGGAGGTGGAAGGTCAGGGGGCCGCACCTGACAGGTGTGCTCCTGGGCCCCGGCCAGGTAACTTACTAAGACTAACCTGGGGCACATTTACGTTTGAAAATCAAGCCTGACAGCCAGAGAAATCAAAGTGCCTGACACAGCGGATGGCTCTGCGCTTGGAAATGTGGTTCAAGCGCAGGCTGTGGGTCCCGAGGAACATCTCTGAGACAAGGTGCCAGGCTGAGCCAAGGGTGGGTGTGGGGAGAAGACCCCCCTGATTCACGGGCAGAACCATTCTCGGGAGCAGACATCCCTTCCCAATCTACTTTCTTCCGTTTTCTTGCAGCAGGGATACAGCTGAGCCTGTCAGGAAGATGCTCTATCATGTCTCTCCAGGGACGAGCCTGGGGGGCACACACACAGAGACAAGGAGGATGGAAGGAGAGGGGGAGAAAGGAGGATTCCTGTTTATTTTGCAGGATCCATAACATGGGACTTGAAGCTGCAACAAATCAAAGCAGGGGTGATAGTGGCCGTATGCAAGGGGTTTGTAAGCGACAAGCTGTCTGTTTATAGAGCTCAGACTACGACACTCACCAGGAACGGGAAGAGGCACATGCACGCTCACATACATCCCAAGGCCTCTCTTCCTATGTTATTACAGTTGATTGACAGTGAGGGAGGAGGCTGCTGGCCTTGCCCAGTGACTTTAGATCGAGGCTGCACACTCTGTGGATGAAGCAAGCCTCTCCACTCCTCCTGGGAACTGGCGGCCTCGATTCTGCCCCCTTCTGAAGACCACGAGGACCTGAGCTTCGGGGTCCTCTGGCCACAGACACTCTGCATTTGGCGGCATGGCCAAGGCTCTCCAGCATATAGCTGTCACAGTGAGAGAGCAGATGGCCTCCCCGGGACCTTTTGCTGGCTCTGGTGCAAACTCAGGTATGTGCCAAACTGGTCCTGATGTTGATAAAACCGCTGACTGGTGGCAGAACTTTACTATAATAGGTCCCATCACTGGTTAGGATTTGGTTCTCTCCAGTTGTAAAGACCCTGTAGATTCGGTGTCCCACAGGCTAGCCATGGTGGCAGAGGCCCAGGAAGCCTGGTGGTGTAGGAGAGTACTTAGCCCTCGTGATTCAGCACTACAGCCGTCAGCACTACTATGGTCAGGTGGGAGCATGCAGCCACCATTCCTATACCCACTTGAGTGTTTCGGTGGAAGAGCCGAATTCCCAAATACACTGACACCCAACGAGATTCTGAGAAAGAGTTGAAGGAGACTTGGGGCACTGTGAATCAATATATAAAAATCCCTTGTGTGTTTGGCACTTGGCAGGATAGAAGCTGTTTCCCAGAGCAGAGCTCCACAGTGACCGGATGAATAGCTAGCACCTGGGACTCCGTGAACACTTGAGTGCTTCCTGCTGGGGAGTCATTGAGTCAGTTGAGAAGGTGCTCTTCCTCCTCTGGGCCCCACTCTGTTCCTTGGGACTGGAGAGTCTGGTTTTGAGGGAGCTCATGCCCCTTTTCTGTCCCCTTAGATATACTGAGGCATTGGGTGGGACTAGTGACAACCAAGTTTGCAGGCCACACCTTTGAAGAAACCCGGTGACTAGCAACAATTCTTCGGCATCCTTCCCTGAGCGCCTTAGGAGACAAACCTCTGCACACATCTCTGAGGGAGTTTCTAGATTGGTAGAGCTAAGGAGAGAAGACTCACCTTGAAGGCAGGAAGCAATATCCTTTGGATAGAGGCCCAGTATAGATCTCTCTGCTCCCTGCCTGTGCTTTCAATGAGACAAGCTCTCTCAAGTCTCACCTTCCCTGTCATAACAGACTGTACCCTCAAACAGTAAGCCCCAATAAACCCATCCTTCCTTGAGTTGCCTTCATCTCGTTTAGACATAGAAATGAGACCAATGGTCCTGGAGTACAGATATAGCTCAGAGGAGAGCGCTGTGTGCTGAGGATGCCGTGGTCTCCAGGCTAGCAGGCAATATGAGGGACATGAGGACCAGAGTGTCTCCCCTCTCCTGTAAAAACGAAGCTCAACTTGGTGGCACCTGGTGAGACATCTCCTTTAAATCTCATTGCACAGTAAAGGTGCATGTACCCACTCCTTGGTGGCGTCTGGTGAGACCTCTTCCTTAAGTCTCATTGCACAGCGGAGGTGCATGCTTCCCACTCCTGTGGTGTGATGAAACTCACATTTATTCTTGATTGAGGTTTGGAATCTTTTATTTAGGGGAGAAAAATAGACTTCAGAAGGCAGCCGTCTAGTGCTGTGACACTCGGTGAGGCCATTAAATTTAATCCTTCCTTCACACTCTCTCCAGGGGTGATTTCAATTAAATTTGTTCAAAAT
The DNA here is from genome assembly GCF_903992535.2 of Arvicola amphibius. Classification (NCBI taxonomy): domain Eukaryota; kingdom Metazoa; phylum Chordata; class Mammalia; order Rodentia; family Cricetidae; genus Arvicola; species Arvicola amphibius. The sequence goes on from NC_052049.1 coordinate 1,420,810, forward strand.
TTATCAGTTTCCTGCATGTTGGCATAAATGATTCAACACCACTTCCATATTCACTGAGCAGAAGGTATCGAAGGGTGTGCAGTATTGGTATAACTCTTCACCGTTCCTTCATAAATTCTCCTAATAGGAGTTTCTATTATTTAAAGCCCTTGTCCTCCACGTTAAATGGTCCTGTTGTTCTCGCAGCAACGGAATCTAATTACAGATGCAAATTTTTGGAGCACCCGTGGGTTACAAAAGCCATCCCCTCCCACAGGACAGACATCTGGCATTTATCCTCCTGGGGGAGTGGGAGAATATGAACATGATGCCGAGGACACGGGGGAGAACAGAACGTGTGAAGAGAATTTTAGCATTTTGGAGGAATAGCTCAGACAGCAGAATCTGGGTTTCTTTGGGAGCTGGATCCCAAGGTGCTGAAGCTGGATTAAACATCAATGGTGCAGAGGCCAGGATGCCCGGCTCCCTTGTGATCACATCACACACGTGTGGGCCCTTGGTGGCTGTAGGAACACATACTTGCCTCTGTAAACTATACACAGGGCAGGATCTGTGTTTGCCCACTCATCCAGGGGGATTATTTCCTGTTGGAGTCAAAAAGGAAGAACTATGACTCAGATAAAAAAAAAAAAACAAACAAAAAAAAAAAAAACAACTTGCTCAATAGATCTGAGTGCTAATGCATGAATTTGAAGAAAGGTTGTCTGATATTTTCCAGGGCAAGAAAGGGTGTGATGGACAGTTAACAAAGCCTCAGAGACAGAGACTTCTGTGTTCCATTGGATACACAAACACCATTTGGCTCCATTAGACATAAAGAATGTATAGACTCCATCAGACATGCAGACAACTATGGGTGCTATTGGACATACAGAAACCCATGGGTTCCATTAAACATACAGAAACCTACAGATTCTACCAAATGTGCAGAGACCTGTAGACTCCATCAGACATGCAGAGACCTGTATACTCCATAAGGCATTCAGAGACTTGTAGACTCCATCAGACATGCAGAGACTAGGGGGCTCCACCAGACACGAGAGACCTATAGGTTCCATCAGACATGTAAACATGTACCATGTCATGTATAGAAGGAGCGGAGAGAGAAAACGGAGATAAAAGGGTAATTCATGCCCAAGCTGCTCTAAGAAACTCCAATATGAAACCAGTTCCCTTTGGATCTACCTACTCTCTCCCTTGGAATCCTTTCCAGTCTCCTATGTAGTCTTGGTACAAGACCAGCTCCTAATTGGTCCAGTTCCCTTGAGATTCTCCCGAGATATCTATCCATTTCATCACTGAGCCTTGGGACTCCAGCCCAATGGCCCATACTCATTCCAAAAGACACAACTGACAACCTAACTCCACAAGCCCAGGCGACACCACAAAAAGCTTCAGCAATAAACAAGGCACGGTGTCTGGCTCCTTATACCTGCCTCTATCATCAACCACACGGTGTGGTGTAGTGTGCTGTGGGCTGCATTCCCGCCGCCCTGCTTTCGGCCTCCTGACTAGCTTATACCCTGAAATAACAACACACAAACTGTATTCTATTAAATACTGCCTGGCCCATTATTTCCAGCCTCTTACTCACATCTTGATTAACCCATATCTAATAATCTGTGCAGCACCACAAAGTGGTGCCTTACCAGGTAGATTCTAGCGTACGTCCATCTTGGGCTGGAGCTTCATTGCATCTGGCCTCTCTCTCAGGAGAAGCACGGTGGTCTGTCTAACTTAGGAGAGGCGTAGCATCTTACTGATCCTTCTACCTCACTTCCTCTTCCTGTTCTGTCTACTCCACCCACCTAAGGGGCGGTCTATCAAATGGGCCAGGCAGTTTCTTTATTAGCCAATGAAATCAACTCAAACAGAAGACTCTCCCACATCATTTCCCCTTTTTCTGTTTAAACAATAAAAGAAAGGCTTTAACTTTAACATAGTAAAATTACATATAACAAAATAGTTATCAAGTAAGAATTAGTTACAATATTATATCCATTTTATCTTTTATCATAACAAAGGAAAACTTTAACTATCTATCCATTCTTCAACTCCATCAAAAATTCCAGAAGGATATAATATTACCTAAGTAAATAAGAAGTAAGCAACTTACAAAACTCTAGAAATGACAGAGACATCTTGCTGCCTGGACAGTCACCCAAAGTTCCTCTGTACCGTTGGGGCATCCATCTTCGGCCTTCAGGCCCATAGTTTCCAGCAGACATTTCCATGAAGCAGGAAATTTCAAAGTCAGTTCAGTCAGTATCTGCTGTGTCCTGCAGAATGTCTCGCGGACTCTTTCATGAATCAGGAATCCCAAAGAATCATCTCACCTTTAGGCAAGTTCAGCAGTCCTCTCTCTGTGGGTTCTTTGTGTCCAGTTTCGGCAACAGTCCAGGCAAGAGCAGTTTCTTGCCCAAATGGCTGTCAAACTCCATAAGTATCCTCTTCGATGCCCATTTTCCTCTTGAAGTAGCTAGTGCTGCCAGGAGCAGATATGTCTCATTGTCATGAAAAGCCTTAAGTTATTAAAACATTTAAGTGGAATATTCTGTAGTCTTTGAAAGATATTAGGAATGCCTATCTAACTAAAATATATCTCTATATATCTAGAAAATCTAACATGACTACAAGTTTGACTATTACTGATGACTATCCATTAACAACCTATATACATTACATTTTTAAATGAACTACAAAATCATAATACCTTAATCAAGATCAGAAATACATATACATATAACAAAATTGACCTTAAATTTAAATCACTAAAGCAAAATCCATATCAATGCAAATTACTCATCTCCATATCATATCCCCCTTTAAATGTAAAAGAACACTTATAAACAATATTTGGGAACATGGGCGCAGTTATTTCTCTCCAAACTGCTTCCTGCTGAATGGGGACGCTGTTAATCAGATCTTTCATGGTGTAACCTATGTGCCAGGTTCATCTCAGTCATCAGTTGGGTGAAGTAATTTTCTGAATTTCACAGCAACCTTTCAGGAGGTCGTGGTCTATCATACCATATTGGGATGATAGCAGTCCAATGGTTCTCATTTTCTGTAAAAATAAAAGAAAAATCTCTTTTCCAAAGTATCATATCCTTAGATCCAAATTCTGAAGTCAAGGTATTTTCAAGATATCTTTCTTGGATTAGTTCAGCAGCATTTTTAAACAAATATATTTTAGCAGCTATTGCTCCTTCCTCAGCATTCAAACAATTCAAAGAGAGCATAATAGCATACAGTATCAAGGTTCTCTGTGTATTTTCCATCTTTATGCGGCTTTATTTTAACCTCTATTTCGTTTATTTTTTACTTTTACTTTTTGAGACAGGTTCTCTGTATATCTTTGTCCTGGAATAACTCTATAGACCAGGCTGTCCTTGAACTCAGAGGTCTACTTGCCCCTGCTTCCCACATGCTGGGATTAAAGGTGTATGCTACCACACCTTGAACTCACAGAGATCTTTCTGTATCTGCCTCCCAAGCATTCAGATTAAAGGTGTGTCCTGATACACCTTGAAGTCACAGAGGTCAATCTACCTCTGCCTCCCAAGTGTTGGGATTAAAGGTGTGTACCACCACAACAAACTACTTCCTTTTTCTTTCTTTCTCTTTTTTAAACTGTAAGAACTTTAACTTTTAGCCTACTTGTATTTTTAACTCACTGTAAACCATTTAGAGGTTTTCTTTGTCTTTGAATCTCTCTTTACTGTATATCTCTCTTTTTCTGACTATATGAGTCTTTAATTTACCAAACAATATCAGTAGGACTAAAGCCGTGACTTTGGCGGCTGGATCCAGCCCATTCCTTAGCTTTCCAGCCTAATGGCAGAGGTACTTGCTAGAGCCATTCTTATTACCACAACTCTGTGGCGTTTCAAGGTCCCTGCCAGCAAGCAAGCTGCAACATTCTTCTCAAAGACCACATTCAAATGCTCTGTACGTAGTCGGACCGCCTGCCTGAAAGAGTCAGAGTTTGCCCTGGCAGTACAGACCAGAACGCCAGCATTTTAAAACAGCACAACTTTTTTCCTGCTACGGCTGAATACAAACAAGCATGCAGTCAGCTTTTATCAATGCCATTTAAGTGTTTCGTAGCCGAACCTCTTAAAAGAGCTGCAATGTTTTGCAGCTGAAGCTGAGTCAGGAAGCCTCTCTTAGATGAGAGTGTTTGCTTGCCAGACCCGAAAAATAGAGCTTTACTCTATTCTTTCCCAAGCTTTCTCAAGCTTTCTGTGGATTCAGTTATCCACGTGGGCGCCATTCTGTAGTGTGCTGTGGGCTGCATTCCCGCCGCCCTGCTTTCGGCCTCCTGACTAGCTTATACCCTGAAATAACAACACACAAACTGTATTCTATTAAATACTGCCTGGCCCATTATTTCCAGCCTCTTACTCACATCTTGATTAACCCATATCTAATAATCTGTGCAGCACCACAAAGTGGTGCCTTACCAGGTAGATTCTAGCGTACGTCCATCTTGGGCTGGAGCTTCATTGCATCTGGCCTCTCTCTCAGGAGAAGCACGGTGGTCTGTCTAACTTAGGAGAGGCGTAGCATCTTACTGATCCTTCTACCTCACTTCCTCTTCCTGTTCTGTCTACTCCATCCACCTAAGGGGCGGTCTATCAAATGGGCCAGGCAGTTTCTTTATTAGCCAATGAAATCAACTCAAACAGAAGACTCTCCCACATCAGTGTGGTCTCAAGGAGAACAATTTTGATGAAATTCAAGATATAGATTTTTTTTAAAAAAATTATAAACATGTTGAAAAAGTTCACAGACTTTAAAGAAGACACAAATAAACACCTGAATAAACTTAAGGAGATCAATAATAAACCCTTGATTAAAGCCCAAAAAAGCATACAAGTCTGCATGAAATAATGGTGTGATTTCAGGATACAGAAGTTGAATTCAATAAGGTTATACAAACATTAAAGAAAGTTCAAATTGAATTAAATCTAGAAATAAAAGTTCAATAAAGTTAATAAAAAGCTCAATAAAAAGCCTCATCAATATGGATTTCATAGAAGACAGAATACCAGAGCTTGAAGGAGTGGTAGATGAATTGAATCATCCGCCAAGATAAAATGATAAATTTTAAAAAAAGAAACACATGAACAGAATGTTCAGAAACTTTAGGAAAATATGAAAAGACCAAATCTACAAAGTAGGAGCACAGAAGAAGGAAAATAAATTCTAGGTAAAAAACAGAATATTTTCAATAAAATCATAGCATTAATTTTCCCAAATGTAGATAAAGGGAGGTGGAAGATATCTTCATATATAAGAGTGCTATAAAATATCAATTCAACAAGATGAGAAAAGAAATTCACCATGGAATATTAGGATTAAAACACTAAAAACAAAAAATAAAGAAAATATATAGAAAGCTACAAGAGAAAAAGGACAAGTCACATACAAAGGTAAGCCTACCAGAATAAAAGCTGATTGCTGATAAACACATTTAAACCAAGAAGGACTTAGAAAGATTTATTCTAAATTCTGAAATATTACAACTGCCAGATCAGACCGTTAGAGCCACAAAAAAAAAAAAAAACTTTGTAATTGAAGGGTAAATAAAAACCTTCAACGGCAAAAACTGACTAAAGGAATTTATGACCGCTAAGTCATCTCTACAGATGATATAGAAGTTTTATTTTTTGGAGAAAAAATACCAGGACATTTAACCAAAAGAGGTGCTTGAAACACCACAAAGTCAATAAAATGACAGGAGTTAATACATATCTATTAGTAATAATTATATTAATGATCTCAGTGCCCCAATTTAAAAGATAAAACAGACCAGAAGATTCAAGCAGATAACTGGATAAAACCTTTTTGCTACCTCCAACAAGCACTCCCACCATAAGAAAGACATCTCCTTGGGGGAAAGGATAGAAAAAGAAGTATTCTAAACCAATGGGACAAGGAAATAGCCATCCCAATATTCTAATTATCTGACAAAATAGACTGCAACATAACAATTATCAGAAAAGTTAAGAAAGGCCACTTCATACTCACTAAGGGAACAATCCCCTAAGGGTTATTACAACTCTAAACATATGTGCACCAAACTCAGGTGCACAGAATTTTAGCAAACACTTCTAGATGTAAACCACTGATCAACTCCATACATTGTCGGAGATTTGAATACCCCAGTCCTACCAATAGAGAGGCCATTTATACACAATATAAACAGAGGAGTATTGGAGTTAAGTGACATCATAAATCAAGTCATCAGAACTAACAGACATGTGTTCTACAGAGCATTCCATCTGAACAAAAACATCCACTACAAGTAAATGCTTTCTCATTTGTAATTAAATGAATAATAATGGATGACATCTCCTGATTAAAAGGTTGGATAATGAGTTAAAATAAAAAGATATGTCATATTCCAATCGTTTCTTATATTCCATCTTCAGTAGACAAAAGGCAAACTGAGAGACAATAGGAGAGAAGAAAAATGTTCAGAACTTGTATTTGGGAACTGTGGCATTTGCCACACAAGCCGATGGAACAATCAGAGGAAACATTCAGTTCCGCTCTCAGAGATCTGAATCCATCAACACGTTCTCACATGCAGCACTGCAGTTAGGAACTGCATAAAATGCATTCTCTCCAGGAACCACAGGACAGCCACCAAGCTAGGACGCATGCGGGGCCATGGAACAACACACAAGACTGCGTCGTGAACAGTGCACACTCTCTGAGTGCAATGGAAACCCAAGCCAGCAAATGGAGCCGAGAATCCCCACCTAGGCCCAACGTGAACAACAGAGCCAGGAAGAGCTGCCACGGTAGGAACGTCTCACAGTGCCTGGAAGCCAGCGTGAAGTGGAGACCCAGGTAAAGAAGCAGACTGACTATGTATGTCACTGACACGTCAGAAGTCTTGTCTAGAGAAAACTCACGTTGTTAATCATGAACGAAATGGAGGTATTGATAAAATAGGAGATAGAAGGGCTGAAAAGCAGCTTAGCAACATAATATAAATAGTTGTCACGAAACACGGGCTTGGATAAACTAAAGCAATTAAAAAACATGGTAGGATCTAAGGAGGGGCTTGGCAGAAAAGTACCTCAGTAGCAAAAACCTAGTATTCCATTGATCTCATGGATATTAAAGATAGTTAGAAGTATTTCAGACAACATTGGTAAACAAATATAAAAATTAAAAGGAATGATTAAGTTACAAGAAAATACAACCGCCGGGCGGTGGTGGCGCACGCCTTTAATCCCAGACTCGGGAGGCAGAGGCAGGAGGATCTCTGTGAGTTCGAGACCAGCCTTGTCTACAAGAGCTAGTTCCAGGACAGGCTCCAAAGCTACAGAGAAACCCTGTCTCGAAAAACCAAAAAAAAAAAAAAAAAAAAAAAAAAAAAAGAAAAAAGAAAATACAACCTTCTAAAAGTAGGAAAAATAGGGGATTCTAATAATCTTGAATTTACCATGAAAACGAACAGTGCATCCCAGGTCCCAGTAACCATTGTCTGGGAATGTCTATTAACATAGGAAATACCATGAAATTCCACATGAAGTATGGCTGATTTCAGGAGTAGCTGACTGTAGCTACCATCTGAATGGAGAGCCATACATTGCACCCCTCCAACAAAATAAAGGAGAAAATTCGTACGAACTCTTACAAGGTGGGAGATATGGAAAAACTTAGTTCCTCTTTGAGAGACACTATGCCAGGAACCCTTCATAAAACTGGCAAATAAAGCTAATAGATATACTGATATCCGTCTGCTCTTGGGGACACATGGGAACACATACAAGCAATGGAGAGATATGTGAAAGAAATAGAAAGTCCTTAATGACATGGTCACATGTGCAAAGAATTAAAGAATCCACAGCCAGAATCAGCCTGAGCACAGAAGATCACCACCCAGGACCAAGTGTGTTCCTGCATACCAACAGCAGACATTCGTAACAAGCAAGACTGGCACACATAGGCCTGTACTTGCGTGTTTAGGACACAGAAAGACAGTAGCATAACACAAGACGCTTGTTGAAGACGTGTTTCAACGAAGGACTCTTGCCAAACATGCGAATACACCTGCCAAACATTTGTTTTCAAACTGGCAAGAACGGGACCAAGCTGGATAGATGTGGACCGATTGTGTACCTCAGCAGAGCTGGATAGATGTGGACCGATTGTGTACCTCAGCAGAGCTGGATAGATGTGGACCGATTGTGTACCTCAGCAGAGCTGGATAGATGTGGAACGATTGTGTACCTCAGCAGAGGGGGCAAGGACACAGACGGGGCAGGGATACCTCTAGGGGCAGGATACTTAAGGAAAATTTGATGTGTGATCCAAGGGGGTACAGAGACACGTGGAAGTAGTCGGGGTACTTGGAGGCAGTCACAACTGATGGGGCAGGGATTCCTGGGGACTGGGATAAGGAGAGAGACAGTTCGGGGACAGGGACGCAAGAGGGGCAGTGATGACACATAGTGGGAAGGGACAGCTGGTCTGGATCCTCAGGGGAGGGGAAATCTGGCTCCATGTTCAACACCCATGTTCTAGCATCAAACATTTCCAAGACACCTTTTTTTGTTAGAAAAGCCCTCCTCCTCCTGGGGACCACGCCTGCCTTAGCATTCCTGATTCTTGTTTATCAGAGCATCGCAGGCAGCCTATGTTTATTCCCCCCTTTATCAAAATGCTCTGAATATCAAACGTCTCAGGAGCATCCCAGTCTCCACACTTCAGGCAGACTGGGAGCACTGGCTGCTATCCTGCGCCATGGGCCCAGCCTGCTCTGTTGCACTGAATGCTCACTTTGGTGCTAAGTGCTTAGACGGCAGCTTAGCATTTCATTAAACTCTTCCATTATGTTGGGTTCAGCCAGAACAACGAAAACATTTCCAGGCAACTTGCTACGTGAACAATCAGGTGAGATGGCAGCCCGACCATTACTTATCAACTTGCCATTAAAGTTTCAGAGGGTGTTATTAATTATTGAGGGATTAATGTTGAGACCCAGCTGTGCGCCCCAGTTCCTTGCAGGCACGCAGTGTGGATACCTTACAGCAGGATGTGGTATGCACGGTTGCCCGGTTCTTCTTGCTACTTCAGCTTTTGGTGAAGAAAGGAAAGGAACCAAATTGCTTGTGGTGAAAATAGCATTAGGAGGAAACAATGAAAATGCCTATAAACATTTCACTTACCAGGGAAGAACTACTTGGAAAAACAGGGAGGGTCTTGGCCCAGCACAACTGTGTCCTTACCCCTGGTCCTGTGAATGCCTGACAGCACTATTTGGATGGCCATTGTAGCCAGTCTCTCTGACACTGTAGCTCCCCCAAAGGGAGTGTCCCTCCCTTAGTAATCCTCTCTCAGCTGTGCTCACAAGAGCATTCCCCAACATCCCCAGCAACAAGACTTCAGACGTGACATTTGGCATTTTCTTTCCATTCTGATGGATGCTCCTCAATGCCTCTCGCCGTCATTTGCTTCAAAAACTCCCTTCGTGGCTGACAGAGATGGGAAGTGCTTAGGCAGAAGTGGAGAGTGCCAGCATGCACTTGCTCTTTCTCACACAGGCAAGACCCCAGCCTCAGACACGCACCAGCATCCCAGAGGCACAGCTGCTTGACCCCAGATTGACTTTTAGCTTCTGTGCTGGGTGGAGGGGGACACGGGTGAGAGCAAAAGATGCCCTCGAGGGCTGCAGCCCGTGTCTGCTGTTGCCTCTCATTGCACCATTGCCCCCTATTGCCCACCACCACAGCAGTCATCAGAATGTAAGAACAGATTACATTAGGACTTCAAGTATGGCTGACCTTAATCTCTGCGTCTCTGTGTTGTGATACAGAGGGCTCAAAAGCCAGCATGTGAACATCTTTACCAGTTTTAATGATGAATTACATCACATTAATATTTCAAACTCACGCTCAGGTTGAAAATACAGTAATAGTGGTTCATGAACCTAATTGGTTTTGTTCAATAGGAAACAAAGGAGGATAAGATTGCCTACTCTGTCCTTGCAGTACCTGTGTGTGTCTCTAAGGTGACCACCCCAGCAAGACATCTCCTGCCACTGCCCTGCACCGATGGAAATCCATCTAACCGCTCGTGAACTGGATATAGGGTGAAGTGCAGAGGGATGGTTGGCCGGTGGTGGAGATGACAGGCTGGAAGGAGGATGTCACTGTGCCTCATCCATCCACTGTTGGGTCCGGGAAGGGAACAAGACAGCGTGTCTGTCTGCTTGATCATATTCTGCCAAAGCCACTCAATGCTGTTAAAAACAAATACATTTGTGTCAGCCTAGCTCAGACTACTGGCTGTGCAAGGAGTGGTGTGTGTGTGAGTGTGTATGTGTGCATGCAAATGTGTGTGTGTTCATGTTCGTGTGCACAGATGTGTTTATCAAGGGTAGAAACAGGGTCACTTGCCTCTATATTGGCAAATGCTTCATGGATGTACCTATCAGAAGACAACATCAAGATAGGTACATGCAACCCAGCCCACAGAATGACTGCTGGCTTAATGTCTGCTTCTGAGTCTCATTTCATAGGCACGCTGGAAGTTAGTAGGCAGAGGCTGTAGAGCACAGGTCGCTGATGCCCACAGGCAAATCACAGAGTTCACAGAGCCTTTGTCTTCCTCTAGGTTTGACTGGGTGAGGGTTTACTGCAATGGCCAGGACCTGCACAGACACGCAAGGTACTAAGCATCCAATGATAAATTGAGTAGGTGTCTTGAGGAGCTGATGGCATTGGAACTTGCTGGGTATGGCCCTTTGGAAGAAGATGCATATTTTTTCTAAGAAGGTGGTGGCTTAATGGCACTGGAATGAATCAAGAGTCTGGAAAATAAGTAGAGGCTTAGTAGAGCCAACCGGGGATTCAAATAAAGAGAGACGATTGGGGAGAAACCGCACAGTGCTCTTGTGTACAGGAGTTAGTAAGGAAGTCAGCACACACTTGAGCTGCTGGTAATTGTGCAATGTTGATGGGGAGCTGTGGGTCCCTGCCTCACATGGGTAGCACAGGATGAATAAGAAAGTGTGCCTTGGGGTCAGTCCTGGACTCCTGTGCCCACATGTAGGACGGTTGTCAGGAAGTCATATGTTCTTCATGTGTAGGTGGTAAGTGGATTCAGGAACTCAAAAAGTCAGCCCTTTAAAAGTAGCTAGAATTCCCACACCACAGATCTGTGTAATTTCAGCCTCTTGTACATTACTTGCAGAGCTGACCTTCACATGTAGAATGTTGATATGTATACTTGTGTGTGAATGCATGCCTAAGCACACACAATGAGATCAGATACTGTCATAGCAAACCACAGGGTTCATGCAGTTACTTCATAGGAATCAACCAATGTGAGAGTAAAAATAGTAAGCATGTGTGGCATCTCCTATGGGAACACGCACATATAGGCTATGATTGTGTGTGCATAGCATGTGTGTGTTGGAGTGAGGATGCATGCAAGTGCCTCCAAGTTCATGTACACATGTTCATGTACACAGATGGTTTTGCAGACATTCATATGTTGGAGTTCCTATGTTATCCTGTGGGAATAGGGGTAAGCTTATGTCATGCAATCATGTATACAAATACGTGTCTGTTTGAGTATGCATTTTAATGCATGTATGTACATTGCCATGTACCTATGTGTGTACCTATGTTGGTGACTGTCTGAGTGAATTCCAGACATGAATACACACTAAATAGTAGAACACGTGAGCGCCCATACTACTGTGTGTATATAGACACATCTGAAGGCATGCTTTCTCGCGGACACATGTTTATTAGTGAAGTATGTAAAAATGCCTGTGTGATCACACTTGTGTGTGTGCACAAGTGCTTGTGTGTGACATGGTCTGAGTGAAGGCAGATTATACTTGCATGATACCATCTGACAAGCTGCTAGATTCTCTGAACCTCACTGCCCTTAGCTGTAAACTGGGGGTACTGAAAGCCAAATTCTCTGCTCTTGGGACTTCTCTGAGGCTGCATTGGATAAGTACATACATGTGTGGTCCTTACAGAAAATAAATGTCAAACACTTGTTCTTTGCATTAACCGCTATGGGTGTGGGCTGAACTGTGGTCCTCCAAAATGGATATGTTGAGAGTCTGACACCAATGAGATCGTATTTGGAGTCGAGGCTCAGGGAGGTAAGAAGTTGGAGAAGAGAATGGGGCCCAGGTGATTTGATTGATGCTTTACAAGAAGAAACACCAGGCAGCTGTTCTCTTCTTTACACGAGGATAATAAGAAAGCAGCCGTCTATATGCCAGGAGGAGAACCCTCACCAGAGCCCACCGTGCTGGCCCCTGACCTGGCATCTATCTGTCTGCATGCGAGGACAGACCTTTCCAGAATCCACTGTGGCAGCCACTGGTATGACCATCAGCCTCCTCCAGAACTGGAAGAAACCAAACTCCTTTTATTCGTGGACAGACCTGTGGCACTTGGCTACAGCAGCCAACACTTGGTGAGACACCTTATTCTAAAGTGAATAAGGTTATCAAAACATAGTCTAAAGGATTTCCATTTTCTTTTCTTTTTAAAGATTTATTTATTTATTATGTATACAACAACATTCTGCCTCAATGTATGCCCGCACGCCAGAGGAGGGTGCCAGATCTCAGTACAGATGGTTGTGGGCCACCATGTGGTTGCTGGGAATTGAACTCAGGACCTCTGGAAGAGCAACCAGTGCTCTTAACCTCTGAGCCATCTCTCCAGCCCCAAGATTTCCATTTTTCAATGTGAGTTTTACACAATGGATCAGACATGTTCACTGGTGCAATAGTGGCACAGATACCAGTAGAGTTACCAACCACATTCTGATTAGATTTAGGGCCCATTCCACCAGATAAAACCCATATGTGGCACCATTGTCAGACTGAGAATCCAAGGCTAGACATGGGCCCTGGGGGAAAACCTGCTGCTATTATTCTGTCAAGTGGAAATGGTATTAATCTGAATTCTAATGACTTATAACTATAAATTAATCTCTCACACCTCATCAGAGAAATTTCTATTTGCAGTAGACATTGATGAACATGGCAACCAACAAACCAGCTAAGGTGCAGAGAACAAGCAATTTCAGATCACTCAGCCCTAAATGGAACATCTATACTACAACCCCTCCTCCCAAGGCTAGGGGATGTGGATGAGAAATACAGTAGGAGCCCGAGGCCATGTATGATACATGGAAAGAGTGTCTCTGGGCACAGAAGGACAGCAAACATAGGAATGTGTTTGTAATAACATGCATAAGAACTATGCAACCTCAAGCCAGACCAGATACCAGAATGGAAAGGGGATCTGGGAGGAAGGAGTGAAATCCCTTGGTGACCACGCTCCAGTGGAAGACCACAAACCAAAACTATCTGGGCAGCACAAAGAGAACTTCATGTGGGAAATAGAAAGGACACAAAGGTGAGTGGGAAATAAAGGGGCCCTGGATCGGGAAGGACTTTGGGGAAGAGATGAATCCAAACATATTGTATGAATTCTTAAAGAATAGTAAACAAAGAACCACTGAGATATTTCAGCTTCAAGTTTTCAATATAAACTAAAGAGAAATGAACCCACAAAGTTTGCAAAAATTTGATGACAGACTTAAGAACAAGATCATATCAAGGTAGAAAGAGAGCATCAAATAATAAGAGGAGTCAGAAACTGAAGGCAGGGAAATCTGAATGTCAGTGGTGTCTGCCTTCAGCAGTTTGAAGTCCAGCTCCACAAAGGGCCTGACCCTCCCCATGGCAGGCCGTTCCCAAGCCTGAAACCCTCTGATGAGCAAGCCTGGGTGCGAAGCTCGGTCCGGCAGCTGTGACTGATCTGCTGTTACGCAGCTGTTAAGACCCCAGTAAAAGCCTTTTTGAGAACCATTCTGTCTTTAATTAGCAGTCACGAGCTGTCTCATTAAATCTAAATTAAGCACTTATTTTAAGTGGTTAATTTGGAGATGTAACCAAACGTGGACACCTGCAAGAGAGCAATTTCAGTGTGCAGGACCTTTCAGGACCGGCAGTTCTCAGGATCACTGAGGTTAGAGGGCCTGGCTTTACCTCTCCGTGAGCTGGAGGCTCCTCATGATGGGATGGGACTTGTCGAGTGCACACACGCACTCACATATGTGCACGTGTGCAGCTGTGTGTGCCTCTGAGTGTGCTTACATAAAGGTCCTAAAGGCAAACAGCAGCAAATGCTTCTGCAAAACAAAGCACGATTTAAACACATAAAGGTTTTAGTTAGTAAACACACAGGCAGTTCTGCTCCTTCCCTGGGAGATGTTTTAGTGATTTTGTAACCTTAGGCAGGGCCTCGGGAGCCTTCTAAGGTTCATGAGTTTCCTGGGTCTTGTGACTCTCACTTCTCCCGGAGGAACCCCAGGACTAGAAGCCCAGTCCGGTACACATGGGGAGAAAGGCTTGTATTTGGAACTCAGTGCACCCATGATTTTGCTTACCAGTCACCGATTCCAAAAATTCTTCAAAAATTACTTTTGGGTTAAGTGGTTACTCAATATCTCGCATTTTTAAAAACCTGTGATGGTAACATAATTTAACTCAGATTTGCAACTAACTGCATGGCGTCTGAGGATCGGCAGGTTTCAGCCTAGGACTTTGTCATCCGTGGACATCTGTCACTCCACCGAGGACGGGGGTGAGAAGAGCCTAGAAATGGATGGAAATGCAGACACGGACACAGTCTACAAATGCCTGTATTGACCACCCTGGTCTGTAGGTCACAGACGAACTCAGGTGTCCACAGGACAGCCCGCCCTGCTTGGTGGGGTGAGATCAGGTTCTGTGTGTATGGGGGAGAAGCGGGGGTATCATGCCAGCCAACTGAGCCACAGTCTCTGGCTTCCAGAAAGCCAAGCTCATTTACAAATAAAAGCCAGAAAGAACTCAGCGAGGGGTGACAGGTTACAAAGAATTTTACATTTCCAGGAAATTACATCACCTGCTGAAAATGACTACTGTCGTATAAAGAGAGCATTATAAATGAAGAGTAACTGCATCAATAATTCTAATCAATAACTGTTTATTCCTAATATATAATATTATATAAATATGTAATATTTATATATAAATATATAATATATACATATATAATATATAATATTAATATATAAATGACTACTTCATATAAAGAGAGCATTATAATTTAAGATTAACTGCATCAATAATTCTAGTCAATGGGTGGTTAGTCTTAATATATAATATTAATACATAAATGTATAATAGTAATATATAAATATATAATATGTAAATATATTATATAATGATGGAGGAGGGTCATCTGTCTATGTGTTACTTTCATTGGTTAATAAAGAAACTGCCTAGGCCCTTTGATAGGACAGAAAATTAGGTGGGTGGAGTAGACAGAACAGAAGGCTAGGAAGAAGGCAGTGAGGCAGATGCCTCAGGCAGTCGCCATGCCTCTCCCCTCTGAAACAGACGCAGGTTAAGATCTCTCCTGGAAAGCGACCACCTTGTGGTGCTACACAGATTACTAAATATGGGTTAAAGCAAGATGTGAGAATTAGCCAATAAAAGGCTGAAACTAATGGGCCAGGCAGTGCTTAAAAGAATACAGTTTCCGTGTAATTATTTCAGGGGAATAAGCTAGCCAGGTGTACGGAAGCCCAGCGGGAACACAGCCCGCTGCACCTTCTACAATATAATATTAATATATAAATGACTACTGTCATCTGAAGAGAGTATTATAACTAAAGAGTAACTGCATCGATAATCCTAATCAATAAGTGGTTATTATCAATATATAATATTAATAAATAAATATATAATACTAATATATAAATATATAATATGTAAGTATATTATGTAATATTAATATATAAATGACTACTGTCCTATAAAGAGAACATTATAACTGAAGAGTAACTGCATCAATAACTCTAGTCAGTAAGTGGTTATTCTTAATATATATTTTCATCGAAACAGCTTCTTTTAAAGTTGAGATGAATTAACTCCTGAGTTCTGGGTCCAGCACAGGAATGATTATTTTAATCCTTTACCCAGGTAACACAGACAATAGCCTGGTTTGCACCTCAAGCCACAGGTCTAAGGGATTCTTTACCTACATTTACCCAGAGATATGCCCAGGGCCCTGGGGTCTGGGTTCAAGCTATGGTTGGGGTTTCTCTGCTCTTCAACTAGGAGGACAATTCACCTCCTCTTCCTGCCCAGATCTCCTGGAGCCTTCTAAACCTCAGAGACAGCTGGATTCCAGAAGCCTGGCCAAGGAGCCTCATAGGTATTTTAGTAATCCAATTTTGAGAGAGAGATGGGGCTAGTGTTTGAGACTGTATGGTTTTGTTAACTTAAAAAAATTATTTATTTAGTATATATCCATATTATTATTATAGCATAATAATGTATGATTTTAATATTTATTATATATTAAAATTATATATAATTTTTGAAATATTTATTTTTAATTCTCGAATTATGTGTATGTCTGTGTGTGTGTCTGTGTGTGTGAGTGTGTCTCTGTGTGTGTATGTCTGTGTGTGTGTGTCTGTGTGTGTATGTCTGTGTGTGTGTTTGTGTGTGTATGTCTGCGTGTGTGTGTGTGTGAGCACATGAGTGAGATGCCTAATTATGTGTGTGTCTGTGTGTGTGAGTGTGTCTGTGTGTGTATGTCTGTGTGTGTGTGAGTGTGTCTGTGTGTGTATATCTGTGTGTGTGTGTGAGTGTGTCTGTGTGTGTGTATGTCTGTGTGTTTGTGTGTCTGTGTGTCTGTATGTATGTGTGTGTTTGTGTGTGTATGTCTGCGTGTGTGTGTGTGTTTGTGTGTGTATGTCTGTGTGTGTGAGTGTGAGCACATGAGTGAGATGCCTAATTATGTGTGTGTCTGTGTGAGTGTGTCTCTGTGTGTGTGAGTGTGTCTGTGTGTGTGTATGTCTGTGTGTGTGTGTGTGTGTGAGCACATGAGTGAGATGCCTACAGCGGGCAGAGGTGTTGGATCTCTTGGAGCTGGAGTTACCAGCAGTTGTGAGATGCCAGGCAGGAGTGGCAGGAACTGAGCTCAGGTAGGTCTTAACTCCTGAGCACTTTCTCTAGCCTTGACTTTATTTTTTCAGTATCATTCCCTTTGCTGATGGAGCTCCTGAATGGGTGACTCGACTTTTGCTCACAATCATAATCATCACAGCATTTCCTTAAGCTTATAAACACGTACATATATATATACACGTACATATATATATAGTAAGTGTATACATGAGCATGTGTGGTACACCTGTCTACCCAGCAGACACAATTTGTTGCATGCTTTGGGACTTTGCAGAGGCAGGCAGATCTCTGTGAGTTCGAGGCCAGCCTGGTCTACAAGAGCTAGTTCCAGGACAGGCTCCAAAGCCACAGAGAAACCCTGTCTCGAAAACCAAAAAAACAAAACAAAACAAACAAAACAAAAAACAAGCAAACAAACAAAAGACATGGCACATGTGCTTCCCTATTTGGGATTTGCTTTTTCCCAGAATTCCACGAGTCTTACACTAGTGGGTAGCATAGGCTTTGGCTTGACAGCCTGGGCAGAGCTGAATGGTCCTTGCTCCTGGGATCAAGTTGTTCCTGTGCAAAGATGGGGGAAGACAGGACTTGTCTCTAACCAGCCGGAGGAGCAGAGCAGGTAGGAGGGCTCTGCCTTCATGACAATAAGTTGGCTTGTGCACTAGTTGAAAATCTAAGTTTAAATTTTGATTAAAATCTTCTTGGAGGAGTGGAACTAGGATTGAAGGTCCGTGGGACTGGAGGGCCCTGTGTTTTGCTCAGAACTGTGGAGCAGAGACATTGATGGATGGGAGTGAGTTAACATGCTACCCCTCCTGGGATATTTGAATGTTAACTGGATAGCTCTGATCTGTGATTACAGGCATGCGAGCAACCGACACCAGACTATGGGCTGGTCTGATTCTCCTGTCTTTCTCCTCTTGTGTCCCTGCTAAACAAGCTCCATCACATTAATTGTCTGTTGCCGTTTGAATCCTGTAGGATTTCAAATGTATTTTGTCTTTAGCCAAACACTTGTTAGAGTTTTATGTTTTGGAGGATGACATACACACAAGATACCTTCCTGTTTGCACATTGGTGTATGCATAGTCATGAAAGTTTCTGCAAGGGTGCACTGGTGGTTGTGAGAAACACTTCTCAACATAAGCTGCAGCTTTAAGCACCGTTATTTTAACCAAGCAACACACATATAGGAAAAAATACAATATACAATATTGTTGAAACTAACATATTTACATGCATGGCGTGACCTCTGGAACTCAGTAATCTCTTGCAGACCCAAACAAGACTGGGACGTGGACCCCACCTCTGAAACACAGCCACCCCTCCCATTTTCCCACGAGGTACCTAGCTTAGAGCAAGGGGAAAGGGGTGTACCAGCGTCCAACACAGCAAGGCTGTGTCCACAATGCATTAGTGACCACGGCTGAAGGCAGACCTCACAAATGGTCCCCAGTGTGTCAGAGGCTTGTCTGCACCTGGCTGTGTAGATTCCTGTGTTCTGTTTTGTCCTTGCTCTGACCTGGTCCAGGCCCTGCACTTGAGCTCTTTCTCCAGCTCTTAAATGGACTCATGGTGGGGTTCCCAGGGCAGGCCCAGAAGCCTCAGAGGCCACCCCTGGCTGTGGAATCTGGAGCCACCCCTTTGAAGATAGTCATTGTATGTATCAGTTACTTCTCACTGCTGTGGAAATACCTGACACAGGCCACTGAGGGAAGGAAGGGTTTGTACTCACAGTTTGAAAACACAGTTCATGATGGAGACAGCATGGGGGCAGGAGCTTGAGGCTGCTGATCACATTCCTTCCTCATTCCTTCCTCGGCCAGGAAGCTGGGGCCAATTAACACTGGTGCTCCCTTGTTTTCTTCTCTTTTATTCAGTCTGGGACTCCCACCAGTGAAACAATGCTGTCTACATTTAGGGTGTTTTCCCAACTCAATTAACCTAATTTCCCTCCCTCAGAGGCATACCCGGGCTTGTCTTCTAGGTGATTCTAATTTCTGTCAAATTGGTCTTCAGCATTAACTGTCACTGTCTCCATCAACTGTCATGCTGGGGCAGAGGAAAGCAAAGCAGAAGGCGTGGATCACTTCTGGGGAGAGAAATTCAATTTATGGTTTCCTATTGTCTAGCCTGTTCTCCCCATTTCCTAGAAATGTAGGGATAAAGGGGACAGATTGATGCCAAAAGATATTGCATTTGGGGGGCACGAGAACAACACAGAGAGATTCTTGGGAATCCCAGCCAAGCCCAGAAAGGAGAACACTGACAGGAACATTTGCTATGAAGACTTTGATGACTGAATGTCTTGTTACTGCAGTAAAACCTGTCTTGTCCTGGCTGATGCATCATCACACAAGACCCTGAAGGTTGAGGAGGTGACATATGGAGAGCCTGGAACTGGGCCTTGCTTATAGTTCCACCAGGACAATGTTCACTCCATTCTTTCAGGACACAAGCATCTCCAGACTGACTGCAAATTACCCTCTGACCTCCATATACCATGACTGGATTGTGGGTAAGCATGTGCACATGTGCGCGCGCGCGCACGCGCACACACACACACACACACACACACACACCATAATGAAATATTTAGTTCTTGTTAATTCCTATAAATAAAACTGGTCAACCAAACACCATAGAAGCAGTGGAAGTCTGTGGTTCAAGATCCCTGCTGGAAGTCCCAGGCATCTCTGCTCCCTGCTTGGATGAGCATCTTGCATCACGGTCCTGCTTTCTGCTCTGTGGGGTCCCTCACTTCCTGCAACTGGGCCTTCCAGAACAGAGGAGCTAATAGCTGCTCATTTTGTGAGCATCTTTCTTAACTGCTTTCAACTGCAGCCATGATCTGGAAGACTGGAGACACGTACCTTGCCAGTTGACACTCTAGGGCACCTGGACTTGCCCAAATGCTGAATTGTTGGCCTCTATGATGTCACCTGCAGCCAATCTGAGAAGATGGGGCACAGGAGGAGGCATTTCATGGATGCAGGTGTGCAGGCTCAGATGCAGAACCTGCTGATCGGTTTCTCTCCTCCAGGTAGGAGGATGTGTGTGAGATCGCCTTTATGCCGAGCCTGGATGCTGTAAAGAGTAAGTGTGTTTGCGGGTTTGCAGTAAGAGGGATTTCTGGATCTCTCAGAGTAGCCACACTGACTGGAAGCTGAAAGACCAAGGAAGTGGAGGGGGCTGTGGAGGAAAGTTTGCAAAATTAGCTCGGGTTTTATTTGAGAATATTCAAATAAATGAATCATAAAGCTTTAACAAGGCTTCCAGACATGACACTATTTCAGCATCTTTTCTTGAAGGTTGTATTAAACCTTCTGCATTGTGGTGACAGAGAAAAATGTGTGCTTATAGTGTGGTTATTGTAATGCAAATTGCCGGAGAGGTCAGGAGGGCCCTGGCGTTCACAAGCTCAAAGGCTCAAGCCTATGAGCGTTTCTCTCTCTCTTAAGCTTCCTAAGTAAGGCTAGGCTGCTTATGATAGCCCAGGAGATCCGGAGCATTTACTAAAATATTGTGCAAAATAAATGATACAACGTGTGTTTCCTTTAGAAACAAACCCGGGGACACCCGGTTGGCTGCACTGATTTAAAGCAAATTTTGGAAGCTGTGGACAAGCACTAAACAAACACTGGCTGTGCCTCCCTCTGGGCTCAGCCTTCCAGCGACAGAACACCTTCTAAGGCAGAAGACTCACAACTTCAGAGAGGATGGCAAGAGAAGAGCAGCGAATACACCATGTTCTGACAGAGACGGAACCAGGAGCAAGCACAAGCTCCTGACTAGTGTGTGTTCAGGGATACGGCTCAGTCTTGCTTGTCCAGCATGCATGGAGATTCAGTCCTCAGCCCTGCATAAACCAGGTCTCGGAGGCATATAATTTTAGTACTTTGGATGCAGAAATAGAAAGATCATAAAGATAGAAGTTCAAAGTTAATGGCCCCACATCCAATTTAAGGTCAACCTAGACTAGATGAGCTCTTAGATAAATAATAATAATAATAATAATAATAATAATAATAAACAAAAGGGAAATTTTCTAATTTTAACCCCAATCCTGACCTGGTGTGCATCCTGGCAACTTGACTATTACATTTTGCTGTTGTCTCTTGTGTTTTGATGTATGTGTGCAGATGCACACATATGTGTGTAGATGCGTGTGAAGGCTAAGGGACAGCTTCCAGTCTCATTCCGGAGGCACCATAGCTTTGCTTTTCAACACAGGGTTTTTTACCGGCCTAGAACTTGCCAAGCAGGCTGGGCTCCTGGCCAGCAAGCTCTAAGGATCAGCTAGCTCGTCTCTGCCTTCCCAGTCCTGA
This sequence comes from Arvicola amphibius, assembly GCF_903992535.2. Taxonomy (NCBI): domain Eukaryota; kingdom Metazoa; phylum Chordata; class Mammalia; order Rodentia; family Cricetidae; genus Arvicola; species Arvicola amphibius. The sequence continues at coordinate 1,442,176 of NC_052049.1, forward strand.
GATTACAAGTATACACCACTCACCTATGTTTTAACATGGGTTCTGGGATCGGAGGCCGGTCCCCATACTTAGAACAAGCATGTGATAGTCTGCCTGTATTCCTATCTCTGACAATGGTTTTTAAAGTGACTTCACAAAACTTTGCTGAACAGCATATTCCTGCCACTCTTGTTCCTGACATTATCACTGCCCACTCTCAGGATGGTTTAGCTAGGGATAGGGAAACTCGGGGAAAAGATGGTGAGTCTTCTTTAGTAATAGCAAGGAGGATGACCTTTGTCAGGTCAGCCTTTGTGCTGACCCCTCAGTGACTCAGAGTAGACACAGCAGGCCCCAAAAACCAAGGTGTTCAGTGCCTCTCCTACACATGCTTGTGAGTTTGGCAGGAACATTTTGTATGCCTCTGGAGGATCCTAGAGGAAGAAAATGTATATTTGAGAAGTATTGGCTCTGAGTTTGGGTTGAGTGTTTTTCAAACTCAAGAAGCTTCAAATAAATATAGCTTTGCAAGTTGCTTTTTCCAAAGATGGCAGTAATCATTTCTCTATCTCCTGGAGGTCCTTCATCCTGCACTGTATCCTTCCCCATGGCTTCCTAGTACCTAGGATATGGGATCTTGTCAGAGCCCGCTCCGGCAAGAATCAGCAAGGGGTACCTGGGAGGGGGCATGAGGTTATAAGAAATGGCAGATTAAGAGACATGAAGACAGAAACATAGGATAGACTGGGAGGACTGAAGGTGAATACCAAACAGCCCTGAGTTTATTTCTCAGCCAGTATATATATGAATTACAGGCAAAAGGCAGAACAAAGGGCTAATAAAGTCAGCTGACCACCTCCCTGAACTGTTCTTGGGAGGAAACTCAGGCAGGTGCATTAACTCAATTAATACAAGAATTCAGTTAGTAGCAAGGAGCTACCAAACTAAGGAGGAGTGCCTCTGGCTGGCCCACACCAACCCAAATCGTAATAGAAAAATGTACCTTTTTTATCTGGGCAAAAATGCTCTTTCCATGGGCTAACACAGGAGTTACTCACAGCTCTCAAGGTTACTGGAACGCAGAGCAGGCAAGCTTGAACTCAAATGACTTCTTTAAGTCAGAGATGACTCCAGATGGAAACTGAGTCTCACGTGGGCTCCCACTGGATCTCTCTGCTTCTATTTCCTCAAAATGAAGTATTCCCTGGGGGCACAGTTTTAGCGGGTTATCCGGGGAACTGATCCTTCTGAAGGAAAGTTAGAGTGGGCTGTTCCAAACAAAGGAGCAGCCAGGGACGCTGTAGATTTCAGGAAGCTTTTGAGAATATTTTATAAGATGGGTTGCATATTCATGGGGTAACATTACCCCTCCAGCCTCAACCTAATCATGGTAGAACTAATCTCCCTTTTAGCATATTTCTCCCACAGTTTTCTGAAAGGAAACCACAGTACAAATTATTAGAGTAAAGCTAGGGCCCTTTGAGAATGCAGACCCTTCCCTAGCAATGTTCAGTGACTACTGGGAAAGTGCCCTGTGTCTTAGCTTCTCACATGCAGGGAACAAGCCAGCGAGAGCTACAAGGATGTAGCTGAAAACCGTGTCCTGACCCTTGACAAACAGCTGAAGTTTCCTCTGGGTGTTTTGCGGCTGACTCCCTGCCTACCCTGTCTCGCCTGCGTGGAATAAGAAGAGCAGCAACTTACTTCTAAGAAAACATATTTAAAATGTTATCTGAGGAGATTCCCAGAACCTCTGTGCTTCCTCACTAGTGTCTGGAGGCAGGCTTTGTGAAGACCCCACTATACATCACTTTCTCAGGTCACCTTGGCAGTCTACAATGCCTCCAAAGGACCGCATCTACCTTGCTTGCTCCCTAGTGTCAAATATTGGGTACCAACAGTCAAGCCAAATAAATCAGAGAAGGTACATCAAGGAGCCCTATTCTGTTGTTTGTATGAAATTGCATTCATACAATCCTAGGATTCTTATAGCATCCTGTATTCTAAGTTGTAGTCCATCAATTTATAGTGTGGAAAGAGATAAAATGGCAGATTCCTTGATAGCTGGAGATGTAGGGATCTAGCTTCCAGAAAGGTACGGGAAGAGACTGAGAAGACAGCACCCTGGACTTGGGGATCCTTGGTGGAACTGTGGACCTTCATGTAGCAGACTCTGGGGGTGGGACCCCCCACAGAAGCAACAGAGAGGCTGACACCTGTACTCCTGCCCAGTTTTGGACACCCCCTTCCAGGTATGCCATTTTCTGTGTTGTGGGATTCCCTTCTGTATGCTGTGGATATGTTTTATTACAGAATAAAAAAAGCTACTTTGGCCTATGGCAGAGACGAATATAGGAGGCAGGAAAACTAAACTGAATGCAGGGAGAAAGAAGGCGGAGTCAAGCAGACATCATGTAACAGCTGAAGGGAAAAGACACTAAAACCTTACCAGTAAGCCACGGTCTCATGGCTATGTACAGATTAATAGAAATGGGCTAATTTAAGACGTAAGACCTAGCTCATGCTTGAGCCAATGGCCAAACAGTGCTGTAATTATATAGTTTCTGTGTGAGTATTTGGGTCTGGGCAGCCAGGAAACTAAAGTGTAGTCTCTGTTTACATTTCTGATCCCTCATCGGCTGAGCCTATATTGGCTGAGCCTATAGGGGTGCTGAGAACTTAGAAATTTCCTCTGCTCAGACAAGTCAGTTCCTTCCCTGTAACTCTGTACTCTGACCCATCCAGAATCTAGATTTTTTTTCCCCAAGGAAAACTACAAATATGCAGTGGCCTACTACAGGCTGCGGGACGTCAGTGGTACTACTCCAAACATAGAAAGCTCCAAGAGTATGCTGGAAGGGTGCTCCAAGAAGTACTGTAGGCACACTGCGAGCTCAGCTCCACACTAAAAGGGAAGATGAATAACTTCTCCTCCCTTCCCAAGCCCCAGGCTGAAGAAGAACCTCACCACAGCCATGGGTCTCCTCCACTGTGCCTGGCCAATGAAGGTGCCCACTGCCCAACCGAGAAAGCTGAAGCTCCCTGGGATGTAAATTAGCCGCAGCGTTCACAGTGAGCCTTCCCTGTCACCCAGAGTTTTGCTGTAATGTTCTTATTCAGAATATTCTGGAGACACTGTAACCTGAATCCTATGCTGACCAACACACTCCGGAGAATCACACTGAGTCTTCTGTGGTCTGACCTCAGACATCTTGTGGGGTAAATGACAGGATGTTGGTACCCAACCATTGCTGACATCTCATGGTTTCAGGAAAGATCTTCTGTGGCTCTCTCAGCTTCTCCAAGTAGAACAAGTAACTTGACAGTTCAACACATGTTTCCTGGGTTATTGGTGTCCACAGGGGTCCACAGTTCCTTTCTCAAGTATAAACCCTGACCCAGATGTGGTCTGAGACAGCAGAAAACCACAAACAGGAGATAAAGCCTAGGGGGAATGTCCTTATAGTGCAAAACAAGGCCCCAAGGCCAGGGAAGCAAGAAAAGAACTCAGATCAGGGGGTCAAAGATACTGTTTGCTTAGGTCCTGCTGGCAGTGTTCTCTTTAGTAGTGGCTCAACACTATATAAACAGCAGTGCAGAGATAAAAACTAGCCACTCTTGACTCTGTTTACCTTCACCTTCCTTTCCTAGTACCTGTGATGCTCATGGGTGCACTGGCAGAGGCACCAGATAAGTTACAAACTAGGCTTAGGATGGGAATGGGGCACAAAGACAAACTGTATAACAAACAAGCATCGCACTCTACCGATATGCCTGCTGACTGATCTGTGACAGACCCACATATGTCTGCTGCTCACACAAGCCTACTGCCAATACTTGCCCATTTCCCACATATGCATGGACCCCACACATGGATGCTCCCACACACATGCATGCACCCCACACATGCATGCACCCCACATATGCATGCACCCCACATATGCATGCACCCTACACATGCATGCACCCCACACATGCATGCACCCCACACATGCATGTACCTCACACATGCATGCACCCCACACATGCATGCACCCCACACATGCATTCACTCCACACACCACACAGAACTAAAGTCCTACTCCTTGGGGTTTTCACCTTCCCCAGACAAGAGTTTATTGAAATACTTGATGATGCGCCCAACAGTTTCCCATGGGAAGTTTGATGCTCATCGAAAAGACAGGGAGAGGGGCTGTGACTTTAAGGAGCATCGAGCTAGATGCCCAGACGGGAAGCTCAGCTTGGGGATTTGCTAATATTTGGCTTTGACTGAGCTGGCGCCATCACATGACCTCAGTTTCTCTTCTAAACTTGGAGGAGGGAGAATATTAATCGGGAAATGGGTATCAGGTCAGGAAGCTCTCTGCTCACCTGGCAACTTGTAAAGTAACTCACTGCCCCCTGGATTTTCAGTGTCAAACCATAGATGTTAACTTCTCTCTACAAAGTCCATGCTTTCCTTGGTTACCTTTAATAGAATGGGGCTCTGATAGCGATGTCTTGTACAACAGACAAATCCAGAGTGTCGCTCGTAGTTCAAAAGCCCATTGTTGGAGGTGGATATGGATTGTCCTTAGGGCTGACCAAGCTCCTTCCGGGGTGACCAGTCACCACAGACACTTGGTCATAGCTCTGTGAAACCCCATACAGAACACCGACGGTTTGCTCCCAGTGTCCCCTTTATTCGGAGGGGCTGGGATCAGTCAGCAGTATTATCCTGGGCTCTGTGACCTTGGGGGTTTTCCTGTTTGAAGGCTGTCTCTGGCATGCCTCAGCTGGGCCTCAAATCTTCTGTGAGGTTAATTGAAAGACGGTCCCAGAGGAGCGTGTGCACGGGCTACTCCACAGGCATCCTTGCAGGAAGGAATTCAAGAAAATGGAAATGCCACTTGATGGAACTGGAAGACGGGAACCATTGACAGAGAGGCAGGACCCAGGGTGGAGCCTGTGCCAGCCTGGCAAGAAAGGGAAACTGTAGAGTGGAGCTGCAGGCGGCTTCCCGCCGCCCTGCTCTCGGCCACTGGCTAGCTTAAAACCCGAAATAATTACATGGAAACTGTATTCTTTTAAACACTGCCTGGCCCATTATTTTCAGCCTCTTACTCACATCTTGATTAACCCATATCTAATAATCTGTGTAGCACCATGAAGTGGTGCCTTACCGTTTAGTTTCTAGCATACGTCCATCTTGGGCTGGAGCTTCATCGTGTCTGGCATCTCTCTGAGGAGAGGCACGGCGGTCTGTCTAACTTAGGAGAGGCGTAGCATCTGACTGAGCCATCTACCTCACTTCCTTCTTCCTGTTCTGTCTACTCCGCCCACCTAAGGGCTGGCCAATCAAATGGGCCAGGCAGTTTCTTTATTAGCCAATGGGAATCCTCCATCATTTCCCCCTTTTCTGTTTAAACAAAAAAGATAGGCTTTAACTTTAACATAGTAAAATTACATATAACAAAACAGTTATCATGCAAAAATTACAGTTACAATACTTATATCTACTTTATATTTTATCATAACAAAGGAAAACAACTATAACTATTCTTCTTCATCTCCATCAAAGTCTCCAGAAGGACACAATATTACCTAAGTAAATAAGAAATATGCAATTTCCAAACTGTAGAAACGATAGAGACATCTCGCTGCCTGCACAGTTACCCAAAGTTCTTTTGTACTGTTGGGGCATCCATCTTCAACCTTCAGGCCCATAGTATCCAGAGACATTTCCATGATGCAGGAAATTTCAAAGACAGTTCAATCAGTATCTGCTGTGTCCTGCAGAATGTCTCACAGACTCTTTCATGAGTCAGGAACCCCAAAGAATCATCTCACATTTAGGCAAGTTCAGCAGTCCTCTCTGTGGGTTCTCTGTGTCCAGTTTATGCAACAGTCCAAGCAAGAGCAGTTTCTTGCCAAAATGGCTATCAGACTCCATAAGTAGCCTCTTCGATGCCCATCATCCTCTTGAAGTAGCTGGTGCTGCCAGAGGCAGACGTGTCTCATTGTCATGAAAAACCTTAAGTTATTAAAACATCTAAAATGCGATATTCTGTGGTCTTTGAAAGATATGAAGAATGCCTATCTAACTAAAATATATCTCTATATATCTAGAAAATCTAACTAACATGACTATAAGCTTTACTATTATTGACAATTATCCATTAACAACCTATATTTCCTAATTATACATTACATTTTTAAAAGAACTACACAATCACAATACCTTAATCAAGATCAGAAATACATATAACAAGATTGACCTTAATATCATTAACCAAGATTCACAACAATCCAACTTATTTATATCTATATCATCTCCCCCTTTAAATGTAAAAGAACATTTATAAACAATATTTGGGAATATGGGCGCAGTTATTTCTCTCCAAACTGCTTCCTGCTGAATGGGGGCACTGTTAATCTGATCTTCTATGGTGTAAACTGTGTGCCAGGTTCATCTCAGTCATCAGTTGGGTGAAGTAATTTTCTGAAGGTGTTCACAGCAACCTTTCGGGAGGGCGTGGTCTATCATACCACATTGGGATAGAAGCAATCCACACGGTCTCATTTTCTGTAAAAACAAAAGAAGCATCTCTTTTCCAAAGTATCATATCCTTAGATCCAAATTCTGAAGTCAAGGTATTTTCAAAATATCTATGTTGTATTAGTTCAGCAGCATTTATAAACAAATATCTTTTAGCAGCTGTTGCTTCTTCCTCAGCATTCAAACAATTCAAAGAGAGCATAATAGCATACAGTATCAAGATTATCTGTGTATTTTCCATCTTTGTGCAGCTTTATTTTAACCTCTGTTTTGTTTATTTTTACTTTTATTTTTTGAGACAGGTTCTCCGTATATCTTTTTCCTGGAATAACTCTTTAGACCAGGCTGTCCTTGAACTCAAGAGAGATCCACTGTCTCTGCTTCCCAAGTGCTGGGATTAAAGGTGTGTGCTACCAGACCTTGAACTCACAGAGATCTGTCTGCCTCTGCCTCCCAGGCATTGGGATTAAAGGCGTGTGCTACCACACCTTGAAGTCACAGAGGTCAATATACCTCTGCCTCCCAAGTGTTGGGATTAAAGGTGTGTACTACCACAACAAACTACTGCCTTTTTTTTTCTTTTTTACTTTTTTACTTTTAAGAACTTTAACCTTTAGCCTGCATATATTTTTAACACAGTGTAAATCATTTAGACATTTTCTTTGTTTTTGAATCTCTCTTTACTCTATCTCTCTTTTTCTGACCATATGAGCCTTTAAATTACTGAGCAATATGGGTAGGATTCAAGCTGCGGCTTTGCCAGCTAGATCCAGCCCATTCCTTAGCTTTCCAGCCTCATGGCAGAGGTACCGCTGTAGCCATTTTTATTGCCACAACTCTATGGCATTTCAAGGTACTTCCCAGCAAGCAAGCTGCAACAGTGTTAAACAACAATCAAAAGCTTCATGGTCAGGATCGCCTGCTTGAAAGAGTCAGAGTTTGCCCTGGTAGGATGACCCAGAAAGCCGGCACTTCAAAACTGCACAACCTTTTTCCTGCTACGGCTGAAAACAGACAAGCATGCAGTCAGCTTTTATCAACGCCATTTAAGTGTTTTGTAGCAGAACCTCTTAAAAGAGCTGCAATGTTTTGCAGCTGAAGCTGAGTCAGGAAGCCTCTCTTAGATGAGAGCGCTTGCTAACCTCTAGCAATCAGAGCAGACCCGAGAAATTGCTGCTATCAAGAAAACATGCTTTACTCTATTCTTTCCCAAGCTTTCTCAGGCTTTCTGTGGATTCAATTATCCACGTTGGGCGCCATTCTGTAGAGTGGAGCTGCAGGCGGCTTCCCGCCGCCCTGCTCTCGGCCACTGGCTAGCTTAAAACCCGAAATAATTACATGGAAACTGTATTCTTTTAAACACTGCCTGGCCCATTATTTTCAGCCTCTTACTCACATCTTGATTAACCCATATCTAATAATCTGTGTAGCACCATGAAGTGGTGCCTTACCGTTTAGTTTCTAGCATACGTCCATCTTGGGCTGGAGCTTCATCGTGTCTGGCATCTCTCTGAGGAGAGGCACGGCGGTCTGTCTAACTTAGGAGAGGCGTAGCATCTGACTGAGCCATCTACCTCACTTCCTTCTTCCTGTTCTGTCTACTCTGCCCACCTAAGGGCTGGCCAATCAAATGGGCCAGGCAGTTTCTTTATTAGCCAATGGGAATCCTCCATCAGGAAACCAAGTGAAGGGCAGCAGGCAAGTTCTGCAGGAAGTACCAGGACGGGACCAGCACATTTTCTCAGGGCCGTGGTGTCAGTGGGAGAGGGTTTAGGGCTCTGAAGCTACAGATCTAACTGGTGCAGGCTGGTGTCCTGCGGCTGGTAGGAGCTTCTGGGCCAGAGGTGGCCACCAAGGCGCTCATGTTCTCGACAGTGAGTTTGACATGGGCGGCTTATTTATAGGATTTTAAGGCATGTTTTTACCATGGAGTGATAAGTAAATCACCAAGAATTACCATTTCTGGAACACTGAAACCCAATTCATTATGTTAAATTGTGCTAAGAAAATCACCAAGAATTGCCAATTTCTGGACCACAGAAGCCCAGTTCATTATGCTGAATTGTGTTTCTCATGGAGAAAATTGAACCCCCTTTAAACACTCACACTCTGAGCATACATAGGTATTCCCGCCAAGTGAGTGGGGCCCCATCTCAGTCAGGTAGGCTGTGCCTCATGCTACCTTCTTGCTGTGGAGTCTCCTCTTCTACACGCTATAACCAAACTCCTCATTCTTTGATGAAAAACTCAGCTTTCACTTTCTCTAGAAACCACTGGCGCAAAAGGGAATTCTCCTTTCCCAGAATGCCACAGAAGGGTGGTGTACCTCCTCTTTGTTGTTTTCTTGTGGGAAGGTGTGTGTGTGTGCATGCGTGTGCATGTGTGTGCGTGCATGCATGTGTGTGTGTGTATGTTATCTGTACTATTCAGAGCTTGCAGAACCCTCTGGACACGATCACCCTTATGTGCAGCTATAAGTAAAGCCACAGGCTCTGACTCTGTTTTTGAAGATCACTCAAAATAGTTTTCCTTCCCAAATTCTGGTTTCATTGTGTTCTGGGTTTGTAAGTAAACATTCAGAACTGCAGTCTAGAAATTGGAAATGACTCGGTAAAACACAAAATTCCCAATAAGAGAGCTCTGTGGGACGGTTCTGGAGAGCCAGAGACACCAGTGACCCTGAGGTGACCAACAAATACTTTGGAACTGCAGGCAGGGGCCATGCCCTCTCCAGTGAATGGGAGAGGAGGTGGAGGGGATAGTATATCAACAGGAACACCTCTAAGGATCTGCAACAACCCTAGGGGACTGGCCATGTGTCACTGACCCTGGAGTCTCTAAGGAGGGGACGATTCTTACTCTCGGTGTGGGGAGATCAGAAGGAGATCTCTCAGCCAGTCAAAGTACAGGTTTGGTTCAGCAATCAGGAGCAGTGGGCTGCGTTCAGCTTTCCCTCCATCATTAACCCAGAGTTAAGGATAGAAAAACCTGCGTAACAATCCTAGCTCACTTCTGGGGTGCTTGTTCTTGTCAATCACTGCTCACACACAACCTAGAAACCATGCCAGATACTGCATGGGCCAATCAGAGAAGAAAACCACTAGTTGTAACCATCAAAACCAGGGTCTTCAGATCTGCCTGTCAGTACAGTGCCTGTGGCTGGAATCCAGGGGTGTTTTAGCCATCAAGGGCCAAGTGTCCTAAATGGGGAGAGTTGCATTCCCTTATTTCATGCTAGAGATGACATCCTGAGGCTACAGGATGGAGGTTCTAACTTGCCAATGGGACAGATCTGTCTCACAGCCTTCACGGTCTGTACTTTCTCCTGGTGATCAAACTCTTCTGTGCTTCAGGACCTCATTTTGGAGGCCAGGGAGGGCAGGGATCAAGACAGGAGCCATTCCATTGAAGCAACAGGGCAGTGGAAGCCAGCCGGAGAGGCATCCCTACTTGTTCTCACAGACATTCTTGGCAGAGGCCCGCTATCTACACCACTAAGATCAGCATTGCAGGAGGAACTTGGAGAGCCTCATTATACCTGTTGACCCTCAGTGGTCCTGTGGAAACTCACTTACCACCCCCCCCCCCAAACTTCATAGAAAAGAGGATTCCTCTTCCATGTGGCAGCAGAGGAAAGACCGAAGGCTTCTGGAAGAATCTTGAGTCTCCCTTGCTTGGTGCGAACATGGCAGAAGATGCCATGATGCATGACCAGAGCCTGTATCAAGCACGCATCCCTGAGATTAGCCATGACAGGCCCAATCTGCACAGGAAGGGAACACAGAGCATCTGCATCCCAGGATAGATTCTCATCCAAAGGCACTGAGACCAAGCACTGCTCTGTCATGGGCTGATGGGTAATGTAGGTAACATGGTCCCGTACGGATTTCTCTCTTACTTGACGTCACAGGGTGGATATCCTACCTCAGCACAGACTTCTTCAGACATATGTAGCATCCACAGAACAGTGTGCTACATGCCGTCTTTGAAGACCACATGGTCAAGGAAGAGGTGTGGCAGTGTTTGATGGTGGACACTCTCTAAGCCAGCAGCCTGAGCCAGAACGCAGGACTCGAAATCCCTTGCATTCTGCTGACTCATCTTCTATGCTGCACATATGCAAAACTTTATTGAGGGCTGCTTGCAACTACGGCACTGTTTGATAAACTTAGGGCATGTCTGCTCTAAGATATCTCAGTACCCGGGGTAGCATGTTTACAACTGCTAACGTTTCCTGTGCTTTTATGTGGGTTGGGGGACACAGGGGGTGACTTGCCACTTATAAATACTTGGTATTTATACTCTTAGTAGTGAATATGATCAATTTCATATATTGTATGAAACTCTCAAAATATTAATAAAAAATATTATATTTTAAAAACTATATTGAGAAGTTAAGAGATGCTAGAACCCACCTCAGTTAACTTCAACTCAGCTTCATACTGTATCAGGCCACAGGCAGTTCCCCCACCCCATTCCTGACACCAGAAAATCTGGAGTTCAGTATTAACTTCCACTGAGAGAACAAGATGCACTGAGGCTTGAAACTGAGCCAAGCAAATGCTGGGATCGACAGGCCCTGGAGGGTGGTGGGGTCCCTAAGCACTTCCACATAAGTCCTGAGACCAGTCCCTGCTGACCAATGACAGACTTGTAAAGTAGATGGGTCCAAACTCCAAGATGTGCTCAGAAAACATCTCCGTCCAAAACTGACCTTGAACTCCTGCCTAGGGCAGTGGTCAGCCACTCCAATTCTTCCTGCACTTTGTGGATGGCAGGCGGGAGCAAGTGAGCTTCTAATAAGAGGCATTTAAATTTAGCTAATTTTATGGCTCTCATCTGTAAAATAAAAATGAGAAGAGCATATTTCCTGTGCATAATGCTATGCAAATTAATTAGCTGCGGTTAAACATACGGAAAAATAAAAACGTCAATAAAAGCATTAGCACAGTATAAATCTCCATCCCATTAGCAGAAATTCAATCTTCACTTGGAGGGTCTCTCAGCTCCTTCTCCATTTGCAAATCTTTCTAGTATGTATTTGTCTTCTGTATTTGAAGCCTTGCAGTGAAAAGCTGGCAGCCAGAGAACGGGGAAGAGGACCAGTTGGACACTCCAGGGCTGTGTCTTCAGCAGCCCTTCCCTGACCCGCAGCCTCTCCCTGCAGGTCAGCTGTTTCTGGTGTTCCTCAACCAGCCATGTTGGTCTTCCCATTACTCTTGGTCTCTATCCCAGTGGATCAGAGTGGGGGGGGGGGGTCAATCTGCTCTGAAAACAATATTCTATTCTCTGATACAATTGATCACAAGATAAAGCCTGGGTTGGGGAGCTACGTGCTTCTCAACCTTGCCTCCTTCATGGGGTATGCTGGGTAGCTTTCTTCCTTCAAGGAGAGGAGTAGTGAGAGGAACCAGTGCCCTTACCCATCACTCACTCCCCTCTGCTCCCTCCAATCCTCAAGGCTCTGGGGCTACAGGATTCTATCCAAGGCCCCTACTGAGCCATTGACCCACACTTTGAGGGCCCCTGTTCCTCTCTGGGATGCAGACCACATCTCTTATCTATATGGGCTTCCTGGGATCCAAGGATACTTATCCCCTGTCTGACTGTGTGACTATCCCTTCCCTCAAGACCCTTTCTATGGTCTTCAAACCTCTGAGTTCTTCGGGGCTTCATAAGGGACAGTTTTCCATGTCTGACCAGTCCACAGATCTACAAGTAGAAAACCCCGACCTCACTTTGCGCTCTCATGGCTAATCACTGAGCATGTACCACCAAGGCCAGAACTGGGGGAGTGTAGATTAATTTGAATTGAATCAGTCAAATGATTGATCCTTGGATCTCACTAAGAATGAACAGCACTGCCCTTGGCTAAAACACTTGGTGAAGTACACAGTGGTCTCTGGTACAAGAAGTGTTCAGGATAGAAGAGTCTTTCACTTAATCATGAATGAGTTGTTATATATACATCCAAGTTTGGGGTTTCTGTAGCCACTAACCCCTGTGGGTCTAGAAGCTATTGCCAGTTACCTACTGAGGTGGCCGCCAAGCTGGGACTGCTGGCCCTGCAGCTCCTCTGCTCTTGGATGAATTTTCCCACACTGCAATCCTGGAGTACAGCCACATCGGCAATGAGTTTGTTACTGGGTCACATCTGAGCTCCCAGGGCTTCAGGTGTTGGAAGTCTATATAGTTCCTGTATAGTAATAGGTTCCCCAAGTGTAAATAGGATTCAGAAGCTATGGGGGAGCCAATGAGCTCCTGTGTGTTCAGAAGGTAATGTTGAAAGTTATGTTCCACTTCTTGGGAAGAAAGGAGAATAGCCCTGTGCACACACACCGTGCACACCTTATCACAATGGTCAGACACACACTTGGTGGTAAATGAGGCCCAGAGAATGCTATCACTTCCTGTCCCTACCACATGCATTGTAAGGGAAGTAGGCTGTGTCCACTCCTCACACCTCCTACTCAGGGCAGTAGAACCCCCTTCATGGTCCGGCATGGGGATGGCATTGTTCTCTGCAGCAGGAGCAGCCACAGCAGGCCCTTGCAGGATATCCAACAGCATGCCAGCTATGAAACAGGAAGGAAAGAATATGGCCGGGGTAAAGACGCTGTCACTCTCTGCGTGGGTTGCTTCTTCGATGACAGTACCAAAGACACCATCCCTTTGAGTACAGGCTGTGTTGGGAAAACGCACCGGAGCTGGCAGGCTTCTCCAGCCCAGCCCATCTCCTAGCAGCCTCTGATGTCTTTCCAGCCTGCATCTCCTGCCTGGATGAAACAGATGACTTTCTGGGCTAGCTCCCGTCACAGCAGGCAGGAGCAGCAGTGACTGATTGGCTGAAACACGAGGATTAATGGGTATTTATATTTCATTAAATTTTATGCTCACTGGAGAATAATGTATCACTTGCAGATATTGAAACATATGTCAACCCTATCCACTTACATATAATTCAATTTGACTTAAATGCATTGATCAAATTTTATTAAAGTCCAATATATCTTCCAAAAAAGCCTGCTAATGCCGGGATTGTCCCTTCAGAGTCACTGATGAGAGGGGGTGATTGAGCTCTCATTCCACTTGTGCTGGTGCTATTTTGGGGGGAAAGAAACCGTTGTGGACAGAATACTCATCGCTAAGTGGCCAGGGCTGCCTGAAAAACTTGCAAGTGAGATCATCAGGCAAATTTTTAAGCAGGGGCCCACACTATAATGACTCCAAAGCAGGTCAGATCACAATGTCCAGACCCAAAGGGGAAGAGGTCACTGGAAATGCCTCCTGGAAACAAGCAACCCAGATGCAGGGCTTCCCTGCCTGTCCACGCACACATCTCATGGTGAATTGCATATTGCTGGTGTTGGCCAGAGAGTACACGGATGCTTCTATCAGGGTTACAAGATGTGAGATACCATCACCTTGGTGTGGCTCTAGGATCTACAGTTCCCTACCTGACTCCCTTCCCCTGAGCCTACAAAACAAAAGAAGTACTACTTGCTGTAGCCCCAACAAACCCAGACTGGTGGTGGTAGAAGCAGTGTGTAGTATATGAACTGTACTAGAAATGTAGTAAGATAAACCCAACAGCAAACAGTCATATTCTAATAGATAATTCTTAGTGCCACAAGGGAATACACCTTCTACCTATTGTATGTGTTGGGAGTATATACATGTATTCTTAATAGATTTCAGTGGTAGGTGTTAAAATATTGCTAATTAGGTCCAGGCATGATATCATACCAGATGCCTATAATCCCAGCACTTGAAAGGCTGAGGCAAGAATATCAGTATCACTGTGGGTTTGAGGCTATCCTGGGCTATAGAGTGAAAAAGCACATTGTTGCCTAGATTGATTTGACACAAAGGGGATCTCTGGATATTTCTATAGAAATGCTTCTCATCTGTGGGGAGGGAGCAGCAAGGCAGTAGGAGGTCTCTACCCAGGACCCCTGCAGCGTGCTGCTTGATCACAAGGTCCTGGCCTACAGACTGGGCCCTGCCACATTATATGCAAGGGGAAGGGGCAAATTCTGTCACCAATTAATCATAAAATCACTTAGCATAACTTAGCATAATACTGGGTCAACAGCTACATCAGACTCACCTGTTGTGGGTAAAGCCAGGAACAAACTCTAGGGCTGACCAAAGAGGACTCACCTCTCCCCTACCTTGTCCACTGCATACAATGGGAAGACCAGAATCCATTGGCGGGACTAAAGGCCTGAGCCATTATATATATATATGTGTGTGTGTGTGTGTGTGTGTGTGTGTGTGTGTGTGTGTGTAGATAGATAGATAGATAGATAGATAGATAGATAGATAGATATAGATATAGATATATAGATGGGAACATGCTGAAGCAAAGGACAATTGAAGAGGGTAGCTGGCATACTCCCAAGGCAGTGGTTCACGCCTCTCTTTAGTCCCCAATGCCTGACCTCTGGCTCTGTTGTAGGTGCCAAGTACAAAGGAAGCTCTAAGCCCTTTGCCTGCTTTGACTCAGTGGTCAGCATGTTATTTCTTCCATGTCCATTATGGGAAGGGGAAGTGCACACTGCTCCCCAGACTGCCTACCCTTTACTGAAGGGTGGAAGTTATCAAGGGAGACCCTGTCTAGCTTCTGGCTGTGCTTCTGCGCATCGGTCTTTGCCTGATTCTGTGTTTTCTGAACAATTCTTTGGTCTCCCCCATACTTCTTCTGCTAATAACCCAGATTTCCTGACTCTTGTCATTGCCCTTCAAGATCCCAGAGTAGCCACACCATCCCCACCTATAGACATCTCCCTTCTCCTACCTGTGACTCCCTGGACTTTGAACCACTTAGGGTTACAGCTTCTACATCACTTGGTCACTAAGATTTGGTTAAGGTGAGGTCACCATCCTTTTTTCTTTTTTCTTTTTTCTTTTTTTTTTTTTTTTTTTTTTTGGTTTTTCGAGACAGGGTTTCTCTGCAGCTTTTTTAGAGCCTGTCCTGGAACTAGCTCTTGTAGACCAGGCTGGCCTCGAACTCAGAGATCCGCCTGCCGAGGTCACCATCCTTACTGGGCAGGGTTTGCACAGCTCACTGAGGGACCCAAGGGTATACACCATTTAGGTGTCGGGGTCTCCTAACCATTTATGGACAAGAACCTTTCATATCTCTTAGGTGTTAGGAGTACAAGATGCCTAGACTGAAATCTAGAATTTCCTGGTACTGGGGAACCCTGAGAACACCACCACCGAGCCCAGGTTCATGAGGTATCACTCAGCTTTCCCTCTTGGAGAGTAGGTAGGATATGGGGAACAAAAGTCAACAGGAAAAAAAGAAAATGACCAAACAAAAGCTACTTGAGAACAAGTCAGTCCTGTTTATTCTTTTCAGTTGGCTTCACCACCAACCACCAAACCAAACAGTGCAGATGCCCTGCTCAGCAAGCCCTTGAGATGATAAATTATTATAGGATAGATGAGGGACAATGGATGGCTAGATGGCAATACGAATGGATAGGTAGGGGAATTGATGGAAGGAAGGAGAAATGGAAGAAGATGAATCGATGATGGAAGAGTGGAAGGACTGTAGATGGCTGGATAGGGGCTATGGATGGATAGATAGAGAGATGGGAGATAACAGATGGATGGGTGGGTGGATGGGTGGATGGGTGGATGGATGGATGGATGGATGGATGGATGGATGGGTGGGTGGATGGGTGGATGGGTGGATGGGTGGATGGATGGGTGGATGGATGGGTGGATGGATGGATGGATGGGTGGGTGGATGGATGGGTGGATGGATGGATGGATGGATGGATGGGTGGGTGGATGGATGGATGGATGGGTGGGTGGATGGATGGGTGGATGGATGGATGGATGGGTTGGGTGGGTGGATGGGTGGATGGATGGATGGAATGGGTGGATGGGTGGGTGGATGGGTGGATGGATGGATGGATGGATGGATGGGTGGATGGGTGGATGGATGGATGGATGGGTGGATGGGTGGATGGGTGGATGGGTGGATGGATGGATGGATGGATGGATGGGTGGATGGATGGGTGGATGGATGGGTGGGTGGATGGGTGGATGGATGGGTGGATGGGTGGGTGGATGGGTGGGTGGATGGGTGGGTGGATGGATGGATGGGTGGATGGATGGATGGGTGGATGAGTGGGTGGATGGGTGGGTGGATGAGTGGGTGGATGGGTGGATGGATGGATGGGTGGGTGGGTGGGAAGAAGGGTGAACGGGGGATGGGTGGATGGAGAGAAGAAAGACGAGGCAGGGCGGATCTGAGCAAGAATGAATGAGTAGACAGACAGATTTGATAAAGGATTATGAATGGAAGAACAGGTAGATAAGTGGATAGATGAATGGATGAATAGTTGGATGGATGGACGGATGGATGAGCAGTGGAGAATATAACACTATGTGAAGACACTGAATATAATCTCATTTTACTCTGTGACACATGGAGGACAATAAGATCCTGACCTATTGTCAGGAGGGGAGGGATTGTTGAGGGTGTCAGGAAGGATGCTGGATGCCTCAACTCTGTTCAGAGAAAAGCTATCAGTGCACATGGCTAGGTAGGAGAAAGGGAAGGTGTGTGAGTTGGGTCACACAACAGACTCCAAAATGACGAGGTGGCCACATTTCTGTGCTTTTCCTTATCTCATTATTCAAAGTAACTCCAAGCCTAGTGCTAAAGCACTGCCGGGTGATGCTGAGTGTGGGAAGGCTGCAGCAGGTCTGGGAAAGGAATCCTGTCAGCTGGCGTCTTTGATTCTGAGTGGTCACAATGTTCATCTCTGCTAAGCACCAGTGAACCAGTGCTGATAATAAATAAGGCCTTCATGTAGAAAGATGCAGGAAGGCAGTTCACGTGTTGATGGGTTCACGCAACGAAACCCAAATGCTTGTGCGGGACTAGTCCGAATGCTCCCAGGAGCTGGGGCTCAATGTTCTCTGACTGCAGGACACAATCTGAGTGCACAAGAGGGTTCTGGACTTGTTTAAACCTGGTCTATGGATGACAGCCCCCAAATCCGTGGTGCATGAGATGTCATGCCAGCGGTCCTCAAACTTGGCACATATTCAACTAACTGGAAATCTTTATAAAAAGAAAAAGAAAAAGTCCCCAACTCCTGCAGTGGTCACTTCCCCACTTGGGAGAGTCTGTCTGGTGCAGATCATCCGTCTTTAGGAGGGTCTCTGGCTCATGTACCATATCCAGGTCAACGGGATGCCAGCTAGGAGTTTTCTGTGGAAAAAGAACCAAAATCATTGTGCTCTAAAATTGGACAAAAGCCCCCACTTAATTCAAAGGAGCTCTGTGTTACCCTTAGCCCCATATCAAAAGCGCTACCCAGAGTTCCAAGTGTTTGGCCAGCCAGTGCTATGCTATGTGGCCAGCACATAGGAGTGCTACGGCTATGAGCTGGTCTCTTGGGTTCCCCTTTCTCACCAGTCCTATGTGAGTCCTATGAGTCACTATGTGACCTCAACAGTTTGCACACCCTGGTGGTGGTGTGGCCTCCTTGTCTATATGGCACTAACCGTCCACTGTCCATTAAGTCCTCTTGAGACTCAGAGAGCCCAAGTGTGTGATTTGCTTAGCAACAAGTCTTGCAGGCTTTCCCTGAATATTGATGGAGCTGATCAATACTTTTCCTTTGCCTGAGTTTGAACTGTTGAAAGAGATGGAGAAGAGTGATGGAGGCTGGAATTCAGCCTCTCTGGATAGAGCTGACAGAAAATGCTAAGTGAGGCAGGCTGCAGCCACAAGCTTCGTCATGTGAGCCTGAAATAAGGTAGCTGTCCCTACTCCTCCTCGGGCTGGAAAAGCTCATAATTAAGGCCGGACAACCTTAGTGGATCTGGATGGAAGCCTCCCTTGCCTACCTGTGTTCTATCCCAAACTACATCTAGCCTTGTTGCCACATCCAGACTCAGAGATGGACGGGTTTATGAAGGTCCTCCAATAATAAAAAACCCAAATCAATGAGGAAACCCCTGGAGAATGCAGAAGTCTGTATATTGAGAATTACATTTATTCTCTGAGTCTCTGGAGAGGCAGCCAGAGCTTGGAACGGTCTTAGTCCCTGTGTTCTGAGCCATTTGCAGAGCGACTGCAGTCTCTGCAGGCCTCTGGGGGTGTTGCAGATAGAGCAGAATCCACCATGCACCTCCTTCTCTGAAGAGCTGCCAAAACCCCGACTAGCCTATCTCAGGCTCTGCACCCAACACGAGCAGAACACTCTGGGTGCCACAGTCCCCTCAGAAACGTATGTAATGTAGACATTAGAGTCAGTCAAGGCCAACTCAGGGGCCCCAGATTCATGGTCAATTGACTGGCGTCTATGACGGCAGGTGAGGGCTCAATCATGATCTTTATTGCTGTGAGGAGCCAGCCAGGCCTTGGCTTTCCCTGTCTGGTGGGAAATGGCCTGGCTTGCTTCACTTCCTACCAAGATCTAGGACCCTGCAGGGCCATCTGACCCCGAGGAGCTCCTGCTGGAGGCTGCTCTCCCTGCTGTCAGCTCACCCCGAGCCTCTCATCGCCATTCCTACCCCAGCTCTGAGGAAATGGCCGTGTGAGGCTGTAGAACATTTCAGTTCTGACCATGGGGGTTGATTCACTGATGTCGAGGAGGGACATTCTGCCTTTTCCTTCCCAACCCTGGGAAGACGAACTCAAAGAATCCCTGCTGCAGGGTTCATTGCTATCCAGGAGGGATGCGTTTGCACTTCCCTGCTGTTTCCCCGAACAATTTGCATCTGAAGCTCCCCTGATGTAGGCTGTGACATCATGAGTAGGAGCCCAAATTCACAGCAAAGTGTGGCTGTGCCTGACATCACCCAAGATCTTATGTACTTTATTAACCGGCTTACCGAAGGCTTCTTCCAGGATCACTCGACTTACTGGAACCACGTGCCCTGATCCTCCAGGGGGATACGGGAGTGAGATTCCCCAAAAAACGCTGCACTCAGTTCTGTGTCCTGGTCCTGGAGCTTTGATGTAACGGTTTGATTTAATGCACCTGTCCTGAGTTTATTTACATACACAGGAACATGAATTCCTTCCTGAGGTGCTGGTCAGAAATGACACAGACAAGGGGCCCAGAAAGAGAACCCCTTGGCTGTGGCCTCCCGCCATCCCAAGTGGGGGTAGCATATGGTACAGCAGCTGGGGACCAGCGTGGAGCTCCGGATAACGAGGCCCCTTTGAATCATTAAGTAGCCTCACAAAGGAGTCCTTCTACCACTCTGTGCTGTATTTAAGCCTGTGAGTCAATTAATACTTAAAAGGCGTAGTGGGCCTCAGCTATAGGCAATCAGAAGGTATAACTGAATGAGTCCCAAAGTCAGGGTGACCTGGTTGGGAAAGCAAAGTCTCGGAGCCACCCCCATGGTCAAGCCAGATAGCTTCTGCCCAACAAAGCCGGGGAATGTTTCTCTTCACACAGCCAAGGGACCAAATACACAGAGCCCAGCCTGGGGCTCTAGAGACTTGGGTGGTAATAAAACAGTCCACGTCATAGGATGCTCGTGATCCATCTGAAAGCACAGGCAGAAAGAGAGCACTGGTGATGATGGTTAGGAAGAACAGGGTATCATGTGCAGGGCCCAGTTGTTCCTTCACATAGCAGGCAGAATCATGCAGCTAAGGTTGATTCTTTTGGAGTGGACAGAAGCATGGGTAGTGCCAAGCTCTTCCTAACCTCCGCCACAATCACAGGACACAGGGATCAGGTGTGAAGTGAGTGCTTTGACTTGCATGGAGTGAGCCTGGCTGAGAATATATCTTGTACACCTGCAGCCTCCCTCCAGCTCTACTGGCTGAGACCAAGGTCTTTGCACCCACCACAGGCAGTTTTTGTGTTACACCCTCATTACTGCCAGTATCAATGGTTGGGTTTCAGCCAAATATCTGCCAGGCTTATGTAAGGACCAGAGGTGTGGCCTGCCCCCTTTCCTCTTAGTTCCCATACTCTTCTCAAAATCATGGTCCCACAACCACAGTTCACATCACAGCCAACCCATATACAAGCATACACACTCACGTGCACAAGGACATATCTACTCACAAGTGCACACACTCACATGCGTGGGGACATACCTACATACTCACACACACATGCACAAACACATAATCCCCACACACATAAGCACACACACATGCACAGGCACACACACACGCACACACTCAGTTGCACAGAAACACACCTACATACTCACATGAACAGACACAGACACCCACACACAAACAAGTACACAATCACATGTGCAAGCACATAACCCCCAAACACACAAGCACACACATGCACATGCATGGGGATGTACCTACACAGACACACATACACAAACATATGCACAGGCACATATACACATGCACAAGCACATACTCTCCCACACACTACTTTACACACAAACACACACACACTCACATGCACAGGAACATACCCACAGACACACACACAGAGATACACACCCACACACATACAGAAGTACACACTCATATGCACGGGCACAGACACGCACACCAGTCATGTGCACAGACATATACCCCATGCACACACATGAACATTCACACGCACATGCAGAAAAGGAACACTAGAAGCCACAGGGGATGCTTCTTCTCACTGCGGATGTTTTGCAGTTGGGCTGTTCCTTGATCCTTTTGTTAGTCTGACTTTAAGCAAACCAGCAGCAGGGCCCAGGAAGGGCAAAGGCTTTGGAGTTTGTCCACTTCATCAGGCTATCTCAGGAATGGTCCCCTGGGAGGGGGCATTCTGAGCAGCAGTCTGAAGGGCTGCTCTTCCTTGATGGCCATGTGAAGAACCCACGTGCAGCCCAGCCTAGACTCAGGGCTGGTTCCTTGCACTGTCCTAATACTACGGCTGCCATTTTGAAGTACTGAGTCCCTCCCACCTCAGTTCTGGGACAGCCTGGCATCCAGCTTCCTACTGCTCTGGCTAAACTTCCCAGGGACAAACTGAGCTAATGACCATATTCATAATTCAAAATGTCTGTGCAGGGGCAGAGCTAGTTGAGCTGGGTGGTCCTGTCCCCAGCACATCTACAGAGGACACTCCGAGGTCAGCTGGCAAGCAACTCGTCTGGATCCCAGGATACTGCCATTCACATGACTAGTTTAGCAGGCCGGTGGGAAACTCATTTGACCAGAGCACACGTGTGAACCCGGGGTGGCCGGCCTCTAAACCACTGTATTCCCACTGCTGGTGCATGCCTTTAATCCCAGCACTCAGAAGGCAGAGGCAGGCAGATTTCTGAGTTTCAGACCAGCTTAATCTCAGAGAGAGTCCCAGGACACATAGAAATCTCATCTCAGAAAACAAAACAAAGAAACAAAAAAATAAAAACACTGGATTTCCAGCATGCA
This sequence comes from Arvicola amphibius, assembly GCF_903992535.2. NCBI lineage: Eukaryota > Metazoa > Chordata > Mammalia > Rodentia > Cricetidae > Arvicola > Arvicola amphibius. The sequence continues at coordinate 1,464,075 of NC_052049.1, forward strand.
GCCTGATGAAGGGAAGAATATGGGATATAATCTTTGAGAGTCTCCTTCCAGAGCCTACCCAGACCTACCTTCTTAGGGACCAACCTGGGAAATTTTTCCCACCTCACAGATACAGCCTGTAGATTCTTGTGGGATCTTCTAGGGTACCCACTATCTCTTTCGAAATAGGACAGAGTCACGGTAGTGACGGCACTAGCTGAGTTATGACACACAGTGTGACCACTGTAGTTATGAAAGCAGTCAGGACTCTTGCTATTCTGAATAGTTTGGCTGTGGATGCCAGGAATTTTCATAAACTAGAAAAGTAATCGATGAGTTCACTATCAAGTTTTTACAAGCTTGGTACAGACATAAACCCTGAGGCAGGAGGCTAACCTCAATGGGCACAAGTCTGAACCTTAGAGACCAGGTAAAACCCAAGACAAAATTTATTGTATTTATTGTGGTTCTGGATTTAGTGCTGACTAAAGGAGGAACCCAGACATGGTGTGGGCTATATATGTATATATAATGCAGGTCATTTTGTGTATGTAGTAGGCTGTGTGTGTTGAGGGCTTTATTGTGTAGTGTGGGTCCCAGTCTGTGCTACAGGCTGTGGGGTGTTGTGAAGTTGGTGGTGTATGGCCTGTTTCCATCTTTTAAAGCTCAGAGGTTCACAGGGCACTGTCAGCCAGGTGTGCCAGGCAGGTGTCTAGTGATTTCCTGGCTCTTGCCTTACCATAATTAGGACACGCGCATGCAGCTGCTTTCTGTAAACCCTGGTTCCAAGTGAGTTCACTTTAGTTAGAAACGACTTTGAGAAACAATGAGAGAGGCAGGAGAGACTCCCGTGAACACACTCCGTTTTGTTTGTTTTACATTTTCAAAACAACAGAGGGCAGGAGTCTCAAACTGATCCTAGAGGCTCCAGAGCAACTCCCTCTTAATCTGAGAATGTTTTCCTATCAGTCGCGCATTCACCAAGCTCTGAGGAGCCGTGTTTTTGGCAGGATCCCCAACGTCATTTGCAATATTGTATTGCACAAAGGTTTGTAGATTTTGCACAACAAAGTGAATTAATGTCTGATTATTCCCAAACCTTACGAATTGCTTCTTTTTAGTTTTTTGTTTGCTTGGTTGTCTGCTTTGTTTTGTTTTGCTCAAAGTGGGGGCAGTTCTGTGGGTTGTTTTACTCTGTCTCTACAAATACAGACAAGTGGACAGACAGATAGTAAATCTAAACCTAAGTAAGAGTTATTACCCATTATATAATGTCAAGTGCATTTGGATGTGACAAAATTGGGTTGTACCCTCCACTGAGACAATTGGTGGTAAGGAATGAATAGTGTGGGCTGGCTTGGCTTCCACACTGGTTACATGGTGACCCTGTGTTCTGTCTCAGAGTTCTCCACACACACGGAGACTAAACTTCTTCCCACTGCGCAGAGTGCAATCCTATGACTCAGGGTTCTGACACCCCCCACTTACTAAACCTAGCCTGGAGGGTGGAGGAAAGCAGACCTGCCTCAGAGAGTGGCCAATCTTAAGTCAGGGCCCTGCATAGCTGTGCCTGCAGTTGAAGAAGGGCCCAGGCAAGAAAGAAGCCATGCTGTGTGTGTTCTCCCTTCTGCTTCCCTCCCCAGGTGGAGTGCCACTGGGATCGGTGACAAACTGGTGGCTGTGGGGTCTGTGCCCTATGGTGCTGCTCCCTGGCCAGGGGGTCACCCACCTTTGGGACTTTAGAGTGTGACATCTTTAAAACCCCCAGACTCTGTTCAAGGTCCCCCACCGAGGACTGATGCCCTAAATGAACCTCACCGTGTATTCTTACACCTGGAACTAAGATCACACCTTGTAATGTGTGCTTTCTGTAAACGCGGGAATCAAAGTTTTTTGTTTTTGTTTTTTTTCCTCCGAATCTCCCTTTCTGCCCTTTCCCAGAAAAGGGAAGCATTAGCCTGCACTGATGCTGCCTGGGATGACTGGCTATTGTTGGTGAGAATGAGGCATCTTCTAGCCTGTTCTTAGCAGAGTTCACATTGCACCTGTTCCTGACGTGCGTGGGCTCCTTGAAAGGCCCCCGCGTCCCTCTTCTGTGAACCCCGGAGACTATTCCATAACAACACCTTGCCAGCTGTCGCAGCTACAAACTACCTGGATATTTAGATACCGGAGTATCTAATAGGACACTATCAATCTTTTATAGAGAGAGAATACATAAATTATAAACAAATATGTCCTTTGGTCTGGTCGAACAGCACGACGATCAAAGACACACAATGGCAATGCATTTGCTTCCGCGGGCGCCGTCTTCCCCAGCTCGCGGCTGCGCTGATGGACAGCCGGGGAGCTGTCGGCTTTTGTTCATTTGTCACAGGACACTTACCTCCTGTGGTTTTAAGTAATCAATACGGGAGCCGAAATCACCTACTGCTACGTCCGCTACCTCCTATTTTGTCCACTCATAAATAATGGATCGCTGCACAACATCAAGTCTACAATTTCGATTGCATTTGCTAATCATTGATCAATAATTCAGAAGCTGCGCCTCCTTCAAGGGCCCCCGCTCTCCTACAGCATCTGGCACTGGCTGACAGCGAGCGAGAGAGTCCCTTATCACAAAGAGCAGCCTAGAAAAACAACTTGTTTAAAGTCGCTCCTGTACCTTCCTCTTCGTATTTCTGATGAGGGCGACTGTTTCCTTCCTCCGGCTTCCGAGGCTTTAATGACTGGCACTAGGACCCCACAGTGTCCTGTGTGCTGGGTCAGGGAAGGCCTCTTTCTGTTTGGTTTTATGTGTCTGTCTGGGGGTGCATCCCGTCTCATGGGGGCAGGGAATATGTTTTGTCCACATTGTGTGACCCTGTGGCTGTGGAGGCAAAGCTGAGACAGCGTGCTCCGTGCTTCTCTCAGACTCACAGGTACACACCACAGATTCATAAAAGACTCTGCCCCGAGCAAAACTCTCTTTGGTAGGATGCTCTTCAGGGCCTGGCTCCTTCAGGGTCCATACTCGGCTTTCCTTCTGTTAGTTTTAAGGTATGCTTCATCCAGTTTGTGGTGCCAAGCTAAGCAAAGTTAAGCAATGATAATGTGTTCACAAAGCACCCTGCCTTTGGATGGAAGGTATCCTTTTATCTCAGCCTCTTTCAGGGCAACAAGGTGGAGCCCTGCCCCCTTGCACAAGCCTTTGGCTGGATGCTGGTCCTGATGCAGATGTGGGAGGATGGTAGCAGGGAGGAGGAGCAGGGTGCAGGCGAAAGCAGTCCGGAGCTGGGGTTTCTGAGAAGCCATCTCCACAAAAGGCAGGATGCTGTAGAAGTTGCCTGGCCTGCGCACAACCCACTGCCCCCCTTGGAAGGAGCAAAAGGGCAAGGGGAGAGCCTTTGTGGGCTCCCAGGGCTCAAGCTGCCTCCTTCCCTACTTGCTGGATGCTCTCCCGCAGCCTGCTTTCTATAGATGCCTGGCCTCGCCCATTGTCACCGCCCCGCAGGAGGGCAGCAGCCAGGAGGCTCTCAATAACTTTAACTTTCAAAAAGTGGGAAAAAAGAGCAGCGGGGAAGGGCCAGAGAAGAGGGCAGAAGGAAAAGGTTTAAGACAATCTGTGGCCAGGAGTGAAGCCGGCAGGGCAGGCAGAGTGGGTTGAAGGGAGGGAGGCAAAACTTTCCCTTTAAAGGGAAAAAGAAAAGGAGAGAATGGGAAAGGGCTTTTAAATCTCTTGTAAACTTATGAGAATGAGGGGAAGTAAAGACCTAAGAAAAGGCAACTGTCACCCAAGGACACGGTCAGCTAGAGCAGCCCTGGCCCCGCTGCCCGCCTTTCTTGCCAGGATACCGCCGTTTCTACAGGGTCAGGTGAGCATCCTACCTCTCCTCCTATTTCAGGTTTTAATCCTGCAGGTGACCCAAGTAGCCTCTGAAAGACAGGCTACAGGTAAACTGAGGCAAGGACAACCATGAACCAGAGCTGAAACAGAGAAGTATGAGCAGGTGCCCTGAAAGTGGGGCACACACCTTTCCCCAACGCAGACCACACACCCCAAATCCCTAGCACAGGATCCAAGAACCCACACAGTAGGCCTGATGAAGAACCCGATATAGGTGATGCCAGCACACATACGCTGAAGTCACTCTGGTTTGCTAACCACTGCAGGATACGTGGCTCACTCTCCTGGCCTCCCACACTCCTCCAACCAGCCCGCCAGCCAGACCTAAAGTTCCATCCTAAGTATTTTGCAAAGTCTTCAAACAGTATCAATTCATGGTCCAGCTCCCTTCATAAACAAAGCCTTCATACCTGGACCGTGGCCCTCCAAACCAAAGAGTACCCTAACATTGACTCCTGCCATCAGAGATTGTTATCAACAAGTGAGACCATGGGTTGACCTGAGATGCAGGACTGGAGCCCAGTGTTTCTCTAGAGTGGTTCCTGGTGACACCGGCTCTCTGAGAGGAGGTGACTGATGACATAGCATCTAGAAAATGGGAATCAAGAGCATTTCTCTTCTGGCTCAGGTCTCTGTGGTCTGCTGGTCACAGAAGACAATAATCCTCTAGTAAATCAGTCACTTCATTTATTTCTGTAACAAAATGCCCAGCAGGAACAACTTCAGATAAAATGGTTTGTCCAGGATACAGTCCACTGTGGTGGGAAGGCAGTGAGAGCAGGGGTGTGAGGCAGCTGATCACATCTGTATCTGAAGTCAGGATGGAGAGAGAGGGAAACATGAATTCTGGTGATCAGCTTGCTTTCTCCTCTTTTCCATTTTCAGTCTGGGATCCTCATGCCTGGGATAGCACCACCCATGTTCCAAGTCTCTGGGAATGTCTTCGAAGATTCCCCTGAAGGTATGTCTCACTGGGGACTCAAGTCCAGTCAACCTTAGGTTGACTGGCCTATGGAGCCATACCTGTAGACACTGTGATTATTATCTTAGAGAGGGTGGAGCCCCTCTGAGGGAGCTGTTCATGGATGTACATATGTTTGTCTGCTGGGAGTGGCTCTCAGACCCCTGTGTCTATACTGACCATGTGGTGGTTTGATTGGGAATGGTAGCATAGGCTCATATGTTTGAATACTTGGTCCCTAGTTAGTGGGAAGGATTGTTTGAGAAGGATGTGGTGGGTATGGTCTTGTTGGGGAAGGTGTGTCACTGGGCATGGGCGGTGAGGTTTCAAAGGACTCATACCATTCATAGGATCTCTCTCTCTGCCTCCTCGCCATTCCTGTTACTGTTCCTTTGTTTCACCAGTATGGACTCTAACCTTCAGAAACATTAAATCCCAAATTAAATGTTTTCTTTTATAAGCTGCCTAGGTCATGGTATTTTACCCACAGCAAGAGGAAAGTAACTAAGATCCAGTGCCAAGCACTGAACTAATGCAATCCTGGTCAGGCAGTTCTGTGGCTGACAAAGCTGTCAGCATCTCTGTGTCTGGCCAGGACCAACCTCAGGGTGAATTCCATCAGTGCTTGATTCTGCATCTCCTATCCCAGAGCCTCTGCTGGTACCCAGGGGTTAAAACACTGACTTCTTGATTCTGAGTATGTTCAACATGCCCTGAAGTCCACGTCAGCCTGGTCTGGAACCCAGGAACCACAAGGAGTGGTCTGGAGCCCTGGATTCCGAATGGGTCTGCATGGTGTCAGCCTTCTCTATGTCTCTTTCATTGGGAGAGTCAGGAGACTTTCTGTGTCTGGGAGGAATGCAAGTGAGGTCTTGTGCGTTTGACCACTTGTCCCCTAAACATGTATCCGTGGAAACTAAATGCCTTAACTATTTTCCATGGTGATTGCAGAGAGGGCACAGTAAGTACCCTAAGAAGTCCCTATAGGGCCAGACTTCTTTTTCCTCTCTTAGTGCATCTCGAAACCCAGACAATGAAGGTCTGAGCTCTGTATAAGACAAGCTCTGTTGTGGCCTTAGCATCCTTCGTGGTTCTCCAGCATCAGCATCCTTATCCATCCTCTGGCCCCCATTAGATTCTAGCCTCTCTCCTCTTTCCCCACGAGGCTTGGTCCTCCCATTTTTCTTGCTACATTTCACCTACAGCTCAAGACTGCTTCCTGCTCTGGGTATGGAGTGCAAAGCTTTAAGTATGGAGACTGATGGATTTAGGGAGCCCCACAAGGTCCCTGGACAGTAACCGCCTGCTGTGCCAACTTCATAGTGCTGGATTCCTGTAGCTCAATTAATAAAAATCCAGAGACAGAAACAGGGGTTCAACCTGAAGGTCAGAAAAACAGAACAGCCAGCCACTGGCTCTTACCTCTACCTCAGTCCAAAACGGCGATCCTGCCTCCAGGAATCTCAGAAGGAGACTGTGTGTGAGAGCTGTCTCCTCTCTCTAGGGCTGGGCTTGAAGGCGTGCACCACTACCACCTGGTTTCTGTGGCAAACTAGTGTGGCTGCTGGGATTAAAGGTGTGTGTCACCACTGCCTGGTCTGTAAGGCTGGCTAGTGCAGCTGTTTTACTCTCTGAACTTCAGGCAGGCTTTATTTATTAAAATACAAATGAAATGTCACTGCAGATTCTACCCCCTTTACAAGTGAGATCTCCGTGATGCCACTTCTTTCCCGTCTCCACCGGCATTCTGGGCCAGCTCAGCCTCCCTGTGATCTGATGTGGGCACACTGTGCTTCCTCCTCTTGACTTTGCTAAGTTCTCTGAGTTGCCCACTTTACTGCGATCATGCATGTGTACAGGCACAGAGGAAGCTCTGTCACGCGCATGACGTTTTGCTGTGACAATGTCACCTTATTTACAGACAGGAGCGAAGTCTGGCTCTGCCCCCTGCTTCTGGCAGCCAATATGTCCCGCAGGCTGTATCAGTCTGGCCCGGGGACCCAGAACCAGAAGAGGAAGTGCCCTGGGTTCCCTGAAGATTTAAACTAAGTTTTTCAGGGGAGCTCAGATTATGTAGTGCTAAATGTCTTTTGTCAGCCTAAATTGAAATGATTGGCTTAGTTCACTGTGTGCTTGCTCTTTTCATCCCACTACAGTGTTTAGGACAAAAAACAGAAGCAACACACCCCACTGTCGGCCTCCAATGTTTTCTCAGAAAACAAAGGAACGTGGATAAGGCACCCTCTGCCTCTCCCTCTTGAAGTATCACCATGTACAAAAGCTTTTATTTTTATTATGCTGAGATATAGAAGACCATTTTCATGCAACTTGATACAGGACCTTGGGTCTATCTCACCCACCCTCCTCCTCCTCTGCAGTTACCACCGAGTCACCTGCTAGTCAGTCTTACTTTCATGCCACCATAAATCATGTCATCATATAAATATGTGATTTTAGTATGTCTATAAAAATCTAGTTCCCGCAGACGAGAAAAAAAAAACATTTGCCTCTCTGAGACTGACTTTTAGTTAACTTCATATGCTTACCTCCCGTCTCATACCTCTTCCTTCAGACAGAGCTTCCTTCTCTGTTACGGCTGGAGAGAAACTTACCGGGCATATGAACCACACATTCTCCATCAGCTCCCCTGATGCCTGGTTGATTCCACAGCTTACGTGTTGTGTATAGAGCTACTGTGAGCACTGGCGTGTGGTGTCTCTGTGACAGGCGCTTTGGCGAATACTATGGATGCTTTCTCTGGGGCAGCTGTGGTGTAGGTTGACTTTTGGAGGAATCTCCATGCTGGCTAGACTCATTGGCATTCCTACCAGCAATGTATACAGGGTTCCCTCTGGCTCACGTTCTGTTTTTCTGATCAGGACGAGATACAGTCTCAATCACGTGCTTATAAGCCTTCTGTCTTCCATCTTTCAGAAGTGTCGGCTCATTTCCTTGGACCATTTATTGATTGAGGGGTAGAGAAAACACTTCAAGATATTGGGACAGGCCAGCACTTTCTGAATAGGGACTCCAGTTGCTGGAAAAATACCATCAACATCTGGTAAATCGGGCTTGCCAAGTTCAAATGCTTCTGTACAGAAAAGAAGACAATAAGGAGAAAGCTGTTGCTAAATTAACATCTAAAGGAGAACCTGACTTAGAAAATTATAATAAAATAAATTTTTTAAATGAACAAAAAGAAAAAGCAAACAAGGGTTGTCTGGGGAAGCCCAAGATGAGCCCCTACTGAAGGTTCTTATTTGCTGCCCACCTGGCTACTGAGGCAAGTTCTCTCACTGGCCAGAACTCACCAAGGTGACTAGTTTGGCTGTCCATTGATCCTCAGGGATCCACCTGCTTCTTTCCCATCAGAGCCAGGCTTGCAAGCACACGCCAACAGGCCTAGATATTTCGTAAGGACCCTGGGCCTAGAGCTCAGGTCCTCATGCTTACACAGCAAGCCCTTACCAGCTGAGTGAGCACCCAGCTCTTCCATCTGTTTGTTTGAAGGATGGAGTTGCTCTTGTGGTCTCACTGAGTTCCCAGTGGATGTTGCTGATCTGGGAAGAAAGCTTCAGCACTGAGGACAAATACGCACAGATTTGACATAGCAAGATATGACCTGAAAAGGTCGGGACTGAGAAGTTATCCTAAGCATCTCACAGAACCAAATGCCTCTCACGTGTTGGCATGTTGTAAGAGGGCTACCCGTTTGTTTTCCAGCTGCCTGGCAGCTCAGACCCCAAATAATCACACAGAAACTATATTATTTAAAACACTGCTTGGCCTATTAGCTCTAACTTCTTATTGGCTAGCTCTTACATCTTAATTTAACCCATTTCCATTATTCTGTGTATCACCAGGAGGCTGTGACTTATTGGGTAATGTTCCAGCGTCTGTCTCCGGGGGGCCTACCTGGCTTCTCCCTGACTCTACCTCCTTTCTCCCAGCATTCAGTTTCCCCACCTACCTAAGTTCTGCCCTAAGAACTGGCAGAGCCAGTTTTCTTTATTAACCAATAGTATTCACAGCATACAGAGTGGAATACCACATCACCAGCATACTTTGAAGTTGATCAGCCCGGGGCCTTCAGAGAGTAAAGAATCCTGAGGAGAGGCACTAAATTTGAAGTTGGTCAGCCATGGGCCTTCAGAGAGTATAGAGTCCTGAGGAGAGGCACTAAAATGGAGGCCCAAGGTGAGCCTGGAATGGCCCCTATAGAAAGGACAATCAGAGGTATCTATCTTTGGCCAGTTGTGCCTTCTGGGATTTTCTAGATGTGTCTGAAGTGAGCTCATTAATTAACTTGCCGTAGGCATCTGTAACACCCACGATGTACCAAAGGGCTCAAGACAGCAGCCACTGGAAATGAATAGAAAGGGGGGAAATCAGTAAATTCAAGAGACATGAGAACCCTCCCACTGTGTTTATCACTTGCACCTCATTGTTGGGACGTTGGGAGGCTCCTAAGTAGGTGTGAGTGACTCCTCTAACTTTTCCAGTCTAAACCAGAAAATAGAAGAAGTCCTGTATCCATGGGCTCATTGACAATGCTTCATTTTAATGTTTAACTCGATTACTTGTATCCAGAGGTCTGTATATGGGCATCTCCAGGGCGGGGGGAAACAAAAGCGATGCCCCTCATTCACTGGTGATGTCCCCCCCATGTCTTGGTAATTAAACTAGACGCTAATGGAAGACTTCGCTTCGTTTCGCTTTGGTCTTTTCCTGTTTTAGCAGAACTAGTGATCCCATGTGCAGGACGGCTACACTTCAGTGATATTTATTGGGCACGATTCAAGTCTCATAACACGCCGTTCTTGTGAGCGGAGTTAAGTGATCGTTCAGCGTTTGGAAAGTTGTATGTCTGTCACCACCCTCTAATTTGAGAACACCTCTTTTCCTCCCAGCTGTGGTTTGAATGAGTGTTATCCACCCCCCCCCCCATAGAATTGGGCATTTGATTAGGTGCTGGCAAGCTGGGAAAAGTTCATCTGCTTTGAGAGAAGTTGGCTCCCTGGGATTAAGTTACTATGTAAAATCAGTTTCTTTGTATCTTTGACGCACCACAAGGTTGGTGGCTTAATGGAGGGTGAGACAGGAGATGAAGTGGTTTGTGCAAATGCATGCTTCTCTGCACTGAGTGTTCGCTGATAGCCTGGAGTAGCTCCACTCTATCCCAACCATTTCCACTTTATGAGCTCCTAGCTGTGATGTCAGAACCATCTAACTCATCCATGAGGTAATTAGCATGGGAACGAAGATGCCTTAGAGCCACTTGAAGTTGGAACTGAGAAAGCTTACCTTGTCCTATTGTGGGCTTGATTGTGTTTTTCTTATGTTTAAGTGATGTGACCTGCCCTGGGGTCATACTCAGCCGAGGTGCAGCCTTTTCAGGGATCCAGGGGTCAGAACAGCATCTGGCTGGGGAGGTCTACAAAAAGCAGCCATGCCCAAGGTCACTAGAAACAGAGGAACTGCTAGGCAGGGTTCTAGTAAGGAGAAGCCATAACTGAAGGGAAGATCTTTGGGTGAAGCAGGCATAGGCCAGCCTCAAGGCTCAACGCAAATGAATTCAGCCATGTCAGGTGACAGTAGAGTTTAGGGCTTGCTCTCGGCACACTCATCCGGCCATTCCTCATTACACACACACACACACACACACACACACACACACACACACACTGTGCACTCTTCCCAGGAAGGGGCAGCACAAATACCTCTAGAGGAGGTTCTCATAGGCTCCATGTTTGTGAGGCTCCATTCCAGACCCAGGTGGAAGTTTATATGTTAGCTAGGGTATGTCTGCCGAGGATAGCAGCTTTGAGGAGGCAGCCGTGGAGACAGACATGGCTAAAGTACAGGAGAATACGGAATATAACAGAGCCACCTAGGAGAGCTCCTTCCAGTGAAAGTCAATCTCTGTTTTATGGCCCTAAGGACTGGCTGCTGTACCTGAGCTCAGTGCCTATTAGGATTTATATTATAGGTGAAAGAAAACACTACCGTTCCTCCAAGAGATGCTCTGTCCACCGTCATTCCATGGGAAGACTTTATTATTATTTATTAAATATAATTTATATAAATTGTATTTTATTTTTATATGCCGTTACATATTATAATTTATGCAAATTATAATGTATTATTTACACCATAATATAATTTATGCAAATTATAATTTACATGCTATTTTATAATTTATATGAATATTATAATTTATATTTATATAATTTAATTTAGCAATGATTTATATAACATAAATATAAATTATTGTTTATTGTTTACTTAAACATGAATAAAGTGTCACTACAGAAGAAAGGTGTCATTTTAAGCTTTGCCTTGAATCTGTCAGTTGTTTCCTGAGATGGACACCAGTGTGGCTGTTGAGTCTGTTTCCTCTTCTTGTCAGAGCATGCGGGGACTATGTAAAGCCACTCTTTCCCATCGGGAGGAAGCAGGGGACCCATGTAGAGGTGCCTTTTCCCAAGAAGGTCAAACTTGGTCTCTTCCATGTTCTAAGACGTGATTCCACATAAAGCCTCCTCCAAGGGCTTCCTTGAGCCAAGGTGAATCCTCCAATTGCCCATTGTAGATCGGCTATGCAGCTGTAAAGAAGAATCAAAATGCCACTTTCTAATTAAAACTCATGAAGGAAAAATTAAATCTTGCCTTTTAATGGTGTCATTTATTGTCATGGATACCAGAGGGGGAGTACTATATTAATGAAAGGCATGAAGGAAATTCCACATTTAGTGGAGGGTTTCTTGGCTCATTCCAACCCTCACTGTATTTGCGCTAGGCCTGAACAGTGCAGGTCTCATTTTGTTCTGAATTATCCACCAGTGATTTCTATTAAAACAGGGAATAAGTGGTCTACAATCTGTTCTTTAGATTTATAAAAAAATTTTCTAAAAATTCAAAAACATTCACCTAAAAGTGTGCTTCTTCAAAGACAGGTTTGTGAGGGAGAATGGCGGCAAGGAGAACCTCAAGTGAGAACTTCTCTCCTGAGCCCCCAGTCTGAGCGTAAATCATGAGGGTGCTTCAAGTCTCCCAGCTCCCAGTGGGAAGCATCTATGTGGATTCACTTGGAATTAAGTTAATTGGGTTCACTGTAAGGTTGTCCTTTCCCCAGTCTTCCTCTGTGCTCCTGGTCACCAGACTGGCGGCCATCGTGTTAGCCCAGACTTTAATTAGCTCTGGCATCCTCTTCATAATGATAAACGCGGAGATGATGAATGGAAATGCAAATGCCAGTGAAGTGGCTCAGCCATCAGCGGGAGCATCGTTAATACCCTTCCCACTGGTGAATCGATCACTGTCGCTCCCGGGTGCTGCGATCCGCGGGGCTCATGGCTGTGAGCCAGGACGCCTTCCTGAGCGCACGCAGGCCGGGCTTGATGGAACCTTCCTTCCCATACGCTTTGACTCATCTTTTGCTGAATATTTGTTTGGCAGCCGGGGTTCCAATATATTTCCAGCTGAGACGATAACTAATTTGGGTCAATAAAGCAAATAGCTAATTTACGGCAAAAATAAACACAATAAGAAGCTCTTCTCTGAGCAGTGACATCTGCAAGAAGGTTGACATATAGATTCAGATGGGTCCTGGCCGTCGGTGAGCTCTCCGCGTTGTACATGGGCAACATCTGATCTTGCAGAAAACGGAGAGTTGCGACTCAAGATGAATAGACACAAAAGCTGCTCCAGTCCCAGCACAGTGGCCTCTGTCCATGTGGTTTTGTGTGACTGAGGTTCCTCTTTTCAACCGGGAGCCCAGAATGGTACCACAAGCCTCCCTACTGATGGTTCAGAGTCTCCTTCCAGGAGCCAAGCACCTGTGAGTCCAGTCTTGGCTCTAGCAATGTTTTAGAGGGGATGTTTTACATTGGTCTTCCGTTGCCATAAAGTCCCAGCACCACGTGTGTGTTCACTGGAGCAGAGGCACTGATAGGGACCACCCCTTGTTACCACATCTCTCCGGCCACGGGTGAGTTTTCTCCTTTTTCCCACACCTCTGTCTGTTCCAAAACTGACACTCAATTGAGAGATCATGTGACATCCTTCAAAGAGCACTGGAGTCTTCAGGTGAACATCCTGACCCCTTCAGGTGGAATGGAGCGCAGCCTGGGTGCCACGCCAAGACCTTCCCTGTCCTTGCCAGAGGAGAGCTGAGTCTCGGTGACGTGACACACTGTTGCTACTCAGACCTGGAGAGGCTTTCTTAAGGATACTTACTTTATAAGTGCAGTCTAGCCCACTTGGGACAGACCATTCTCTGCCTCCAGTCTGCAGTTCAGTGAGTGCAAAGAGAGAGCCCCATCATTTTTTTTCCTGCCCCTCTGCATTGTGGGTGGGCACAGGTCCAACTTCAGAAATAGCCGCTATCACCTGGATACTATTGCTTTGAAGCTAGAGGCTTTATATACGGGTCATGTTTATATTCTTTATCCCACACATCCCTTGCGTGTGGCTTACCCATCCTTTCTGTATGTTCCAAGTGTGGTATGCACTGTCTCTGCTGTCTTCATCCTCAACCTCCCACATGGTTATTATCCTTGGGGCCTTGCTCCATCTCTTGGTCTCATCTCTGCCCGAGTCCATCCTTAACACAACAGCCAGGGGCATCTTGGAAACCTTCACATAGCCATGGAATCCTCATGCCTAAGGTACTCAAAGTCTTCCTTTCCTGAGAACATCCAAAGGTCTGAACTCCAGAACTAGGCACCCCATTTTAGCCCCCCAATCCTGGATGTTTAGCGTGAATGGTGTCACCACATCCCACAAGTGGCTCTTCAACTAGCTTGCAGCTCCTCTTCCAGCCTCTGGGAATACAGTTTATGTGAAGTAGGGATCAAACTTTAAGGGTGATCTTTTCTTTTTTCTTTTCTTTTTTTTTTTTTTTTTTTTTTTTTTTTTTTTTTTTTTTTTTTTTTTTTTGGTTTTTCGAGACAGGGTTTCTCTGCAGCTTTTTTTTAGAGCCTGTCCTGGAACTAGCTCTTGTAGACCAAGCTGGCCTCGAACTCACAGAGATCCGCCTGCCTCTGCCTCCCGAGTGCTGGGATTAAAGGCGTGCGCCACCACCGCCCGGCTTTAAGGGTGATCTTGACTCTGCTTTTAGCCCTGAGCCATAAGAAGCTCAACATCAAGCAGCCTTGATGCTTCCAGACAACTGAGCCACCATCTATAACCATCTTCTGCCGTAGAAGTCCGCCATCTTGGAGAGCTGGCTGTCTGAGCCTGAGTGAATCCATTCTAGCAACAGCTGATGTGATAGACCAAGAGGTACCAGTGCCAACTATTCATCAGAACCAGACCACATCTAGAATGCTGGAAGCTAAAGCTGGGTCACTCCCTTGAGCCACTTAGTTTTGTGGAGAAGCAGGGAGAATAAACACACTAATACTGTCATGTTGGCCAGTGGGGCTAGCTCACTGCCCCACTTTGACTTTTCCTCTTCGTTCTCTCTCTCTGCACAGGACTGAACTTCCACTGAAGATAGGAGGCAATTGCTATTTTCTACATTGTTGGAAAAGCCCAGTGCCTAGCAGAACCTCAGTACACCTCAGTGTAATAAATGGGTGGGGATAAATTTTAATTTCTGATCTCTGATGACATTGCCTCCTCTCCTAGTGAGCTGATAGCTCTCAAAAGTCGATGATGCTTTGGAAGCCCAGAAGGCTAATGCAGGGTTTTGCTATGGAGAACCTTGTTGAGCACACCAAACACAGATCCTCCAACCCAAGTATAGGAGTGGCTGGGCCTGGCCAGAGTTAGTCCAGTCTGCTGCTGGGTGAATTTTAATTTCATTCTAAAAGTTTATATTGGAGACCAATTAAACTTTGCAAAGCAGAGCTTGAGTGGTAAAGAAACACAATTAAATTTCAAGTTCCATTTTAAGATGTTAATATAAATTTTTTATCAGGTTAGTAATTTATAGTCAGACCAACCGAAAGGGGCATTGAAGATAAACAATTCTCCTCTCCCTTAAGCTGTTCGCTATAGCTGGAAGGGATCTTGAAAATGTGTTTTCTTAATTAAAATTATCACCTTGAATTTACATCTTATGGCAGCATTTCCTCCTTAATGAGAAATCATAAAAGCATCTTTATTTAAGGGAAAGTAATTTCTCTCTAAAATAAATAAAGGGAAATTAATTTCCATCCGACTATAGGTTAAATATTTTATTTTGTTAGTATAATGACAACAAAAATAAATAAATAAAGGGCGAGAACATGTTTGGTTACCGAGGTGCCTATGAAGGGCTTGGCGCTCTTTCTAGAGAGCTAGCCAATTTCAATAGCATCAGGAGTAGGAGGAAATAAATTAGACATTTTAATTGTGAGATTATAACGTACTGATGGAAGAGTTGGGAGGGAGCCAAAACAAATTTTAATGACAAAACAATAATCTAACAAAGTTGAAAACATTAGTCTCTATGAGCTTCGAGAAGAAATAAGCAACATCAGCTCTTGCCAAGCTCGCGAGGCTAACCAGAGGATACAAATGGCTGACAAAGTTCTCCAGACAGTGACGGCTTCTTTAAACAGTAAATCAAAAGTGTAATTGGGGGAATTTTCAGCTAACATTAATAATTGATCATTTAGGGAATGGGAACTGCTGGGAAATTAGATCTCTAAGGAAATTTCAACTTTTTTTTTTTTTTTTTTTTTTAAAAAAAAAAAAGGTGTCATAGTGCCCAGCCATCTGCAACCATCGCCGAGGAAGAAGATTGTTTAAAGATCTTAGTTGGGAAACAGGATCATGGGTGAATCAACCTTGGATGAGAGAAGGGCTTGTCAGATTCCTAACAATAGGACTATTCTCGCTGTAACTGGCAACTTGGCAGAGGGGCAAGCCCACGGGAGATGTTTGTTCTGCTCAAATCTGATTAGCGGTGATTGCTACCTTCCTGAGACGCGGGGCCACAAGACTCTAGACAGCTATGAGCAGCAGAGGGCAGCTGCTCTGCCTGGCTCTTGCTGCCCAGCTGGATCTCTGTAGAAAGCTCGCTCCCTATTTGAAGTCTGACCCAGGGCAGCATGGCATAGAACACAGACTGAATAAATAGCCTCAACTAAGTGATTTAGGGCAAAGATTTTAAGCCACGGGTCATGATTCCATATGGGGGTCTTGTAACCAAATGTCAGGGTAGAGTGTGAAAAAATCTGGCAACAGTAAAAAGCTTCTGGATGTTCAGTGACCAAAAATTAATTCAAAATCAAACTTGCGATGAATCCAAGGTGTTCCTGGCAGCATCCCCCAGGTTACATCATGTAACCATGGAAGCCTTGGTTCTGAGCACACGGCAGGAACACTTTGCACTGCTCACACTTAACCACACAATGCCAACGATAGCTACAGGACCTGGGGCATTGCAGCCTGTGACATTTACACAGAACGCACATTTTCCAGCTTTTACAAAATAATGGTGGCTTCGCTGTGGAAACCAAAGACCTCTGCTAGGTTCCCTGCCACCACCGTTCCTTAGCGTGAAGCATCAAGTTGGATGGGTGGCCATGTGTGGCTCGAAGGAAGTCTCCAGACCCATGTCAGCACCCCCCGAGGGAATTAGTGTGTCTAGGGTTGTGTTGTATTATGATGTTGGTTTAAAAAGTTGCTCTCAGGGGCTGCAGAGATGGCTCAGAGGTTTAGAGCATTGCCTGTTCTTCCAAAGGTCCTGAGTTCAGTTCCCAGCAATCACATGGTGGCTCACAACCATCTGTAATGGGGTCTGGTGCCCTCTTCTGACCTGCAGGCATATACACAGACAGAATATTGTATACATAATAAACAAATAAATATTTTTTAAAAATTGCTCCCAGCTCCTTGTTATACAGAAACGTGTTCAACAGCAGCAACGCAAAACTTTTGGACTTCTTGACCATCGTGGCTATAGTATAAATCTCAGTCTCTTAAGCATAAACAAACACAGTTTCCTAAACCAAAGCTAGTGTGGTTGATAAACCAGCAGTCTTTATTTGTAGTTTGTGGCAAAAACAAGTATGGTATGGATATTTCACTGAATTTAGGGAGAGGAACTGGATATGCTGATGCCTGCATGCAGCAGTGTTAAATTAACAATAGGAGGAAATGTGGATTTCTTTGCAGTATGGATTTGTTTTTGATAATCTTGATGCTGAAAAATAAAACTTTGCTTAAATCGTTCTGTTATTGGCATTAAAAGCTTGAAACCAGACAATTTGAAACAACATTTTCTGGGGTGGAGACATGGCCCAATGTCTAGGAGCTCATATCTTTCTTGCAGAGGATCCAAATTAGGTTTCCTGCACCCACGTCAGGGAACTCACAGATCTCTATAATTCTTGTTCCAGGGGATCTGAAGCCCTTTTCTTATCCTCATAGACACCTATGCGTGCGTGCGCACACACACACACACAAATGAACGTCTATATTTAAATAAAAAATGAAAATTATATTTAAAATTACATCCTCATACCAAGCACACAGCTAGTGCACCCAATTCAAGGGATATTTTGAGCAACTTTTAAAATCTTCAAATAAAGAGAAGCAATGTGTTGAGCCTCTGCCACTGAAAAGAGTTTGCTTAGGTCCTAGTTTAGTGGCCCAAACTGAAAAGCCCTGGGTCATCAGGAATGAGCTCTTGCTACTTGCTGATGTTGAAATGTCAGAAACCGTTCATGGGAAAAGGAATGGGAATGAAACTTGTGATGCATCTTCACTGAGCCATGATGTTTCTAACATGATTTCTGGAAGTCACACGGGCCTATGTCAGCAGCTTAGTTCTGGGCTCAAGGATAGCCCCGAACTCATAGTTCAGTGACATCAAACAGCAGGTGTGTCTAACAGGACACACTGTTACTATGTGTAAGACCATTTTTTTTTTTTTTTACATTTTCTCACTCCCCGTGTATGGAGGCGGGTGTGCGCATGTGAACACCACACTGCACAGAGGGAGGTCAGAGGTCAACTTTCGGGAGTCATTTCTCTCCTGCTACCACAGTGGACCTCACGGTTCAAACTTCGGGTGTCAGGCTGAGTGGCAAGAGCCTTTACCCACTGAGCCATCTGGCTGGGCCCCAAATATGCTTCTCTGAAGGACCCGAGGAAGATGTTGATCTTAAAACCCATAGTTTTTCTGGAAGGTTTGTAGTGGACAGACTACGTTGGTGCTTGTCCACGATGGTGGTCGGGGATGTTAGTTTGTCGTGAAAGCCAAACTGGTGTCAGCGACTATGCCCACTTTGCTGTCTCAAAGGCCATCAGAGCCTCTGGAGGCCTAAAACCACCAGAGGTAATTCTGTCTGTGAAGCCATCAGAATCAGTGACGTCATGAACTGCTGTGCCCTGAGCAATGGTGTGTTTCAAACACCGGTGAAGACATGGGCTGGGACCATAAAGACTTGGTGTTCCTTGCAGAGGTTTGGTGGCTCAAGAGGGCTGTGTTCAAAGAACGGTAGGCACTAAGACATGAACATCTCATATATTTTATTGAGTAGAAGCCCAATTTTGTTAATTTTTTCATAATGACTAAAGGCTTTCAAAATGGTGTTATAGGTCCAAAGTTTATGAAGAAAAAATTAACCATGCCATTTCAAGAGAGGTATTGGAACATATTTGTATTAAAAGAGAAAACTGAAAGTTTACTTATAATGTTAACAAATGGAAAACGGGATGAAAAGTGTTCCTGTGTGAATGTTTACACCCACAGATGATTTTATCATTAAAAATAACCTCCCCAATAATTCAGCAGCAGATGTTTAGCTGATTGTCCAAAGTATCAGGAGGCACAATTTCAGAAATATTCTCTTTCAAATTTGATTTGAAAAATCTATTGGATTGGTAAACCATATTCAATTGAAATAAGAAAAAGAAATGTCACTTGCTGTTAAAACATCAAGAAAAACTTACTGAGTTATTAAGAAACACAGGATTACAACTTGGGTTTCATAAAAAAATTGCTAAATAAATTTTGGCAAGATTAGGACAGAATTTCAACAATTTCTGAATGTCCATAAACACACTTGACATTCTGCCCTGTGTAAAACGCAAGTCATAGTATTGATGATTATAAGATCAACATATCAAATCTGAAAATCATAATCATGTACTATACTACCAAATGTTCATCCAAGATTAAATTCCTTATATAAAAATAAAAGATACCCATCTCAATGATATGTATATTTCCTTTCATCTTTAGCGAATGGAAACATTATATGAATATCAGAGAATTGCTTTCAGACAAATCTGTTAGAGTTATTACAGGCAAATGGTTCCTTTGCCTGTTTTACAGATCTAGGTACCTGGAGTCCTGTAGAGATGTCTCAGCTGAAAAGGACTGAGAAAAGGAAAAGCTAAAGCCATGGTTTACGGAACATTCACCTGCACTAATAAAATTTTAATCAGCTGGTCGATGTACAATGAAATCCATGTTAAACGATTGGGCTGACGAGTTATGATAAATGTAAGCGGCTGAGGAGCCAGTTCAGTGAAGAGGTTGGCTATGCCTCTCTCCCAGGAAAGACTGCTCGACCCACTCTGTCAGCCGTCTTCCCACTGGCTTCTGCTCCACAGCTCCACAGGGGAGGGACCCTGTTTGTTTACACTTAAGTCTGGTCTCTCTTCCTCAGCACAATCTTGCAGAAGTTCTCTATGCTGCCTTTGGTTGCGAACCTTTACTTGTGTTGCTGGGTACCTTCCTATTCATATGTCAATACAATAAATTTACTTATCCATCTGAAAAGGAGTTCCCCTAGCTTCTCACAGTTTTGAGTAAAGCTCACTTAAGGATTTGAGACAAGTCTTAGTTGAGGATGCTTTAACACTGGAAAGAATATATTTATAGTTGCTTTGCAAATTAGATATGCCGTTTTAAACTCCCAGCAAGACATGGAGTTTTGGGAAGGATCTCTCTGTTATACCAGGCTAGCTGGACCACAGGTTTCTGGAATTCTCCTAGCTCCAGCCCCTAGTTTCCTGTGGAAGTGCTGATGTTGCAGATACTGATGCTAATACCACCTGCTTTTTATGTGAACTCTGGGGATGTGATCCCGGGTCCTCACCATTTTATACACTGAATCCTCTCCCTAGGCCAGTGCACTAATTCTTTTGGTGATGTTTTTTATGTTATAAGATTGTGTCTTGGTTTGAGTATTTGTGTGTGGAAGCAAGTAGATTCACATATTACACAAATATGCATCATGCAAACACACACATATATGCATCTGCAATTGTATATATGTGTGTACATATGCACTCATTCAGAGATGAATATTCTCAGGGAAGTCTCTGGTCACATGTGTGGATCTATTTTCCCACCACTCTGGCTTGCTTGTTCATGCCCCTCCTGTTGTCTTTTGAAGACCCTAGCTAGCATTTTAGAGCAGATTCTACCCAGCTTACCATACCTGCCAAAGAGCTTACTGGTGATAATTTTTGCAAAACATGTATAGTCTCTTCTTTCAGTTTTGCTTTTTTGTCCTTGTGTCTGAAATACATTTCCTACAGATGGACTGAGTTCTCTCTCTCTCTCTCTCTCTCTCTCTCTCTCTCTCTCTCTCTCTCTCTCTCTCTCTCTCTCTCTCTCTCTTTCTCCCTCTCCCTCTCCTCCCTTCTCCTCCCCCACTCTTCCCAGCCTTAGTCTCTGTTCTTGGAGTTTTCAGGGTGAATTCATGAAGACTCAAGTCCCTGCTGATATGGTCAGGCAGATCCACTCCTCTCTCCAGTTACTCTTTCCTTTTTGTTTTGTTACATGTATCCATCCACCTGGTAGTCATTTTGTTTGTGTTAAGTGTTCATTGTGTGCTTTAATTTACCCCACTGTCTTCTTGTCTTTGTTGTTTCCTGAGCTGCTCTAAAGTAGCCTTAGGCTCTCTTTAGCTTGTTTAGAGTCTGTTCAGGTTCACCACTGGGATTCCTCTCCCTTCAGAGCCCTCTCTTCATGACTGGCATTGGCTGTTAACACCTCCACATGAAGCGACTCCTCAGAATGTGCTTTAAATGACCACTCTGCTTCATTTTGATATGTGTCATCTTCTACTTTTGTAGAGACAAAATCCTTCTCACACAGTGTTACTGATTTTCCTTTGACTAAAGCCTTTTGGACTTTGAAATAAGTCAGAAGAGGAAAACCAAGATTTTGGGTTCACCTCTGACTCCCACTTCTGCAGGTCCAGGCTAACATCCTGTATAAAGCCTCGAGAATGTCTTAAATTTATCTTCCTTCAATAAACATGATCAGATTTTTAAATCCCAATCAGACCCCTTCCCTCTTTTCTTTGTAAAAGACGTGACTAGGGTCAATAGAATTTATCTTTTTCTTTAATGTTAGGCTATTGTTCTGTTGTATCTTAGAATACCTCGAGCTGTGAACTCTCTCTCTCTTACACACACACACAAGCACATGTCACACTCATAACTTACCTGATATTCTTAGATTTGCTAGTGAGTTAACCACATCCATTTTGGCTGTCATTTCCCACTTCCTACTGCTTGGGCACTGGCCCCTTTCTCACACCAGCCTCAGTCTCACCTGGCCATTTCTCTCTGCGCTCAAGATGACATTATTTCTACTCTTCCTCCTTCCCTGAAGTTGCCTTTTCTCCCCATCATCTACAATCTGCTCTTAAGAATATCCACTAAAATTTTATCTTGATTATTTTCTCCTTCCCTTCTAGAATGCCCTTTTGGTTCCCATTATGCAATTTATCTGCTGAGTCTATTCATGGCATCATGGCTGTGTTTTCCTTCATTCCTTCATATGAATGTGTGTGATCCCTTAAGTACATTTATAATAGCTGCAAAGAATCTTTGGTTGCTAAAGCCATTTTCCTGTCTTTATACTTTCAGTGATTTATTGATTGATTGATTGATTTGTTTTTGGTTTTTTTTTTCAGACAGGGTTGCTCTGTTTAGCCCTGGCTGTCCTGGAATTCCCTGTAGACCAGGCTGGCCTCAAACTCAGAGATCCTCCTACTTCTGCATCCTGAGTGCTGGGATTAAAGGCCTGTGACACCACACCCAGCCAAGTTTGGGTGATTTCTGATGGAACACTGGGCAACATGTATAATGACCTCAGAAATGCCAGCCTTTAGCCTTTCTCTGTTGGTTTAGCACTCCATCTTCTAAGGTCTAATATCTGGCTAGTCTCACTTTTTTGTTAACCCCGTTTCATACTTCACTAAGCAGTGGTCTGATAACAGCTAAGCACAGCCACTACAGAAGTAGGACAGCCAAGGCTCGACAGACCCTTCTGCTACCAGGGCTGGAGCTAAGATGCTCTGTGTAACTCCCAGGGTCTGTTCTCTCTAGGGGTTCCCTCTTCACCTAGTTTCCTTCTTCCTGGGTCTGCTCTCTCCGGATTGCCTGACCCAGGTTGCCTGTTCCTTGTGTCTCCTCTCCCTGACTCAGCTCTCTCCTTTGTCTTCCTTCCCTGGATCAGCTCTTCCTGTCCCCTGGGTCTCTTCTGTTGGGGGTTGGATGTCCTCTGGTCATTTTTCCTCTGGGTCAGCTTCCTGGGTCTTGTCCTGGTCGTGGGTCCTCGGCAGCTGCTCAAACTTTGTCTGGCTCACCTACAGCCTAGCTTTTCCAGCCAGGGACTTACAGGGGATCCCACACGGGATTCTGGCTCTTTCTGTGTAGTTTTCTGGTCTCCTCCCTTATCTTGGAGATTCCTACTGCTTGGTATCCCAGACTCTGTCCTCTAGCTTGGTTTCTTACTAAGAGAGGAATGCCTGGTCTGATCATACTGTGACTTGCCTCTAGGTAAGCAGGAGACGCTTGTGTGTTTCTGGTAGCAGAGGTGGCAGTATTTTCCCAGAAGAGGCAACAGGAGAGAGCGCAGAGAAAAAGTAACAATTAGTGGCTTTGTGTATTCAGTGAAGATAAGGGATAGGGATCTCCGTGTTCTCACAGTTAAATCATTTGGCTTAAAATCATCAACTTGCCTGTTCTTGATTAAATAATGAGATATTTCACCCCATCTCCACCCTACCTAGCACCACATAGTCATGTTTTAAGATACTATCTTCCTATAAGGAAATAATTATAGTTTCGACCTAATTTCCTTGTCCCTCAATTATTGCCCCATGTTTATGTGTGTCATTAGGAAAATTACTTCTGATTTAACAACCTCCCTTGTCCACACGGAATCATCCTTTAGATGGAGCCTGATTGTTCATGTGTATGTTTTTCAAGTTTCAACTTCAGATTTTCGTTCCTGGCTGTGCTTTGCGGCTTCCCAGTGGGGTGTGTGAAGAGTGCAGAGAACCCTTGGGCGTGGAGCCCTGGAGGACAGGGTCTGGAGCAGAATGCTTGGATTACCTGTGCTTCTTAGTTCTGTGTCATGTAGACATAGTCAGGGTCATCAGGTAAGAGGGAACCTCAGCTGAGAACATGCCCCCCTCATATTGTCCTGAGGTAGGATGGTGGAAGGTTCAGCTTACTGTAGGCCATGCCTCTTCTCAGCAGGCAGGCCTGGGCTGTGTAAGAAAGCAAGCTAAGCAAACAGTGAGGAGCAAGAGCAAGCAACACTCTTTCCTGGCTTCTGCTTCAGCTCCTGCTTGGAGTCCCTGCCCTGACTTCCTTTAGTGGTGGTGGATGAAGTGGAAATGGAAGAAGAAATTAAGCCTTTACTCCCCAAGATGCTTTTGGCCACAGTGTTTAACACAGCCGCAGAGAGCACACAAGGACTAGCAGGAAACTCTGTCCCAACTCCCCGCTATGCCCTAGACTCCTCCAGGCTAAATCTCACTTTTAAATTTCAGTTGAAGTACAAATACAGGAATGACAGCAGTGTAGTTTTCTTTTCGTGCAGAAGCCCAAATGTGTCCGTTACTGAAAGGGTTTATCTGGCACCGGAGGAGCGTGGCTCCTGCTATCACTTGTCAGGGATTCCCCTGAAAGAGTGACCAGTCCTGAGGTATGAATTCACCAGGGTCACCACCAGCCTCATCTACACAGCAGGGGCTGTGTGGGAAAAGCACATGCTTTTAGGATCAGGAACTAAAAAGGTCTTTCTTGGTAGGACTGGGAACTGGCCTCCGGCTTTGTGTGGGATGTGACAGGCAAGGTCAGGGAAAATACCAGGTTTTGGGTGCTGACTGGAAGGACATGGAAGGCTGAAGAAGGGAGGAGAGAAAAGGGGGATGGGGATTGGGAAAGGTTTGGGTAAAGGAACTTGAAGAAATGGCTCCTGAATTCAGAATGAGGGCTGACTGAGGACAGGAGTTTAAAGGTAAGGATGTGACGGCAGATTGGACCTGTGTCCTTTACAGATGCTTCAAGCAGCTCCTCTGCTGGCTCAGCTCCCCTCTGAGTCCTCGCTTCTCCAGGCAGTGAGGAGGTAGAGGGAGACCTTGTAGACCTTATAGGGATAGGGAGCTGGCATGCGTCTTTTCATGAACAATAATGCCAGTTTATTTCACAGATCTTACTCCTAGTAAAACCTTTCTAACTTTGTAGATATGATGTAATCTGCTTCTTGGGACAATCCGACTAACACATGTATTCACTGAGGGTCATATCTCATGGGGGTTGAATAGTAACCCTACTGGAGCTGGAGAGTGACTCAGTGGTTAAGAGCACCCCCTGCTCTTCCAGAGGACCCAGGTTCAATTCTCATCATGCAAAAGACTGTTCACAGCCAAATATAACTCCAGTTCCAGGGATCTGACATTCTTTCCTGTTCTCTGTGAGTACCTAGCACATATGCAGCGCACAGACGTACATGCAAGCAAAACACCCACACACATAAAATAACATAATAAAAAAGCTAATACTGGTACCCCACTTCCAGTTCACCACACGAAACTGAATGTGCTATTTATTTCCAATATCTCCACCAGTACCACTGTTTTAAATAGACGAGAAACAACCATCAACATCTCGTTATTTTTGATATAACTAACCCGTCTCATTCATTATTTGTTTAGCTGTCCGGTGCTAAGGTTTCCCATAAGGACCCTTTCAACAGGCCATCTCTGGAGAGGTCTTCTCACAGCCCGTGGCCTTGCCCTTACATCTTCTCCCTTCCTGCTATTCTACCTGATCCAGCCGGGCATGTGGACACAGTGGGTGGATGGGTTGATTAGCTGCTTTCACGGTGAAGACGTAAGAAGGTGACTGGTTTCTGGAGATGGTGATAAGGCACCCTAGAGAGGGAAGCCTGTTGGTTACAAGACACATAGGTGGCCTCAAGCCATTGGAGTGGGAGTTCACCCCTGTGAGTTACCTGTTGCTTCCAAAGGCCCAGCTTCTGCTGACTGCCTTTCACACACCTTAGTGACCAGCTCTTACCTCTTCCTCCTCCAGGGCTCAGTGCAGGAACAGAGTGACCAGGAAGTTCTAATCTGGCATCTGATGTCCTTTCTTCCTGAGCCCAGCTAGGCAAACACACAGCACCTCTTCTGGCTGCAGATAGGAGCTTGGCCTGGGTCAGCCTTACCCAGACAGAAGCAGAAATGGTCAGGGGTAAACACAGACTGTTAAAGCAGGCAATGAGTACCTTCCAAAGCTGGAGACGAAGCTGAGCATGACATGGGGATTGCATTGTTAGCGTTGCGAACTGGACATAAGAAAGAATCATTTGGGAAGAGGTTGTCTATACTGGGCTACTGCGCAGGGGGCATCTGTATGTTAACTAATGTGAAAGATCCAGCCCACCCAGGGTAGTACCATTTCTTAGGCAAAAGGCCCTGAACTGCATCGGTGGAGATGTTGAGTGCAAGCAAGCGAGCATACATGTGTGCATTTCTCTCTGTTCTTGACAGAATATGACTAGCTATCTATTCCAAGTTCCTGTCATACTGACTTCTCCACAATAGTGGACTATAACTCGAAACTATAAGATCAAATAGACACTTTCTCCCCAGGCTGTTTTCTGTCAGTCATTTTTATCACAGCCATGGGAACGAGACTGAGACAATGACCATGACCAACACGGTCCCTCTTGTCCTGTCCGTGGAGAGATGTTCTATTCCCTCGTGACTCACTGTCCTGAGTCTGCCTCCATCGCTCCCGTGGTCAGGCTCTGCCCTGTCCTGGCATTGCCAACACCACCACCCTCGTCTAGGTTGTTGAACTATACCACACAAGCCTGTGGCACTCTGACCTGTGACCTACAACTGTCTTACTCACCAGACATCGCTGTTTCCGTTTGCTGCATGAACCGCAGGCCCAACCCCTGGAGCAGATGTGTGGTAAGACCGGTGGTTCTCATGGGCAGGGGTGCAGGATCCCCCATGGGGTGGCGCTGCCAGTTAGAGGTCACACACCTGACAAGGCGAATAAAGGGGATGAGAGGGACTGATTGGCAGTCTGGAATGCTGACAGTTGATTTCATAGCACCACACAGCAGCGGAAGAGGTGAAATTCCAGCAGAAGCTTCAGCAGTGGCAGGTGGTGAGTGACGTCAAGGGTCAAGAGTGATTCTTGGGAGAACCCCGAAGGCCTGTCTATGCCTTGCTGCAGCAGGCAGAACAGTTCTTTGCTTTCGGGTCTGGTGACTTTAATTCACAGAATTAACATCCAGTTAACATCTGAGAAACAACTCTGCTGATTAGAAACAAGTGTGGGGGTGCTGTACTTGGGTCTTCGTGTTGTGTTTTTTTTTTAATCTTTATTAACATGTCTTAACTGCCCCTCACTCTGGGTCGCTGTGCTATTTCCTACCAGCTTACTGTATGCACTGGTCAATCCCGTCTTATCTTTATCTTCACTCCTACTTGGCTCGAACAAGTCAATCATGAATCTACATTCAGGCCGAATCTCTGTAGCACCCACTTGTGGAGAGGGCACTAAGTCCTTGTCTCTCCGTGTTTGGTTCACTGCTGCTGGTCCCTTTCATCTTATAACCAATTTTACTGTGTGTAATGAAATACTATTCAGCCATAAAGATTTTACGTTCTTTTCTGAGGAGTCGGGATACAGTGGTGTATCTCTTTGGGGGAAGCAATTAAAATCTCACTGTACGGGAACTAAAGTACATAGAACTGAAGAGCCAGTGTTTGGAATGAAGTACGAGAACACAAATGCCTGGGTTGCATCAGAGCCCATGGTGCAATATCCAACTCCAAAACCTCTTAGCAAGGATGCCACCAGAAGCGCCCTCTGGAGGTGGGTCCCCCACACAAACTGGGTTTACACACACCTCCTCCTGTGGCAGAATTATCAGCAATTGTTTTTAAAAATATGGTCCTTGATTTTCTTATCAATTGTGATAAGCAGCCATTACTTTAACCACTGGAAAAGTAAAAGTAAAACTTCTTTCTCACCTTGAAGGAGAGAGGAGACTAACCGCACGAGAGAAACCTGTATTTTCTTTTTCTCTTTATGCTGGCCCCGTGAAGCCATGTATCATCAACTGTCCTCAGACTCCTGACAATCCTTATGAATTTTTAGAAAGCACCCCCACCACACTTCAGAACTCCTTGCAGCGTGTCTATGTTCCTACGTGAGCTCCTAGGACCGACCAAACTTCATCGTTAACTTTAGTTAACAGCAAGGAACAAGCGACTTATTTAAGAGAGAAACATCAGGTCCTTTTATTCTTTCCTTTGCAAAATCCCTCTGTTCTGTTCTCAGGAGAGGAAGGCAGGCAACTTGTCTAAAAGGCTATTACTCGCTAATCAGACCTCTCATTAACAATTAATTGGATCAAAAGTTCATGGCCCATTGTTGCTGTGTCAAGCAGAAGTGCAGGGCCTGCCTGGGAGGCTGAAACGGAATGACCTTCTCAAGTGATAAATAATTTCCAGGGACGACTCGTCTTACCGCTGCTGCCCCAACCGGGGTCACTGTCCTGGCTGCAGTGGCTACACAGGGCACCCTCTGGACAAGGAAAAGATGCGTTTTCTCTTATCAGACATGCTAATTTAAGCTTGTAACCTAAACCGTGTGAAACACCATCTCCGACAAACAGAAGCTGCCGGCTGTGTCTCCACCTGGGCTGCAAGTGTCTATGTAATGTCGTTAAGAGGAAAGAGGGCCAAAGGACCTGTGTCCCAGGGAGATCATGTGACCCTCTGGCCTTCGGCAACCACAGTGAACTCAGGAGTGGCAGCGTCTCCTGACCTGTCTCCTGTCCATGCTTGAAACACCTTCTCCTGATCATGGCTTTCCTGTTTGGCTCCTTTATTGGCTTTCTGCTCCATATGGGGAAAAACGCTGGCATGTGAGGCTGGAATTTCCTGGCACCATGAAGATTGTCATTCCACACCAAACTCAGTGTAACCTCTTGTTAACTAAAGTGCTTCCTTTAGACAAAAATAAGATAGAAAAAAAAAAGCTTAAGTAATTGAAAACAGAGAAAGTGTTTAGTATAAAAAGTTCTAGAAAAAAAATATATAAATATATAAACACAGCATCCTGATCAAATGCACACACACACACACACACACACACACACACACACACACACCATCCTGGTCAGTTCTGAAAGTCAGACCCACTTTTTTGTGCACCCTTCTTTGGGAGACACCATATTCTAGAAGATGGGGGAAGTGCTGTGTTAGATTTCTGTTCTCCACACGGTCCTGGTCTAAGTATATGGATGCCATTGGCTGAACTGAATTCGATTGGAACACAAACCAACATGGGTATAATTCAAGACAGCCTAGTAAAATTCCTCATGGAACTGTGGGGCCAGGTACTCTTTATTCAGAGACCCCTTGGTATCTCCCTGTGACTCTGTGCTGGGCTGTGTTCAAACGTCAGCGTCCAGCTCACCTGATGAACCAGAACAGACTCTGTAGGGACTATGATGCCACCTGCTGTCCCATCCGCTGGGCCTTGCTGCATGCTCAGCAAACAGCTCCAGGGAGAAAAAGAGAGAGCCTGCTCTTCAGTTCTAGAGGGCTCAACATAGGGTTGGCCCAACTTCTGTGGGCCTGCAGTTGGGAAGATTCCGGAGAGGAAAGCTGCCTACCTGTGTTAGCCAGAGAGATTGTAGGGAAGAGGAAAAGATAGTCATTCAGAGGAATTCCTGTACTCTACTTCCTCAAGTAGGCCCACCCTCTAACAGCCAAATCAGCTGTCATTCCAGCAGTGGGTTGGTCAATCACTGAGATCCTAACAATCCATTACCTGTGGGAACCAAGTCTACCCATGAGCCTGTGGGGAAACTTCCAGTCCTAACTCCAGGATTCCCAAACCCCAATGGCTGAAAACTCTCCTTGCTTCCACCCTCCCAGTAATCAAGAAGCACCAGCCCTCCTCATCTCCCTCCTCAACCAAGGCCAAAGGTTCCCTAGGACTGACTGGGAGACCAGAGGGTCATCTACCCCTCCCCCAGTATTGGGGAATCCAGGAATGCAGGTGGATCGAAGATGGCACAGCTACCCACTTCCCAGAAGCCACTGACCAGAAGCCCACCAGCACTGCCCCTTCCTCAACCCTAGCCCATCACCTTTACCCATCAGTTTTGAAGAGTTCCTGTCCCAACCCTCTGCTTGTATCTGTCTGGGCAGCAACTGTCCACGGCCGCACTGAGATGGAATTATATTGCAGCAGGAAGGAAGGCACACAAGGGCCTGCAGGTGGGAACACAATTATGCTTCTCTGATAAAGAGATGGGGAACAGCTGAAACTCTCTCTAGAAGCACTCAACCAATGGCAAAGTTCTTTTGATTTGATGGTGTATGCAGAACCAAAGAGAATGTGTCCATCCATTGCTATGCAGAGTCCAGGAATCTTAAGTCAGCAGCATTGGCCATCTCAGAGCCTTCAGAGGCAACAATGCCTGTGGTTTTCAGGCTGTCTGTCAGTCTAATGTCTACCTTGGAGGATCCTCAGCTGCTGGGCATCTCCCTGTGGCTGTAGGGCACACGAAGGGCTGTCTATACTTATGCAGGCTTAGGACACCAGGAGCAGAATGTTCAAGATAAAGACACCCAAGGCTTCTTGAATAGACGGGACAGTGAGGAGGTAGGGCATGGGGCACATGACTTCTGCTTGGAATACGAGAAGCAGAAACAAAAATAGAAAATGTCCTACAGAAGACAGACAATGGGGTGCCTGGGTGATGCATGTGATGGCCTTTCTTCCCAGTGGCACTTGTCCATGGGCAAGGTTGGCATGCAAGTGCCATGTGACTGACTCCTCAAAGGCATGCAGGTAGATCTCCACACCAAACTGTGCGTGACCATGTCATCAAGCTTCTTCCTCAGTCAGCAGACTCTGAAAGCCACATATATTCAAGGCCTAAACAGCTCCCTGCTTCATGAGGTTAGAAACAGCAAGAGTCGATGTCCCCTTGTGACAAGGTCTGCTGGGCAGTTGATAGTGCATCATGACCGGCTGACTGGAAAGACACCGTGGATGGTCATTTGCATCAGTATCCATACATCTAGGCAACACAAAGCCATGACCACCGCCTGTGCCTCTACAGCAGGGACTCAAATCACAAGTAGACATGAAACATATCTTTGAAGACTCAAATTTTCTTCTGTTCTAATTTTTTTGTATTGTGAATTTATTTTTTTCTGTATCTATTTTTATTGACACAGGAAAATTAGGATTAAAAGTACTTAAAACATTTTCATCAGCCTGAACTATCTATCAGTCAGTGGCCTTGGTATCTAAGGCGTAGAAATCCTACTGTGAAGTCAACACTGTGTTTGTTTGTGAAGACTCCAACTTGAACCTCTGCACTGAATCTGGTTCCCAACAGCCAGATGTCATTATCCAAATTTGAACCACTCCAGCAGTTCTGCCTTGTGTCCCTGAGAGCATAACACTGCTGTGGGATAACCCTTCTGTACGCCATGTATATTTATTGTTCTCGTTGGTTGATAATAAATGCTGCTTTGGCCTATAGCAAGGCAGAATACAGCTAGACAGGAAAGTCAAACAGTGCAGGAAGAAAGTAGAGTCAAATGAGAAGCCAGTCAGAAACTCGAGGAACAAGATACATTAGAATGCAGGTAAAGCCACAAGACACGTGTCAAAACATAGACCAATAAAAATAGGTTAATTTAGAAGAATAAGCCTGAGCTGTTCAGCCAAATATTCTGTGACTAATATTAAGCCTCTGAGTGATTATTTAGAATTGGCTGAGGGACAGAGCAGGGCAGAGAAATCTCTGTTTACACAGCAGTCTAGATGCTTGCTTAGTTCTGTGCATGGTAGAAGATACTTCACAGAGGGGCCACAGTGCCTTAGGATTCCCAGTGCCTTCCCAAGCCCAATGCCTTCCCAGGTCTAGCAAGTGCATCGAGAGCCCCATTGTGGTGACATTGCCCCATCTCCATGGCAGCCTGTCTCCTACCTATGTGTGTATGAAAGCCATGCCACAGAAGATACTAACAATGTTGACACATTAGGCTGAGCCTTCTCTGTTGGGAAATATTATTTTCAGGTGTGTGACTTTGGTTTATGCTGCATTTGTTTGACTCTGTGAAGCTGTGTTACTGTACCTGTCTAAAACACCTGATGGTCCTAATAAAGAGATGAACAGCTGGCAGGCAGAGAGTAGAAATAGAAGGAGAAATGAGGAAGAAGAGGGAAAGAACAAGAGAACAAGAGGAGGATACTAGGGGCCAGCCACCTAGTCACCCAGTCAGCCACAGAGTAAGGACTGAAAGTATACAGAAGTAAGAAAAGAAAAAAAGCTCAGAGGGAAAAAGTAGTCAGGATAATTGAAGTTAAGAAAAGCAGGCAAGAAACAAGGCAAGCTAAGGCCGGGCATTTATAAGTAAAACTAAGATTTATTTGGGAGCTGGTGGTGGGCCCCCAAAAGAGAAAAAAAACCCACAACATTTTGACATTCAAATATGGAGCTTGAATATCAATCTAGAGGCCAAGAAAGCTGGGGGGGGGGGGGAGAATATGGCTCTTTGAAGTGTTTATGCTTGTTGGCCAGCCCTTGAGAAACAGTATGTTAAGTAGGAACAAAAAAGGAAGGAAAATGCCCACTACAGCACAAGCACCAGCTCTAGAGCACTGGGAAGGTTGGATGCAGTTCCTGGTCACGTAATTCTGACCTTTGCAAGCTTTGGAGCTTTCAGGACTCAACTCAAGAATGGGTGAGGCCAGCTGCTAGAGCATGCAGAGAATCCAGGTATAGCTTGACAGTCTAAAGTTTGCTCATGTGGTCAAAAAGGCTAAATGATATGCAGTGTTTAAATGAGGTTCAGACCGAAAAATTCTCTAAATAGGTTCAGTGTGCTTTACAATGTGTGTAGGCTTAAGAAAGAAAGAAAATGGGTATAGGCAGTCATAGAAAGAAAAAAAATAGATTAAAATAATAAAGTCTTTAAAGAGACAGTAAAAGTGTTGGGCAGTGGTGGAGCATGCTTTTAATCCCAGCACTTGGAAGGCAGAGGCAGGCGGATTTCTGTGAGTTTGAGGCCAGCCTGGTCTACAAGAGCTAACTCTAATTCCAGGACAGGCTCCAAAGTTACAGAGAAACCTTGTCTTGAAAAACCGAGAGAGAGAGAGAGAGAGAGAGAGAGAGAGAGAGAGAGAGAGAGAGAGAAGATAGGAAACACATAGGAAGTCTTGTGGGATAATGCTCTTGGACACTGTAAAGATTTGTCAATTGTATTTGTTTAATAAATGCTGATTGGCTAGTAGCTAGCAGGAAGTATAGGCAGGGCAGCCAGACTAAGAATTCTGGGAAAAGGAAAGTCAGGAGACACAGTTATCAGCCAGACACAGAGGAAGCAAGATGAGAATGCCTTACTGAGAAAAGGTACCAAACCATGTGGCTAAACAAAGATAAGAATTATGGGTAAGTTTAAGTTGTAAGAGCTAGTTAAGAATAAGCTCAAGCTAATGGGCCAAACACTTTATAATTATACAAGACTCTATGCATTTCTTCAGGACTGAACTGCTGCGGGATCAGGTGGGACAGAAACTTCCATCTATAGAGTCTGGATACTGTATTGTATTATGTTGATTTTGAATTTTTTGATTGCTGAAAAGCAAAGGACAGCTGATAAGAGACATGGAATTGAAAGAGGGTCTGTAGAAATAAACCAGCCTAGATATTTTAAGAATTTCTTAACTTTAAAAAAGTCAAAAAATGTATTTGTCAAATAAAAAACAAAAATACTTTGGAGAAGAGGTTTTGCTTTTGTTTCTACAAACAAGAGGCTGTGGATTTGTTCCAGGTTGATCTGGATCTGGTTTGATCACAGGAGACCTCTGACAGGTAATATCTATCAGCAAAGGTTATAACCAGTTTTCCCAGCACTTGGCCATTATCTCAGATTTTCTCTCTGGGACCCTAAAAACACTTCAACCACCTTTAGCAGGAAGCAATCTAGAGAACACAATGTCCATATTCCCAAAAGAAAAGTGGATGTGGGTGATCTTTGGTTATTTTGTGGGTCATGGATATTTGGGAATATAGGACACAATCTGAAGATAGGAATATAGGAAATAATCTCAGATGTTTTGCATTGGCATGGATTTTGGTATACGGGTACAAATTCAAAGTCAATTTTGTTATACTGTATGTATGTTTTTTCTCTTGTTTAAAAGACTTTTGTATATTGATACAAATATATGTTCTATTCTTATTTAGAGCATTTTTGTATATTTATAAAATTTAAGCTTATTTTTATTACAACATATTGTATATGTTTCTGCTCTTGTTTAACATATTGTACCTACACAGTTTATTTGAAAATATAAGATAAAATTCTAGTTTTTGAAAGCTATTATTATAAACTATTTAGGATAATCAAGAAACACAGGTCAGTAGTTAGTCATCTATAACAATCAAATTTGTAGATAATTTAGGTATGTTTTCTAGACCTTATAGAAATGTATTTTAGATAGATAGATAGATAGATAGATAGATAGACAGATAGATGATAGATAGTCTTTAAAACTTTCAAAGACCTACAGAATATGGCACTTAAAATGTTTTGTTAATTTAGGGATTTCATGACAATGAGACAAGACATATCTGCTCCTGGCAGCACCAGTTCACCTCACAGAGGATGATGGGCATTGAAGAAACTCCATAGGAGTTTGCTTTCATTGTGGTGAGATTAGACATTTGGGCAAGAAGCTGCTTTCACCTTGTCTGCTTGACTATATGCTGTTCAGACTGGACATGCAGGACCCGCAGGAAAATGGTTGTTACAATCTTTGCCAAAACAAGGCAGGACGGTCATTCAGAGTTTCTACTCAGAAGAAATCGCCTGACATTCTGCAAGACACAGAGGAAAGTGACTGACAAACGCCTATGTCAGCAGACAGTCCTTCAAAAATCCTGCTTTGAAGACATGTCTGCCAGATACTCTGGGCCTGTAGCCTGGAGATGGATGCCCCAATATTGCAAAGGAACTTTGGGTGACTGTCCAGGCAGTCAGATGTCTTTGTCATTTCTAGAGATTTTAGAAGTCGTTTGCAATGCACTTTTTGTTTATTATATTTAAATAATATTATATTCTTCTGATGCCTTTGAAGGGATTGAAGCCTAGATAGTTATAGTTGCAGCTTTTCTTAGATATGATAGCAAGTAAATTAGGTATAAAATTTTGGATTTAATAAAATGGAATAGATCATAAGTATTTTCTTTAAATTGACCAGACACAAATGAATTGGAATCAGTACACTGTGAATGTAATTTTTATTTGATAATTGTTCTTATTATGTACAATCTTATTATGTTAAAGTTAAAACTTCATTTTTGTTAGAAAGAAAAGGAGAAATTTCTGAAATATTATTTTCAAGTGTGTGACTTTTATTTAGGCTGCATTTGATTAACTATGAAGCTGTGATTTTCTGCCTGTCTAAAATACCAGATGGTCCTAATAAAGAAGTGAATGTCGAATAGCAAAGTAGGAGCAAGGATAGGTAGGACTGGCAGGAAGAGAGTAGAAATAGAAGGAGAAACAAGGAAGAGTAGGGGCAATGAGAGAACAAGAGAGGAGGATGCTGGGGGCCAGCCACCCAGCCACCCAGCCAGCCACTGAGGAAGACTAAAAGTAAGGTATGCAGAAGTAAGAAAAGCAAAAAGCCCAAAGGGAAAAGGCAGTTGAGATAATTGAAGTAAAGAAAAGCAGGCAAGAAAAAAGCCAAGCTAAGGCTGGGCATTTATAACTAAGATTAAGCCTCCTTGATTGATTGACCTGGGAGCTGGGTGTTTGGTTCCCCAAAAGCCAAAAGAACAAAACATCACATCACACAGTACTGCTTAGTTTGTTACTTGTGAA
Organism: Arvicola amphibius; assembly: GCF_903992535.2. Taxonomy (NCBI): domain Eukaryota; kingdom Metazoa; phylum Chordata; class Mammalia; order Rodentia; family Cricetidae; genus Arvicola; species Arvicola amphibius. Next base: position 1,499,053 of record NC_052049.1, read on the forward strand.
AGAAGTTTAGGAGCGTGTGCAAAGTAGGGCCTTTCTGGTGTGTCCATGGTGGTGGGCAGTATGGACCTGTGCTGTTCCTTCCTCTGCTGACTGATGTCCAGTGAACATTCACCATGATAACTCATAGGCTTAGTTCAGCAGGGTGCTCAGAGTCACACTCCACTCTCAGCTAAACACAGGCCCCTGAGATGGGAATAGACAGAAATGCCAGAAACCTGAAAACTCAAAGGGCTGTACCCCACAACTGAGCAAGAATCTTGCTGACCCCAGAAAGGAGAGACTCAGCTGTGGTGCTGAGTGCAGGGTCTGCACCTGAGAACCTCTAAATGGAGCTGTCTGGAGCAAGGGACACAGGACAATCATGCTATGAGCCAAGGTGGCATAGCCCTTTCCTTCCATGCACATTTATGACTCCCATCAGCATTTGTCACAGTGGCAGGGCCAGCAGGGATGGCAGAAGATCTGAAATTTCTCTGGAGGTCCTGGATCGGGCAGCCTTGAGGCTGGCTCTTACAATGGTACATCACCTGAAAGTGCTGGTGGACGCAGACTTGCAAGCTTGTAGGGTCCAGAGACCCGTGGAAACCCTTTGTGTTACGTTGTGCTCCTATTGCTACCAAAAGGGAGTGGGCAGCACCCTTTGAAGAAAGCCATGCCATGCTTGGCAGCAGGCTGGACGAATCAAGCCTCTATCCCTCTCTCACACCTTAGCAGGTAGGCTCTGTCAATCCCTGGCTGGCCTATGGGAAGGCTTCTAATTCTAGAACATTCTACACCACAGCCACAGACTCCGGAATCAATCATCCATGAAAGGGCTGTGGTGTGGGGTACTCTGCTGGGAGGCAGAGTAGTTACCTGAGCTCTTGGTTGACAGACTTGCCTAGCCTCCTCCCTGATAGAGTCCAGCGGTGCGGGACAGGCAAGGGGTCAGATGAGCAGCCGCACTCCCCAAGGAGAGAGAGAAGCAGGCTGGCCAGAGAGAACCAGAGATGGAGATGTGAACAGACGGGCCATCCCCAGGGCATCCAGGCAGCGTAAGAAGATAGAATCATTAGAGCTCGGGAGGGCGACCTGGAGCGCTCAGAAACCACTTAATCATGTTTAAATCGCTGTTTCCAGAGAGTTCATTTCAGTTCAACAAATATTTATCATCAGCTAATTATGTGTGGGGCCTTGTGAGTCGCCCTGGGGGTGTGGGTGAGGAGGGATGCTAATTAGCTCTGTGAGGTCTCAGTCTGTTGGTTAGGATGCAGGTGAGGTTCACGGGCTGAGTGTCCTGGTGATGACGTGTGGGGAATGAAGAAGTAATGTTAAGAAGGTGCCAGACTGGTCCCGTCCTGCCCACCTTCTTCATGATGGACAGACAGGACAAGATCCCTTGTGGGATCGATCTGCTATAAAAGATAGTGGCTTCCTAGTCACCCCATAAACCACCAGCTCCAACTGGAGCAGGGAACACCCCTGAGGCAGAAGCGGCTGCAGGGGAGTGGGGGGCCTTAGCTGTACTGGAGCCACCCAGGCTTGCTGGAGAGATTTGAGAGACAGAGGAAGCGTGTGCTCTGCCGTCCAACATGGCAGGCAAAGCAGGATGCTCCAGAAGGAAATGGAAAGGTACAGAAACCTCAGAGCCCCTTCACATAGCTGCTCATGGTCTCTGAAACATGCCATCAGAACAGATTTCCACAAGACGTATCAGCATCCTGGAGAGGAAGAGCTCAAAAGCAAACCCAGCCTAATGCTCACTCCTGATGCTTCACCCAGTCCACAGCTGTCTCCTCAGTGAAAGCACACTGCACAGCCTCTCTACAAGGTCCTGAGTCACTAGAGCTGCTTCCTGGTGCCCTGGGAGAGCAGCATACTGAACACAGGTGTTCACAGAAAAAGAGATAGTATGTTTAAAGCAGTCCTTCTCTACTGGAGTTCTTATACAGTTTTTACCACTTGTTTAAACAAAATAATTTGTTTTGTCTATACTTTGGATTGGGCTGAAGCAGAAACTGCACCCCGACAAACCCCCACCCCCACCACACACACACCAAAAGCTAAAGTATGCAGATTAGAACACATATACACACTGTTGTGGGTTTCTATTCAGCCAATTAGCTTTTGGGGTGCCAGCCCTTTGGGTGAGGTCTGAAGTGCTATGTGTCCCCTGATCAGCTGCAAGAGAAAGCATGCTCACTCTCTTAGCTCTGGCTCCTGCTTAGCGTGAGGGGAGACCCAGGTTGGTGTAGAGACAATGCAGGATCAGCAACAGCTTCTGCCCTTTCTCTGTGTTTGTGAGTTCATCCCTTTCCCTTGCGGACCCTTAATAAATCAGTTTTATTACCCCAGTGGGATGATGCAATAACACACCTACCTTAACTGAGCCAGAAAGCACCAAAAATTGTGTCTAAGTTACCAAAAGTGGAAACAAAAGCTATACAGAGGCCAAGGGGCAGCCCTGGCTAGGTGGGTCTGTTCCCTAGAAGTGCAGTCCCGTGGTTTGGGGTAGGGTGAGGAAAGGACTTCACAGGAGGCTACAAAGAAAGGACATGTAACAGGCCTGGGAGTGTGCTTGCAGATGTCCAATCACATCATTGTGGAAATCAAGCCTCCAGGGAGATGCCAGGTCTAAAAGATCTGTTGACCTCTCCTGGACTGTGTCAGGCCTCACTGAAGGCGCTTTTAAACTCATTCTCCACCCCAGACAGGCAAGTCCCAAATGGTATCCCAGGAGAGCTCCCTTGACCCTTCCCTCTCCTGAACTCCCCCTGAAGAAAAATCTGCCCTCCAGTGCACAGGGTCCTCTGTCAACCTGGAGAGCAATGGGTGACTCTTCCTATGCCCTGGGCCACCTCCACCTATCTATCTATCTATCTATCTATCTATCTATCTATCTATCTATCTATCATCTATCTGTCTGTCTGTCTGTCTGTCTGTCTATCTATCTATCTATCTATCTATCATCTATCTATCTATCTATCTATCTATCTATCTATCTATCTATCTATCTATCTATCATCTATCTATCTCTATCTATCTATCATCTATCTATCTATCTATCATCTATCTATCTATCTATCTATCTATCTATCTATCTATCTATCTATCATCTATCTGGAGCTTGATAAAGCTTATAATAAATGGATCCTGAATGTGAAGTCCCCCCCATGAGACCTGAAAGCAAAGTCTGTCTGTACATGGCCCATTTCACACAAAAGTTACAAAATGACAAGAAAACACAGAGATGTCATCAGCCATAGACAGACCATAGGCCTTGGACAAAGAAGACACCAGCAGACCGGAAGTTCTGCGGGGAGTCTAACTTGAGTTCTCTCACAGGAAGTCAAGAAATGGGCCACCTTGAGGGAAAAGTGAGGAGAGACACAGGTTCGAGACCTAATGCTGTAAGAGAGGAAAGCACCAAGATTTGACAGTATGGTGTTTGCCAGAAGACAGCCCTGTAAGAGGGGGAGCCACCAGCACTCTACACTGTAAGAAGGAGAACTAACCAGAGAGTTAGCTGTAAGAGAGTTGATAGAAACCATGGTTTTAAGGGAGAGAGAGAGAGAGAGAGAGAGAGAGAGAGAGAGAGAGAGAGAGAGAGAGAGAGAGAGAGAGAGAGAGAGAACCTTATTTCCCCTAGGACAAAGGTATGTCCAATGGTTTAAGCTGCCATAGAGGGCTGGTGTGTTGGCGAAGCAGACAAAGGAGCTGTCTGCCAAGTCTGACGATCTGAACCTGTGTGGTAGAAGGAGAGAGCTGACTTCAAGCTGTCCTCTGACCACGCTGGTACCCACGATTCTGAACACCTATACACATACACACAGTAAATGAATTAAATGCAACGGAAGTTGGAAGTTCAAAAAGAAGCCAGGGCAAAAACCTGATATCCTTTAGGCAGTGAAAAAGAATCCCAAAGACAGAGAAAAGTTAAAAGCAATTAGTTAGGCTTCCTAAGCAGCAAGAGGAGCAGGGATAAAGGAACACAACTGTCAAATGTAATGGGGGAAAAACACCCAGAACCCCACATCCAGATAAACTGTTCCAAAGTGAGCTCAGGCCACGGAGGATCAGAAAGGAATAACCTGTCCAACAATGGCGGCACTGTGTGAGCACCCGTGGGAGCCGTGGTACTCAAGGTGGATTGAAAGGAAGAGGTGGCAGAAAAACACTGGAAAGTAAAACCCTGGCAAATGAGGGCCAAGGGTCGTAATACTGGTTAACTTGGACTTACAGGTCAAGTGTACTCTAACATTCTGAGGAGCACAAGCAGAACGCATGCCTACACGAACACCAGAAAAGAGAGCCAACCAACAAGATAACTTAATAGGATACGAGATTGAAATAGGGAACTAGAAAGGCCGGAGCATGGGACGTTGTAAACAAACAAAAAGAGGGAAAGGGAATTCTGATTTAATGATAGTTACATTTTCAGTCTTCAAACTACGGAGTTCTCTAGCTGGAAGATCTAAACATTCAGTTATGTAGTATTTCAAAGGGTTACTACTCACCCACATGACATACAGGTTTGAAGCAGAGATGTGGATGAAAGGTGTTTTCACCTGTCCACCAGCATCTGAGAAGCAGCTTACTTAGAATACAGTAGGAATGTGTGTCACTCACAAAGGACCTGAAGAGGCCAGTGTCCAGGGGAGACATGGGGACTGGAAACAGTCCATGTGCTCTCTCTGAGTGTGTGCAAACCTACAGCTGGAGATTTTGTGTAACGTAGCCAGTAAAGTCCTACAGGTAAGTCCAATAGAACAGAGTGTCCAGCTGTAGCAAGGCAGGGGAGGAGGGAGATATCCCAGGCCCCAGGCTGTTCCCCTGGACATATGCAGGCTTCTCATTGGCTGAACCCCAGAGGAAGTCATACAGTATAGGAACTCAGTGTGGCCCTGGAAGTTCTGTTCCAAGGGCAAGGCTCAGTCTGTGGTGGGGTGGAATTGAGAGGGCATAGGTCAACTTCTCCCACAATCCCCCCAATATAAAATGGATTGGTCTGCCACAGAGAACCCAGAAGGTGATTGCACTGGGCTAACTTTCATCAAGATGATGTTACTTTGTTTTCTGTTGCTATTCTATGTGGCAATTAACTTATAAAGAGAAATACGCTGAAGCTCAGAATCTGACAGGTTTGTGTTATGAGTCTCTCATAGAGGTGCCAACAGGCAGGGAGCAAACTGCTCACCTTATGGCCAGGGAGGCAGGACTGACAGAAGATGCTGTGTCTCCACAGCTCTCTTCCAGGGCATAGCATAAGGTCCCAAGGACTCCATAACCTGACGATTCCAACGTCTCCCAGCGGCAATCTGTAGACTGAGCCTACAACACAAGGACCTTCTGGAGACAATCCAGACTCAAGTCTTAGTGGGTCGATGTTGTTCAGATATAGATGGGGCAAGTGTGTATTCTTGTCCAAAATGAAGAGCAGGTGGGACTTTAGTAGATAAAATTTACACAGATAGGCCAAAGACAGAACATAACAGCTAACCCATGGTGCCCAGCTGGAGGGTAGTGAGAGTTCTTCAGTAGCCTAAGAAAGGACTCAAGTATTAGGACACTGAGTTATCTAAACAATAACTAGGTAAATTATTGTTAAAATCTTGAAAATTTACTCTTCTAAAGACATTATAAGCAAAAATATAAAAGACTAGAGGGAAAACAACATTTGCACAGCATCTGTGTTTTTGATAAAATATCTTCACAGATGTAAAGAATTTTCACAGCTCTGTAGTAAATTACAAATAAGGCAGGGACAATTATTCAAATGAGGAATGCATCAAAAGGACAAATGTAGTAAAAAAAAAAAAAAGTATAGAAATGTAGTCAGTCTCATCACCCTGAGGAGAAATGAGAGGAAATTGGCTCTAGACATGAAAACTATAGTCTCTTCTAGAACTGAAAATAAAATTAAGAGCCTGATGATACCAAATGCTGATAAATGGTGGTGACTGAGGAGTTTGTACATGGTTCTTGGGAAGATGAAGCTGGAGAATGTGTGTAATGCAACCACTCTGGACAGGAGTTGGAGGCTTCTTGTGATCTTAGCGTAGGAGCCAAGGATTTCATTTCTGAGTAGAGACATAGAATTAAAGCATGTCTGTGAATGGAAACGTTCTTTGGACCTGAACAGACTAAGGCAGGAGGCATCACGAGACTTTTATCTTAGGGGTGCAGAGCCAGCTGACAGAATATTCGTCACGTGACAGAATACTCTGGCAACGAGAGGGGGGGTGGAGACTCTGGAGGGGTGTGGGAGCAGAAGGGCACAGCATCAGCCGTTGGCTGTATGCAAGGACGGTCTTCACAGCATGGTGGGACAGGCTCAGTGGCTCTCAGGGTTGAAGACACTCACCTGGGACATGGGGTAGACTTGGGGAATGGAAACACTACATCTTTATAACGGTGGTCCTTACATGGTCATGTGCATCTTCCCAAATCACCAAACTATATACGGGGGTGAACTGTGTGACAGAAAAGCCATTCCTCAGGACGCTCACTTCAGCAGCCATTGAAGAAGGAGTCAGAGAGAGGCTCCTGGATGATGAGGACAGCAGGGAGGTCAGTGTGGCGATTCTAGGAGCAGGAGCCAGTGTGAGCAGAGCAGACTGCAGAGGGATTCCTGCAGCCCCTTTCCCTTAAGAAACTAGATACTTTAACGCCAGGAGGCTGAGGCAGGAGGAATCCTGCAGGTTGAAGTCTAGCCTGGGCTCTACATTGAGAGTCTGTCAGATTCTGGGAGGGAAGGTGGGAAGGGAAGGAGGGAGGGGAGTGAGTTTTCACCAATATTCACATTTCATCCCTCGCCCTCTCAGCGCTTGTCCCTTGACCTTCACCCACACCTCCCGACCTTCACCCACACCTCCCGCGATGTCTTTTTTTCAACACTCGAGCATTCATTTGTGATTAAACTATCCCAGATGGTTGAGTATGGAAGAAAGGTGTTTATTAGTTAATAATTTACTTGCCGAATCATTTGATGCTAACAGACTCATATATTTTTATGGGCTGTTGAGACACAGAGTCACGGTTGGAGGAGAGGAGTCCCATAGCTACTTCTGGAAGTTTGGAAATGAACCTCATATTTTACCCAGGGCAGAGGCCTGACTGCTTCAAATACTTCAGCTCTAGTTCCGTATAAGCCTGCACTTGATTGAAGATCCAATGTGCTATTAAACATCCCCATGAGTTATCACTGAAATAATCCTCAAAGGGAAATATAGACAATGTATTTACAGGGGCCTGGGTGTGTTCTGGCACCTGCTCTTCTTAAATCAGAATATCATCACACATGAAAGATCTCAGCAATAAAACATTCCGGGACTTATTATGAGAGCACATTGATGCCAAATAAATTCTTATCTAATTCCTTCACATAGGGGTATGATAGGGGTCTGCTGCATCCTGCTGCTGCTGAGACAATAAAGCCACAGCTGTCTGTCTTCCCTTCTCCTGCGTCCCTCAGGTCTGCGGCAGTGGCTTGATTCCTAGCACCTCAGAAAGTGACCTGATTAGAAAAGGGTACTGAGATAAGAATGAAGTTACTAGGATGAGTCCTAGTCTAGTCTGACTTCAGGGCTTAATGTTTACCCATGACTTTATTTGTAACTTATTATTTATAATTTTTCTTTAATACTGTTGTGTATATGACCACCTATGCTGTGCTTTATGAAGCAAAAACCCTTATCCACAGAGTCATCTTGCAGACTCCTGACTGTAGTATTTGGAAAAAGAGATCAGGACACAGACACACATAGAGGAGGACTCTGGAAGAACCCTGCATCTGTAAACCAAGGGGAGAGCCGCAGAAGAGCCCTGCTGGTCCTGCTCAGGCAAACAACCGTGATCCTGGAACAGGGCAGTCAGTGCTTGTCTGGATTAAATTCTTAGAATCTAGGGTGCGTGCCTACAGCCGGAGAGCATTCTGCTTGTGAAGTCCACCTTCTCAGTAACGGAGGCAAGATAGAGGGCGCTCTTCAGAGCCACAGGCTTCTGTGTTTATCTGTGGAACGGACCCTTCATCAACTTCTAAGCCTCTTTTTTTTCTGATTCCTGGGGTCTGACTTAGGAAAGATAACCATGGAAAATGAGACGCGGTAGAAACAAACTAGCCTGGCTACAAGTCATCCAGTCTCTCATCCATTCACCTAATTCTTTCATTCACCCAACCATATATTCATTTTCCCATGCGTCCATTCATTCATCTATTCGTGCATTTGCCAGCCATTCATCCATCATTCATTCATCCATGCACCTGTCCATTCACATATATTCACTCATACAATAATCACTCGCCTGTCATCTGATACTGGACACAGTGTGAACAGGCGTGATCCTGCCTATCTGGACCCCTGCCCACGCGAAGAGGAGATTGCTGACATCTAAACTCAATGAGAAAAGTAACATTCGGATGTGATTTTTTTTGTTTTACATATTCTGTCCAACCCTTCGTCTTCAGGTGAACACATGCTAGAGAAACTGGAGGATTGGGAGGATGAGGAAGAGGAGCCCTGGGCAAACCAAGGACAAGCCAAGCATACAGCATGGGGACACAGCCTAAGATGCTGCCTTGGTGACGAATGAGGCAAACTGGTGACCACAGATGGTTCTTCAGCTGGAGAAGGGGGACTCGGCAGAGGGGGGCAATGAGAGTATCAGCACACTACACCCCCATTGGCTGGGAATTTAGACAGGGATCTGGCCAGAGTCTGAGTCATAATCTTGCTACTCAGAGGGAGCTGATATCAATTCCTCTGTCGCCATGGATTGGGTTCTCGAAGTGGGCTTGGCTAGAATGGCATTACTGACCCACCACATGCCCTGCGCCACTCCTTGCTCCCAGGGTGTGCATTCAGGCCTTCCATCTGTTCCTCTTGAGCACATGTGTCACATCTGTATCATACTCCCCACCACAGCCAATGGGAAGAATCATCTCCTACGCTCCACGTCCTGGTGCCGCCACTCCGATTGTTGGAGTATCCACACCGGGATTATATGCCTCCACTGCTGTCTCTATAATCCCCAAATACTGTCTCCAGGACCTGCATGGGTAGGGTCCACTAAAATAGCTCTGTCTACACATTCTCCCAGAGATATTGTTGTACCATGTGTACTATGTTCAAAGCCATTGGCTACAGCAAAAGAGCAGTTGAGATACTATACTGCACGGCTCAAGTGAATCCAAAATTGCTTTCCATGGCTGGTGAGAAGGCTCAGTAGTTAACAGTGGATACTGCTTTTGCAGAAGACCTTTGTTCAGTTCCCAGCACTTGCCTCAGTCAGTTCGTAACTGATTGTGACTCCCACTCTAGGGAATCTGACATCATATTCTACACTCATGTGTGCCTATCCTATCACACACATACATATAATTAAATGCAAAAATAAATACTTTTAATATCCTTCCAAGTAGCCGGGCAGTGGTGGCACACGCCTTTAATCCCAGCACTCGGGAGGCAGAGGCAGGCGGATCTCTGTGAGTTCGAGACCAGCCTGGTCTACAAGAGCTAGTTCCAGGACAGGCTCCAAAGCCACAGAGAAACCCTGTCTCGAAAAACCAAAAAAAAAAAAAAAAAATATCCTTCCAAGCAACCAAGCTGAGGCATACTTCCAGATAAAACTATTGACTCTGAGAGTCACCTTATAAAGGTGGTGGAAATGATTGATCCTCCAGATGTGTGCATCTCAATACAGGGAACCAAAAGTTACAGAAAAAACAAAGTAACATGAACCTCATCAAAGAACATACCTACCTAAACAAGGGACCCCCAAGAAAAGTTTATGGGTAAGGTCCCTGAACTTAAAAAAAAAAAGTTGAAAGAATGATTACAGGAAAGTTCAAAGAAATTTCAGAGAACACATCAGACAACCCAGCAACATCAGGCAAGGCATTCATGCCACGAACGAAGACTTCAGCAGAGACAGAATCGTGAGAAGGAATCAAGTTGTCATCTCCAAAATCAATAGCTTACAAGGTGTTTCAGTTAGGGTTTTTATTGTTGTGATGAAATACCAGGCCCAAAAGCAACTCAGGACTGAAGGGGTTTATTTGCTTGCCTATCTTGAATTACAGTCTATGAAGGAAGCCAAGACAGGAGCTCAGACCAAGTAGGCACCTGGAGAAATGAGCTGATGCAGAAGCTGTGGCGAGGTGCTGCTTACTGGCTTGCTTCTCATGACTGGCTCAGTCTGCTTTCTTATAGAACTCAGGACCACCAGCCCAGGCATGCACCATCCACAATGGGCGGGGTCCTCCCTCATCAGTCACCAATTAAGAAAACGGTTTACAGGATTATCTACAGGCAGATCTTTTCAGGCGTGTTCTCAATGAGGATCCCTCCTATGAGATGATTCCAGCGTGACATGAAACTAGTCAGAGCAACAAGTTAAACAAAAGGTGTAGTTGAAAGATGTGTGATGTTTTACTCTTGGTTTTTTGTTTTTTTGGGGTTTTTTTGAGCTCCCAAATGAATCACATGGAGGCTTATTCTTAGTTGTGAATACCCAGCCTAGCTTGACTTGTTTCTTGCCAGTTTTTTTTTTAACTTAACACAACTACCTTTTGCATCTGGGCTTTGATCTTTCTCTATTTCTGTTTACCTTTCTTTGCTTCTTTTCCCGTGGCTTGCTGTATAGCTGGGTGACTGACCCCTGATTTTCTCCCTTCCTCATTCTCTTGTTTGCTCCTTGCTCTCTTCATACTTGGTTCTTCTCCTATCCACCAGCCCTGCTTATCCTTGCTCCTGCCTCACTATTGGTCATCCTTCTCATTATTGGGACCATCAGCTGTTTAATACAGCTTCCAGAGTTAAACAAATACAGCATAAACAAAAGTCATACACCTAAAAATAATATTCCCCAAAAGAATGTCTTGGCAATAAGACTAGAAGAAACAGTAGGGTAAAAATACAAATCTGTAGACAAGTCTTCTGAAATATCCAAATTATACAACAGTTGATAGAATGAAGAGAATTCCAGCAGAAGGGCAGGGCAGGGTAGGGTGGGGAAGGGAGGAGAGAAGAAGGAGAGGGGAGGGGAGAAAGAAGTGAGGGGAGGAGATGGGAGGAGAGGGACAGAGGAGATAAAGGAATTAGGAATTTCTAGACTAAAGTCAGCATTTAGGACCTTTGAGATGTTATTAAATAAATAATTCAATTTGGAGTTCCAGAAAGTAAAAGAAAAAAATTTTAAAACATAGAAAATACACTTGCTTTGATAATGAGTGAGAATTTCCACAATCTTGGGAAATATGTGAGCAGAAGTCATTGGAAGCTGAAGAACCCTGGTAGCCATCACTATAAGAGATCATTACCAGAGTGTGTTCTAAGGAGCAGAACTGTCACCAGATAGCAACAGACTAGTCTTCAGAAACTTCCAAGCAAGGAAGCAACAAATCCCACGTTATCAAATAAGTACCTTAATACCAAGGTATTAATACTCAACAGAGTGATTTTTCAGAAACTAAAAGGAAAGAAAATCTTCAAAACAAATAGGAGTGTGGAATCTGCTCAACCTAGAAATGAGACATATAGCTACCAGAGATAAATCTCACCATAATGGCCAGCTCACCTAGAAATGAGACCTATCACTACCAGAGAGAAATCTAACCACAGTGGCCATGCTGCCAGTGCAACCTCTGGCTCTTTCAGGAGACCAAGTATTTGGATAAGGTTTGTGAACAACATTCTGCGGCTTGCTTGATGGCAACTTGGACTGGCTGTGTGCCTGGAAGTGGGGTGGTGTGCATGGCTCTCCAAAACAGCAAGCAACTCCGCCATGCTGGACTGGGCAGGGCAAGCAGGCACTGCCATTTTTTCACTAGCAATGGCACAGCTTAAGTTTTAAAGACACGTTTAGCATTTTAAGAAGTGCTCCTGGAAAGTAAAGAATTACAGACACACAGTAGGACAGATTCAGACATAAAAGGCCTCTAAATGGGTCACAGTGTTGGGTAAACATAAGTAGGCTTGGAAGAGAGAAGAAAAAGAGTATAGAGAGATGGAAGATAAGTAAATGTTTTTTAAAAAAAGGATAAAGTCTTTAAAGGGACAGAGTACAGACAATCATAGATTAAAGGAGTATAACATAAATATTAAAAAGTAATAGAGTAAAAAACAAGCCACATAAAGATGAAATATGCACAGAGAGTCTGGATTATGTATAGTATTGTGTTTTCTTAGAATTTTTTTGACTGTGAAGGAGCTAAGTACAGAGAGACATTTCATTCTATGTGCTGCTTAGCTAAACCAGCATGTATATTTTAAAAATATCTTGACTTCAGAATTTGTGTCTAAGGATATGTTGCTTTGGGAAAGAGGTTCCTTTTTTGTCTCCACAGAGGATGAGAAGCTGTGGATTCATTCCAGGTTAATATGGTTTGATGGACTGAGACCCCCTGAAAGGTTGTCTTAAACACTCAAAAAGTTACTTCACCCAAAAAACAGCAGGAAGAAGTTTGAACAGAACTATGCCCATATTCCCAAAATATTTTTTATAAATGTTTGTTTACATTAAAGGTGGATATGCTATAGAGATGAATAATTTGCTTTGGTATAGATCTTGGTTTATTGATACAAATTTAAGATATATTTGTTATACTGTATATGTATATTTCTGTCCTTGATTAAGGTATTGTGTTGTGTAATTCCTTTATAAATTTAATGTATAATTAAGAAATATATGTTAATAGATAGTCATCTAAATAATAGTCAAGATTGTAGTCATGTTAGTTAGGTTTTATAGATATATAGAGATATATTTCAGTTAGTTAGGTATTCAAATCTTTTAGAGACCTTCAGAATATGGCATTTAAAATGTTTTAAGAATTTAGGATTTTTCATGACAGTGAGACACATCTGCTCCTGGCATCACGAAGCTACTTCAAGAGGATGATGGGCATTGAAGAGGCTCCTTATGGAGTTGGTTAGCTATTTGGGCAAGAAACTGCTCTTGCCTGGACATGCAGGACCCACAAAGAAATAACTGCCTAACTTGCTTAAAGGTGAGATGGTCCTTCAGGGTTTCTGCTTCATGAAAGAGTCTGCAAGACATTCTGCAGGACACAGAAGAAAATGACTGACAAACTGCCAATATAGGTAGAACTGTTTTTGAAATTTTCTGCTTCATGGAAATGTCTACTGGATACTATGGGCCTGTAGGCTGAAGATGGATACCCCAATGATACAGAAAAATTTTGCGTGACTTTCCAGGCAGCAAGATGTCTCTGTCAATTCTACAGTTTTGGAAGTTGCTTACAATGCACTTCCTGTTTACTTAGGTAATATTATATTCATCTGGAATCTTTGATGGGAGTTGAAGAACAGATAGAAATAATTTAGTTTTCCTTAGTTATGATAAAAGATAAATTAGATATAACTCTAATTCTTGCTTGATAACTATCTTATGTAATTTCACTATGTTATAGTTTAAACCTTCCTTTTTATTTAAACAGAAAAGAGGAGGTGATGTGGGAGTCCCCTTTTTGTGCTGTGATTACTATTAATGAATAAGGAAACTGCCTTGGATTGTTGACAGGACAGAACTTAGGTAGGTGCGGGAAACTAAACAGAATGCTGGGAGAAATAAAGCCGGAGCTGCCTCCAGAGGCAGATGTGCTGAAACTTTGCTGGTAGACCATGACTTCATGGTGATGCGCAGATTAATGGAGATAGGTTAAATTAAGATGTAAGAGTTAGCCAAAAAAAATTAAAAAAAAAGAGTTAGCCAATAAGAAGCTAGAGCCAATGGGCCAAGCAGTGATATAAATAATACAGTTTCTGTGTGATCATTTTGGGTCTAAGCTAGCCGGGCGGCTGGGTAACAGCAAGCGGCCCTTCCCTGCAACACTGAAGTCCCAACACTGACCTCAGAGAGGTCTGCAACCCCCTTCTTTGCTGCACACCAGGCTGTTAGTCCTCTGTGCTCCCCAGCACATTCTGTTGCCTTTGTTACTTCATCACCATTTAAATCTCAGCAAACTGTACAGAGGAAGTCATCAACACACATGCAGGGGAAGCCAAGCAGCTCCAAATTTGCTTCCTGTTTTCTCAGGAGCTGGGAACATTGAAAAATGTTTATTTTATAGTTATCATGTATGTTTGTGAGGGGACACACACATGCCACATCACATGTATAGAATCAGAGGTTACTTTGTGAAAGTAGAATCATTTCTCTCCTTCCACCATGGAACTGAACACAGACTATCAGAATTTGTCAGCAAGCTTTTGGTCACTAAGCCAGATAGCCTGTCACTGAGCACATTTACAATATGTAATATTAACATGAGAGTATTATCAGTCTTTAGCATGGCATCATGGTCCTCTCTCCTAAAATCTACTAAAATGAGGGGCAACTGTGGGAAGCAGTGTTATCACCTGTGACCAACAACAATCAAGTGGGATGATAGCAGAAGTTCCCTGGACTACAAAAACAGACACAGGCAACACACACACACACACACACACAAGAAACACAGCATCCCCACATACACAAACAGATGTCACCCACCCATACAAACACATAGCACACCCCCACAGACACATAGATAACAACACATAAACAAGATACATAGCACCTCCACATACACAGACATACAGACTTCACTCATCAACACAAACACATAGCACCCTCCAGACACATAGCACCACACGCATGCATGTACACACACAAAAAAACAGCATCTCCCACATACACAGACATACAGACATCACTCACCCACACAAGCACATAGCACCCTCCATACACATAGCACCACATGCATGCCCGCACACACACACACACACACACACGAAGCAGCATCTCCCACATACACACATCACTCACCCACACAAACACATAGCACCCTCCATACACATAGCACCACATGTATGCATGCACACACACACACACACACAAGAAGCAGCATCTCCCACATACACAGACATACAGACATCACTCACCCACACAAGCACATAGCACCCACCAGATACATAGCACCACATGCATGCATGCACACACACACACAGAGACATGCACACACACACACACACACACACACACACATCTGGGTAAAGACAAAACCCTATGCATGCTCACTGTGCTACATGTGGCCCAGGTTTTTTTTAACAGGGCTCTTCTTCCTTCCCCACTGGGAGCTCTCAGCCATCTGCCCTTCCCTTGAGTCCCTGACTCCGGGGAGCCCACATAGCTCCAGAGGTTTGCATTTCCCTCCACAGCTGGTTTAGTGATGTGGACTGTACATCTCAGGTTCGTGTGATGATCATTCTCTAAACTAGCAAAAGCCAGTCCTTAGCTTCCAAAGGCACCTTTTCACCTTCCGACACTACTGCTCATTCCTGGCTGCTCCCAGCCTGCGCCCCATTGCTTCCCTGCAGTCACAGAGCCCCTTCGGGGGTCTCAGCTGGGAAGCCTCCCAGGAGCAGTTGCACCTGCAGGAAATGAAGTCTTTGGTTCACCAGATGGCACTCTTTGCTCTGAATCTGGAACAGCAGTGTCTGCAAACATTCCCGAGTCGCAAGGAACTGCATTGCCTTCTGAGTTGATAGCAGCATAAACCCAAACTGTCCCTTTTGGGCACTTTACAAACATCGCAGAGGAAGCCACGTGACATTTTTAGCCAGGTCAACCTCTGGGAATAAACAGAAACAAGTATTGAAAGACCCAGAATGCTCTGACTGTGGAATTAGTCCCTCCAGCAAAACACCTTCCAGAATGTTCTTCCAAGTTTCCCGCGTGCCAACTCGTTCCTGTTTGTACTTGTCCTGTCGTGTGTCAGCCATGTTTTAGGACACTGTCTGAAGCAATGGCTCAATTATGTATTCCCAGGTGTGCCACCCGGCCTGCAGAAGACTAATTGTTTCTGCCTTGTTACCCATAGGAAATAATTATGATAAAAGTAACCAGTGTTTAAGATACAAAGTAGATAGGCTTTCTGTTCTGCCTGGTGGAAATCTCCGCCACTGTTTCTCACTGTTCTGTTTGGGAAATTTGTTTTCGTTTTCTGGTTTTGTATTTTCTTATCCTCTGAAATATCTGAGTTTCAGGTGTAAGTCAGACAGAAACTTTAAGGTCTCCTACACCGCAAAACTAAGAAACTATTAAGACCCGCTGAGCAGAAATTCTTGCCATGAACTGCTGGTGTGATTTTAGTGACGATTCTTCTAGAAGCAAGTGAGAAAAATCTAACATAATTCAGCCCAAAGTAACACAACAAATTACATAGAGACACTTTACAGTGTCCCCAAGGTGGCTGGGGGCACTGTCCCTTCCAGGATGACTCAGCCTCTCTCGGCCTCCCCTCTTTCTCTCGACTTCCAGGCCTGGAGTCATATGGTAGCTTCAGAGGTGGAAGGGGTACAGTGAGTTCCCTGAGGGAGCCTGAGGGTGTTCTTATGTGTGCTGTGCATGCTGGGACAAGGGAGAAATGAGAAGGAGGGATAAAGGGCACCAAAAGATATGGTTGCTGCTGCTAAGCAGTTATTACAGTTATGTGAGTAAGTCATTTTCTTTAATGAGCATGATGTCACAGGACAGTTCTCCGGTGTTTACCATAAACAGGTTTGTTACTCTGAATAATTCTTAGGCTTAATTACAATAAGTATTTGGACCATTTCCATTTGTCTCTGAAGTTGATTCAGTCAGTCTCCAGGATTGGCACGTTGGTTCAGAGAGACACTGATCAGGAGTCTTCCTTCACTGGGGGTACAGAGCGCCACCCCTGTCCCCAACCTTGCTCTCCATGCTCTGTGAACACAGAGGAAACCACCATAAATGGAAATTGAGAAGACAGATTGGCCTAATGGCCCATGTGTACTCACTCCATGTCACTGGTCTGAGGGTTTGCGGGATCCCCTGCAGAAAGCAGCCCCTGACCCACTTCCACTACCCCAGGGTCTCTGCCATGGACAAGCGAGCTGCACCCCATCCAGATGAGCCCAGATCAGCCTCCCCAAGAAGAGTTTCCTCCAGGCCCACTCAGTTGGCTCACGGAGTGTTCAATGGCTAGGCTTATGAAATTCTCTATAAGTTGGCTTACATAGACCGATTAGAAGCGAGATCAGCTTCCTGAGTTTGCCCTGCAGGTAATGGGGAGATTTCTGGTCACCAGATCTCCCTGTGATTGTTTGGGAAATTTTCAGACTTTTGGAAATGCCTCTTAGAAAGTCATTGTATGTGGAATCCTGGCGTTGGATGGTTGCTAATTTACTTAAATTATCATTGTGTTGCTCATGAAAACTGCCCATGAGCCTGCTGTGTATCCTGTCCCGACAGGGTCATTATTGCCTCTTGTCTCTCATTTCTCTATCTCCCTGACTCTGTGTGTCTTCTCCTCTCTCCTGTGTCCTTTTCTCACACCCCTACTATCTCTTCTCTCTCTTCTTCTCTCCCTCTCTCCCTCCCTCCTGTCTTCCTTTCTCCCTCCCTCCCTCCCTAACTCCTACCCTTACCCATGCCTTAACAGCATACCTCACACTGTTCTGCTCATTTTATGAGCACTTAATTAAATCCAGGAACAGATGATTGATGGGAAAGAAAAACAGTTGGGTAAAGAATGTAGGAGGTTTGAAAGTTTGGCACCAAGAACAAATTGGAGCCTAATTAGCAAACAGGAAGAACCTGAAGTCAGGCTCGGTTTGGAAAGCACGCTCCACAGTCATTTGAGAGAGAAGAGAATGCAAGTTCCTTAGCAGATGCACATCTGGGAGGGTGCGGCTTGCCTAGAAAGGCCTAGCCCTGGCCAGGAGAGAGAGAGAGAACACATCCAAAGAGAGTATGTGTTTCAGAGGCATCTGGAGAGACGGCTGCAGAGTCTGGTACAGAGCAGACAACATTCCAGCATTTCTCTTTGGAGAAGGCTCTAGGATGTTACTTGCTAAGGTCCAAGGTGATCCTTGGAAGCAGGTCGAGAGAGGAAATGAGCAAACCACTGGCAGCAAGCCTGGGAACCATACTAAGTCACCTTGAGTGAATTAGATACGAGAGCCCCTCCCACTGCGCACACAAGCACATCACACCACTCACAGGCTGCACGGAGCATCTCAGCATCCGGCTCCACGGCTTTCCAAAGACTCAGCTTTCTCTCCAGGCCAACCAATTAGGAGCATGGTTTGCATGCTGCTTTCACTGTGCTTCAGCCAGGTCAGGACAGAGGGCATACCCATCCTTCCCTGACAGCCACATCTTTGAGCATCACTGAGAACGACTTCAGGACCAGCTTCTTGCTGGTACCTCTTGTCCCTTCTTCAGCAGCACCAGCTCCGGGTTCTCACAGAAAAGGAAGGAAGGCAGACATGCTTTACCATAAAAGATGTCAACAAGACCAGGGCACGCGTTTTACACACACACACACACACACACACACACACACACACACACACACACTTCTTGAGCCAGTCTCTCCCAGGGACAGAGTAATAGGAAATGCTAGTACTCATGTGGGGTGAAAGGAGACCATGCCCTAGACCCCTAGATGAGCAGGGCAGAACAAGCCCACCGTCAATGACTGGAAGTCACTTTCAATTTCCTTTCTAACTGCTCCCCATCTCCCAGCCAGCAGTGGATGGAGGTGAAGGGCAGTGGCTCCCTTACCCGTACAGTCCAGAGAATAACTGGCAATAGCCACACTTTTGGCTTTGACGGGAGTTGTTTATTGAGTGTGTAGCAAGTAAAAGCAAAGGACAAATAGCAAGCAGCAAATAGAGCCAACTTGGGATAGAAGCAGAATGTCATCAACTCAGGAGTTTACAACGTGCAGCAGAGACAAGCGCAGCAACCTGCTTAGGTCAGCAGACAAAGGGAACATTATCACTTGGGGCGCTGGCAACACCCACCAGAAACCATGCTGAAGAATGCACTTTCTCTCCACCCATCCGCTTGCTTCTCACTCCACAACGGGGATTTTCATAGCGTGGGATAAACAATGGTAACTCTGCTTGGAAGTGGTTTCCCTTCTGTCTGTCGTCAGGGCTGCGATGGTTTCCTTACAGGGTAGGTGGACCAGCCTGCCCCAGGTTCGGAATACTTGCAGAACAGACATCCGTGCCTCCTGATCCCCCAGAGTCCATTTTTCATTGAGTTCAGATAGAACCTGGTGTTTTTCCAATAGAATGTCCCTGATATCCCCCACTGTGTTCTGAGAGAGGTGAACCCCCGGGGAGAAAGAGAACCAAAACCAACCAAACAAAAAAAAACCCACTGAACTCGGTCCAGATCGGTGCCATTCTGTGCACTCACACAGGAACGGGCTGCTCCGTCATCCCCACCACGATGTGACTCCTATGGGTGGCATCTGAGTCTCCCAGCCTGGAGAACTCTTGGATGAATTTCTCCTCTTTCTGTGGAAATGCCTTTTCTTTGTGGGCCATGGTCTTCCTTAGTGAGGCATGGTACCCGTCTACCTGCCCCCAATCGGTTCCCTGCTCCCATGGAAGTCACAGAAGCCACTAGTCTGAGCACAGGGAGGGCCTATAAAGGCTGACCCTGGAGAAATTATTGACAATCACCTATTTATCCCTGAGATTGACAAAGGCATAAACCAAACTGAAAGGAGCAGGTTGCAGTTGTAGGCTGGGGAGTTTCATCTCACAAGGCAGAAAAAGGCTGGGGGAAGAAAACCCTGCAGAGGGAGCAGCCTGTGCTACCCAGAGCTGTCATGAATCGGTGGTACAGTTGAGGCTCGTGTATGTGGTTTGTTACCACAACATGGAGGCAAGAGTAGAAAATGGGCCCTGAAATTAGCAAGCAAATTGTGACCTGTGTCCTGCTAGGGGTCGTGGGAGGAGCCTAGAGGCTTAGGGATACATTGGCATGGCTGGTTGGGCAGGCTCCTTCCACTAAAGTGAGGAACAGTCTCTGTGCTGGAGTTGGGGCTCCATTAGTGGGAAAAGGGACAAAGGGGAAGCATGCTGTCAGCCATGGCCTCTAGTACCTGCAGGTACAGTGGGAGAAAGGGAGCAGCACCACACACAGAATGGGGAGTCCAGGAGCGCTCACGTGGGGAAGGCCAGTATAGTGATGTGGGAAACCCGCCTGGGACACTGAAGGTCCAGGCTGTGCACAGGGATCTGCAGGGGCCACAGGGGTCCAGGAGCCACAGTAGCTCCAGCAGGTCCTGAGGACATGGGGGCAGACCCATGGAGTAATGTCCATAGCGTGCACAAGGGAAGAACCTCAGAGAGGCTGAAAAAGACTCAGGCAGGAGAGAGTAGGCTGGGCAGGGAGAGGAGGGACATGCAAGAAGGGAGGGAAAAGGGAGAGAGAATAAAGAAATGGAAAGACCTTCAGATGTGAGGGAGGCCTAGAGGGACTGACTCATTAGAGGATGTAATCAAACTGAGAGACTGGGCAGCAGGCCCCACTGGCACCCAGGAGACGGGAGAGCACTGGGTCCCTTACCACCCTCCCTGGCTAAACCTGTGATGAAGCACAGAGCAAGGTCAAGGGCAGAAGTAGCTCTTGATAGCCCAGAGAGGTACAGAATCTTATTCAGGGCCTAAGAACCCTCTACAGATTCAGTGTCACTTTTGCTTCAAAGAACTTTCCAGAGAGAAAGAACAGAGTCATTGTGAGTGGGGGCAGTTTGTATGCAATAGGCTGTACCTACCGTGCCTGCGAACATGCAGATATCTGTGTAGGAGGCCAGTGATAAAATAAGGGAGAAAAGCCAGCAACTTGCAATGGGTTTGGGCCAAAACTCACAACTTTGCTGGTGGCTGATGGAATTCTGGGAAAGGAGAGGAAGAAAACTGGGAAGCTTGGGGCTGTGCACCTGGGGAAGGAGAGAGACCACTGACCAACAGGAGGTGTGGAGGATATCTGTCACCATGCTGGAAGCTTCTCTGAAGGAGACAGCTATCTGAAGTTTGGATGGAGGCTACTGGGCACTGGTAATGTGGACACCGTCCCTTATAGCCTCAGGGATGTAGCTGAGGTGTACATCTAGACCTGCAGTTATGCCATAACCTCGAGGCCCCTGCACCTTCAGCTAGCGCCATTTTAAGCATGCATGTGCTGACTCTAAGCTCATTAGAAAAGCCAGCTGTGGCCCATGCATGCCTCAGGTGTACCCTGGACACCCAGAACAGTAGTCTATTTACAAAGGCAGATCAGCCCAAAGATAAAGTACAGTGTGGGAGATCTGTGCGCTTTCTCGTGATGTCTTGTCATGCAGGAGCCTCCAAGTTCTTACCAGCACAGAGAGTTCTAGGAAGAGGAGTGAGGGAGAGGTGCCTGGGGCACACACCTGCGCACCTTTCTTACCTGTGTGAGGCTGGAGCCCCACCTGCATTTGCTTTGAAGACATTGTCATGGCTGGGTAGGTCCCTGCTGCTGTTCTTAGCCTTCAGCCCCAGCCCTGAACTCTACAGCTTGGGGTTTAATTTCTCAGTAGCCAATGACACAGGGCACAGGGTCCCTAGCCCCAGACTGTTAGTTTAGGCTGGCACCATCCCCAGTCTAAAGGTCTAAGTGGAATGCAGTCCACCATTCAGCAGAATGCCTCAGCCAGTGTCTTCACGGGGCTTCAGGGGTATCTGAGTTACATTAGCCTTCATGATGTGGGGAATCCATTGCATTCTTACCTGATATTTTCTTGGGAGATGCAGTAGGAAGAAACCTAAGCCTCACAGCTGTAGCTGCCATATTCTAACCGGACAGTTCAAACGGAGTCAGAGGAAAAGATCTTCCACATGTTCAGGAAATAAGTCACGTGAGCTGCATCTTGCAAACCTCGTGGTCTGTATGAGCAGTGCATTCTGTGACATGCTGTGCATTTTGTCCTCACAAGAACACAGCATGATTTCCTGATTAGTGTTTATATCAACTTGACACAACCTAGTGTCATCTCAGAGCAGAGGACCTCAGCTGAGAAAATACCTCCTAAAGATCTGCCTGTAGGCAAACCTGTGAGGCATTTTCTTAATTAGTGATTGATGTAGGAAGACACAATTCATTGTGAGTGTTGCCACCCCTGGGCTGGTGGTCCGAGGTTTGATATGAAAGCAGGCTGAGCAAGTCAGTAAGCCGTACCCCTTCATAGTCTCTGTATCAGCTCCTGCCTCTTGTATTGGGTTCTCTCCGTGGTCAGTGGACTCCTTTGGGATATGAAAGTTGAATACATATTTTCCTCCCCAATATGCTTTTAGTTATGGGGTTTCATCACAGTGATAGTAACCCTGACTGAGACATCATCACGCTACAGGCTTCTTTGGATTGTGCGGAACACATTAACCGTGAATAAACCTGTGTGAGCGCCCATAAATGTGCCAGCCCCGCTGAAGACAGCCTGGGCTCAGCCTACCCTATCAGTGCTGGTCCCACTCCACCCTGCCCAGCTTCATCTTGTTCTCACCCTGCCTGGCATCAGTTCTGTCCTATCCTACATGTCCCTTTCTCTGTGGTGAAGTCACTTCTGATAGTCACTCAGTCCCTTAATTAACCAAACAAGAAGTATAGCCCACTCCACCATCCCGCAAAACAGAAACAAAAACAAAAGCACAGTATCTTGTCAGAGATGTCCAATGATAGCATGTTTTAGCTATGGATAACATATAAACACATGCACAGGTGTAAATTTTTGTAAGCAATCATTAATATTAATAAAAGTGTGAATAATATAAGCTCAGGTTTAGAACACCAAGCAAGTAAAACTGCTTGCCTAAGGAAAGCTTTGTATTTCTGGGCAATGCGTGCGCGTGCATGCAGTGTGCCTGCATGCTATCTGTAGGTGTGTGAGCGTGCTTGTACATGTGTTTGCAGTGCACCTGTCTGGTTCCTGTAGGTGTGTGAATATGTGTGTCCATGTGTGTTTTCCATGAACCTATATGGCCTGTAGGTGTGAGAACATGGGTGGATGTGCACCTACAGTATACCTGTGTGGTACCTGCATGTGTGAGCACATGTGTATGTGTGAGTACAGGTCATTTGTAATGTGGCTGTGGTATTGCATACTATGTGATGTCTGGCCTTTTTAGCGCCTGTATTTATAGTTTTGAAAACTAGAATGGCAAAGTTGGCCCCAAAAGGTTCATAGTTCGTGTACATACATGTATTTTTCTATCCTTATGTAGGTTTCCCAAAATTAGCCTAATCAATTTCTAAAAATTCATATTTAGGCAAAAATTCAGACTGACAAAATGCATGTGTGATTCTAAAGAAGACCATTGTAAACTCCCTGCAGTGAGCAAACTAAAGAAGAGAAGCTGATGGGGTTGGCAGAATCAGCAGAGTGGGCAAAGATGAAGGAAGGTCAAGAAGCAAGCATGAAACCCTACAGAGACAGAAAGCATGAGGACCTGAGTTCAATCCTCATCACCCCCACAAAAGGCCAAGCATGGCAGTGCGTGCCTATAATCCCAGTACTGGGAGGTAGAGACAAGAGAATTCTAGGGACTTGATGAGCAGCAAAGCTATCCAAGCAGCGAGCTCAGGGTTTAGTGAAAGTCCCTGTCTCAAAGGATAATGCGGAAGGAATGAGAAAGTTTTCATCTAACATCGATCGATTTCTAGCCTCTCCATTCACATGCACCACACCACACACATACACACACACACACACACACACACACACACAATAGTGTACTTTGTGTCATGGTTTGGATATAACATGCCCCACAGGCTCACATGTCTGGATACTATCCACAACTGTTGGTGCTGCTTTGCAAAGTTCTGGACCCTTTACAGGGTAGAGCCTTGCTGAGGACACAGCTCATGGGGGACAAGGTTTGAGGTGTATAGGCTGACTTGTCTTCCAGCCCAAGCTCTCTCTGCTTTCTGACTGCCAATACCAGCAACCTCCCTGTCTGACCTGTTGCCTCCCCACAGTGACGGGTGGACTGGACTCCCTTGAAACTATGAGCTGGACAAATCCCTCCCTTTGAATCACTTCTGCTAAGTATTTTCATGAAAATGAAGCCATGAATGGGGTAACCCAACAGCAGTTCCTGCCTGCGGCTATAGAGACAGGAGACAGCTCGGGAAGAAGAACCTATCCCGAGCCTGTCATTTGTAGCCCCATCCCCTTGTGCAGAATATATTAGTTACTTTGAGGCTGCTGTGATATAATACCATGATCAAAGGCTATTTAAGGAAGAGACAGTTTATTTTGGCTTTTAGTTCCATGAGGGAGGGCTGGAGGCATGGCAGCCAGCAGTAGGCGTGACATAGGCAGAGGCAGGAAGCTGAAAGGCTGCATTATATAAAACGAGCTCAAAAGAGAAACAGAAAACTAGAAGTAGAAAGAGACTATGAATTCTCAACTCCCACCATTAGTGATATACTTCCTCCAGCAAAGCCACACGCACTAAACTTTCCTACACAGTACCACCAACTGAGGACCCAGTGTCCATGTTAGCCAGTGGAGGGCATTCTTATTCAAACCACCACATGGAATCAGCACACATGGGCTGTATCTGAAAATGACAATCTAATCTGTTAATCGAAAGAGATATATCAAATAGACCTGAGACAGAGACCGGGAAGAATAAACAAAAAAATGAGAGAGGCAGTGGCATTCCGGAAGGCACTCACCAGAGAAGACACAGAGGTTAGGGAGGCCTCTGTCCTAGGCTGCTTCTCTGTTGCTTTGATAAACCCTATAACAAAAGCAACTTAAGGAAGGAAGGGATTTGTCTTAACCGTCTGTGTCCCAGTCTATCACGGAGGAAAGTCAGAGCAGGAGCCAAAGCAGAAACCGTGAAGGAATGCTGCACACTGGCTTACGATCAGCCTTTTCCTATACAGCCCAGACCACCTACCTTGGGATGCCTCTGCCCAAAGAAGGCTGGGTCCTTCCACATCCATCTTCATTCAGAACAGTCCCTCAAAGACGTGAGCACTGCTAGTCTGATGGAGGATATGTTTTCAACTGGGTTTCCTAGTCCCAGGTTATACTAGGTTGTGTCTAGTCAACACACCTGATATTCTCATGCATCAGCACACCACGGATACTAATAAAATGATCATATTATTTAAATGACCAAAGCAATCTACAGATTCACCGAATCCCAACCAAAATTCCAGGGACATTCATCACAGAAGCTAGGATTGGGGGACAGGTATGTTCCTAAAATTCATATGGCATAATCCCAAGTAGCCAAAGCAATCAAAACAACAACAACAAAAACTAAAGTGAGAGGTATCTAACCAAATTTATATTACAGGGACAGAGAAGCAAAAATTACAGTCTAACAGAAATATAAATACATAGTCCACTTGAACAGAAGACTCAGAATCAAACCCTCGGATTTCTGGCTTTCAGTTCTGAGCAAAGATTCTGGAAGAAAACCTTGGGGGAGAGATGGCCGCTCTAGCAAATGGTGCTGGTACCAAAAGTGGGCATCCAAAGAAATTTGTCTTAACCTTCTGTGTCCTAGTCCATCACTGAAGGAAATCAGAGCAAGAATCAGAGCAGAAACCATTGAGGATTGCAGGTCATGGATCCCTCCCTGTCTTATGCTCAGCCACCTCTCTCACACAGCCCAGATCACCTGCCTGGGATCTGGTCGTTTGACTGAACTGGGTCCCTCTCTCACATTCTGCATAAAAAATCAAATCAAAATGGATCCACGTCTTTAATGTAAGAACTGGAACTCTTGACCTAGTCGCGGGAAATAGAAGTAACTTGAAGACGCAGTACAGTCAAGAGCTTTCTGAAAAGGATATGAATGGCTCAGAAGTACAAATTGACACATGGGATTTCAAGAAACTAAAAATCTTCTGGGCAGCAAAATCAAACTTCAGCAGAGTGAGGTGACAGCCTATGGAACAAGAGGAGATCTATGTCAAATACGCATCTGAGAGGATTAATGTAAAGATTATGCTAAGAATTCAAAAAAAAACCTATAAAGAACAAAGCAATTAATCCAGTCAACAAATGGATCCATGAGCTAGGCAGCTCTCAAAAGAAGTGCAAATGTCTAGAAGATTCTTGAAATGTGTTCTACGTCCTTGGTCACCAGAGAAAAGCAAATCAAACCTAGAGACTCGGTCACACCCCAGGCAGAATGACAGTCACCAGTAAACAGTAAACAAATGTGGGAAAGAATGCTGGGGGAAAGAAAACCTTATTCTCTGATGGTGCAAATGTAAATTAACATACCCATTATGAAAAACTTAACAACAGAAGAAATACCAGGTGTAACAGATCCACCACTCCAGGTATGACTCCGGAGGATCGTGCGTCAGCCCCTCCCAGAAACAGACGCACAGCCGGTGTTTACAATACTGCTCACAATGGCCACAAAACAGAACCAGTCTAGGTGTCTGCCAGTAGATGAATGGGTTTGTGGTGTAGGTGCATAAAGGACTTTGATTCAGAGGTAAAGAAAAAAATCCTTCCAATTACAGGAAATGGACAGAACTGGGGATTACCAGGTAAACGAAATCAGTCAGCACCATGTGTTGTCTCTCTCAAAGGGAATCTAGGAAGAGGAAAAGAAGGATGTGAAGTGGGAAACGTCAAGATGCAGAAGGGGAAGGGAGACACGTGATAAAGAGTGAGAGACGTGACCATGTGATCGAAGGACGTTATACATGAGAGTGGAAGTGGCAGCGTGAAACCCCTCATTTTATACAGTTAACATATATGGGTATGATATGAAACAAACAAGAACACGACTGTGATAAAAGCTTTCACCTGGGGGTGCTGTGAGTCATCGAGCTGAGATACACAAGACCCGGAGGACGGGTACCATCTAAGTCCATGCTCATGAAGAGCCTAGAAAGTCAGTCATATAGAGTCCATCTGTGAGCGCCAGAGGCTGTGGGGGACATGGTGACTTACTGTTTCATGGGTGGTCAGTTTCAATTTGAGAATAAAAAATCCATTCTAGAAGGGGATGGTGTGAGGGCCTCTCTGGAATATGCTCGCCAATGATGATCAAAGGCGTAGTGAATTGTGCTCTGTGTACTTGAGCACGAGAAAAATGAGAGCTTACAGTAAGAATTCAAATGGCACGAGGAAGACACCAGAGTGACTTACAAGAATGATCCGAGGGGCTGGAGAGATGGCTCAGCAGTTAAGAGCATTGCCTGCTCTTCCAAAGGTCCTGAGTTCAATTCCCAGCAACCACATGGTGGCTCACAACCATCTGTAATGAGGTCTGGTGCCCTCTTCTGGCCTTCAGGCATACAAGCAGACAGAATATTGTATACATAATAAATAAATAAATATTTTTTTTAAAAAAGAATTATCCGAAAGGGTAGCAGGGAAGCATGAATAAAAAGGCACAAAATGTGTATAATGTGAGATTTGCTTATTTAGTTTTTAAAGGTGTATAATACTCAGAGTTTGTAAGGCATGAAGGAATTCCTAGAGGGTGTCAACACAAACGTTAGAGATTAAATGGAAGAAATAACATCAAGTGTTACGCAAGAAAGTCCTTTGCACATCTAGAGAGACTCCAGTTCTTAATCCCCAGAGCCCTGGCCCAGGAGAGACCCCAGGAGCATGGGCAGTGGAGGGAATCCAGTTCCTGCCCTCCTCAGCACCTGGGCTCTGTGCACCCGACCTTCAGAAGACAGCCACTCTCTGGTTCCCCTCTCCTGGATGGCTTTGGGTGTTGGGATGATTCCAGAAACACAGGGTCATAGGAGATAACCTCCAGGCTCACAGGCCTCTGGTCTCCCAGGAGACACTGTGGGCAGGGCCACATAGACACTAAGAACCCTGTTGGGGGTCACCTCTCCTGTCCAAAGACTTCTGGGGAGGCTGTGACTGGGTGCTGTTGGTCGGTCTGAAGAGCGGCATGTGGGGTGCAGCTGGGCTCTCTCATTTCCCCCATCTCTTACATTCAAGCTGGAGCAGGAATTTCTGTCAGCAGCAGGTGGGGCTTCCTCCAAGAGGGCTTCTGGATCATGGCTTCTGTTCACATAGCCCCTTCTGCAT
Source organism: Arvicola amphibius (assembly GCF_903992535.2). Taxonomy (NCBI): domain Eukaryota; kingdom Metazoa; phylum Chordata; class Mammalia; order Rodentia; family Cricetidae; genus Arvicola; species Arvicola amphibius. The sequence goes on from NC_052049.1 coordinate 1,526,921, forward strand.
GTTAGGTATAGAAACCGACTTTCGTTTTCTCTCCAGGGCTCTCTGGTGGCACGCTTTGCTAAATTCCAGCACTATTACGATTTCTTAAGTCGCTTTGATTTGCATATTAGGCTTTGAAGAGGCAGATGGTAGCCATCTGGGCCTACACAGTCCATTGCTAGATAAGGGAGACTTCAGCTCTTCAAAGAGACTTAATTCCTACATATAAAAACCTACCATCAACCAATGATCCAGTGTAAACCCATATTGTCTCTCAAACTTAACTCACAGATCCCCGAACCATTTCCTAAGAGCTCCTTTCTCAAGCTTAGAGCCACCACTCGTCCACGAACCACTTCAACCCAGCACAGAGGTGCATTCTGACTTGTCAGGACAACCCAAGAGTCATACTCAGTGAACACTGACCCTACATGCCAGCTCAGAAGCCCCTCTCTCCTGTTTCCAGGAGTGCTCTTCACGAGGGTTAGTCATCTCCATGCCATTAAGCTGGGTCCTCCAAAGTAACCCTCAAACGAGATGCCTTTTCCCTGCTCAAATTTGTTTCTGTTCTTATTCTCAACAGAGTCTGAAGTCTCAACCCTTCCCTGAGCTGACTAGGGTCGGTTTAGCTTGACCTGGAGCTAGATTCTGCACCCGACCTGGACATTTGTGTTCCAACACAACGTCCCACATCTGACCTATATTAGTCAGCGTTCCTTGGCTGTGTCAAAACACATGAAGTAAACCGAGGAAGAAAGGCTCTGCAGTCTGTGGCCTCTCAGGCACTGTTTGTGTTCTTGTGACTGAGCTGTGCATCACGATGGGGGCAGAGGGCAGAGAAAGCTGCTTACCTCATAGGGCCTGCAAAGGAAAGACAGTGGGGCAGAGAAGAGACTGGGCCCAGGATTCCTTTCCAGACACTCCAGGAGCCCAGCTTCCTTATTCAAGCCAATACCTAGTTTAACCCAACAGCACTATGGCTGCGGAACAAGCAATTCTGTGCAGCCTTGGATACCCCTTCTTTGCCTGACCAGTGAGGGCTACCTGGTCCTTAGAGGCAAGTGGACATACTTACCCAGATTACTGACAGCTTTTGTGACCTTGTCATTTTGAAGGCCTAAGGATGCTCAACCCTTGCAGCTAGTAAGGAAGCCAACGTATCTAACTGCAGCATCTCCATTACAATGCACATTCATTAAGCAAACCTGTGCAGCGGTTTATTTTTTTATAAAGGGGAAAAGGTGTTCATTTACATATGTATTTACATATATATACATACACATTTGCATATGCATAACTGCCCCCTCAGAAACAGTACTCCATGACTTTAAACTTTCTTTCCTCATTGTATTTGATCAAAATGCACCTCTATTCTTACCAAGGTCATCAACACTGGCTCATTGCAGAGACTGGCCACTGAGCAGACAAGAAATGAAACATTTTACTCAGCATCAGCTGCGCCCATTTAAATAGAGGTCATTTGGAGAAGGTAGACAAGTTCATCACTCCCTTAGAGAAACATGAAACCTCCCCCAGTGGTAGAGGTGGAGTTGCTTGTAGAAAGGGTGCAGCTCTCACACGTCTTTTCAGCCAACAGGAGCTGCCTCCCACCTTGCACAACACAGCCCCCCAGGAAGGATGGATAGTGATATTCACGTGTCACAGTGAATAGAACCTGTGATGTCAGAGACTTCAGAGATCACTCAGCACAAGTGACTGATGCCCAGAATCAAACAGTAACAAGGATGTCACAGTATGACTAGTTACATTGTAGCCAGGAGTCAACCAGGCTGTAGTCCCAGGCCTTTGTGAACTTTTAGCTGACACCACAGTGGCTTTAAAAGCTCTTGGTTAAAGTAGGAAAGTGTATGGGTTTTCAATAATCTTCGTGGAAAGATACCTTCCCTGCTACCATAGGACAGGGGTGTTCACAGAGGGAACAGGTACAACTGGACTGCAGGCCATAGGGAACTAGTCGTACAGGGAAAACATAAGAAGGCCAAGAAGTGAACCTCTATCTCTCTGGGCCAATCAATAGAAAGAGAATCTTATTTTATGTGCATGGGTATCTTACCTGCATGTATGCCGATGCTGTGTACATGCCTGGCATTGGAGGAAGGTGGAGGAAGGTGTTGGATGCCCTGGAACTGCATTTACAGATAGTTGTGAGCCTTGGTGTGGGTGTTGGAAATTGAACCTGGGCCCTCTGGAAGAGCAGCTAGTGCTCTTAACTGCTGAGTCATCTCACCAGCTTCCTAGAGAAAGATTTTTAACAGAGGTAGGACTTTCCCTGGGGCAAGGACGTGCAAACTCAGCTATCCTGAGCCCCACTCCAAGTGCAGTCAGTGTGAGCACCACAGAAAGCGCAGGGCGCTTGGCCTCCATCCTGGGCTCCTCTTACCACCGGTTTTTCTGCTCTTAGTGTCTTCAGGGCATTCCTCATTCCTCATGTGGGGTTTATCGACACTTCTGAGCCACTATTCTTATGTCACCCGTCATTCCTTCTGGCAACTTGCAGAGACCACCAGTCTCCCATTGCTCTGTTCCACCCCTCTCCTCCAAGTGTTTGGCACGCTTCATTCACAGGGGACCCTGAATCCAATCTGAGTCACTTAAGGAACGTAACTGTTCACTGTCTACGGTAGCAAGGGCAAGGGGTATTTATAAAACAGAAAGACACTGCCAGCTGCCCCTCACCCCGTTGGCTGAATTCTACATCACTGGCCTCAGGGAACAGGTCTCATTCCCAAAACCACTGTATCAGTTATTTTTCTCATTGATTTCACAAAATAATGTACAAAACACCTGAAGGAAGGAAGGCTTTATATTAGCACACTGCTCTAAGTGTCCTCTATCATAGTGGGGAAGACATGCTGGTTGGAGCTTTACTTCTATGTCCAAGAATCAGAAGGATCAATGTTGATTTTCATCTTAGTTCCAGCCCAAGACTCCAGTCCACACGACAGTGGTGCCAATATTTAGGGTGGGTCTTTAACCCTCAATTAATCCAGTCTAAAAGTCCTCTCAGAGACACGCCCAAAGATCTGTCATTTAGGTGATTCTATGGCTCATAAAGCCAACAGTCCATATCAGCCACCATGGGCGAGTTGAGCTTACGGCAGATGCACATGTATCCCCTTCTCCTCCCCACCCTTCCTCAAGGGTCATCTTCAGGCTGCTTCCAGCTGACCCACCCTGCAGACTCACATCCCTTTCCTTGCTCTGTGGCTATATTTACGTGCAGTTCCTCTCAGCGTAAGGTGTGGGTGGAGGAGTGTGCGTGTGGTGTGTGTGCGTGTGCGTGTGTGTGTGCGTGTGTGTGTGTGTGTGCGTGTGTGTGTGCGTGTGTGTGTGTGTGCGTGTGTGTGCGTGTGTGTGTGTGTGTGTGTGTGTGTGTGTCCCTTTTCTACTCTGGAGCTCCATCAGTGTTCATTCTGTGTCACCTCCACCAGGTCTCGTCTGTACTGCCTTGTGGATCAACATGAAAAAGATTAAGGCCACCTTTACAATGTGTTCGCCGTGTTTCCACGGTTCCGATTTCACCCAGACTGTAATATAAATCATTTGCTAACAGAAGAAGCTGGTTCATGAAGATTCACCTGTGGCTTAAGTTTGAGGGGGGAACTGGAGTGGAGACAGGAGCCTGAAGTCACAGACTCTGGTGGTTTGTGCTGACTGTGGACCAGACAGGATCGAGAACCTCTTCGGAGGCAAGCCTCTGAGCCTGTCTGTGAGGGATCTTCTAGATTATGCTAAATAAGGAGGGAAGATGACACACCCTGAGCACAGGCAGCACCACCCCCGGGATAAGGTGAGCTGAGAACCACCATTCATCTCTGTTTCCCTACTGAAGATGCGAGGTGACTGGCTGCCTCGTTCCTTCATCGCCATAACTGCCCTGCCATGACTAACTGCACCGTGGACTGTGAACCAATATAAACCCTTCTTTCCCCAGGCTGCGCCTTGTCAGAAGACTTGTGATAGCAATGGAGAAGGATTCAACAAGCAGATAATCCACCCTTTTGACGTGGGACAAGGTCTTGGGCCCTGTACACCTTCCAGGAGTCGGAGCAAGCATATCCTCACATCAGAGAGCAGAGGCCAAGTGTCCTTGCTGTAGGCAGTTTGGCAGGGAGTTACCACCTCCCACGGGGACCCCTCCATCTTCCCACACCCGGCGTGCCCTGGGCACAACAAGGGGCATAATTTTGCCTTTAATGGTTTCTAATGGCTGTGCCTTTGATATCCACTTGTTCTCGCTCCTCGTGTAGACTCAGTTTCAGGTCTATAAATCATCACACACCGCCTGAGCCATTCTGTGGGACACTGAGCACAGCTGCCATGGATTGTGGGAAGGTATAGCTTCAAAACAAACGCCAGGTCCACTGAGAGGTGCCCAGGGCACAAAAGCCACAGTGATGGTCGAATTCTGAGGGGTATGCAGGGTACAGAAGCTGCAAGGACAGTAGCACTCATAAGGGAGACAGGCTGCGGAGGTTTCCACGTTCTGTGACAAATATAGAAGGGCTGGTGCTGTGTGGCACAGTAGCTGTAGGGGATGGGTATCCGCGGGATTCAGAGAATGGGTAGATCTCTGCAGCCTATGACATTGGCTTACCACAGCAACCTTCAGGTTATACGGTTATTCTTCCATGGACTAGAGCATCATTAGGGTCTCCAGCATACAAGCTAACTCTCTCTGTCTGTGTAGGACCAGGGAGTGAGGCTTATCAATGTGGCCCTGACAGGAACTGTCACATTGCAGACTCACAGGGGTAATGGTATGTTCCCATGGCCTGTACACATAGGATCCCTGGTGGGCCATCATTTATAGCTGCAGGGTGATGTTATCTTGGCCCTGTCCTGAGGGAATGAGGCATTTTCTGATTGGAAAAGACTCAGGGCTGAGGCACAAGTGGGGCATCTCCTGGGAGATCCCGGTGTTGGAAACAATCAGACGTGAACACACCCAAGTGTGCAGGGACAAGAGCACCTAAAACAGGGGAGCATGTGACCAGCTTTGAGCACCGTGGGAGTCTGAATGAGAATACCCCACACAGGCTTGGGTCCCATGTGGTGCTGTTTGGGGATGAGGTGCAACCTTGCTGCAGGCAGAGCATCATTAGGGGTGGGCTAAGTGTTCATAGCCTTGCCTCACTTCCAGTTTGCTTTATGTTTGAGGTTGAAGATGTGATCTCTTCGCTTCCTGCTCCTGCTGTCGCTCCTGTCTCCTTCCCACTTCCCTCTCCTTCTGTGACTGCTGAGCCATGGTGCAATCTTCTTCTTCTGGAGCCATAAGCCAAGACAAACTGCTTCTTCTCTAAGTCATTTTTGATAACGGTGTTTTTGTCACAGCCCCAAAAAGTAACATCCAAGGTGCATTATTTCAAAGCAACCAGAAGAGTAAAAGAATCATCATGATTCTAACTTTACCAGTCTGTGGAAATTGCACAGCTAAAGGAAGCTTGGAGAATCAACACTTGGATGTAGCGTGGAGGCGTTGTCCAGAAATTCACTCCCTGCTATAGGACATCAACTAGGCTGGGCTGAACCCTTCAGATCAACCAATGTATTAACGTTTTTCTGTGGCTGCGATAAAACACCATTTCAAAAATCAGCTCAGGAAAGGAGGAGTTTGTTTTGGCTTATGGTTCCGGAGGGTTAGAATCCATCATGGTGGGTATGATAGCAAGCAGCAGGCATGCCGGAAGGAGCAGGGAGCTGCAAGATTACATCTCAACAACAAGCAGGAAACAGAGAGTGAACTGGAAGCGGGGAGAGGCTACATAATCTCAAAGCCCACCCTAAGTGGCATGTTTCCCTCAGCAAGACTGCACTGAAGCACCATTGTTAAAAACTCAGAGACACATACTGGGTTCAGCCTGAAGGTCTGAGAAGCAAAGCAGCCAGCCACTGGTTCCTACCTCAACCTTCTCAGCATGAGACTGAGACTGAGAGCTGTCTCCTTCCACTTTATAATTCTCTCTAGTTCTGCCATTAAAGTTCTGGGATTAAAGGTAGGCACTGCCCCGTTTCTATGGCAACTAGTGTGGCTCCTGGGATTAAAGGTGTGTGTTATCACAGCCTGGTCTGTTTATTCTCTGATCTTCAGGCAAGCTTTATTAAATTACAATTGAAATGCCACTACACTTCATCACCTAAATCTCCTTTAGTTGTTCTACCATCTTGGGACCAAGTGTTCAGATACCCGAGACTATAGGGGAATTCTCTGTCAAGCCAGTATTCACTGTTATCCACTGTATCTGAGGATCTGGGTCTGGGAACATCACCACACATGGCTTGGACCCAGTGCTTCAGAGATTGCTTACACAGTGGCTTTAACTTGTGGCCACTGGTGGAGGTCTCAGCTACGCCTGGGTAACCCCTCCAAACAAATACTTGAGTATTTTGGGGATATGGTGGCTGTCTCCCTGGATCTGGCGGTCCATGTAAGACAGAGCGGCAACATGCTTTATGAATGACCCAGACTAAGATATAATAGCCACCGCTGCCCTACCTCCTCTGGACCCCACAGCTGTCCCCAGCACAGCTGTCCCCAGCACAGGACATAAGGCCAAGGCTAGACTAGCATGCCTCAGGAAGGATGCCCACCCTCCCCATTCTGATGGGCCAGGTCCAGTGCGAGCCCAGAACTGCGTTTTTAGCAAAGCAGTAATAGCTCAAGTTGACTCAGAGATCACGTGGGTCTTACCTTGAGAAACAATGACTTAGATCTCACTATAGGACGTGAACAAAGAAACTGACAGGGAGATTTCAGATTTGGGGGAAGCCACCTTCACAATGGCTCCCAGTGGCAGCCTTAATGTTTTCCCATCCTTCGGGCGGAGGGACTGTCCCCAGCTCACAACACACTCTGACTGTAGGCAATCCGCATGCGAATGGCCACAGGTGCCCCTTCCCTGTCCCCACAACAAAAAGGTCCAGAATGGAGCACTCTCTGGAGCTGAGCTGCTTGCCAGCTCAGTCAGGCATGCACGCGGTGCCTTTCGGTTCCTACCCATCATGTGGGAGCTTCAGGTGGGTGAGGGTTAACGATCTAATTCCCCTAACCTCGTAATGTGGTTATAATGAAAGCAAATATTAGACTCAATTAGGCTACATCTGTGAAGCCTATTAAATATGCCTTATTAACAAGCAGGTATAAAATTCCGACAACCTGTTCTGTGGGCTTGATGGAGTCCCAGACCTTCCCTTGAAGTGGGATGAGTTTCTGTCTTCACAACTGAACCTTTTTGAGAGCTTGAATGCCTTAAGTGATTGCTCCTGACCTGTGCGCAGAGCCCAGAACTGGCCTAGGCGCACTGGAAGACAAGGCTATAGGAACAGGACTTCTCCCTGATAAGGCCACAGAGGTCAAGACTGACCCAGGTGATTCTGAGAAGGATATGAACCCTGGGCAGAACCCCCCAGCTGTCCTGAGACACACGGCTGCTGCGTCAGCTACTGGAAAACCGAAGAAGGAAAAATCTGGTTTCCCACGCAACCAGGAAGGCTGCCTCAGAGCAGCGCTGAAGAGACCACCTGAGCTCAGCCTTTGGGTTTAGAGTTCCAGATTGGGGGTCATTATCCCAGTTCCCAGCTTGCTGCTGTTCTGCACAGTACAACTTGGCCAGTCCACACTGTACCATCCAAAGGCTTAAAGTGAATCTTTCTCTCTTTGCCCTCTCCTCTCTCCATCCCTTCCCTTCTTTTCCCCTTCCCTCCTGTAGCTTGTTTCTGGAGTTAGGTGAATTAATTGATTCCTTAGGGAGTTCTAACTAAACTACTACCTGCTAGGCAGACAGAAACACCACCTCACAGACTAGACCAAGTTCAGGGCTGTGCCTGGCCCACCTTCCCCAGATTGGGATGGAGCCTGTGAGGGTGTCCAGACCACTCTCATCTGCATAATCTTCAGAATAGGCCATTTCATCAAGGACAGCCCATTGCTAACTGTCTAGTCTGATCAACAATCTACTGTTTGGCCAGTTAGAACTCCTCCTTGACATGCACAGTGTCAATTAGCACATTTAGCGTGTGACTGAGAGGTGAACATTGAGTGTAGGAGCTGCTACTCTGCTTGCTGTCTGGCTTTGTGAGGATTCTGACCCTCTCTGGGCAGCATGCCATCTCTAGACTGTAGCCGTGGGTACCACAGCCTTCCTCATGCTGGCAGTGCCACCCTGCCACAGTTGTCTCAGGTGAGGAAATATGGCTCTCCACAAAGGCGGATTCCCTCACGCTAAGAATGAAGTCGGTTTACAGTAGAAGACAATAGCATGGATCCAGTTCCCCGAGACAGCCATCTTTGTTTTGGGGTACAGATCTCCCATCTACACACCTCTTTATCAGATTAAGCCTCCCCAGGTGCACCCTTCTTAAAGAGCTAGAAGGTAGCACAGGTTCACGGGCAGAGTTAACTGCTCTGGAAGGTGTGTCCCAACACCACCTCTGCAGATGGGGCCTTCTTCTGATGCACTTGGGTGGATTCTCACGTGATTGGAATCCTGAGGTGCAGGACTACTGGGGGCAAGTACAGAGAGAAATATAATAGGAGGCATGGAGAGATGGTGTCTACCTGCTGCTCCAACAGCTCGGCGGATCCTGGATCGAATCTGATGCTGCCGTCTGAGTCACAGCGACAATACACCCAGCTTAAGTAGTCTATAGAGGGATGAGTTGTTTGGGCTCTGGCATTGTGGCATCTGGCATGTCAGGCTGTTCACGTCAGTTGGCCAAGAAGTGGGGAAAACACAAGCATGGTGTAGTGGAGGGGCTGCGGACAGGCCTGCTTTTCATCCTGCCCGGCTCCCGCATGGTTAGCTTTACACCCGAAATAATTACATGGAAACTGTATTCTTTTAAATACTGCCTGGCCCATATTAGTTTCAGCCTCTTTTTGTCTAATTCTCACATCTCTTGCTTTAACCCATATCTAATAATCTGTGTAACACCACAAAGTGGTATCTTACCAGGAAAGATTCTAGCATACGTCCATCTTGGGCTGGAGCTTCGTTGCATCTCTCTCTCTTAGGAGAGGTATGGCAGTCTGCCTCAGAGAGGAGAGGCGGGGCAATTTTCTGAGCCATCTACCTCACTTCCTTTTTCCTGTTCTGTCTACTCCGCCCACCTAAATGTTGGCCAATCAAGTGGGCCAGGCAGTTTCTTTATTAGCCAATGGGAATCCTCCATCAGCATGGGACACCCTAGAATAAGATATACTGTTCAAAGATATACCTCGTGACTCATATCCAGCTGGGCAGTTCCCCATTAGAGCCAGGACATCAGCAATGACCTGCACAGGAGACAGGCTAGATTCTTCACTGTGCGCTCTCCATCAAAGATGTCGCCCTATTTCCTCCAGTTGGCGCTAGTTTTCAGGATGGACAGGTTTAAAAGACTTGGGTTTGTACTTGACTGTTGGGAGTTGTGAACCCCCCAGATCCTGAATTTCTGGTAAACAATTTGTAATGCTTGCAGATGCTCTTAATACCCTCAGGAGTTCCTGATGGCAGAGGAATGGTTTCTGGTGGGTTTGGCTGGGGCGTGGCTATCAGTTAAGGATCCCTATGTAAGATGTCCTGGTACACAATAAAGGGGGCATTCTTGGGGCATTCCTGCTTCAAGGATGACCCGTTTCTCTGTCTGTGATTCTTTGTGTGTTTCAATCTCCAGCCCCTTGCCCAGTTCATGAACTGTATGATAGCGTATAGAGCACAGACAGGCATGGTGCGCTACACTTGACTGTTAAGACAAACACTCCGTGTAGAAGTGGAAACTCCACAGCTGGCAAGCAAACTTAAGTCTCTGGTGACTCCCATCCCTTAATTCAATGGTAACAGTTGTTGGGAGAGGCTGTGGTTTGCAGAGACTGGAATCCACTAGAGAAGTGGATTCCTGCAAGGCGACCTCTACCCGTGTAGACCCCAAGCATGTAACGTAAATGATAATCACCAAGGAAAGGACTATATGGATGGTATGTATCTGATTCAGCCCTGCAGTCTTACAGCTTGCTGGGCTCCACTCTGTACCACAGGAACTGGGCAAACCCTGCAAACTCCTCCTCTTCCTCTGTACTCCTGGGGCATTGCCTAAGGCTCCACACAGTCAGCTCAGGTGGGGGCTCCTAGGGTCTGCCCAGAGAATGTCCTCTACCGTCATTCAAGATGGGCAATCATCTCGTCATCAGATAGCGCCCATTGTCACTAACAGTCACAGCTGGGTTTGGAATTGCAAACCCCAAATCAAACCTTGGAATCTCACAAAACAAGGACTCTGAACAGGAACTGTTGGCCCTCTGCTGGCAGTATCTGTGGACTCACGGTCACAGGCTGGTGGAATCCCTAAGAGAAAGGAGTAACTAGTCCTACTTTTTAGTGAGAACCCCAAGGAAAAAGCCCAGGACCTTCCTAAGAAATTGTGCCCTGGGGGACAGGCTTGCAGGGACTGTCCACTGCATGATCTTTCACAAATTCCGTCTGTTCAGTGGTAAGGTCAGTTCTGGGCTTGCCACTCACTCGTTCTTCCCTGACACGCACCTGAGCCTCCAGTTCCCTGCTGAACGCTCGTGTGCAAGTGTTATTTTTCTAACAGACATGAAGAAAGAAAGTCCCAGGGAAGGGGCGCCATCCAACACCATTCTGGTCTTCCAGCACCATCTGCAGAAAGATGACTTTGGATTTCTGCCTTTGGGCAAGCACAGAGGTGTTGGTGGGAGGGTCAAGCAGGGCTTGTCTACAACTGATGTAAGGGTTGGGGGGTAGCATCTGCAGGAGAAAGGGCCTCAGACACGCCGAGTCCCTAAACAGAGAGCATCCAGATGATCCAGGAGGGTCAGACTCTAGGACTGGCAGATCTGAGCTGAGAGCCTATGTTGTAGGATTTCAACACCTTTCGTCAAAGTCTTTGGGAGATTACGAGCCCTGGGGTGTGGTCTTTTCTGCATATGTGATCCCTAAAAGCTGATAGAAGGGCTCTCTCGCTCTGGTTCTCTCTCTTGGTGTGGTTGGAGAGCCAACAACAGAGAGATGCCGTAGCTGGTGCTCTTCACCCCTGGGCAGAACAGCTGGCCGAAGGCACCTAGATTAGTGGTGATAGCTGATTTATTCTGTATCTGTGAGTTTGTCTTTTCATTGCACCCCTTAATATATTGGTTATTAGACTTTTGTGGTTTCTCACTTCAGGAGCAAGCTCAATTTTCCAAGTGGACCAGGAGACACTGATAAGGACCCTTAAGAACTGACAAGCCCAGGTCTGTGGGTAGTAGCACTCCTGTTCTCAGGACACACAAGAACCACCTCCACCTCTGCCCCAAAGACCGATTGACTCTTGGCTGTCTGGGCCACCAAGAATCATGTGAACAATGTCACATGACCTGAGGTCACTATACTGCATCCCTGAGCTTCCCACCCCTGAACTGTTGCTGTTTCTTCTAAACTTGTTTTAGGGAGGGCATTGGGAGAGAGCTCTAGCGTCTACTGTCTTTGTTTGGTAGGATCCTGCCCCTCTCAAAGGGGCTCATCCCCTGCATCACCCATTCCACAGGGCCATCCTTCTAGCCAATGAACATGTTGAAGCCATTCTGGTCTTAAAAACATAAATCCTTTGACCCAAGGGGCGAGTCCCACTCTCCCTCCCCTTTAGTGAGGCTCCTGAGGAAAATCATCCCATCTACCAGCTGCTTCTTCACTGCATCCCTCTGCCCAGTCCTCCTGACCCCCTGGCCAAGGACCCTCCAGGTTCCCACTGCACACTGCCTTCCCTGATGCTATGGTATGGGGAACCTGCTGCAATCTGGGATTTTCTACTGTGCTCTGCAGACACAGCTTCTTTACACGTTCCCTGGCCTTTCTCTCTGGAACCTTCTTCAGCCTCTTCTTTCCTCCAACCTACAATGTCTGGTAGGCCATATAATCTGCTTTTGAGAAGACTTGGCAAACTGTTTAAGGAAGCTTAGGGAGGTGTGGGTGCCTGCCTGCCTGCATGTATGTGTTCCATGTGCACATCTGGTGCATTCAAAGGGCAGGAAAGAGCTTTGAGTCCTCAGGAACTGGGTTACAGGAGGTGATAGACAACCATGTGAATGCTAGGAAATGAACCCTGGTTCTTTGCGAAAGCAGCAAGTGTTCTTAACTGCTTACTGAAGGATCTCTCCAGAACATATAATAGGTTTCTTAAGATGTTAAGATGATAAAAAATATTATAGTATCAACAGAAGGTCTCCTAAGCATTTATCTTGTTAAACTTTTTATATAAAAAGTAGAGGTAGATACATATGGTTTAGGTATTGGTGTTTTTCTTTTATAAATTACTGAGTAATCTTAACTGATTTCAAAATGGAATCACTACTGGAAAGAATCTGCTCAGACTTCAGACAACTCTGTGGGTGGATGGCAAGTTGAGAAGTCATCTTCTTTATGACATGCATGAAAAACTATTAACTGCAAATGTGAATAGTTCTTAGCTCCAAATGTCACACTTTGGCAGGTATAGAAAACAAACAAAGTCCTCAAAAGTAAAAGGAGTCCATATTTAGTTTACAGTTCCTGCTGAATACTGTTAATTACAACTTACAGATGTGAAAATCAAATGGTATAAATGTGGAACTGATTACCTGAGGGAAGTGGCAGCTCCTTAGGTTGTAGAGGATGGGCAGCAGCTACTCAGCCCCGTGAAGCGCATGACCCAGGACCATGATCTTACTTATTTGGTTAACCCGCATTCTAAAGTTCTAACATTTGAACACAGAATTTTTTTTTCCTGAAAACTTGATCTATTTAATCTTTGTACGCTAATAATTAAAAAAAAATGCCTAACATGGTTTAAAAAAAACACTTTAAAAAGGAAATATAAAAGTGTATTTCTAGGGAAACCTGAAAGGCAGGTGGTTACAAGATTAACAACAGTTGTGGGATTATAAAACATCTGTTCTTCCCAAACAATGGAGGGAACTGTGCTACAGTTGAGAGCCAGAGTAGCACTGTGTGAGGGAGCCAAGCTTTGAAGAGTGCCTGGTTCCTGGGAAAGCTTGGGCTGGATCCTTCTGGTCTCCTCCCAATGTCATCACCTTCCTGTACCTTCTTCCCTGACGTCATCTCTTCCCTATGTCGTCTCTGCTGAGACCTCGCTCCTCCAAACAACATTTATAGTTGAAAGTCTGTGATTGAATGGGAGCAAAGTGGGGTGCAAACTGTTTAATCAGTCCCTTTCTTCCTCTGCCACAACCTTCTTCCAACTTGAAAACAAGTGCTATGAGCCCCAAACAACTGGCAGTCAATCAAAGACCTTGACAGTATGTCCCACCCATGCATACTCAGCGCACACAACACATTAACACAATGAAGTCACAGTTTTTAGCACTGTAATATGTTTCCCTGCATGCGTCTCTTGATCAAAGATAAATTATATTTATTCATGAGTGTGCATCAATCTCATTTTGAAAAGTTTTTCAAGAAACATTTATATTCTTAGTAAGTAAAAAAAAAAAAAAAATCACCAAAAATTAAAACACTTTCTGTAGCATAGGAAATGGCCATTTATCAACCAAGATGTATCAGATGTGTGAATTAATGGCTTTCCTGGGCGATAACCCAGTCCTCAACAGAAGGAACTTTTAAAACTCAAAGGTGTAGAATGTGTGCCGAATTTTCTCTGGAAAAAGTCTAAGTCACAGGTGATGTTTAAAATGTTATTCGCTGACTCGCCTCCTCCAAAGCCTTCCTGGAGAAACGAACATGAGCTGATGGTACAGCTGATACCCCTAGCTTCTGGAGCTACTGTCTTCCCTTCAACTGCCCACATCTGAACTGGTCTTTGAGGAATTCCTTTATTTAATTCCTTAGCCAAAGTGACTCCAGCTTACGAAGGAACTATAATGCATCCTCCCCGATTCTCTAAGCCCTGAGAGACAGTTCCCTCTCCTGATTTGGCAGACCCTGAGAAGTACCATTTGTCTACAGAGATCCCCGGGGGGGGGGTGAGGTTGGAGCTCTATCTGCACTGCCCTGAGCTGCATCCCACTTCCACTGGCCCTCTCCGTGGTAACTCTCTGTGGCTACTGTCATGAGCAAGCCTTGACCCCAAAGTATGTTTCTGGAGGACTTGACCAGGGCAGTGCATTTCAGAAGTTCAAAGTAATGTTTCTCACCGTGACTAGAAATAAAGCATTGATTTAAGATGACTACATCCTTAAGAAAGGCAAGTGACAGGCCAGGAATGGTGGTCCCTACCCACCATCCCACTGCTTGCTGTCTGAGATAAGCAGATGGCACCACAAGTTCTAGACCAGCGTTGTGAGTTCCAGACAATATAGAGTTCCTAGTCTATAAAACAAAACACCACCCCCCCCTCAAAAAAAGGTGACAAACTGGAAAAAAAAGATTTTAAACTGACTTAACAGACTTAACAATCTCATGAGACGCATTACACATGATGCCAATAGAGTCGTCTGTGGTCAGATCAAAGAAAAGAGGTTTTGCCTGAAAGACTGTAGGATAAAGGTTTAGTTGAGGGGCAAGCCCACTCTAAAGTGATGTGGCAGATGTTAGCTGCACTGGTTGAAGGATCCAGAAAGTTTTAGAAAAGAAATCCCCAGTGGAACCTCTTAGCCTGCTTAAATATGCAAGGTCCTTAGTCATCTGCCTCTGCTCCTGGCAGGCCCCGTGCCTCGCCCCACCCTTCCTAAGAAGGAGCTGTTGATCACTAACAAGCAAATAAATTGTCTGAATATGGCAGTTGAGGACTAGCTCTAAGTCAGCCCAAGAACTGGGAGAATCAAGGACAAATGAAAAAATTTAAAAAAACAAAAAACAAAAAACAGTGACTAGAATTCAGTCTGCATCTGTGATGTCACGAGCCAGCTTTCCTGACCCTTCTTCAGCGGGGAAGTTGGTGGTGACTGTCCTTGAGAGATGAATTTCCAACCCCAGAAGCCCCAGGAGTGCATGCAGCATTTGGGGGCCTGAGATGCCGCCCTTCTCTGCACAGGGGATTGACTTGGACCTAATATGTGATAGGAAAGAGAGGACACCTTATTCCCTGAACTGTCTTGGCTTCTCAGGCATAGCTGGGCTTTAGCAAATCACTCTTCAGGGGCAACGGTGGCCTTTCTTTAGGTTATATGACGCTACTTCGAGTGGTGGGATGAGACAATTGACTTTGTCACCATAACGTAACTTAAAACCGCCTGGGAAGAGACACTCAGTGAGGGATTGTCTACCCTGGGTTGGACTGTGGACTTGTTTGTGAAGTCTTGTCTTAGCTGGTGTGGAAGCCCTGGCCCTCTGTGGGTGACACTGTTCCCTAGGCAAGGGGTCCTGAACTGTACAAAAGCTGTAACGGACGCGGGTACAAGCGAGCGAGTGTGAGAATCCATTTCTCTCTGCTCTTGGCTGTCGGTGTGATAGGTCTAGCTGTTGGAATGCCTGCTGCGGCTTCCCCACAATGGCGACAGCCTAGAATTGTACACTGATATATCTATCCCTTTTCTCCTCTAAGTTGATTTGTGTCATGATATTTAATCACACCGACAGAGACGGAATTAGAAGGGCTGGAATGTGTAATGATTATGATTTCCTGGAAGCAGGCATTAATTAGTCATCTAGGACATCTTATGCAATATTCGTATCGCTCCTTGTATCTCTTCACTTTACTTCAAACATTCTATGCCTCTTTCTGTAACAGAGATGATTTCCCTGCAGACAGAGGCTAGGACAGTCTGGCGTGCTTGTCACTCGTGGTATGCACGGATCAACAGCCTTCCTGGCTGCTGCTCTTCCTTTTATTCAACCTTTCCTTGTCCTCTGGTGTTAAGCGCTGGGCGTGCCCACTGTAACAGACTTCTGGAATCTTCTCAGAGCACAGCTTACTCTGGTTCCTGGGTCTCAAGAAACAATTTCTCCCCGTATCCCAAGATCTCGAAGTCACTCTTTCTTTCTCTGTGGTGGCGATGGTGTGTAGGGAGCAGATTCCTGTGAAGATCAGAAACAAAAGTCATAATTCTATTATTGAGAACATATCAAGCCTAAGACATGAATGCCTTTTCAATTAAGCCACCAAAAGGACTGGAGTCCTTTCCGTGAGACATGACTCTTGAAGGATACATTCGACCACCCACCAACTGTGTGGGCACTACAGGGTTTAGACTCTGGGTACCAGAGGGCATGGTCAGGGCAGGGGCAGGCAGCATCCACCTCCTGCCAGCAAGCTACTGGTGTTTCCAAGCCACCCTCTGTGATGTCCACACCTTCTCCTGCATGCAAACCATCTATGCCACCTAGGAGGGATTGAATTGGATGGCCTAATTCAATTTGGTTTCTGTCCATCAATGTGAGCGCTGAAAGTGGACTTTGTGATAATCGTATCTTATACATACATCATATCTTATACATATATTGTATTGTAAACATAACATCGTTACATTTCAGGATGGTCAAATGCACTCTGTGTTTCTCATAGGTGAAGACATCCCCTTGTGACTGGGTCAGAAGGCAGGTATCTGAGGTTCTCATGGACAGGACCAAGTGCAATGGCTTCTCTTTTGTCTCCATGGGATGCCACAGCACCTAAGGCAAGTTCCAACACACAGGAAGCTCCCTGTATGTTGGTGGAAGAGAAAACAGTTTGCAGATGCCAATCTGAACTCTGAGGCCAAGAAGACCCAGCATCTGCCTGTATAGGTGGCTTTTATGATATATTGTTTGTTTGTTTTTTGTTTTGTTTTGTTTTGTTTTGTTTGTTTGTTCGAGATAGGGTCTTTTTTTTTTTTTAAGTTTTTGGATCCTGTCCTGAAACTAGCTCCTGTAGCCCAGGCTGGCCTCAACCTCACAGGGATCCACCAGCCTCTGCCTCCCAAGTGCTGGCATGAAAGGTGTGCATCACCACCGCCAGGTTTTTCTGACACGTTTTAAGGAAGTTGTTTCATCTCCCCGCCTGCTTCTGTGAAGATTTCTGTCTGTCTCTGCCCTTAGCTTGCACTGTAGAAGCCACCGACAGTCACAGCAGGAGACACACCCTTTCGGGTCCTGCCCTTTAACAGGTGCATGGCTTAACAAAGCACTCAGTGCTTCAGGCCAGGACATGGGATCAGGTACCACCCTCCTGCTAAGCAGAGAATTTAAGGGCAGCGCTGACGTGGTGAGGGCTGATGGGAAGAACGGCTCTTCCTCCAAGTCCACCGTCCACAGCCAAACTAGGCACCCATCAAACCAGAGAGTGGAGCTCATTAAGAAACCCAAATGCATTTACCTCAGCGCTGAGCTCACCTGTGCATGCTTAGAAATGCTGTTCTGCTGGTAATTATCTTCTCGTAAAATGTAATCACACATGACACCATAGCCTCAGAATAAACAGGCGGAAACCAGAGCACTTGGGCGAAACTTGCCCCTCTTCTGTGATCCTGCTCACAGTGGACAAGCTCAAGCAGCACGTCAGGCCATTCTTCACTTTTACTCTGAGGTCTTTCGAGCTGACCTCATGTGATTCTGGAGCCCTTGTGCTAAAATCACTCAAACACGACTAAAGGGAAGAACGCTCAATGATTGTGCCACGAGAAACCAAACTTGTAGTAATCTTAGACTCGCCTGGCCATCCCACAACACACATTTCTTTCATCCACTTATTTTACTTGGGAAACCAAACAGATCCGTCTTGAGTTAGACAGGTACCCTTCAGACAGTCCTGGAAAACAGCTGTCTTGAATGTTTGCACTGTGTGTCTGCCATCCCCCATCCTCTCAGGTAAAGTGCCTGCCCTGTTGTGTGTACGCTCCCATATCCTCCTCTGCGAGGATAACCTCTCTACATTCTGACCTTTCAAAGAGAAGAATGTGCATTTAGTTACCAAGAAGGTGATGGTGAGGTCAGGGGTCAGCATGTTAGCAGCTTCTCTGCAGGAAGCTGTATGAGTCTTTGGAGATGTAACCTACTCCTTTCCCGGGTTCTTATTGCAGAGGCATGAAAGGGGAGGCAATCACCATGGGAAACTGAGGGAATCCACTTAGTGAACCACACCACGCCCGTCTGCGCTCTATGCGCTACCATACAGTTAGTGAGCTGGGCACAGACAGAGACACCGGTCATCCTTGAAACGAGAATGCCCCAAGAATGCCCCCTTTATTGTGTTGAGGGGAAGCATATATAGGGATAGCCATGACCCAGCCAAACACACCAGAAAACACTCTCATGACATCAGGAACTCCTGAGGGTCTCATGCTCAGAGCAGCTGCAGGCTGTCTCAGAGCAGAAGAAAACAAGTTGTTTACAAGAAATTCAGGATCTGGGGGTTCACTGCTCCCAACAACGCAGTACATGCAGAAGCTGAAGGCAGGCTTTCCATGTGTCTTAGGACATTAGGGCAAGGAAGGATTCCTCCCGCCCCTAGACACTTTCTTCATCGTCCTGTTCATGCTCTACAGCCATATTTTATTTATGTTTTAATAAATGAAGTCTTTCTGAAGATCAGAGGGTAAAACTGAGCCACTGGAGGCCAGGTCATGGTGACACACACCTTCAGTGCCAGGATTTGGGAGACAAAGACAGATTTGTGAGTTCAAAGCCTCCCTGAGCTACCCCAAATCAATGCAGAAACAGATCCAGGTGGTGGTGGTTCACACCTTTAATCCCAGTCCTAGGGAGTCACACACCTTTTATCCCAACACTAGAGGGGAATATAAGACAGGAGGAGAGAGAGGCTCAGGGCTCAGTCTGCAGTTGCCCAGCCTTGGTAGAGGTGAGTCTTCTCTAGTGGCTTGGCTTCTTTGATTTTCTGGTCTTCAGTTTGAACCCCAATATCTGTCTCTGGGTTTTTATTATTTGAGCTGCAATGCTCAGAGCAGACTCCCTAGGTATCATTCAGTGCTCATCACATGGTGGCCCTGACAAAAAGACCTTAACTCAGTAGCCATCACAAAATGGCCTCTCTCAGTGGCCATCAGAGATAACACACCTGCCCCAGTAGCTTCGGTTAATAACCTCAATGGCTACTGCAGCTCAAAACTTAAGAAGTAAATCCTGGAGCAGGGCAAGCATACACCAAGACCTTCTGCACACTTACCACAGACTCCCCTTTGATGGGGACTGCATTGGCAGGCATCCTGGTTGAGAAGCCATTTCCTCACACACCCGCTTGCCCCTGTGGGAATCTGCTGGCAGGATGCACCCGAGCGCCAGTCGTAATCACAAACACAAGGCAAACCGGGTGTTTATGTGCTTGTTGAACAAGAATGTAAATCTTTTGGAAAGCAAAGCTCGCCATAAGGTTTCAGAAGCCAGCCCTCCTCCTCCCCGCAGTGCCCTGTCTGCTCCAGTCAGTCCTGTGCCAGCCTGAAGGAAGCACATACTTAGAAGGCATCCAAGAGACTGCGAACAGCACGGCCGGGCTCTGTGGAGCTGCAGAAGGCGGCTGGAGGGGGTCTCTCCACACCTGCTCCTCAAGGTCTCCCAGAGACACAGAGATGTGTGTGTGGACCGAACCCATGGTGCAGGTGACTCATCTGGGCTCTGTTTGCTTAATCACTGCCACTTCTTGCTGAGATTTTAGGATTTTTTTCCCCTCCACAGGTTGTGCAAAATTCACCTTGAACAAAAATTGTGGTGACGTTAGTTTTTCTCTGAGAGACACCTGCCATCCAGTGTGAGCACATTGTGGGGATTTCTATGCCACAAGCTTTGGTTTCTCCATGCAGGACAACTCAGACCTCCGTAGAGGCAAAGTTCAGCTGAAAGACAAGGGTTATGACCAAAGAAGAACCACCCAACTTGTGGGCTTCCTGGGTTTATTCTGCTCTGTACATTTACCCACCCCTTGGCCTGTCTTATCTTCACTTGACCCTCACAGCGCCTGTTAGAGTCAGAACTGAGAAGCCCTGTGAGACGGAGAAGCAAAATGGTGCCTAAGGGAAGTGGTGTCAAACCATTGTGTGCGCAAGGACCGGAGATCTGAAATGAAATGTTTTCCTATGTCCACGGGGTCTCCCCACTTTGGTCATTCTAAGCACCTGGTAGGGAGGGCCTGAATTGGATAAGATCCGCTCAGAGGAACCGAGTTCCCTGCCAATCCAGGGGTGACCGTGTTTAAAAGCTGAGACCCAATTAGCTCTGAGTCCTTGCAGCCCTCAGACCCAACAGAACTGCTCCTGGGGCCTTGGAGCCCACAGCCCGAGCTCCTCTGCCACTTTCCGGGCTCCATTGTACCTGGAGCTGGAGGCAGAGGCTTTCCTAAGACACCCTCAGCTCTCCTCACTGTTTATTGAATTCTGTCCCCAGGATGCCACTTTTCGTCTTTTCTCAAGAAGCAAGGTAAAGACTCGAAGCTGCAGGTGAACTCGCGCCCTGTTCAAGGCCCTCAGAGTCAGATTCATAATGATTTGTTCCTCCCTCGTCCCCTCTTTTCTGGGAAGCCCCCGTTGCATGGCTGGGTAGCCTGTGGTGAGTGTTAGAGCCAGAACCCAGGGACGCCATCGAAGTCTGATCAAGCAAACTTTGATTGACACACTCCGTGGCTTGAGAAGCAAGAGGCAATCTCCTTGCTGAGAGGGTAATTGCTCGATGCTGACAGTGGGATTGGCAAAGCCACGCGGGTCAGACGCAAGCCTGCCTAGGAACGAAAATGACAGTTCCCCACCACCAGGTTGCTCCACACTGTGCGGCAATTTCCCCAAACCTTCTGAAGGAAATAAAAATGTCCTCGGCTTGAGCAAGGTACCCTTTTAGCATTCAGCAGCGAAGGATGGAGGACTCGGATTGATGCAGCAGGATGTGCTCTGTGCGTAGGGAGAAAGAGCCAGGAGCTTGCCCAGTGGCTCAGTCAGAGCCTCGGGTGTGTAAAGTCATTCAAAGATCCTGTGCTCTGTGTTCCCCACTTAAACAATTTCCAGCGGGGAGGGGAGGGGATGAAGCACACGGCGGTGTTCTTATCAAGCAGGAAACTCAGCTTGCTTCACCTGTAGTTGGGGAGTGATCCAAGCAAGTATCCACCACATGGGGGACACTAAAACTACAAAAAAAAAATCTCCTTTCCATTGTATCGAGGAGCCCAGTGGTGACCAGGATGTGACCTAGAGAGGATAATGACTGGCTAGTTTCTGCTCGTGTCTGGAGGCTGTAATGGTTTAAGGACACAGGTCAACAGGAAGCACATGGAAGTCTGTCTAGAAAAGCACAGGTATCACGTTAGCTCTCTGCGTCCAGTCTGGGATTCCATGTCCTGGGGCCACAGGCCAGGGCCTCTGCTTCACAGGTCACATTTCCCTCTCAGAGGTGACAATGTTAGAGCAGCAAGGGGACTAGAGAGGCCTGACTGTGCCTCCATTCTCCCACTGCTTAGAAGACGCAAAGAGAAGGTGACTCAGGAAGGAGGACAGCTGTCACCTCTTATGGCATGGGGGGAAGTTTGGGAGCAGGTGGTTTCTCTACCTCTCATCCTGAAGTAGACCTGAAGGTGAGTCCAAGATGGAGGAAGAATTTTCTGCAAGTTACTCTAAAATGAGTGTAGCAAGATGTTAAGTTTACCATCCTAGGTCCAGGAAAAGGTAGGTGAAGAGCAGACAACGTTCCCTGAGAGGCTCCGCCAGGTTAAGACAGACATTGTTAGATCCTGCTTGAACCATGGTTATTTTAGACACCTGGCTTATGGAGTCCAGTGCCTAATCAATAAGAGCCTTCTGCAATACGCAGAAGCCCCTCTTCCATTTATTTATGTGAAGTAGGATACACGCCATGAAGTTCAAGTGGAGGGACCTTAGGACACTGTTCGGGATATTTGCAAAATGTCATTCCACATGTAGGCTATTGTTCTAAGCCCAAATGCCAGTCATTAACTGAATCTTCCATCTCTGTGAATGGATGGGGTGCAGCCTCTGTGCAGGGCCATTTGTATTCCTTGAAGCCATCTGAATGCGCTCTGGCTCAAATGGCTGCAGTTTACATAAAGCAGAGATGCCTCCCTGCCCACTGCAAATTCAAATTGACTGCTTTGTTTAACACCAAATAAAACACAGAGTTGTTAGCTATCACCTTCTCCTCTGGCCCAGGGAGAGCCAATGGATTGCTCCATAGAGCCAGAGGCAGACAAAGTAAAAATCCATAGCGACATTAGTTGCAGGCTGCCCGTCAATACTCTTCATTAAGCAGAGTGCAGGCCCCAGTGTCTACCACATCTTGGGCTTTTTATTTTTCATTACCTCTTATCATGCAGCAAGGCCTCTTTCTTCCCAGCCACACTAACACCTGAATCAACAGGAGGAAGAAAAGAGGCTTTGCATCTTTATGAAGTAGAGAAGGCACTGCAAACAAATCTCACTCCAAAGCTCATCGCGGGCTAAAAGTGACCGGCTCAACACAGGCCAAGGAAGTTACTGATCCCCTCCAGGGGACCCAAGAAGAGAGCAGTCTGTGTCTCACCAGGTAAGACATAGATCCCTTTTGACGTGATTCATGCCTCCGTGTACCTTGTTATCACCATCCAACACGCCTCTGCACTCCTTCCTCACCAGGTGCTTGGCTCTCTGCCCAGCGAGACTCTGGTGTCTTCTGGCTACCCTAGACTTGCAAAGGTCTTTGACTCCATCTGAAGTGGAGGTTGTGGCAGTGGGGTGGGGATGACACAGGATTGAGGTTGTTGAAGACACAATGTGATGTCAGTGTTGTACTAAATCACTGAGTGATCACCTGCAATGTGTGTCCTGGACTGTTTTTTGTTCCATGAGATACTTTCAACTCATTGTGTGGCTACATTTGTTTTCTTTTCGAAACACACCTCCCTTGCTATAGATTGGGTAACTCAAATAGGAAAGATGGGCACCACCATGTTCTGGTCAGAAGGAACAAGTCCTAAGATGCCACAGTTGCTCTGTACACAGCAGAGCACCACCTGCAAGGATGATTGTGTCACAGTGGACCTGACATGTGTATCGGAAATGCTATAGATGTCTTATTCTCTGAAGACTTAGGTCACAATGTTTTGATGATGAACTCCAAGTGTCACACATTCTTCTTGACAAAGAGTTTCTTGGGAGGAGAGCCTCCGTAAGAGCTTCTGGACACTGGGCAATGGTGGTGCATGCCTTTAATTCCAGCACTCGGGAGGCAGGGGTATCCCTGTGAGTTCAAGGCCAGGCTGGTCTACAAGAGCTAGTTGCAGGACTGCTAGGACTGTTACACAGGGGAATCCTGCCTAGAAGAAGAAAGAGGAGGAGGAGGAGGAGGGGAGGAGGAGGAGGAGAGAAAAGGAGGAGCAGGAGGAGGAGGAGGGGAGGAGGAGGAGGAGGGGAGGAGGAGGAGGAGAGGAGAGAAGGAGAGAAGAGGAGGAGGAGGGGGAGGAGAGAAGGGGAGGAGAGGGGAGGGGGAGGGGGGGGAGGAGGAGGAGGAGGAGGAGAGAGGAGGAGGAGGAGGAGGAGGAGGAGGAGAGGAGGAGGAGGAGGAGGAGGAGGAGGAGGGGAGAGGAGGAGGACGGGAGGAGGAGGAGGAGAAGGAGGAGGAGAGAAGAGGAGGAGCAGGAGGAGGAGGAGGAGAGAAGAGGAGGAGCAGGAGGAGGAGGAGGAGAAGGAGGAGGAGGAGGAGGAGGAGAGGAGGAGGAGGAGGAGGAGGAGGAGGAGGAGGAGGGAAGGAGGAGGACAAAAGAGCTCTTGGAAGCCAGGCAGGTAAGATGCAAGTATCTTTTCTGAGACACAAGCCTGCAGACGTCCTCCTGGCCTCCACTCACCTCACCCAGACCCTCCCTCGGCAGCAGGAGTGCCTAGACTAGAGCAGTGAACTCTGATCAGGAAGTTCCCCTGTCCAGCGACCCTAGACCTGTGACCTTCACTCTGAGGGATGCTTCCTCACTTCCATCTTTGAAGACTTTACATCTCAGTCACTTCCACCACCTCCTCCTTCTGAGGCTGCTCAGCATTTTCTGAGGGGAAAGATAGGTGCCTCTGTCCCATAAGGATCCACAGAGGTAGAGGAAAAGACACAGTCCTTACTGACCTGGAAAGTGCATGTGGCTCACTTGGTGTCACATGACCCAGCTGCTGGTAGTGGGAGGAGAAGGGAGAATCACAAGAATTAGAAGTGACAGGATAACTTGGAAATTCCAACAGAGGAGTCAAAGACTGTGTGCTTCTCTGCTTGTGTGTGTGTGGATGATGCAGTGCGTGTGTGTATGCATGTTCACACATGCTGGGATATGCGCATGTGTGCTTACACACACATACTTGAGGTGTGTTCCTCAGTTACACTTCACTTTATATGTTGAGGCAGGGTCTCTCGATGGACCACAGAGCTCGCCATTTGGGCTGAACTGACTGACAGGCTGCCATGCCTATCTGATTTTAATGTAGGTTTTGGGGCCTAAACTCCTGTTCTTACAATGGGCTACAAACCCTTCACCCACTCAGTCTAAGATTCATTTTTTTAAGAAACAACTTCTGTGACTAAGTTTAGATTGCCTCTGCTGGCAAAGCCATAGTTTGTGACTTGGGAAACATGAAGTCATTGTTAGCTTGAACATCCTAGGCAAGGGAATGGCAGTCAGTAGGGAAGAAATTCTCGTGAAACTGTGAGCCACATGGGATTGCTGAACTGTGGTATGAAATGTGGACCTTTTCCACATCTGTTAGCGCAGGCTGCCGTCCCCAGGATGAGGTCAGAAGGCGTGAAAGCCGGGCTGGCCTCAGAGTTGCAGCTGTCTTCTGCTTCAGCCTTTCAAATGCTGGAAACACAGATGTGAGCGACTGCACTAACGTGGCTTTTTTTTCCTTCCCTTGGGAGCCTAATATTTAATTATGATATTTCTACCTTCTCTTTCCTCCCTTTCAGCCCTCCCACAAACCCCTTCCTGTTCTTCAAATTCATGGCCTCTCTTTTCACTAATTGTTTTTGCATGCATCTATGAATACGTATATAAATATATTTCTAAATATAACCTGTTCATTCCACATAAAGCTACCACATATGTGGGTTTTCAGAACTGACTGGCACTGGACAACCAATTAGTGTGTTCTTCCCTGGGAAGAATTCTTCCTATCACACTCCCAGCTGCCTACAGTTCTTTGGGTAGGGTTGAGGCCTCGTGGGCTCTTCTCTGTTCAGTTTGGCACATCCATTGGTGCCAATGTGGGCACACATTGCTCACATGTGGGCAATCACTTTATGGGTGTAGCTTCTAACATGACTGGGAGACACCATCTCAAAGAAAACATCCTGTTCCTCTGGCTCTTACAATCTTTGTGCAGTGTTCTCCGAGCCTTAGGTGCAGAAATCCTTTGTAGACGTATCTCTTGGTACTGGGCTCCACAACTCTAAAGTCTGATTGACTGTGGTTTTTCTGTAGTCCATCGTACCTGCTGCAACAGCTTTAATGGCTAATAACATAACAGCACATGTTCAAAATCAAGCATAGCTCCTTATGGTGAGCCTGCACTGTATGGTACTTGGGACACAAAGTCCTTTCGTGTTATATAGACAAGATCTGTAAGGTCCAGGCTTGAGCAGATCATCAGAGGGGCAATAAGTGCATGCTAGGGAATCCACCCCAAGTGTATCACTTCCAATACAAGACACAAAAGAGCATCTTCACCCAGAGGGTTAAGTGTCTCCCAAGAGTGGCATATTTGGGACCTGTCTCATCAAAGCAGGACTGCCACTTTACAGCTCTGCCCTTATGAGGATGGTGACAAGCTACCAGCAGAGACCAAAACAACATCCCCACCCTCCTTAGAATCAGAAGGGTGAAGATGTGGGATCCCTTTGATAGACCAGCCATGAGTGGCCAACATGGCTCAGAGTTGTCATGGAGCCTCTATAAAAAGGGGGTATGAATGGAATTCAGGGCCTCCCCACTCTAGCAGGCTCCCATTCCAGTTCTCAGAAGCCCCCTTTCTGACTAAAACCCCCACACAAAGGTTTCTGCTACAAGTTTAATGACTGTTGCATGTTTTAGCTGTCAATCTCATGGGCCCTATGTACAGGCACAACCTCTGGTCATCCTCACACCGAGGCCCCTCTGTCCTCTGCCATTTCAGAGAAGTGAGCTGGATGTCAGAGTTCAGACTGAGTCATAACTGAGTCTGAATGGTCAGACCCACACTCACCGTGCAGACTGACCTAGGTTCTGCCCCTTTCCACATCCAGAAGTACAGAACTCAGAGCCATGAATGCGCCCATAGATGGCCCTGGGATTCCTCTCAGGTTCCAAGACAAAGGCCTGCTGGTAAACTCCCTGACCCTCTTCCTCGCCACCTCTAGCAGAGGCCCAGAGCCTCCGGTCACAGGCCAAGGTAGGCCAGCGACGATGCTCTGGAGGCCCTTAGTGCCCTTGCATACCCTGAGCGACCTTCACAGTATACTCAGATCTTTTTAGAGCTGAGGAACCCACTGTCCCCACAGTCTAGATCTTCCTGGATCCTGACTGGTTTACAGTGGCTGTCTATCCACAGGCACCAGCTGGACAAGTCACGTGTCCTCTGAGAGGGAAGCAGTGCAGAGAGCTGGTGCCCCAAGTCCAGGCTAAGAGCTGAGGCCCAGTGGTCTCAGATGAGGGAAGTCCACTGGGACCCTCCTCCTCACTGTGGGAGACAGACTGCAAGGGCTGCAGGAGGATGGGGCATGGATGGGGGAGGGGGTGATGGGGCATGGGTGGGGGAGGGGGTGATGGGGCATGGGTGGGGGAGGGGGTGATGGGGCATGGGTGGGGGAGGGGGTGATGGGGCATGGGTGGGGGAGGGGGTGATGGGGTATGGGTGGGGGAGGGGGTGATGGGGCATAGGTGGGGGAGGGGGTGATGGGGCATGGGTAGGGGGTGGTGATGGGGCATGGGTGGGCAAGAGATGGGATGGGGTGTGGTCATGGAAGGGGCTGTGACAAGGCATTGGCAGAGTAGGGGTTGCGGTGGGGCTTGGGTGAATTACGAGCTGTGATTGCGCATGGACAAGGTAGGGGGTGTGATGTGGCAGTGGGGGTGATGGTAGGGAAGTAGCATCCTGAAATGCATCTTGGCTGCTCCAACAAAGCAGAAACAGGCATTCTAACAATCCTGGAGAGCCAGCCACATCCCAATGGGGCAGCAGACTCTGGTTGGGGATAGGGAGGTCATACATCTCAGCTACACTTGCTGCCACCACCCCTCATCTCAAAACAAGTGATGCTTCAGACATCCTAGCATTTCCAGCCCGGGAGAGAACAGGAGCCCATGGCTCCCAGAATTGTGCTGTGGTGTCCCTAGGACCACAGCAGAAGAGAGGCCAGAATGCAATCTCCCCAGCCAAAAATGCGGCACCATGGACCCGGGCTCGGGGTCTGTTGAGCGAGTTCCCTTCCCACACTGTAACATTCATGGTGCTGCTGTGTGTTGTGCATGTAAAATTCTGAGACAAAAGAGCTCTGACTCCCAACACATGTCCCCCAGCACGCCTCGGGAAAGAGACCTTCAGCTTCCACGAGCTAGGTAACATCTTCTGCTCTGTCAACCTCTTCTGCGCCATTGCCCGACTCTTCATGGCCATCTGGAGGGCATACATGTGCTCTCCCTTGAACTTTCATTAAAATCAAACTGCAGAGCCCTTAAAACCCAACAAATGGAGCAGCTCTGACGCCGCAGTTAAGACTGACCCAGAGAAGGACCAGCATCTGCATGAGCCTCTCCTTTGTGAGCCTTCCTGCTTCAGACATGGTGGGCAGAAATCGCTTCTGACCTCTGCTCTGAGCAGAGCAAGGCAGAGTTCTGACAGAGCATCTGTGGGAAGACAGGCAGCTGTTCCGTGCGCTGTGCCTGGCACTTCCTGCCATGGTGGAGAGCAGCCTTCACTTCCTGGAGGGCCAAGATATCTCACCAAGAGGCAGCCCGGAGAACAAGCAAGGGAAGAAATGGCTGTCTCCAGCACCATGGACTCTGGCCACATTCCCAGGGCAAGTATGCCTTGATTAACGACCAGCTGCTGGGGCTCTGTCAACCGTGACTTGCGCCCATGGCCTGGGTCCCTGGAGCCTTCACTTCACCTCCATCTTCTTCCCAGCCCAGGCATCTCCCAGATCAGGTCAAAGCAAAGGCAGCCACGGCCAGGCACTGCAGAGCCAGGGCTGACCGCTGGGAAAACCATAAACCTCGCAGCGTGATGATCAACTGAGCAGTAAATTAATTAATCATCATTTTATGCCTCATCAAGCGCTTTGCTGAGACTCTCAACCAGGGGCCACGAAGCAGCCAATGGGAAGAGGACTGTTGTGTTTATCTGGGGGAGTCTTCCACAAACAGAGGAGGCTTTGACAAGCTAATAAATATGCCATCAGTCTCTGCCCTGGCAGCAGCTCGGCCCCACCTGCAAAGTGGTGGGGTTCTGCCTGACCTGGTGGGCAGTGAGCAATGGATGGCAGGGGCAGCCTGGGAAGGGGAATGGGGCACCGAGAACAGGAAGGACAGCAAGCTATCAAAGTCTGTCGATGCTTCTGGAGGAACGGCATTCCCAGTCTCACTCTCGGCAGAGCTTTGTCCCCTCGCAGTTCCTGCTCCAGGGGCAGAAGTCATCAAGACAGTTGACGTTGGCTTTCAAGCTCAGCCTTGACCTTGGCCACACTTGGGGCTTTGTGGGCGTGCTTCTTTTTCCTCCTTGACACAGGGACTGGGTTTTCACTGAGCTTTAAGGGTCTATGTGAAAGGGAACACCTTCAGAAGGTTGTGTGCACATGTGCCCCCACCCTCTATCCCTGAGAATGGCCTCACAGGTGCTAAGGAGAGGGCTTCCCAGCTGGACTTGATGCACTGCTGTTAAAAAGAGAAAAGAGTACAGCGTTTCCTAAGGGATACACCCTTTCTTAAGGTAACTATGTTGCTCTAGGCCTGTGGTGATCAAACGGTTAAGGGGGTGGATGAGATAACTTCTATTGGATTGTTATAGCTTTTTATTTGTTTTGTATTTTGAATACACACTAACAAACCTGTTACAACTGGGGAAAATCTAGCACCATCCACGAAACACAGACACCAAAGGAAAAGACAGACTCCACACAGCCGCCTGGCTTGTCGGTTCTGTTAACCTACCTGTGAACTAGGATTTAGGTGATACTAACAATGAATAACCACCAAGGCTGTACCACAAGCGCCATGGAGAAAGCAGGTCCCCGTGAGGTGGCATCACCCACCATGAGGGGCTTGGAAGCACAAAGGTCAGGGATGGCAGGCTTGGGGACGCCCCTCTGTCCTGTTGTGTTGGCTTCATCTGAATCAGATCTTCCCTGCAAATCTGACTCATGTTTAAGCTCCAGCTCTCATACCCCCACCACTGACCATGCAGAGGGAGTGGTTGACCCTATTTATGTCCTAGGTTACACAGAGTCCCAAGAACATTCCGAATGTCTATAATGCCCCTGGACATGAAGGTGCTCCTTCCACACGAGCCTTTGCATCCTGGCTAGATCTGGGCCCTTGTGCTGAGCTGGCCCTGGGACTTGACTTTGTATCTGCCCTACACAGTCTGTTCCAGCTCCCCCTCAGAGCCAGGTGGATGGCGATCGCCGTATTCAAGGTGACAGCCGGCAGGCCTGCAGGAGCTCGCCATTTCTCTTCCTGCTCCAAATCACCATTGGGATGGGGAGACGATACTGTCTTCCTCTAAAAGGGAGCAAGGCAGGAGCTATTGGAAGGCCCTACAGCATCAGTAGAGTGGTTTTGCCTCCAGTCACTTTGCATAGGATGCAGCATCTTTCTTATTAATCTGGTTGTGTAGGGGATGGTGGGAGACGGTTTGGGAGTCTGAGAGTGAGTGCTGGAAATTCTGTGGTCCACAGATGTGGTCCTTCAGCAATGCTCATCCATCCTGTGTGCAATTGTATTTTCAATGCCACAATCCAGACTGGGATACAAGAGCTGAGGGTACAGACCTAGCTTCTCCTGACACATGTAGCCTTGTTCTTGGGGTTGGCAGGGTGGGTTGAGCTAAACAAAAATTAGACAGAGGGGTGGTGGTGGGGGGGGACAATGAACCTCACTGACATGGAATAAAACCCTTTTCTTTAAATGCTGTCCCTTTTATTTCCATTTGTTTTACTTTTGAGCCCTGGTTCATGAGAAGGAAAGAAAAGAAAGAGGAGCTGGAGGAGAAAGAGCAAGCTCAAAGAAAGGCAGTTCTAAGCCTACTGTTCTGGTGTCCCCGCGTGAAGCAGTAAGGTGTGAAGGCGTGTTCTCACACAGGCAACTCCTCCTCTGTTCTGGAACTCGGTGACAGAGTCCCAAAGTAAATGGCTTCCATGAAGGCTGAACTCAAGAGACTGCCTGCTGACTCTTCATCTAAGAACTGCATAGGAGAGCTGGTAAGTCAAGGGATGGAGTCCTCCAGTTGAACCTGGTTTCTCTATTGAGAAATGCATCAAGGACCTGCCATCCCACACAGAGCCCGCTGCTCATATCCATGATTCTGAGATGCTGACTGCTTCCAGGTGTCTACACAGAGCTTTAACTGGAAAAGTCAAGTTCTCCCCCCTGCAAGTTCTCTCTCTCTCTCTCTCTCTCTCTCTCTCTCTCTCTCTCTCTCTGTCTCTCTCTCTCTCTGTCTCTCTCTGTCTCTCTCTGTCTCTCTGTCTCTCTCTGTCTCTGTCTCTGTGTGTGTGTTTAGATAATCTATTGCATGCATTCTCAAGAAAAGAAATCTTGACGGAAATAGAAAGGATTAAAATACTTTTTGTATAAAATGTATCCGTGCATACCTACTTATCAACAGATGTGTCAATAATATTGAAAGTCACAAGGAAAGTCTAAAAGTTTGTCAGAGACAACAATGAGAAACCAGACTAAGAAACAGATCAGAAAGACTATGTGTCTCCTTTTGTTACAGCGCCTCAGAGGCGTCCTGTGCTGTTGTGCAGGCAGGCACACTCACAGGTCGTGTCCTGGCTCAGCTGCTGTCCGCTCGCTGGCAGCATTGTTGAGAATGCTGTCTCCCTTGCCGCTCCCATGCTTTGTCACTGTGGTTTCTGCTGCCCTCCGTGTCCCTTGGATTTGGAGATGACATTTCTTCTGCTTTGGTTTGCATTTCTGGTTTCTCGAGACAGGGTCTCTCTGCAGCTTTTTTAGAGCCTGTCCTGGAACTAGCTCTTGTAGACCAGGCTGGCCTCGAACTCAGAGATCCGCCTGCCTCTGCCTCCCGAGTGCTGGGATTAAAGGCGTGCGCCACCACCGCCCGGCTTTGGTTTGCATTTCTACGGTGTGTCCTGCCCCTTGTCTTTATTTCAGTCTTCTCACTGGATTTTGAAGAGCAGTTTGTGAACCCAGAGCTGGAGTGTTGAAGATGCAATTGGCCTCTCTCTGAGTTGTGATTTGAATGCTCAGATCACCTGAATTTAGCTTGGGTGGGTAGGCTCAAGCCTCCATGTTAATTTCTCTTATTAACTACAACAAGTTTTTCCTGTTTCTTTTTGGTAAGTATCTTAGTAACGGTTCTATCCATTCCCTTGCTGTGCTCTAAGTTACAACACCCCCATAAGCTATGCCCCATCATGTTAGGGTGCCCACCCTGTGCTCTAGACAACCAAAAGTTACCACACTCAAATTCGGAATATATGAATATCTAGCATGTACATTAGTTAACTAGAAATGACAACGGATGATACAAAGTGTAGCCAATTTTAGCATTTAACTATTTGCAAGCTTTTTCTCCTAGGGAAATACATTTTGATGAAAACTTAAGTGTGTAGAAACTAAGAATAAATAAATGAAAATAAAATAACTATATTGTAAAAATTTGCTTTCAGGGGTTTTGTACAAACATCTCTAAGACTCAATTCAAGCATCCTTCACAGAGTATTTATTTATTTATTTATTTATTTATTTATTTATTATGTATACAATATTCTGTCTGTGTCTATGCCTATAGGCCAGAAGAGGGCACCAGACCCCATTACAGATGGTTGTGAGCCACCATGTGGTTGCTGGGAATTGAACTCAGGACCTTTGGAAGAGCAGGCAATGCTCTTAACCTCTGAGCCATCTCTCCAGCTCCCTTCACAGAAGTCTTATCCCTGCCATGCAGTCTTAGACATGTTTTACATATCGTGAGCCTGGCCGTGTGCCTCTTTCCTCTGTCCTCTACTTTCAGATGTGAGAGTTCTCACCCATTTCTCATCATCTAACCTCAGGTGCTCGGCATCAGTTCATTGTTCTGACAACGAGGATACAAAGTTCTCCTCTTCCCTCAGTCCTGGACCCAAGGATCCTCTCCATGAATGCAGAGGCGGAGCAGTCAGAGAAGGGCAGCAGAGATCAGAGACCATGGAGTTCCTTCAGCTATATTTAAGTTCTTTCAGTTGTTACAAAAAAGCATGTTTAGTTGTGGGGTGGAAAAACGCCTTTAATAAAATAAATCCAGAAATAACTTTAAAACTGCGCGTCTCTGTGATAAATACCGAAGGCTCACAGAATTGAAAATGCACAGCTCAGGCAAGTTTTTCTCCCATCTGCCTTCGGCAACTGCTCAGCCTTGCCTCCAGCGGCTGCTCCAAACCCTGTTGCAGACCCACGGGTGCCCATCACCCTCCTATAACCCACGTTCATTCCCAGCCTCGAGTGCTGATCCGTTTGAGCTTGCTGCCGCACTGGCCTGACCTCAGGTCCTCAAAAGCTCCTAGAATTCCCTCCATGTATTTAACCTCCTGTCAGGCCCACGTTGTCTCATCAGGTCTGAAGCACAACATCTCTGCTTGATACTACATGCAAGTGTCTACCTGTGGAGCGTGTACCTGTGTTTATCTGCTTGTTTTTAGACAACTGGACCAAACTGTGTCTTATGAACTATGTCTGCCTTCCAGGCTTCCCGAGAAGAGCAGGTCTGTGTCCTTCGGTGGAATCAATGCAATGCCATCAAAAGTTCCTCATTATTATATACTTGGCTTCAGAACATACCCCACTAATGCTGAATGGGCACCTTGGTGAGCGATTACCAACAATCCACATACATAGGTAGGCCTGGAGAATAGGTGGAGAGATAAATTCAGCCTTGGTCAGATAACTAATGGATGGGGAGATATGATAAAAGACAGACAGACAGATAAATGGTAGATAGTGATAGAGATAGATGGTAGATAAATGGTAGGTGGAGAGTTAAGGCACATTTTATTGTACAACAGAATAAAAACCACAATTTGAATAAGCTTACCCTGTGATAATTAACTTTTATGTCAGGCCATGTGGCATAGCCTGGAGCCCATGAACGGAAATGGTCAGTGTTTTTTTTTCCTACTTTAAACATGAGAAACTGATATAAAACCCCTGACTTAAAATCAAGAAAAGACAAGAAACCAGCACTGCACAAATGAACCAGTAGAGTACCAAAGGCGGCATCTTCAATCCAGGTCCTTTCCCATGGCCTTCTAAGCTGGTAGGCTGTCCCACTCCCTCTCCCTCTGGATGCTTTCACTCTCTTGAACCTGGCTTCACACCTGACTTCTGTGCAGGGGCTCTGGGGGACCTCCACACAAGTGTTCTCAGACAGGCAGGGCCCCAAGTGAAGTACTGCTTTCCCTCTGTCAGAGACAACACCAAGACAGAAGGCTGCCCTTGACGCAGCCTCTTATGAATACTTTTTTTCCCCAAATGCTTAGGGGGTGGTATATTGGATCTCTGAACTTCAAACTGGCCATGCTGCTTAGATGGAGGTGTTCTTGCTTCTGCAGTTCAAGGTGCCATGTTGACACTTAGGTCTTCCCTCTGCTCCTCTTAAGTTCTTCCCAAACCACCGGTCCCTTCTGTCCCCGTCCCCAAATGGGCTTTCCGTCTCCGTTTCTTTCCACATCTAGCCGTCCTTTCCATCATTTCCCTTTCCTAGGGACACTTAAATTGGTCTTTTGAAACTCAGTTCCATTTTTCAAAGTACAAAAATCTCTCTCTGGCTTCTTCCAATGCAGGAGAGGTCTTTCTGATAAAACTGAACATTATGAGCACCTATCTGATCTCAGCCCTCAGGGGGCAGAGACAAGAAGTTTGTCCCATGGTTGAGGCCAGCCTGGGTTACACAGTGAGGTCCAAGTCAGTCAGAACTACATAAAGAGACCTTGTCTCAAAAAAAAAAATGTGTATTTTCTGTGCTGGAGAAGCAGCTCAAAGGCTGCTCTTGCAGAAGATCTAGGTACAATTCCCAGCACCCACGTATTGGCTCACAATCATCTGTAACTCCAGTTCCAGGGGCTTTGACACCCTCTTCAGCCAGGCACTCATGTGGTGTGCAGATCAAAAGTGTGCCCTTTAATATTTTT
Source organism: Arvicola amphibius (assembly GCF_903992535.2). Lineage (NCBI taxonomy): Eukaryota > Metazoa > Chordata > Mammalia > Rodentia > Cricetidae > Arvicola > Arvicola amphibius. The sequence goes on from NC_052049.1 coordinate 1,561,111, forward strand.
TTACTCATCCACTGTTGGGGAATATTATTTTCAGGTGTGTAACTTTTGTTTAAACTGCATTTGTTTAACTTTGTGAAGCTGAGTTACTGTGCCTGTCTAAAATACTTGTTGGTTCTAATAAAGAGCTGAACGGCCAATAGCGAGGCAGGAGCAAGGATAGGCAGGGTTGACAGGCAGAGAGGATAAATAGAAGGAGAACTGAGGAAAATGAGAGGTAACAAGAGAACAAGGAGAGGAGGATGCCAGGAGCCAGTAGCCCAACTATACAGCAAGCCAGGGGCTAAGAATCAAAGAGAGGTATACAGAAATAGAGAAATTAAAAGCCTAGAGGCAAAAGGTAGTCAGGATAATATAAGATAAGAAAAGCTGGCTAGAAACAAGCCAAACTAAGGCCAGGCATTCATAACTAAGAATAGTCTCCATGTGTGATTATTTGAAAGTGGGTGGTGAACCCCTCAAACAGCCAAAAGAGTAAAAGATCACACAATAATCCATTCCTTTAAAGATTGCGGAAGCATGCTTCATGTCCTCACGTGTCCTTTAAATGCTGACATTTGTTTTTATTTCTATTTTTTCCAAGAAAGAGAATAATTTAATCTTGCCATGTCCTCAGTGATTTCCTGATAGATACTGAGAAGTGAATCAAAAACATTCTCCCTAGGTCTAATCCCAGAGTTCCTTGCAACAGGCCTTCACACTCACACAAAAATGCTTTCCAAATTGTAATGCAATGCCATGTTTTGTGCATTCCAAGACATCCGGTCCCTCTGATGCAGCCTCGTCCCCCTGCCCCACATCAGGAGCAGACACTCTGCCGTGGAAGTCCCTCTTCTGGTTGGACTTCTGTGTCCCCTGCAGCTCTTTATGGGCTGTGGGGAGCATTGCAATCCTGAGAGCATGTGTTTTATTGACACAAGCATGGCCATATGTGGGATCCCTGTGCTTCAGAGCCGTGGGAACCTGCCTTCTCATTCGGCTGTGCCTATGCCAAGTCACCGGTTTGCTGACAGTGCTGCTCGGTGCTGCTTCGGCATGCATGGCCTACCCAATCCTAACCTTTATGTAGATGTGTCTACCAATTCTTCATGCCCTGTCACCCCAGTCAGACCTGGTCGTGCAGATCATGGCAGTGTGCCTTCTTGTGCAACAAGAAGGGACGAGTCAGGATCACTCAGGGCGCAATTTTGCTCCCCTCCCATTTCTTACTTCTTGCATACACATATCAAGGTATCCTCAGGGAACTTCTCCCCATCCTGGCTACTTCAGCTGTGCGTCACAACCCCATGAAGGGTTATCAAACTGAATGTTCAGGTTGTGAAAAATTTGGCAGCGATGTAGGATTTCTGAATACACAGCAACCAAAATTTAATCAAAATCAAATGCTCGGTGAATCCAAGGAGTTTCTGTTGGCGCCGGCTTGTGTTGACTCATGTGACTTCACTACAGCCTTGGTCCTTGCAATGTGTCTGACATCACACTGCACAAGGACACTGCATAAAAAGCCTCTGCTCGGATTTGAGATTATTGTGTTATGAATTGCAGCCCTTTTTACTATTCACACTCAGTTTTCATGCTCCAACGAAAACACGCTGGTTTAGCTATGGGGAACAAAGATTATTAATACTTACGTACCTTCATTCGTTGTATTACGTATTGTTACGGTTCCCTTTCCAAATATACTAATATACCCTGATAAAAGCAAATTACAGGAGAAAGGGTTTATTCTGGTGCGAGAATACAGTCCAGCATGGCAGGTGAGTCGTGCTGCCAGGACCTTGGGGCACTAGTCACATCGCATCTATAGACAAGAAGCAGAAAGGGAGGAATTCTTGCTTCCTTTCTTATACGCAGTCAAGGACCTGAGCCCAGAGACAGGAACCAACCACAGCAAAGGCTGAGTCTTCCCATCGCCATCTTGGTTAATCTAGCTTAGAGAGTCACTCGTCGGTATGCCAGGGACCTGTCTCCTCTCCCCAGTGCTTCCAGATCCTGTCAAGGTGACAGCCAGCACTGCCCTTCATGGCTGTTTGAGTTGATGGCTTGAGTTTCATGTTTAAAATTGTTCAAGGAATTTGGGTTGAGATTTTGGATAAAATTTCCAGCAAGTTCTGAAATGGGCCTGAACATTCTTCTGGCATTTGTGTGAATTGACACTCTCAGATGCTAAGACCAAAATCCCAGTCAACTCTGAAAAACAGTATAGATGTTTCATACCCAACGGTGCCAAATACTCAGACAAGATTTAATTTTTTCTGTAAAAAAAAAAAAAAAATGCCTCACTAGTGTGCAAATTAGCTTTGTTTTAATGGTCAATTCTATGCATACTAAAGAATTTTTTAAATGAGTGTCTTTGTGGTTTATGATTAGTAAATATTTGACTTATGGACTATTTTATGGTCACATATACACTGACTCAGATTGAAAAGGGCTGGGAGTAAAAAAAGCTTAATAAGTCTTGGTCCAGGCTACCAAGGGGCTGCGGGTGTAGGACCCTGCCCTCCCTTCAGTGTTCCTCCCTGAGCAGCTAGTGTGCCCCATTAATCCCCAGAGGTCCTTGCTGAGGCTGGAGGCTGGAGGTTCACCTCCCAGACCTTAGGTACAATGACCTCCAACTGATTACTCGTCCTGTCTCTGACTCCGGTGGTCTCGAGAATTGACCTGAAGTTGTGAACAAGCACACGTCTGCTAGGATCAGAAGTTTAGCTTACCAGGAAATCATCGCTCACACCTGACTCTCTGGGCATTATTCCCACTTTCACAAGAGCTGTGGGCAGAGCTCTACTAGATAGTGCGTGGTGCCTCTGTGTAGAAGGCCCTAGTTAGTCAGGCCAAAGGTTGCAGCTCTAGGCTGCTGAAGCCTGGGTCTGTCCCAGAGGATCCGCTTTCCAGACAACCTGCGTGCTTGGACTTCCCTCTTGAGGTCCCCGTTGGAGATTCTCAGAAACCTGCCAAGGCTGACCCCATGCCTGGAGTGAGAAGCCTCTTGGAAACTTTCAAACAGTGAGCAGAAATTCATTACAGAGTAGCTATGTCCCCAAGTGTCCCGGAGTGAACAGCTGGCAGAACACTTGAGGAAGCAATACTGCTGACCTCAGTGATTAAGACAGTGGAGTCTTGTTCTAACTTATTCTCACTTGTTCCAAGTACGGGAAGAAAACCCAACCTCTTATCCTGATAGCCGAAGATCCCAGGTCCACAAGCTACCTGAGAAGCAGGTGAGGGAACAGAGTGTATCAAACATTGGCTCCGAGGATGTCTGCTTCCAGAAGCTCACCCCACTTTTTATTTTTAATTTCATGCTCCAATGCTTGGCTGTTGAATACCTCTGCCTTCCTTTGGTGACCTCAGCAGCACATCTTTTAAGGACCAAGTCATGGTCAAAAAGAGAGAGTCTGCGTGGGTAAATTGTACAATGCTTAAGGGTTTAAGTGGCTCCAGCCAGGGCAGTGGGAGGCGTTCTATCTTCAGGGAGAGAGGACTTATACCTTCAGTGGCGACTTGCGTCATTGTCAGGACATCCAGGAAGCTTCCTGGAATTAATTGCTCTGTTGTTTCAGAGATGACTAGGGCTGTTTGCGAAAGCCCCGGGGGCCTTTTAACCACACTGAGTTCACAAAGAATAAAACTATCTTAACGTACTGTGAAGAGTGAGAGCAGGTGTAACATCTTCTTCCTTTTTTAGCTACGTAGTTTAAACAACTTAATGGAAGAACTTCCCTTCAAGAGTAACTATTCCTAAGTAAATGTTCCTTGTATGGGGAGATACAGGGGAAGGCAACCAATCCTCAGGCACTCTGAGAATAGAAGGCCCTAACCTGGACACCTGGACTTGCACAAGGTCACTTGGGACCATATGACAGAGAGATTGAAGAGGAGAGAAAAGCTAAAAAGGAGGCAGAGAAGAATCTGAACAAACCCGGAAACAGCCCGCTCATTTCTAACAGCTTGGCCCACAGCAGCCCCCTTGTGGAATACCTACTGCGATGCCTTCCTGGCCCCCGAGGTGTGGCTGATGAATTACTGTAAACACCTGTCACACAATGACTATAGAGGACTCAGCTTTGATTTGGGGCCCTGGATACTTTCACATTGAAGCACAGCTTAGCAGATGTGAATCTATGCAAACAGGACCTGTTGGAAGGTGTTGGTAAAGCCAGTGCCAACAGCAACCCACGACTTCCCAGCTGTCCTGAGGCCATCACCGTTGGTCTTCAGGAATTTTCCCAACCCAGAGCCTCTGACTCATTTCCTTTTGGAAGCTCATCTTTCTGTTCATGTCAGTCTGAAACTAGAAACTCCTTGCCTTGAACCCAACAAGCGACACGCAATGTGGAAGAACGTTCATTTGCCAGATTCAGTTCTGCCAGTCACCCTGGGCAAAAGGTGCCACCAGAAAACCTTTCCCATGCATGCCATTTCACAGGAGGGAAGGAATATCCAGCTCCTGGAGAGCAGTAAAATAGACAGGTGAGAACCAGGAAGGGAGCAACACCTTGTATCGATCATCTGCATCTGCATCTGCATCTCGGGGCCAGTCCTGTTCTGACGCCAGAGTCATTTTCCTGCTGAAGTGGAAGGAAGGAACATGAAGTAACAGGTCATCATCTTCACAGACTGTACCCCTTCCAGACACAAAGTCTATGCAAGGAGAGATTGATATCTTGTGTGTGTGTGTGTGTACATATTCATGTGTGTGCACGTAGAAACCAAAGGAAAACTTTGGGTGTTATTCCTTGGGATTGACCCACCTTGTATGTTGTCAGTGCCCTGCTGACTTGGATCTTGTGAAGTAGGCAAGGCTGACTGGCCAGTGAGGCCCCCAGCATACAGTTTTGTTCCCCTGTGGTTAGAATTACAAGCCACATTCCCAACTTTTAAAATGTGGGTTCTGGAGATCAAACCCAAACCCTCACATTTGTACAGCAAATGGTAAACCGACTGAGCCATCTCCCCAGTCCTGCAGAGACTGGTATTGTCCCTTGTCCCTATAGTGATTTGGCCCAATCACCAGTCCTGTCCCCACACCATGGACACACTAGGCAAACATAGGTCTAACACTCCGTTCAGCTCCCGATTATGCCCATTCCTCTTTTCAAGAGTATTTGTCTCAAACAGTGGGAAATGCCTGGCAGCATTGTGAGGACATCAGCTACCTGCTTTTCTCTCCAACCATTGACACACACAAGATTATGACGACCAGGCTAATCCTTACAAGGGCAACTCTCAAATGCCTGAGACCCTTTGAACATAAGTGGCCATCGGTAATGTCCTCTTCTTCACCCAACCCATGCCCCACCCCAGTCTGTCCTCAGGAAAACAAGGAGGACCATACAAGACCTATCTCAGGATTGGATCCAACACACTAAGCACACAGCTGGAAGTACAGATCCCAGCTGATACCAGGCAGTACCAGAGACTATCAGAGACTAATGAGACTACCTCTTTCATCCACTGTGGCTTAAGCTCAAACCTATTACAAAGATGGCCCTCTATAAATGTCTGGAGGGACGGTGCGTACACTGGGGCACAGTAAGAAGGTAGGAGGTAAGCATGACCAACCCAGTGGGTGGCCTGGCTTCCTTTCTATCCTGTGAAGTGAGGTGTGAGAAATCCTTCAGAGGCTTGCTCTGTTATCCATCCATCTCTGAAGTGGCAACTTCCTTATGAAAGTCCAGAGAGGATGGGAACTCACACGGACCAAAGGGGGTAGCCATCTTTGCCCTTCTCCGGCAAGTAGGAGATTCACTAAGTCTTGACTGGTGAAAAAACTCATCTTCCAACCCAAGAGGAATAATCCAGAGTTACTTGTGCTTCATCAACAGCATCTTAAAGTGACAGTCCACAGGCTTCCTTGACTTTAAATAAAGATAAATCTGCTTTGCTTTGTATGGGACAGTTTTTCTATTTGAATTTTTGAGGTCAGGTCTTGCTCTGTAACAGGGACTGGCCTTGAATTTGTGATCTTCCTGATTTAGGCTCCTGGATAGACCACTGTGAAGAATCCACCCGTTTCTATAAAGGTTTTTCATTCCACATCTGACAGCTAAACTGTTAGATATTTTTCTGTTTAGACGGTTTGTAAATCTCAGAGTCCTGGGAAGCAGTGCTCTCTGGGGGCCCCTCCAGCCAAGTGGAGCATACCTAGAGGCATTGATTGACTCCTTTCGTAACTGTGACATATATTCTTCTTGGGTATTAGCAGACTCCCCCCGCCAAGCAGCTTGTGACCCCCCTCCCTTCATTTAAAATGTGACAAATACTTGCCTCTAAAGTGAGGGCTCAGACCCTGCAAGACTTGGGTTGTAGCAATTCCCTACAGATGGCAGTGGGAGACGAGGGGTTAAACAGATTCTCTGGTAGGCAGACAGACAGGGAAAGAGGCCTCTGCTAGGTAATAAAGGTGGCATATTTCCAAGAGGGCCAGTGTCTTCCTCACCATCCTGACCTGAGAATAAAGCCTGGCCGGCTAAAGGTTTTGTAGGCTTTTTGTCTCCCGTCAGCAGGGCCTGCTGATGGACTGGCTCAACTAGTTCAAAGTCTGCTCAGGACACACCACACACAGTTCTGGGTCAACCAACCATCCAGTTTTCTGCAAACTGACCAACCCTAAATTAGATCAGGAAGACTCTTCAGAGGATTTAGAAACCCTGAGAAGGGACTTTTTTTTCTTCTTGGGTTCCCCCTCTGCTTTGTATGGGGTCTGTTTCTCTGTATGTGTGTGCGCTGTGTGTGTCTATTTCTTCACCCCCAATAATCACCTTTCTTAACTGCTGATTCAACCTGTGGAGGATGGGAGTTCTCTGTTGCTGCCTGTTAGGCTTCAGAGGTTTTACTACCTTTGGATCCCTCTAGGGGCAGAGAAACCAAACCCCATCCAGACCCCTAGACTGCATCAGTAGAAATCCCAATGAGCTGATTGAGGAAGAACTAAAGTCCTGTGTCCCTCTGTCTTATGATTTTGACTTGTTATAGTTATGGAAAACTTTTCCAAACGTCCTATAACATTTGTGTAAGGATGGGGCTCTGTGTAGCCTGCCCCTGGTTCTGCATGCCCTCCTAAGGCTTGAGACCTGGGAGTGTCACCAACCAGAAAACTCCGTAAGGGAGTAGCAAGCATATACCTGTCATACCCTCTCTTTGTGCTACTTTTGTGGCTCAAGTCCAGACTGCCAAATTTAGCAATCCTTAACCAAAGCCCATAGAGTCACAATTGTATCTTAATGATGAAGAAAGCGGGGGAGGGGGGGCAGGGAGGAAAGCAGCCCATTAAAGCTAATCCGATGGCTATCGGGAGTCTGAGCTATGTAGCTGACAGCTTTGAATAAAAGAAGATACATGACTCTACAGTGTGTGCACACAAGCACACTCCCTACGGCTCCTTACAAACAGGGACCTCAGATTACATCTTTCCAATAAGCCCTGGGTTTCATCACCCAACTACCACACATTGTGGAACGCCAGACCCTCTCTAATAACTGGGCTAATGAAGATGTGTCAGGTCGGGAGTGGTCGGAGAGTAATATGAGAACCGCACAGGTCAGAACCAGGGTTGCAGGCGAGCTGGGGCAGTTGGCGGTGCTGTCTCTCTCATCTTCAGTGTTTTCAGGGACACGCTGAACCCAGATTTTACAGACTGAGAAACGCATCCATTAACTGAGTGACTGGGTTTGCGTGAGCTTCAAGCAGTCCCATGTGCCCCTTTCTAAAAGGATCACAACTACTGGCAGCAAACTCCTTCGTCTTTATCTGTCCTCCCCCCCCCCCCGCCCCATCAGGAGTGGGTGCAGAACTGATGGAGAGATAGGCTCTCCACTGCCTTCTGAGCAGCGCCCAGGACTGCCTTGTCAGAATTAATCGTTGTCTAGAATGTTATTAGTGGAAACACTAAATTTGCTCTTAGGGTAAAGTTCTTTCTTAATGAACAGCAAGTCTTGCTAGCACACCCCCCTCCCAGGCATTTCTCATCAGTGATAGCATCTATCCAGGTGCTGTGAGTCTTAAAAACTGTAAATCTTGGCCTGTCACTGGAGGAGGGTAGAGAAAAGGTTAAACAAGTTTGTGGAGGAAGATTTCCCAGGTGCTATTTTGCAAGTACAGAGCTAATTGATGGTTGTGCCATAATAGTTACTGCTGATAGCGATCACGTAAACACTCCCTGCTTGCCTGGGGAGCATTCTCATGGTGTCCTGGGGAAGCAGTGTCTGAGATTGAGCTGTTCGGTCACGCACACAGAGCACCTCGGTGTCTTCAGAGGGCGATTTTGATGCGGCCCAGTGCTGGAATCCTGTGAGATTCCAGGATGGAGACACTCCATCCTGAAATAGAGACCTGAGTCGGAGAGTTAAGTACCTCGCATCCCCCTCGGGCATGCTCCCGCAGAGCCCCTGAACAGCAGGGCAACTCTCAGAAACCAGGAATTTGTCAGAGAACCACAGAGGGGCCTGAACTTTCTCAGCAGGATTCTCATCTTCCTCTGTCACCCAAGTTTACTTCCAAAAGGCCGAGGTCTCTCCCTCCTCAGTTTTAAGGCTCATAATTCTTTTGCAAGATGTAAAGGGGATGGCATGCTTCCTTGTGGTCACATCCTGGAAGCAGAGAAAAGAATTTGACTGGTGGCCTCTCATCTCATTTTCCAGCTTCCCCATACAGCCCTGGGCCCTGCACTTGGACCACGGGTAATGTAATTGGATTCCAGGGCCAGAGTGGAAGAGGCGATAAACTTAGGGAGAATTCTCACACAAAAGCGCCCGGCCCATTTGCATTTTCATTGGTTTCTCAGGAAGAAAATAGGGAGCCAGAGAGTTGTTCTAATTTTTGCTACCCCCGGAAAAATTACCATTTGCTTAAAAAAGCAGCAGTGAGCTGATCCCACCATGTGGTCTGCGGACTGCGAGGGAGTCTGTGGCACCCCCAAAATAAAGAGTAGAGAGGATAATAGTGCTCTCGTTCTCTTCCCTTCTAGATTGTAGCCTAGTTGGAGTCGCATTTGCCTGGAGATTTTTTTTTCCTTATGAAAATAGTATTATGTGTGACATCCAGGCTTCCGGAAGAAAATTGATTAAGACCACAGTGTCTTTGATGATAGTAGTCAGAACCTATAAATAACAGCAGGATAAATAAATCCGGAAGCAGCAATGGCTGGAAATGAGTCACCTCAGGTTTCATTTGCTGTTTGGTTACACTGCTTTTTGGTTTTACCATTTGTAAGTTAGGAAGCAGAGAGCTCCCTACTTCAGGGCGTGTCTGGCTGCTCATGTAAGACATCTCCCCACCCCAACTCCCACCACCCCCCAAAAGGGCATGGGGCTCACTGAAGCAGGTTCCCAGAGGATGGAGCCAGCAGCAGGGTGGTGCTGACTTTGGGTGGACAGAGGGAGCTCCCTGGATCTTCTCTCCTTTCATTTACCTCTGGGATTCAGTATCCCCACTTATCCAGGCAGATCCTGTCTCCTTATTTTATGTGTAATATGACCTCCTAAGAAGTCATCAAAATTTTTAGTTTTTAAAATAATCGAGTCTTGTCTTCTTGTTGATAATCTGATTTTTCTTGAGGACAGATTGTGGGCTGCGAGCATTAGCCATTTTCACAAATTCAACATTCATTTGAAACTGTTCACTAGCAGAGAGCAAGTTTACAGACATGGAGAAAGGGGGCTTTTGAAAGGCCACAAAAATCAGTCTAAGGAACTCTGCAAGTCAGTTCTTGGCGATGACAAGGTCATACATATCAGGGACACCATGGATGACGCTGTACAGTACACTGACCAGAAGAATTTTCGGTTAGTGAGGGTGTATTGGAAGTAAATCTCTGCACTTAAATTTGATAATGAGACTGGAAACAACTCACAGGAAATAACAACCCAAGACCTTCAACATACTGTCTGAGGAAAGTGGACCTCTCAAAGGGATCCTGGAGCTATCTGAGGGAAGTTTTCAGAGAAGGCAGTGGAGCCACACGTGAGGCATGAGAGGATGCAATTCCAGTTCAGTGTGTGTGTGTGTGGGGGGGGGGGGGTCTTTGCTTCTTGGAGGGGAGAGCAGATCCTAGAGAAACAGGAGGGCTAGCCTGTAGCCTGCTATGCTGTGCTTGTCTGTCGCCTCTTATTTGACTGAACAGGCCATGGGTCTGCTGTCCACCCTTCCTCTATCGAAGACCTTGCTCTCATGACACATACTTCCATCCACATGGCCACACGGTTCCTGAACCAGATCCCAGATCCTACACCAGGTGTGGTTGCACCTTTAGCAAAGTGTGGGCCTGATACCCTGCACAGCTCCTCTCCCAGAGAACCAGAGATGTGCAAAGAGAATTAACAATCCCTCATTCAATATACAAAGTCCTTGGCGCAAGGATCTCAGCCCCCTGACTAGTTCTAACCCACTAGAAGAAGCCTCCTCCTTTCTTCTAACTTTCCCAAGCTGCAGACTCCTTCCCCCTGCCCTTCCATTCCCACAGCTCCCTACCCACTCATCCTCAGTTAAGAACAGATCACAAGCTTCCCCTTCCTCCCTCGGGAGCACACCTCTCTCTGCAGACCTATTGCGAAGTTGCCTGTCCCCCTTGGCCACTGGTCATTGTACAGCAACCATCTAAATGACAGTGCCTCTGAACCTTTGGCTCAGGAACTTTAATACAGCCAAAATATTTATATTAAAAACAGACCATCTGGCTTGCTAACAAAGCCAGACCCCCAGAAAATTTTTAAGCAGCATAGGCATGCATATAAACTCCTTCTAATTGGCTGGGGACCAGAAATCACTGAAGAATGTGGCCATCCCCATCCCCATGTTCAAAGAAAGCCCAGGGCTTCAACTTTCCAAGCCTGAAACGTTAATAGAGTTACTTCTGAGCCATTCAGGTGGTCATAGCCATGTGCCGTGGCTTCTCTAGACCATGCACTGCCCTCCTAGGACATGCTATGACATATTAGTAACATACTAGTTACATGCATACCAGCTACAATCCATGACTTCAGTGTTGGTGGATGGTGGGGAGGCAGGCAAGAACAAACCGCTGCAGTTTTTGAGTTGGGAACTGAGGAACACACAGCTTTTCAAAATATTACTCAGACTCAGAATTTTTTTTAACAAGTATTAGTTAGGCATAATAATGACTTCACAATGACATTTTCATGCACGTGGATCTTGTGGTTTGATCTCCCCCCATCCCGTTGTCCTCCTCTGTGTCTCCCACTCTGGCTGATTCTCTCTCTCTCTCTCTCTCTCTCTCTCTCTCTCTCTCTCTCCCCCAACAACTAGTCATCTTCCATTCAGTCATTTTTATTATCTAAATTCACTCCCACTAAAAATTACAGGAAATCCAGAGAACAACTGAACGTACTTGTGAGATGATGATTTCAGTCATCAACATCTCACTTGAGCCTTAAAAATCCTGAGAAGTCTTTAAAAAAAGCCTTAGAAATCGCTGTGGCACATCTGCCCCGTGTCTCCTTTGTGGGTACTTCTGGGCAGGGACCCCCTTTCTGTAGACGCAGACACATTTCAGCCAAGCAGGCCTCCGATACTCAGGAGGCTGAAGCAGGAGGATCAGAAGTTTAAGACAACTGGGTCAAGGTAATGCGTCTCTGTCTCCAAGAGTAACAAGCGGGCTGGAGTACAGATTAGTGGTTGAGTACTTGCTTAACGTGTGTGAGGCATCAAGCTCCATTATGCCCAGCATAACAACGACAAAACCCTCACCACCACACTATGCACAGCCTAGAGACAGACGTTTGCTTTGTTTGAAGAGGTTTGAAACCGAGCTAGGACTGGAGAGATGGCTCGGACGTTAAGAGCACTCCTTGATCTTGCAGAAGACTCAAATTTGGTTTCCAGCGCTCACATCAGGTGACACACAAGTACCCGTAACTCCAGCTCCAAAGTATCCCGTGCCCTCTTCTGGCCTTTGGGGTCATCTGCACACACGCACATATACCCACACACAGACATGCCCATGTACGTATAATTATGGATGAATGAATAAATACTAGCAGTTTTTCAACGAGTAGCTCTAACTTTAGAGGAGGAGGGGGATAGAGGAAAGAAGGCTGAGGAGCAGAGGAGGAGGATGAGCAGGAGGAAGAGGGGGCACTGATCAATAAGAGAGATAAACATTGTTCTTTAGGGACTTTCCTATCATGGCTAGTACTAAACATCCTTTGGCTCCTACTAAATCAGGCTTAGCATACCCAGCAAGCAGTACACACACCTGGAAAAATACGGAGAAGGTCACAGAGGATGGAGCCTTCCTGTGGGGCAAGAAAGGGACCAGGGACCTGGGGAGGAAGGAAGAGAGGTCAACTTCGGATTTTCAGCTTTTCTGAATAGGGGAGCTTCAAGCACCCCTGCCTGAGAAGAAGAAAGCCAAGTTGTCTTTGGAAGCTTACATGTGGATGCAGTGTGTTATCTTTGAGGGACAGGCATAAATTATTAAACTTTACTTTCTTCAAAGGTGTGACTTGGGCCTCCTTTTGGAACCTGTTTTCATGAAACCCAAACAAGAGAGTTACACACAGCAGAAGAGGACAAACCCAAACACAGCCTAGCGGTTTGGAAATTCTTGTTTTCACTTAGATTTCTCAGGGGTTAATTTCCATGAAGACATCTCTGTAACTATCTCCTATTTTCAGTGGAATCCCAATTGCTCCATGTCACATGGAGGAAGGGCTACGAGTCTCTGAAGATTAGCCAGAGATTTATTTCTCTGAAAACCATGCAAACCACAAGCCTAGCTGTCTCATGGGGAAAGATGGGCAGTCGTCCTCCCTCTGCCCACACTGAGGCCTGCTCTCCAGTCCTGTAATTCTCTCCAGCTCGGCCAGCTTTGTTCTGGGGGTAAGCAGAGGACTGTGTGCTCAACCAAGCAAGCACCCCTACACTGGACTGGAAAAGGGCTTCCCTCTCCCACTTCATATACCATCTGTAGAGTGGAAGCCTCCCATGTAATCACCAGAAGACAAATTGCAATCTGTGGTTTCTAGTTGGAGTAATAATTCAACAGTTACTTCTTTCTAATGCATCTTTCTTTATTTTTACAACTGCTCCCCACCCTGAGAAGTCTTCAGTGCCAGCAACATATGAGGAGAATAACCATTGCTTTTCTAAGAGAAGAAAGAAAAGGAACCAATCGAGTCTTGAGAAGGAAGTTCAAGACCAGCTAATGAGCTACAATCAATTTGCCTCATGGTGCTGGGCCAAGGTATACAAGACCTGGGAAGAGTCCCTGGACAAACAGCCCACGGTCAGTACTGTCTCCTGGGCTTGACCAATGGACCCTAGGGACTTCAACAGCCCCTTCATAACAATGGTTATGTATTTAAAGATGCCACTAGTTCCACGTTACCGACAGCTAGCTGCCATTCCCAGGGAGGAGCCTGGGAGCAGTGTATCTTGACACCTTGTGATGTGGGAACCCATAGCAGGGAATAATGCCAGAAAGGGACAGAGAATCAGAAACAAGGGTCAGAGGGACATTCTGTCCTTGACCTGGGCAGCTTCTGAAGTCACTGTGAGAAAATGGACCAATCACAGATGGTACTGTGCCTGCAAGACGGATAAAAATAATGTGTAATTCCATGCCTCATGGCACACACCAGAAAGGACACATTAAAGATCTTAATTAAAATAAACAAAGGGCTGAGTAGTAGTAGTGGGTAAGAGTATATGCTGCTCTTTCTGAGGACCAGAGTTAGTTCCCAGCACCCCTGTCAAGCAGCTCACAACTGCCTTTAGCTCATCCCCAGGGGATCCCTCTGGGCACCTTCAATGTGTACAAACAACACACACACACACACACACACACAGAGAGAGAGAGAGAGAGAGAGAGAGAGAGAGAGAGAGAGAGAGAGAGAGAGAGAGAGAGAGAGGGAATTAAAAACCAATTGAATCTATTTTTTAAAAATCCGGAATTATCAGAAAATAATCTTTTAGATGGGTGTATTTAACTGTAAAGATAAACCCAAGGTGCAGCTGAGAAACCCGAAAGCGATGAGATATTGAGAATGTCAACAGGAGTGTTTCTATGTTTGTGGCAGAAAAAAACACATTGGCCGCTCTCTCATCAACTTGACACAAGCTAGAGTCTTGAGAAGAGGGAGCCTCAGCTGAGAAAAGCCCCTCCCATCCAATTGTCCCGTAGACAAACCTGTGGAGTGTTTCTCTCAAATGATGATTGACATGTGAGGGGCCTCCCACTCTTGGTCAGGTGGTCCTGGGGTGTGTTACAAAGCAAGCTGAGCAATCCACTGGGAGCCAGCCAGTAAGTGGTGGTCCCCAATGGCCTCTGCTCCAGTCCCAGCCTCCAAGGGTCGCCCTGAGTTCTCACTCCGGCTTTCTCTGATGGACTGACTATAGACTATAAGGTTAAATAAACAACTTCTCCCTCCAGCTGCTTTTGACCATGGCCTTTTTCACAGCAGTAGAAGCCAAACCCATACAAACCATCCATGGTTATTCAAAAGCCCAGTGACAAAGGAAGAGAAGAGACAGTTTCTTTTTTTTTCCATTTATATTGTAGGCAAAAGGAGAAGATGCCTGTATTCAAAATAAAAAATGGAGAAGAAAAAAAAGTTTAGTAGAAAAGTAGACGAAAGATATACCCAATTTCAGTCTAATTAAAAGATCGTCGTGGTTATTTCTCGTCTATCAAAAGCAGGTTCCCGAAACTGGTCAGCACACTGATGCTAGTAATGCAGTCCCATTAGGAAGCACTCACAGGCGTTCTCCTTGACACACTGAATCCAATGGAAGGCATGCACACAGTAAACACCTAGGATTTAGATTTGTAAGAAAATTAGACCTCTTTGGTAGTCTGCATTAGTTACTGTTCTTATCTCTGCAGCCAGATACATAGGCTAAAAGACCCTTGAGGAAGGAGAGGTTTGTTTTGGCTCAGAGTTTGAAGAGACACAATCCATAGGTACAGAGAGTTCCCTACAAAAGGTTTCTCCATGACTGTGGGAATGTGTGAGCTGCTTGCTCACATCTCAAAAGTCCAAGGAGAAGAGACAGGATACAGAAAGCAAGGCTGGACCATAAACCTCAGGACCTACCTGGCAGAGTCTACCTCCTAAAAGCTCCATGAGCTCCCAGATGGGAATCACATGCTCAGACATGGAAATCTGTAGGGGACCCATCACATTCAAATCACAACACACTCTTTGGTTTTTAACTTTCAAAAGATTTGTGGATTTTTATGATGTACTTTTCCATCAGAACAGAATGGATGTCTGAGCTGCTAAAATGAGAGAATGTAGACCCTTTAAGCATTTTACCAGTCTTCCATAGTATTTTGCTTAATAGATCCGCTAGCATTCAATTTCAGAGACTGTGGAGAAGATCTCCAAGTTTTGAAAGCACGATTTTCTCCTGGTCCCAACTGTTGGGGCAGCTGGCCCAATCCCTGCGTTCAGGGGCGTGGCTGCCCCAGCGGAGTAGGATACCCCTTAAATAGGATCGGGGCGCCGGAAGGAGCCCCGTTTTGCTCTCCCCCGCGTACCTTCTGCTCCGCTGGACCCTTGGTTCTGTAAGTTCCCTTATTTCCCCTTGTATTAAAACTGATTAATTATAAAAGGACTATCGTGGTTATTCCCTAACCCCTACAACTGCCGGTACTGCCGGCATTTGCCGGTACGTTTGCCGGTACACCCAACAATAGGCCCACTGGTACACAGAAAAGCCTTAACCCTGAAGGTCTTGGGGCAAAAGCACACCCTGGACTGAGCCCCACCTGTAGACCCTCACCTGTTGGATCACACATGCTCACATGCACTTGCACAACTGCACAGGTCCATCACCCCCTGCACAACCTTTCCTACCCGACCTCACCTGCAGAGCCTCACTGCCCCTCAAGCTTCATCCCCAGGTGGAGATGCAAGACTCAGCAGCAGGTGTATGCCGTGGAGGCAGGTCCATGACACAATGGGAAGTAGACATGACTTCTCATGGCCCTCACACTCCAGTCCCCTGTATGCTTGTCTTTGTTCCCTCGCCAGAGGCACTAGGACCCTCCTCAGGGTGTCCCAGGACTGGCAGGTCCTCTTTTGTGTACTTTTGTGTAGGTACAAGGCTTGCCATGCTCACAGTCACTCATGGCTGGGCACAAGGGAAATTTGCATGCCAGTGCTCTGGCTGTAAGACAATTGAACCCCCTGCTGTTCTTCCAAGTCTCTAAGAGAGTCAGTCTTCAGATTTGTGTCCTAAGACTGAAAGAACTTCAGATGCTTCTGTGTCAAGAATATCTTGGCCTTCCTTTTCGGGTAGCAAACAAAACTAGAGACAGAAATTCACATGCTTTAAAGTGACTGCCTCTTTTCTTCTTTTTACATTTTTATTTTAAGAATGTGTGTGTGTGTGTGTGTGTGTGTGTGTTGTGATGCAGTACCTACAGAGGCCAGAAGATGGCATCAGATCTCCTGGAGTTGAAGTTTCAGGGGGTTTTGATTCTTATCCCTAGGATGTAGGTGCTGAAAAACAAACTCGGGTCCTCTGAGAGAGGCATATGCATTCTTAGCCACTCTCCAGGTCCTGCCTCCGTACCCTCTGTACTTATTTAATGTTTGTTTGTTTTTAATCTTTCAGGTTTGGTTTACTTACTTTTCAGACTGCTTTAGAGATATGAGAGTTTTGCCTGCGTGTGTGCAAGCGTACTTCATGAGTGCCTTGTGCCTGCAGAGACCAGGAGAGGCCCTCAGATACTCTGGAACTGGAGCCGCAGATGTTTGTGTGCTGGGAATCAAGTGTGGGTCCTCTGTAAGAGCCACAAGTGCTGTTAACGTCTGAGGCCAGTTTCCAGGCCTGACCTCCTGGTTACCTTCTGACTCTCAGCAGTCTGCTTTGCAGAGGAGGAAAAAAATAAGTCACACGTAATTTGGAAGATTTAGCTATCCCAGAGGTGATAAGGACTTCAAGCAGAAGAAAAGTAAGCATTTTACTCAGGAGATGAAGGTTAGCTCAGCGGACAGACAGATACAGAACAGACACAGACAAGACAGTCATGAAGCCCTGTGCTTGGGAGATTCTTTTAAGCATAGCCTTCTAACTGCGGTGAGACCACACAGCCTCTTAAGGCTGGAAGGCTGCTCGTGACTGTTCCTGGCAAGAGGCTGGGGAGCTCGGCCTGTAGGGTCTTCAAGATGAAATCGTTCATAAATGGGTAAGACAGCTTGGCACGATCATCTTGCTTTTTTGTCCAGTGGTTGAGAGCCATTCAATGGGTTTGGACCCCTGAAGCCTGTGAGGAACACAGCCTCTTGATGGCATTCAAAGTGAGAATGGAACAAGTCCTTTCTGTGGGACAACCGATGTTTTCAGATTATCTGGTTCCACGGAATAATTTGCCATCAACTAACGATAACCGGTATTGTAAGTGGGGTGCTGCCGGGGCAGTGAGTGGGGTGCTGCCATGGCACAGACCTGCAATATGTACTGCCTGAGGCTAAGACAAAAGGACACATGAGGACACCCTTCTCAAGCCTGTCCCGCTGTTACTCCTGGTACTCCAGCCTGTCTGTCTGTCTGTCCTGCTCTCACTCCACTTGCAGCAACGGTAACTTTTTGAAAAACTGCATAGCAGTGTCTTGGACAGTGCATTCTGCACACCTGACCTACCCGGTGCTCCAGGAAGGAAGCAAAGGCTGGCAGACTTGCAGCATCACCTGGTCATTGTCCGTGGAAAGACTGTGGGAGATGAGAGCCCAGGACGTAGGGCCTTTCAGAACTCGAAGGTCTAATTCCCTCTCACAAAGGCATGGGTGCCAGCTCCTCACTGGCATGCCCTAGTGACTGAGGGTATCTTAGGGGAAAGTCCCTTCAGCCATCACGGTGACAAGAGTAAAGTCGTGGTTCCCACTAAGGCCAGGCAGGCTCAGTCAAGTGCAAAGACTGACATGCAGACAGAGGGTGGCATAGGCAGAAGAGCACAAAACAGAGAAAATCAGTCATATACGTTGGTATCTGCCTTCGAGGAAGAACGAGTTGTAGGGATTATCCCCAGAAGTTAAGGTCGCCTTGGCAGCCGCTCACTGCCTTGTTATCCCTAGCTGTGTTACAGATTTAATTTGAAAAGTACCCCACAGGTTTATGTGTTTGAACATTTGAATTGGCGGCACTATTTTAGAAGATTATGGAATCTTTGTGAGGTGGGGCCTAGCTGGAATGGGTCACTGGGAAGGAGGGGTCATGTGGTCTGGAACTCCACTGTGTTTCTAGTCGTACCCTTGGTGCACTGAGATGTGAACAAGCAGCCTACATTCCTCCTGCCACAGCTGAGAGCTGCTCTTGCTATTGTATCATCCCTGTCAGGAAGGATCGTAAACCGTGACGCACAAGCATGTACTCACACACACAAATGCAATGCACATGCACGTACGCACACACGTGATGCACATGCATGTATACTCACACACGCGACGCACACATGTACACACGTGACACACATGCATGTACACTCACACACATGCGCGCACACACACGCACGTATGCATGCCCTTTTCCTTTCTTGGATAATTCCTTTTGAAGTGAAAAATAGCGCCAAACATTAATTACTAATCAGATTAAGAGAATAAAGTTAATTTCTTTTAAAAAGAGAAGCAGAGAATAAGCAAGTCCGAGTTGCTTCATGGAGCTGACAGAAGTACGGCAGACATGTTCGTTGTTGTTAATTTTGTCAAGCATGTCAAAAACACGATTTCAGCCATTTTTAAGTGTTCAGTTTGGCCACATCAAGAACAGCTACTTGGCTTACTGCATCCTTGTCTTGAACATCTTCCTTTCCTAAAGATTAAATTTCACTCTCAAAAAAAAAAAAAAATATGAGCTCTCCAGTCTGTCCCTCTCTTGTCCTCAGAGGCCACCTCCATATCAGCTGTCTCTAAGCTGGACTACTCTAGGGACCTCGTGTGTGGGGGATTATGTCTCTTTCTGGGCACCACATGGCTATCTGAAGTGGAGCATCCTAGAGGAGACCTTGGTCTAATGCTGCAGCCATGCCGTGGGTAGAACAGGCTAATGTTCCCTCTGTTATGCCAACCACCAGACCCTCCTGCAGCAGCTCCATGAAGTGTTAGAGAGTGGTAGAGAATGGAGGAGGGGGAAGGTTGTCTGGGGGGGCGGGGAACATGGATGTTTCAGGGGTGAAGCTTTCGTGAGTCATCATCAATGATGGCGACGGACATTTTGGTGATGCAGGTGCTTCTGACTCCAGCATGCTCTTTTAAGAAACTCAAATTCACTAGTCCACCAAGAAGTGCAATGAATCTTTCTCTTCTCTTCCAGCCAGCTCCCAAATGATGACACAGGGGCTTCTCGTTAATCATGAAAGCTCGGCCTTAGCTTAGGCTTGTCCTACTAGCTTTTATAACTTAAATTAACACATTTATATTAACCTATGCTCTTCCTCGTCACCTTTCTTTCCTATTCTGTATGTCTGACTCGGTCCACATCTCTCTCACCTAGATTCATAAAGCTCTGCAGGACACCAAACAGGAGACACGGTTGTTCATCTCCTAAGGACAGCATACTAAAAATTAAGCAAGCCCAGGTGAGCAGCAGCCCAACCAAGCACCATATCATCTATTAGAATGGGACCCCAGAGGTCCATGTTCCTCTTATGAAGTCACTACAGTGTGGAAGAGGCACCATGTCCACTTGGGGACTCAAGAAGGCAGTGCTATGGGTGGGGTCACCTAGCTAGCACTCGGGCACTTTCTAGAGAACACCATGGAAAAAAGCGTTGGTGTACCTACCCTAAAGTTCCCTTTTAGCTTGTGCCCCAACTCTTAGATAACAGCAGACTAGGAAGGAGCAGCTGGCAGGTCCAAGTGATGACACAGACTTGGAAATTCAGACCTAGAAAGTGTAGTCTGCTCTGTTTCAGATGGCACAAAGAGAGGGATGCGCACATCACAGAATCCCAAGCCACTCCATTCCGCAGCTGACTCGACCTAAGCTAAGAAGAATAAGGTGGGCATCGAAAAACTGGCTCAGTTGCCCTGACAGTCTCAAGGCAGGTGTCAGGAGGGGATCGAAGAAGGACAGGCAGTGCAAGCTGGCTTTGGATTACTGGGAAAGGTGGCTACTGGGAAAATCCTTTTGCAATAAAGTCTGTTTCCTGACTGCGCTCAGTTTTCAATGGTCAAGAGCATATTTGCCAAGGTTCAGTTTTTTTAAGTTAGCTCCACCTTGAGGTTAAACAGGAAAGATATCACTGAATAGTCTGTGTCCTGGAGATCAGAATGCTGCCTCCCATGGGGTATCTGGGATTCAGGCAGTGGTTTTCATGGGGGGCTGGGGGGCTGCAGCGAGGTCAGAGGATATTTGAAATGTGGAATCTAATGAGAAGGGACTGGAACTTAGGTTGGCGTTGGGTTAGGACTGGTCAGGGTTAGAAGAGACTAACGAGGTTCTCACAAGCCTGGAGCTGTTGTCATAAGAATGAGTGAGAACAGGAGACTGGCACTTCTCTTGACCTTCCCTTGACTCCCTCTTTGTATTCCCCACCCTCTGCTTCCCCATCAAGCCCACCATGATTGAATCTGCCATGAGCCCCTGCCCCCACCAGAGCCAGGTAGAGACTGGTACCGTGCTCTTCAAACTCCAAAACTTTGAGTCAAATCAACCTCTTTACTTTGGGAGTTACTGAGCTCCATCATAGACCCCAGACACCGTGCAAACCTGGGGACTGTCTTCCAGAATTCAATTTGAACACTTCTCAAATGGCAGCTCAGACAAGACTACGAAAACCGCCTTTCATGGGAGGGGAAGGAACAGATTCCACCTTTCCCCTTGGAGATCACCGGGCTGAGAGCTTCTGGACACAGGTTATTTAAGTTCCAAACCTGAATTTTTTTTCCCCTCCCTACCAGGGAGTAAAGGCTGTGGTGGCCTCAGGCCGCTGAGCTGGATGCTAATAGACAGACATGAATATAGCTCATCTGAGATAAAGTCACAAAATACACCTGTGTGGAAATCTCCAGCCACGAGCTCCAGCCCAGCCTGGTCATTATGTTAACCAGGCTATCACCCTGACAGATAAAACCAAGGCTAATGCTTGTTTACTTGTTTAAACACAGAGTAGAAAGTGTGGGGCTGTGCCGTGAGGCTTAATTGCTACCAAAATATTTGTCCGTCGAGTAAACAGCTATAGATAAAAGAAGGATGTTGTTCAGAAAATGGATTAATTAGTATTTAATTGCTATAACTTACAATTATTCCATTAATATTAGGAATGGAAGCTTGTAACAAATTAGCGAGGCACAAAGGAAAAGCAGCAAGGAGCCGTGGACTTGGTCAAATAGGTAGCCTAAGAACCTCAGCCTCCTGCAGCCTTGAAGCAAGTACCTGGCTAGGATCCTCCAGGTATCTCCCTGGGTTCGAACCCAAATCTCCCTCTCCAACCTGCAGTCTTTTTTTAAACTTTAGCTGGCGGAGGTGCTTCCAGTAGGAGGTTTGATGACTCATTTAGAGGTGCAAGGAATTCATTCCTTGGCAGGAAGGGCTGCCTGCAATTGAGAGTACATCTAAAAATAATTGCTTTGCAGGAGGGAGGCTGGAGGAGGGGGTTAGTGAGCTGAGCACTTGGAAGGACTGAAGCCCCAACTGGTCTGTAAGGATGCTGCCAGCCAACCTGAGCCCTCAGCTCAGGCCAGGCAAGTCTCACCTGGCACCCCTCCCTCCAACCGTGCTTCAGTTGAGGCCAGCTGAATGAGGACTGTCCTAATCCATTCCAGCTTGCTCTGAGTGGGTAACTGCCCTTCCTCCCCACCACCACCAGGCTAGCTTGGGAGAGCCCTCGGGGTGAGTGCATTCCCTGCACCCACGCCTGGCAGAGCCGGGGAGACTGGGGTGGGACCCCAACCGAAAGTGCTCGGGAGTCTTCCCCCAGCACCAGGCCCTTCTCAGAGCTCCTCTGCCCACGCACACTAGGGAGCTGCTAATTAGAAAACAAGACCCCCCAGACAATGGGGTTTCAGGGCAGCCCAGCTCTCCCTCCCACTCCCTTCCACCCACAGCCAGCTCCTAAAGACCTCTCTTGAATGGCTTGCTGTCAGCGAAACAAGCATGAGCCCCTGGGTCCCACAGACAACAAAGCTAGGCAGCGGCATTGCAGGCAGGTGATGTCACCCAGGTAAAATTGCACTGACAAGCTTTTAATTAAAGTTTTCCCACACATCTTTCCACGGGTCCCCGGAGCGATTTATTCATGATGTGTCGAATGCAGCCAATTGTGAGCAGGGAGGGAAGTGTTTTATTTTCAAAGCCCTTGCTGACAGCTAGAGAACACTTTGTTATACAATCTGTTTACGTTTTTTTCCACACATATACACACTCACACACCCCATCTTGCTAAAGGGGAAATGGCTGTGCAGGGCGTTCAGTTTGCGTAGCAGTAATTAAGTACATCTGCTGCAGAAGTCATGAGGGGGAGGAGGCAGATGCCCTCTGTAAACAGTCCCCCCACCTCCTCAGGCCCCTCCCCGGCTTGTCAGGGTGAGGTGGCTCCAGGCAAGAATGGGTTCCACTGGGTGCAGGGAACTCATGAACAGTGGCTTCCAGGACAAGGGGGACGAACACCCAAACAGAAGGTAGCTCGTGGACCAAGGAATCAGCAGCCCCTAAGACACCTTCCTAGGCTCCTATTGCTGCCTCTGAAGGAAAGTTCCATGGTGTTGAGACAGAGTGGGCTTCAGCTGGGCAAGGGTTTCCATGGTCCCTGGTCACCAACTCTGCTCAAGACCAAGAACCTCACTATGATAAAGATAATGAAGAAAGCCGGTAGTGGACTTGAAACTCAAGCCTTGAGTCTGCCTCCGTGTATCTCCATGGCGACCTTCAAACAGGCCGTACTTTGTACCCCTGATCCTTCTGAGTGTGCCCATATAGCTTAGACTCAGTTTCCCTCAGCCCCCAGCAGCAAGGCTCCTTCCCTTGGAGTTTCCTCCTCCCTCCCTGGCAGCTCCTTGTGTGGGCCCTTGTGCCTGCTCCCTATTTCCCGAAAGCTCCCTAAAAAGCTTGGCAGAGGTGGGTGTTGAGGCAGAAGCCAGCCCCTCCCTCCTTCAGGTCTTGCCCAGAACCACCCTGGCTCTCACTTCTTCTTTCTCTCCACTCCTGTTTCTGCCAAGAGAATCACTGACTTGGAGGAAACCGCAGGCATACACATGTCATCATCACCATGTGCCCAGGCCGCCATAAGAGAAGCCCTGGCTGCAGCTGGGGTTTATCCCCTCACACCAACAGGTTCCCAGTCTACACTTCCTGTCCTAGGCTTCTGCTACGGTCTTTAACAAGGCTTGCGTTCTTCCCGTGGCAAGTTAGGGGGGCTACACGCTCTGCCCCTTGATGGGTGCACAGGAAAGCCTCTACGTCTCTGTCAACTCCATAGGTGGGAGTTTTTTTTCCTCAGGAGCCAGATCTCAACTAGAAAATGGAAAGGGGAGCTCTGTGCCATATTCAACAGTTGTGAAGAACCTCACCTGGTAGTGGATGGTGTTACAAGAGGGGATACCGGACCTCCTTCATCGCTAGGGCCGCAGGAAATGCTGCAGGGCACCTGGCTTCATCGGAGGAGCAGTGGAGGACGCCTGAAAGCTGAAAACAAGAAGAAGCACGATCTTATTCGCATTTTAGAGGGAACTTTGCAGTTGCTGCCTGGACCGTGGGTGAGGGAGAAGAGTTCACAGGGGGACTTAGCAGTGCACAGTAGCCCTCCAGAGGGAGTGGGTGGGAATGCTGAGGCATAGCAGAGACAGGAGAATAGCAGGGGGAGGGGTGTGTGCTCCAGGAGTGGATGGGGAAACTGAGGCAGAGCCTGGAGGATGGAGGGACAGGGAGCATAGCAGAAGGGGAGTGGTCAGGTCAGTTCCCTTCCCTTCCTGTGAGGCCTGTGCCTGGGAACACATGAACACTCACAGTCCCAGGGTGAGTAGACTCCTTGGACTGAGAAGAAAATCACTGTCTCCCAGTTGTCTAGATGCTTCACTGTTTGGAATTGGTTTGGTGAATATCATTTGCACATTGCATGAGGCCAGGAGAGCGTGTAATACCTGTTTCATTGAGTTCCAGGTCTAAGACACTCTGTCTGGTACCCCGGTTGGGTTGTGACTGCCTGTACTCGTACTGCACAGTCTAAGAACATGTATCAGGACACCTGTATCCCTGTAGAAGACACAGATCTACATTGTTCTCTGGGACAGTCATGTGAGAGACCAAAAAGCAAGCCACATGGAGACATTAAGGCCAGCAGTCTGTGCTGGCCTTAGCATCTTAGAGTTGGACACCTCGCTAAACCCATCTTGAAGTGCTTTTGTTCCTCAGCATTGGGGTGGGTACAGCTCCTATACTGTTTCCTCTGTCCCCAGACATCGTGAATCCGAGGCACCGCATATCCTCTACATCTGCTTCAATTCTTGACCTCCGAACACACATGCCAGATAACATATGTGTTTGGGCCACTGCCTCTTAAAGGGAAACTGGAGCAGAGTCTGGCAGCTGGAAATGGGATGCCATCAGGACAAGACAGAAAATACATAGTGTTGGGTTTGAGGCTTCCTGAGACCAGAAGGCCTGATGAGAGACTGAGCAGAAATAAGATGGGCTGGTGGGAGGGGTCGTTGCAAACTTTAGAAAGTCTAGGAGACATATTTTTGAGATGTGTTGCCAGGGGAACAAAGACCTCTAATAAATGTACTCTACACACTGATTCTCCTCAGAGGATTCTGGAGCACAATGTTGAAAATCTCTCCTGGCTTCTTCTTGCACATTGCAAGGTGAAGATGAAGAGGCACGAGCTACAGAATGAACGCTATTTCTGGCAGAACTGAGAACTCATGTTGAGATCAGGACATGGTGGCTTTGAATTCCAGGTTTCTCATGTCTCCAAACTTTTGAAGGAGAGACTCAAATAGATGATTCACAGATTATTTTCGATCCAGAACATCGCCTTAGCATCTCCAGATGTAACCCTGTGGACTGCCTCAAAGAGAATCTGGGAACCTTCGAGGTGGCGCCACCCTGCCCTCTGTGAGTGTAAAGGGAAGATTTCTCTTGAGAGTTCTGTGGTTGGCTTCTGTCTCAATTGGTGGACTATAGAGTAATACAAAAGAGGCCCTTAGTGTGCTGGAAGTAATCCTATCAGCAGAGACAGACACAAGGAGAAAACCGCTGAAAACGGCACTGGCCTTTTGGAGCCAAGATGGCTGGCAGGAGGAGAGGAGCACTCAGCAAAAGTAAGGATCCTTTTGTGACAGAGAAGGGAGCTGGTGTGGAGCTTTGGTCAGCGCCAAGAGGCACGGTGAGTGCCATAAAGAACATCACCAAGGACCGATGAAAGGATTGGAACTTGTGTCTGCCTAGGGTCTGGATCACCATGGCCCTGTGGTCCAGAAGCACCTTCTCTTACCTGCCATGCGCACAGGTGTCTCCCATGGTTACCTGTTCTCCACAGAGCCTGAGACGGAGTAGTAGGAATAGGGAAATAGAGCTTCTCACTGGGTGCAGTCCATAGCCAACAGGGACCTGAGCTGAAATACCCTACACGTACACTGTGTCCCTGACTTACAGAGCCTGAGACGGAGTAGTGGGAATAGGGAAATAGAGCTTCTCACTGGGTGCAGTCCATAGCCAACAGGGACCTGAGCTGAAATACCCTACACGTACACTGTGTCCCTGACTTGGTACTCCTCCTGACCCAGAATGTCTGCAGATGGAGAGCACTTGGGACACAAGGTGAGAATGTAAATAGCCTTGCCAAATCCCAGAGTGTTGTGTTCCCTCGGGAAAGATGACCATGGAAGACATGGACTCTCCTTTCGTTGAGATGTAGAGTCTTGCTCATTCCCCAAGTTTGGAAGGCTTGAGGTGATTTCAACAAACACAGTGGAAGGAGCTTCTATGATTCTTAGCACAAGTTTACAAATCGTACTCCTGGAACACTTACCCATGTATTCACCATTTACCTTATCGTGGTGAAGAAATGCCTCACAGAGGAGCCTTAATGAGGGGTTGGCTTATTCTGACTCACAGAATACAGTCAATCATGGGGGAGGGCGGGCAAGATGGCGTGGGAGGAGCGCAAGCAACTGGTGACATTGAATATGAAGTCAGGAGCACAAAGGGGTGGATATTAGATCCCAACTCACCTTCTCCTTATTATTCAGCCCAGGATATCAGCCCCAGGAATGGTACAGCCCATGGTTAGGATGAGTCTCCTCACCTCAGTTATCCTAATCTAGAAACTCCCACACAGATATGCCCAGAGATTCGCTTCCTTGGGGGGTTGGAGAGCCTGTCAAAATGACAACATTAACCATCACACCCAGGAAGCCTATGTCTGCACAGTGGTCATTCTGCCTTCTGGAGCAGCGGAGGGATGAAGAGACTGAGTTAAAGGCATGGTCATAGGACCCACACCTGCATCTCAGTGGAGACTGACGTGAAGAGGTAGCCAACCACAGCATCCTGGTCCCCACTGTCAGTTGCATTCTCCAGAGAAGTGAGCTAGTAGTAAGAGGGAAACCATACGAGGAAAACGCTGTAAAAACTGCCCTATGTGGTTGTGGGCTACAAGCTGGAAGCCCATAGAGCAGTGGGCAGCTGGTACCCTGCGGGTGGGAGCATCTGCATTTCTCTTCAGTCTGTCCCACCGCTGATAAGGAGAGGCTCACTCCACATTAGCTGATGGAAGATGTTGACCACTGCTAGAGAGCCCTGATGGAAGGATCCATCCAGATTGGTCTAAATAGGCCACGAATTCTGCAGCCCAGCCAGAAGGGCATCTCAGAGTGACGTCACACCCCAGCGTCAGATGATTCATAACCACCTGTAACTCCAGCTCCAGAGGATCTGAATCCCTCTTCTGGACTCTTTGGGTACCTATAATCATGTACACACAGACACGCGCATGCGCGCGTGCACACACACACACACACACACACACACACACACACACACACACTAAACACACCTATATAGATAGTAAGAAAATAACACATTTTTAAAAAACTGTAAAGACAAACTTTTCCACGCAGTCCATCAGGTGACATAGTGACACAATGTGACAACCGGTAATTGCTGGAGCTCTAGGCGCCCAGGGACTCCATGACATCACATCAAGACACATGTGGCGTGTGATATGAAGTGACAGCAAACATGGGAGGCCTGGAAGGTGTTGGGTAGCACAGAAGCCAGCACGGGAGCACAACCCTGGACCAGAATCTGAGCTCCCTGCTTCTCAAGGTCTGAGGATACCCTTAGCGGGAGTCCTCGGGATGTGTGCCGGTGGCCGGCTCAGGGATAACCAAGAGTGCAAGAAGGTGGACAGGACCGTGTGTCCTCACTGCCCCTGTTGCCTGCCATGAATGCACAGGTTGATGCCGGCACTGTGAATAAAGGCCAGCAGTTGCTTCCTGCAAACAGATCTTATCCATGAGTGTCTCTCCTCTGTCAGCAGGTCACTCAGTCTAGGACTAAATAAACATTGCATCGAGAAGAGCTCAGCGAAGCTGTTAGCTGCCTTGAATGATGCTGCTCTCAGCTCCATCGACATAACAACTCTTGTGTC
The DNA here is from genome assembly GCF_903992535.2 of Arvicola amphibius. Lineage (NCBI taxonomy): Eukaryota > Metazoa > Chordata > Mammalia > Rodentia > Cricetidae > Arvicola > Arvicola amphibius. The sequence goes on from NC_052049.1 coordinate 1,588,664, forward strand.
CCCTTGTTATTCCTTCTTCCCTTGCCCCTCCCATTCCCTCTCTCTCCTATGTAACTTAGGCTGGCCTAGAACTCTCCAATCTCCTGCCTCCACTCCAGACCACCCAGGTTACAGGCACATGCCATCATGTCTCCAACTGTCTTCCTTTCTAAATCTGCTAGGGGGCTCCGTTCTGTTCTTTCTTTTGACGCTGGGTCTCACTCAACGTGGTCTGCAACTCACTATGTAGCCTGGGATGGTCTCAAAGTCATGGTGATCCTTCTGCCTCAGCTTCTCTGAGTACCTGGATTACAGGTTTGCAATCCCAGACCTGTACCTCTGTCTTCCTTTCTGAACCTATGATGGGAGCTCCAGAGAGCAAGAAGAGAGGCAGCCACATCCACTTCCTCCTTGCTGACACTTGGTCTTTGTGTCTGGTCTTGACTGTGTTCCTATAGATGCACTTCTGACCTTCAGCCCACATAGTGGGCCTCTCTGTCCTTCACCAATACTTGCCAGGATCCGCTGTCAGAAAAAACAGCCTTGGGCAGCTCTGCCTTCTGTGGCCACCATTTACAGGAAGTCACAGCCGCTGATGTGCCCAGAGGCCTCTCTGACTGTTTTGAACTGTGGAGGAGTCAGAGCTACAGTGGACATTCTTCCTGGCCGGACCCTAACTGGCACCTTGCCTGCTTGCCTAGGAGAATCACTGGATAAGTAAACCTATAGATATTGGAGAAACGTGTCCCTTGCTCTCTCAAGAAGATGAACGCAGCACAGGACCACCCTACCTCTTAAGACCTTCTCCAAGGTGACACAGACTGGAGCCCCTGATGATCTCACAGCCCAGGCCCCTGCCACCCATTAGTGTAACTGTCCATGAGTCAGGCCCTGCAGCTGCTCTACTTCCCCTCCCCTGGGGTGAAAGGAACTGCTCATGAAGGCTCCAGCTCGGAGCCCTCGGGTTCTGTCCCCCTGGGCTCACCGTTGTCACAGTTGCCTGGCTCCTGGGTTCCCAGGTGGGAAAGGACCACCAGCATGAATCTCCAGAGCCTGAGGGATGCTGTCCTGGGGTGACGCTTAGCCTGAGTACCCACCGGGTGTGACTGCAGATGCTTCGCCTTAGCAAACCCCAGATATCAGGACGTGGACCTGATAGGAAGTTCTGCTTCCTGCTGGAGAGCAGTGAGAAAGGTGCTCTCTCTGGAGGCCGGATTTGCTTCTAATCCCTTCCTGGCCACGTGAGGAGAGCTGGTCCTCTTGCTTTGCCTGTGCTCAGATACTGGCTGTCAAAAGCATCCGTGTTTGGGACCAGCGTGTTGTTCATTCATTACAGCACACCCTGAAGGTTCCCGCAGCTCACAGGATGCTTCAAGTTACCTCCACCCTAAGTGATAAACCTCTGGCCCACTCTCCTGTTCTCTGGTGGTCATTTCAGAGATGCTAATACATTTACCAGAAACACCCAGGACTCCGCTCTCTTGTCTTTAAGGTTTGGCTGGTGCTTTTAATTCATACTTCCGAAGGGGAGGCTGACCTAGAGAAATGTGATTTTCTTTTTTGAGACTTTATTGGCATAACGTTGGTGTTTCTCTTAGTGTTGTTTCTACATATCAGCTTCCCTCTGCAATCTGGTTTACATCTCTCTGGTTATCAAAGGCCCCACACATCTGCCAGCTTCATGAGCATAGAGAAGCACACATGGCTGCACTCTGCTCCCCACGGTTCTCTCTGGCATGACATACGTAAACCCTCTTCTTCCCTCTTAGGTGTCAGAACTGGGGGATCCTGGATGAGAAGCTGCTAAACTAACAAGGAGGACCCAGCAGTTGGGGGTGACAGGGTGCTCTGTTCCCACCAGAGCTAAGCTGCCCTTGGGCTGACCCCCCAGGGAGGCTGATGGGGCTATGATAGAAGCCCCTTCTTCCAGACCTTCTTCGCAGATCCTCAGGCCCCAGCACTGCTACCTGAGCCGCTCCAAGTGTCTTGCCATCTGTACCTTTTCTCTGTCTGTTTACAGGGGATGAATGCCCATCCCTCCTCAGGAGTGCCGAGCAGCAAATTGTATGGGCTGTTCCTGCTGCCCAGATCTGGGATGTCGTTCCCACGCTGTTCTGCATTCAAGCAGGAGACTTATGGCTAGCAAATGACACACTACCCCCAAGACGGCTGCTTGTGCAGTCTGGTATCTATGCGTGGCACAGAACAAGGAAAGGAAAGTGGGTTTCCTCACACCACAAGTGAAGGGCTGCAATCACAACCTTGCCTTGCTAGACAGTGCTCTCCCTGGATCCTATACCTCTGACCTCAGTTGTGGTCCAATCCCTGGCAGGACCAAGCTTGTCCAGCTGATTCTGACTTTGCCATGCTGTAACTGCCCTGGGACAGGGCACCTCTTCCTATGATGGGATGGTGAATTACAGGTATCAACTTGATCAAATGAAAGAACCAAATGGGACCTATCATTCACCATCCAGGGTATCGTGTGTGTGTTTCCAAAAGAGCTCACCTAGTAGCTGAGTCTGTAAGGACCAATCAGTGAAGACCTACCCTCTATATGGACCACATTGCAATAGGGAATCTTGTCCACCTGAAGGGATTAGAATCACCATGGAATTATGAGATGGTTTCCAGACAATCTAACTAAGGAAAGAAGAGACCCTGGATGTGGGTGGTACCATTCCATGAGCTGGAGTCCCAGGCTGACTACTCGGGAGAAAGAGAACCGAGCACCAGCATTTATCTCTGCTTCCTGGCGGCTGGTGCAATGTGACATCTGACCTTAATCACCATGCCTTTCCCGCTGTGATGGACTATACCCTCTAACTACGGACAGAGATAAACTCTTCTATCATTAAATTGCCTTCGTCACGTGTTTTGTCAAAAGCATCTGGCCTCCTGGGGGCCCGGAAAGACAGGTATAGCAAGTGAGAGTAACCCCTGCTGAAGACTGGGACACTCATGTCCTCCCAAGAGCATCTTAGGTTCACACCCATGGCCCCATCTTCAGGCTTCAACCTCCCACTGAGTTCAGCCCCAGCTTCCACAGTTTTGTGGCTTCAGACATGGACTGAGCCTAGCCATGGGCATCACAGAGTCTTCTGCCTGCAAAGGCCTTCCAGGACTCTATAGTGGATCCTCTAATAACCCTCTCACATGAGGTTATGTGTGCTCCATCTGTTCTGCCTTTCTGGAGGACCTTGGCTAGTACTGATGACCTGGTGCAAATTCGTCCCTGGGGAGACACAACACTTGTTGCAAATGCAGCTAAGGCCCCCAAATCATCACAGTATAACATAAGACTTGTTTTATATCATCATCATCATCATCACCACCATCATCATCATCATCATTAATTCTCACTTTAAAAAGAGGATACAGAAGATCAGGGACCAAACCCTCCAAAACTGTGAGCCAGGATGAAACTTTCCTCTTTGCGAGCTGGTTGTCTCCTGTGTTTCTGTTTGAAAATTACAGAGCACATGGTCAGGTTCCTGAAGATGCTCAGCTCCTCCATCTCTTCTCCAACCAGGCTGTTACCATAGAAGTCTTCAGGTATGCCTCTTCTCTGGCCATACTTGGGGCCTCAGACAGGGTACCCTTGCTCTAAGAAAGGTTCATCTACTGAGCAACCAAATTCTGCAGCCTCCAGCTTGCGTGTCACTTGGGGAGCTGGGATGTTCATCAAGGCCCTAACGGTCTCAGGACTGAGACAGCCATGCAGGTCAGCTGAGGGGCACACAGATGCCCAGGACCTCCCAAGGCAGTACTCAGTCTGCTGCCTCTGCATTAGCGTTTTATGTGTAGCACAGATATACACAGCCCTGGGAGTTGGGCTCTCTGTCTGTATGAAAGCCATCCACAAGCCCTGGCATCGTCTGGCAGCTGAACAGAGCCTGGCTTTAGAAACTGCAGAGCTTTGTGGTCAGATACGCTGGGCTGGGGAGCTGAGGCCCAGCCGTGGGGTCCTTCTAGATGAGGTATACAGGCACCCCTTCGGGGAGCATACTTGGCACTCAGCCGTGAGGGCCGTTCCACCCCATTGCCTAGCGAAGCAGAGAAAATAATAATAATTTCTGAGACTTTCAGATTCAGCCTTCCAAAGTACTTTTCCAGGGACACCACTCTGAAAGAACGCCATAGAAAATACGGTCTCGGTGACACAAAGCTTCAGACGGCCCCCTGATTTAGGGGGCGAGACTGCTAAGAGGCTTCTGGGAGTATTTTTTTGTTGTCAGTGCTGAAATATCAGAAGTAGAGTATCTGTCTTGGAGCTGGACCTTAGCTGGTGGTTCTTAGAAATTCAGCATGAACTTGGCTCTGTTTGTGTCTGTCTTAAGGCTAGAGAGGATCTGTGTTGCACGCCCCACTGTGAAGGGTGTTTCTGGAGGTGGCCTCAGAACTATGTCCTGTGAGATTTTTACAGAGCAAAGGAGACAACGCTCTTGGAGTGTTCCTGTGACTGAGGCATGGGAGTGCGTGGTGTTCTTCCTGAAGGAGTGTGCAGACTCCACATAGGTGCACATGTCAATCAAACCTGCCGCTGTGAACGGAACCTTTATCAAGCATCTACTGTGTACCTGATATATTCTAGGCTCTGGGAAAGAGGAATGAGGCAGAGACTCTGTCCTACCTGCTCATGGATCCTGTACCAAGTACCGTCAGCCTGGAGTGTGTGTGTTCTGTGCAGAGATGCAGGCAGTTTTCCATTAGCTTCCCACCCCAGCAGGGGATGCATAAGCACAGACCTCTCCGGTCTGGCTCCGGACCTCATGGAAGTCTTGCCCTGAAGAAAAGAAGTTATCCTTGGCTCTTCACAACTCTGAATGCCCAAATCTGCTTTCAGACATTGTCCATGAAACTGCGGAATGTAAGCGAAACCTTCCCTGAAGACAGCCACGGGTCAGCAAGTTCACATCCTAGAAATGTCCCCCAAAGCTGGGAAGGTCTCATACCAATATGGATTCAAGCTCTCCTGTTCACCCAAGACTTCTGATAGCCCAGGGACAAACAGAATCCATTCCCTTACTAACTTCCACCAGTGTTCCTGGACATTTGGAGGGGAGGCAGGAGGACAAAGAATAATATGATTTCATTTCCAGGACATGGAGAGGGATATGCCCAGGTGACTAGCATCCCTGTGTGTGAGAGAGGACCTGTGCATGCTCACAGGTCCAGATGGGCGGATGGCACTGGGATCTGGTGTGCTCTGCAGGGTGGGGGACATGCTCTTCTCCCCCAGATGGTTCTCCAGAGGGTTCCTGAAGCCAGGGTAACTAATGGCTGGTGGATGCATCTCTGAGGCATCTGTTCAAAGTGTGCTGATGCTTCATTGAAGACCTGCCAGGGCCTGATGACAGTTATACTATATCTTACGGGGAAGGAGACAGGACGATGTGCTAGATTAATACTTTGCCTTTTTAATCTATTAATCTACCACCTTTGGGACATGATTTTAAATCCACTCCCGAGCAAAGTGACTGAAAATCATTCTGGTCTGACAGCTTTAAAAGATCACAAGTGAAACACGTTAAGAAGGTCTCAACCCATTGACGCCCAACAAGAGAAGCTATTTGGGATTTGCCTCACCCTGGTGATAGCTCTCGCTACTCCCAGAGAGAGGACCCGAGGCAGGCTTTGCACGCCAACAGGAAAATGTCCCATCGTACGGGCTTGGAGGGAATGAGGTCTGCGTTTCAGGGCTTGTCTGGATGCATTTGTCATGGGTGGAGCTGGAGGTCCTCCGCGTTGCTGGAGAGAACCCCTACTTCAGTGTCACGGGCAGCAAGGAGTGGGGGTACCTGTGACCTAGCGCTCCTCATGTGCAACTGACAAGGCCCGGAGATCATTTTCTCCAAAAGCTTAAACTTGGGCATCACAGAAGCAAAATGTGTTTGTACTTTCAAAGCACATCGTTAGGCCCCATGGCTGCCGATCAGGACCTGCGTACATCTGCCGATGTCCCGTGACCAGTGCTAGAGCTATTGACAGGGTATGGCGTTCAGCTCATCTGTGGTAGCCCAGGTTCAGAAAGTGGACAAGCGGCTTAAGAGTCCTTACAAACTGGGCAAGAGTGAACAGGTAGTTTAGAGGGTCCTGAACAGAGCCAGTGCACCCCCTTGGCCAGCTCTCCATAGTTAGAAGTGCAAACAGACCCTTAGGGACGGAGAGGACCCCAGCGCGTTGGGGAAAGGAATCCTGAGATTAAGGTATTCTAATTATTAGGTTAAAAGGCCTATGTGGTAGCCTGGGTCCAGGTGTAGAAATGGAGGCTAATCTTCTCCTGAAACCAGAGTCTCCGGAGAGATACCAAGAGCTATCCTGATGCCCTGAGGGTTTCTAGGGGAGCCTGGCCATTCATTAGCGAGTTTACACTTATCTGCTCCTCCTGGCCTCTGGGATCACTTCCCCCCAAACCTATTTTCTCCAAATCCTTTACAGAAGCCACCTTGGAACAATAGATAAGAGAGTTTAAGGCAAGAATATAGAAATATTGGGAATTGTTATCAAACTATGTTGTCAAGAACAAATAAAAGCATGGTTAGTACTGACATGTGGATAAAGGAGAGTGTAGGGGTTGGGAGGGTAGAGGCAGAGAGAAATCGGTTGCTCTAGAGGAGGCTCAGGCAAGGTCTAGAGCTCAGAAAAAAAAAAAAACAAATGGTAAGAGAGAGAAAAATGGTGGGAAGGAATTACCACAAGAAACGGCTAAGCCACGCAATATTCTGGGTCAACTGGCCAGGAACCCCAGTCCTTCTGTATGGGCATCAGGCAGCGCTGAGCCTGGGCCTTTGGGTTTGCAGAGCGGGCTCAGTGCCTCACTCCTCTCCTGCAAGTCTCCCTGAAGAAAGGGGGGGACCGCAATTGCTGATCGTGTCTCCCACCCTGGATGTTTCCCTGATTAGAAGAGACCCATTCAGGCCCTACATCACCACCCTGTCATGAGGTCCTCCAGGTGGAGAGCTGGAAACGACACGCCAAGGAAAACAGCTGGATGAAAAACATAGCTAAAGTCCCTGTGATGTAGGCTTGGAAACTTTCCTGGATTTCTGTGATCTATGGACGTGAGCACCGTGAGACATTCCCTCAGAGGGGTCCAGAGGCGGGGAAACCTGGGGACTCCAAACTCTGCTGGCCCCATCCATCTTTGGCTATAGTTCAGGTAGCTGACCTTCCTCCTGCCCCAGGCATTCCTCTCCCACAGCCAGGCACTCCAGGGTGGCCCTGCATTTTTACCTGCTCTGGCCAGATAAGTGACTGCCTCCCCATCTGCCTTCCTCCATGTGTCTCCTTCTCACCTGGAGAACTTTGTTCTACTTCCCCTTAGAAAATTCAGCTCTCTGGTGACCTCTACCTCAGAGAGATGCCCCTCTCTGAGGCAGCAGTGTGTGTGATGCCGTGTGACCTGAGAGTTCCAGAAGGCCTCTCAGGACATGGCTCCATAGGCTTAACCTGGCCCCAAGGCTGACTGTATGAGCCTTAGATGAGGGACCACAGGATATTGAAGGGTCTCTTCATTCATCCCAGGCACCTTGTTACTCCGCGGTGAAGACCCAGGACCAGGCTTAAGCCTCCCCTAGGAGGCCCTGACACTGACCCCTCACTCTGTCTTCCCATTAACACTGGATCTCTGGTGACTCATGGGCAGACCTTACCTCCTCGTCCCATCATGTAGCTCTGATGGATGTGTTGATGAACCCACATGCATGCTGCCCTGCTTTCTTGTTCATGTCCAGCCCCTGAGGACCTTGAAGGGGTTGTCCCAAAGCAAGGCCCCAAAGTCCAAACTTTCTGGGAACAGAAAAATCCTCCACAGGGCTGAGAACCCACAGCCTGGGCCCTGAACTCCCCTGAGAATCCATGTTCTTCAGCGCATTCGGAAGTGCCAGGAATTTTGGTGGCTCGTTCCCCATGCTGTGTGTGCTCCAAACATTCACTCCTGTAGGATCTGCTTTTAGCTGCTGAACCCTTGGAGGCAGCCAGAGTGTCTGGACAGGATCTAAGTGGCTGTCTCCATCAATCCTGTCTACCTTGCACTCTGTTCACAGACCCCTCTCCTCTGGACGTTAGCCTCAATCCTCATTGAAATGTTCCCACCAGGCTCCCGAAGTTTCAGAAAAGGCGGGGCAATATTGGAATGGACAAACAAGGCCACCAGAAACATGAAAAGTTTCATTCATAAAAACTGTAAAACTAAGTACATGATACAAAAAAAATAACCAAACAAGCCCAGCACTCGGAAGGCAGAAGCAAGCAGATCTCCGCGAGTTAGAGCCAGCCTGGTCTACAGGGGGAGTTCCAGGATAGTCAGGGCCATTACACAGAGAAACCTTGTTTTAAAACAACAACAAAATAGCCAGAAACGTCTCTTAATATGAAACTGCGCATGCACAATTATGACTGTAAGCTGAGGATGATGGGGGGCATGGGTTTAACACACGTCTCCTCCAGCTGGTGTGGCTCCAGGCATCCTGAGGCTTGTCACCATGTCATTCCGTCTCTGTCCTCTCTGGCATCTCCCCTGTGTCTGTCCACTCCTCTACTTCTCATTCTTACGTGTCCCAGGATTCAGAGTCTCGGCAGGTGAGACAGAACACCTACCTCACCTCAAGATTCTCCACTCATTGGCTTTTGCAAAGGATCCTTTCCAGGTGAGGCATCCACAGGGGCCAGGAGTTGGATGTGAATGTTTCATGGTGGCTGCCATCAAGCCGTCCAGAGCCAGACATTCTGAGCATCTTGCTACAGCCAGCGATTTTTCAGGTACATATGGTACCGTGGTCACACACAAGAAAGTATGGTCCACTTGGAGACAGATGGTCACCCAGTTCCTGAAGTTAGTTTTAGTAACCAAGTAAGGACCTTGCTACACTCCTTTTTTTAATAAATATTTTTATCAATTCCTTGAGTGTTTTATCTAATATATTTGATTGCATTTAACCCCAATCCCTCCCCCAACTCCTCTCACATATACCTCACCTTTGTAGCCCCCAAACTTAGTTGTCTGTCCTTTTTTGTGTTTTTTTTTTGTTTGGTTGTTTTTTTGTGTGTGTGGGGGGGGGGGGGGTGTTTGGAGACAGGCTTTCACTGTAGTTTTAGAGCCTATTTTGGAACTAGCTCTTGTAGACCAGGCTGGCCTTGAACTCACAGAGATCTGTCTGCCTCTGCCTCCTGAGTGCCTCTACTTAGACAGCCTGAGATGTGTCCTATGATGTTGACTCCTCACTGTTAACTTGACTGGATTCAGAAGCCCCCACCCAGAAGACAGACCTCTGAGTATGTCTGTGAGGGCGTTTTCAGAGAGGTGTGACTGTTGAGGGAAAACTAGTCCTGATGATGGGCAGCACCATTTCAGGTGCTGAAGGTCGGCCCTGAACAATGAGCTTAACCTGTGGACGCATTGTGAGCAGCTGCACACCGCCGCCCCCACTGTCTTCCTCATCCACCATGACAGACTCTTAAACCATGAACCCAAACAAGTCCCTCCTTCCTTAGGCTGTTCGGTCTGGAATTTTGTCACGGTGATGATAAAGGTAATTCACCCCTGCCTGGAACCTGTGCTGAGGTCCCCTGCTCTCGGGCTGTGCCTGACTTCTCTCTGTGCTACTGGAACCACAGCTCCGTAGGGAGGAAAGCTTGTTGGTGTTCCCAGTAAGCAGACCCCGTGTGTTCTTCTCTACCTTACTCTCTCAAAGACTTACAAGATGTTTGTAAACAGGACCAAACCGTCAAGGCTACCTCTAGAAGAGTTTATTGGGACTTAAACACCCAGAAAGGTTGGAGTCTGTAAACATCACAGTGGCTCACGTGGCAACAGGCATGGTTCTCGAGTACTGTGAGCCGATGTCCTTATCCCCAGGTAGGAGGCAGAGAGAGGTAATTGGAAAATGCATGCATGGGCTTCTAAAAGGCAGGAGAGAGGACACTGTGAGGTAATATTGGATCAAAACCCAGCAAGGCCAACTCCAAACCCTGCAGATCCACGTCTGGTGTGAATGGACCGAGACAGTTCCATCCTTCCTGCTTCATCGACTATAGCACTGGCTCCATCCTCGTACGTTGTGCTCCTTGCCATATATACAAGGCTCTGGCTTCTCCAACATCTCAGGGTTGCAATCACAATCCATACTTCACTTACCAAGCTTCATGCAACAACCCCTCTGGGCCTCCATGCCAAGACTCCCAGACCACACACTTGGCCTGAGCAGCTCTCTTTTCCCTCAGAGGAAGAGTCCACAGTCCCCTTCCTCATGCGTCCTTCTTGACTCTGAAGCCAGAACCATGTGGGCGACATTGCCCAGCTCTACTGACTTGCTTGGCATAGAATCTGGCTCTGTTCTTGAACTGGGTTTGCATAAGCTTTTCCTTGCTGTTGCTCTTTAAGAACTGGTAATTCCTTGGGTCCTTTTCACAGGTTGAAGGATTAGCTGGCTTGGGTCTTTCCCTGAGAGTACCCTTCCCTCTATTCCATTTCTCTTTATCTCATTCAGCAAACCTCACACCAACAATAAATTTCTTGGTGTTTTGCTTTTGACAGTACATTTTTCTTTTTTTTTTTTTTGCCCCCATCACTCTTTCATAATAAATCTGTTTAAGATCTATAACTGCACAACAAAGTCAATATTATACTTAAAGTCTTCTCTGCCAATGAAATCAGTTCCAAACTCTTCATTTAAGCCCCAGACAAATTCTTAGGACAAGGACAGAATGCAGCCGTGGTTTGGGCTAAGATATCACAAGAATGGTCTCTGGTGGTGCCTTTGATAATACTGTTCCCTTCTGAAGCCTCTCGAGCTGGTCTCTGTTGTCAACCTTGCTCTCAGCTTGACTGTCCTTCCAAGCTCCTACTAGGTGGACCATTGAGGCCCTTAACAGTGGTCAGCTGTTTCCCAGTCCTAAGTACCAACGTTTTCCACGTTCCTCCAAAACCAGGATGATCACAGCAACAGTGTGCTCCCTGGTACCAAAGACATAGTTACTTTTCTTTGCTATGGAAAGACACTGTGATCAAGGCAACTTACAGGAAAAAGGAGATTATTGGAGGCTTGCTTACAGTTTTAGAAAGTGACCATCATGGTGGAGTGATGCTTGTGAATACGACTGGTTAATTAACAAAGGAAACTGCCGTGGCCTGTTGATAGGGCAGAACTTAGATGGGTAGGGAAAACTCAAGTGAATTCTGGGAGGAAGGAGGCAGAGTCAAGGAGAAGCCATGGAGCCCTGCTGGAGTCAGATGCCAGAACTTTACCCGGTAAACCACAGCCACGTGGCGATACACAGATTACTAGAAATGGGTCAAATTCATATGTAAGAGTTAGGACATTGGACTTCCCACAGGGCAGGGAACCCTGACTCTGACTGCTCTTTGGACTGGAGAGGGAGGGGGAGGGGTGGAGGGAGGAGAAGAGAAATAGGAGGTGGGAATTTTTAATTAAAATTAATTAATTAATTAATTAAAATTTAAAAAAGAGTTAGCCAATAAGAAGCTAGAGTTAATGGTCCAAGAGGTGTTTTTAATAATATAGTTTCTGTCTGATTATTTCGGGACTGAGCAGCCGGGAACCAACAAGTGGCCTCCTCCGACAGTGGAGAGCATAGCAGGGAGCTAGGCAGACAGGGTGTTTGTGCAATAGCTGTGAGTTTACATCCTGATCCTGATCACAAGCATAGGAGACACACACACACGAGAGAGAGAGAGAGAGAGAGAGAGAGAGAGAGAGAGCTTTCTAAAACCAAGCCCACTCCCAGTAACACACCTCCAACAAAGGCTACCCCTGATCCTTCTCAAAATGTCCTACTAACTTGGGACCCAGCATTCAAACCCATGGTTTGGGAGTGTCCTCATTTAAACCACCATCCTATGTTCTCCTTTTTGTTTATTTGAGACAGGTCAGCCCCCGAAGTCCTGCCCTGTAACTTGCAGTCTCTGCTCTCTAGGTGACAGCTTGGACGACAGGCATATGCCTGACATTAATCCAGTATGTTCTCGCATGGTTTTAGTGAAACACACTTAAGATTGGGTGCATTTTCATGCCTAAGGCAGTTAGGGGAAGCCTTGTGCTTCCCACCACTTGCCTCCCTGGACAACTCCTCTTTGCCCTCCTCTTCCCTGTTCTTTTCTCTCCTTCCCTCCCCTTTGTATTGGTAGATACCAACAAGCATTGAACTTGTGTGAGATTTGTGTTAACCAGTGAGGTCTTGCATTGTTACCATAGTCCTCATGTTGTCCAAGATCAACACTGCGTTTAGTGTGCCGCTGGCCACCAGGGAGCCCTTGAGGAGTCTGGTAAAGTTTCTCACATAGATTTTTTTTTTTCCTTTTGGACTGTTTAACAGGCTGCACGGGAATGTTGTTTTTAGTCGATACTTTCTGCGACTTGTTATGACCACACGAGAAGGGAGTGAGTTTGTATATGAGCTCTGTAGGCCACTACAAGTCCCTGAAGGCGAGTTTTCTTTATTTGCACAGCTTCCTTAGACCTCAAGGTCCTGTGGGTAAGTGGAGTAAAAGCTGCCTGTTTTCCTTCCACTTCAAACACACAAAGGTGAGTGAGGAGAGTTGGGTTTACATACACGGTCACCCGTCAAAGCAAGCAATGAGAAACGCTGAGCCCAGAAGCTGGGCAGAGTCTCGGAAACAAGTGGAGCCAGGGCCGATGACTGTAACAGACCACTGAACTACAAACGACCATGTGGGTCTTGGTTGTGCAGATCCCTCGTGTCCAGGGATGGAAAGCAGCCCGCCAGGTTGAGGTGTAACCTCTGTGAGGAGCTGACTACTCACCTGGCCTGCAATTGCTTCCCCAGAGTGATGAACTCTGCTAATTTCAGGTGACTCTCCACCCCAGCCTCAAGGGGTGGCTATCGGGCTCCCTTCAGCTAGGGTTCATCAGCCAGAGCCCTAAGCTGCAGCAGAGGAAGACATGAACAAGCGGGGCCCCCACTCACATGCTCCCACATATGACCCTCTTGGAGAGGCAGCCCCAATGTGTCCTTAGGCCTACTAGGGCTTCTCAGTCATCTGTGCTGCTGTGTAGTTCTCCAGGGCTGATGACCCTGCCTTCCTCCTTCCCTCCCTTCCCACCTGGCTCACTTTCACCCTGCAGACCAGGAACCAGGATGAGTTTTCTGGAGCCCCTTTGCACACTGTCACCCTTGCTGCAGCTGCGTTATGACCTCATTTCCCTGAGGGCGGACACAGCGGGGGCTGCAAGGATCAGCTTGCCCATGGTGCTGGCCCTGGCCCTCAGGGTGCTGCTGTGCCTGTGGAGGAGGCTCAGACTCCTCTGGAATGCCTGTGAGCATAGCCAGGGAAGAGGGACCATTCAGGAACTCCCTGGGTTCTGTGTCACAGGTCACTGGCTGCTGCTGAGCACCTGGGACAAGGCTGATGGTGTTGAAGTTTTCCAGCCTTGGGCTGGGCTGCTGTGGAGTGCTGCACAGGAAGGCAGATGTGGGGCAAAGGCACTTAGGCCCCCAGCACCCGCTGAAGAGGAAAATGAGCCTTGACAGCGCACACCTGGTCCAAACGAAAGCACCTGGCCTGGGCCTGGAAAATACATGGCAAACCACTCTCGAGCTTCTATGGGCCCTCTCTTCCTTGTCTCCACTGTCTGTCTCTCCCAGTCTAGAAGCACGACCCTTGTATCCAGGTTCCTGGCAGTGGACAGGGCAGACCCTTGGTGGACTGAGAGCAAAATAGCCTTGTGAAATCCCAAGAGGAGAGAGAACTGTCCATCCCTCACCCCCTTCTCAGTAAGCATGTATCTGTGTGAGATCTGGACAAATCCTCCCCAGGAACACACGTGTACTACAGAGGTAAGGAAGTAGATTCCCTGCTCAGTACCCTGGAAATATAAGGACCCACCCCAGTTCAAAGAGAGGTACTTCTCTTTACCATCTGACATGAGAAGGAAAGCCTTTTTAAAAAGTAGAAAACCTCTAAGACTAATTGTAAGAGGAAAAATACACTTATTTTCAGAACTCAGCATGTCTTTCCCTTGAAAGTGAAGTGGGTTCATGGTCAGCCTCAGCTAACCCAAGCTCTCCTGGCTTCATATCTGAGTCTCCCGGGGAAGCATCTGTACTGAGCTAACAGTGGTAGATATCTTCCTTTACCATCCATCACATGGGGGAGTATTCCCTGTCACTCACCCAGCTGCTAGAATTATCCATCCCAGGCTGAAGCAGAGGTGGCCTTCCTGTCCTTACCCAAACTTTTGTCAGCGTAGAGCTCACTCATTGCCCTTGGCTCTGGCTTCGGGACTGACCCAGTCAGAGTCATAGGCGTTGACAATGAGATCAAATGCTTCCCCTCATCTTGGTGTTGCCCTCCCCAGCCACTTCTTCTTTCCCTGCTGTCCTTCTTTGGCTAGCCTTGCTGTAGACTGCTGTGACCTGGTTCTCCCACTTACCAGGAATGGCTCACAAAGGCCTGACGATCAGATCTGGGAAACACTGGCACCAGGTCCAAATGCAATGCCATGACCTGAGAGACAGCAGCGTACCTCCAGTAACCCTGTTTTTCATGCCACTCCCTTTCCCCACCTGAGCATCCTGCTCGGGCCCCTCATTCCAGGTGATGGTCCCTTCTGCCTGGCTTCCTGCTTCTCCTGAGAGAAATGTCATGTACCACAATGTCACTTCCCGCACACCCTGGCAACTCTGTATGGTACCTAGCTAGCTGATAGCTACTGAGCTCCAAATTAGCAAGTCACAAGTGGAGATGTTCTGACCCTTAAATGTGCCACTAAGGACCCCACAGTCCAGTCCTGGTGACTCTGTTATCTGCCTGCTTCCTCGTACACATCGAAGTGTCTACAATCCCACCCTCAAATGTTCCTCCTAAATGCCACTACCTCTTTGTTCCCAATCACCCTGCTCTTGTTCAATGTCTCCTGCCTAAGATCACTCACATGTCATGGTCTGCAGCCTCATGATCCCCAAGCCTCAGCCATGCTTCTGACACTTGATGGGGGAGAGAAACCCACGGAACAGGTAAGCAGTAAACAGTTGGAGAAGGCCTGGCTCAAGCTAGTGCTGTCAGATTTAGAATGGACATTTCCGGAAGCTTCAGGCAGCAATCCCTCACCACCCTACAGTGAATAATTAAGAGCCCCCAGAGCTCAGGGATGGCTCGATGGGCAAAGCGCTCTATATACAAGCACAAGAAACTGAGTGAATTTTAGACAGGCAGGCCTGCTCCCGCCCCCCGCTAAAATCCCAGCACTCAGTAGATAGACACAGGGGATTGTTCTGGGCAAACCGGCTATCTAGACTAAATCTTGTGAAAGAACCTATCTTAATAAATATGGTGGAGCACTAGGGAAGCAGAGGCAGGGGGATTCCTATGAGTTAGAGGCCAGGATGGTCTATATAAAGAGCTCTAGACCAACCGGGGCAACATAGTGAGAGCCTTTTCAGTAAAAGAATAGGTAGAGTGGAGAGCAATTGAGGAAGACATTCACTGTCAATATCTGTCCTCCCCATGCATATGTATACATACATATGTGCATAATCACACACATCCATGCATATGCACACAAATGGGCACACACACACACACATGCACACCACACACACACACACACACACACACACACACACACACACACACACACACTAAATAAAGTGGAAGACCCTGGAAGGCAGAAGGGCATGATGGGAGCTCCTGGAACCTGTTTGAGGACATGATGCTGAAGTTGAGGGTCTACTTCTAGCTTTAGTGTTATTCAATCTTAAAAGAATGAAGTGTCTCTTAAAAATCCATATATATTCTAACGAGTCCCTTCCAATTCTAAATGCATCAAGGAAGCCGGAACCTGCCACATTCAAGGTATTAAAATTGAAGCTGGTGCTGGCTCCACATTAGCCATTACATCAAATGGAGACGGCTTTAAATTTATATTAAATTCAATTTAAATGCCATCAAAACCATGGTTGACAAAGTACTGACAGATGAATATTTCAGAATGACTCAATAGCAGTAAACTTTATTTTCCTACCTTGAGGCAAGGTGATGGGCTTCTGTGCGCAATAGGTTGAACGGGGTCTGCAGTAACATGGCTGATGATTTCCATGAAGGAAATTTTTATCTTTAAAAAGTGATTTTCAAGGCTTCAGTCTTGAACTCTGAAAACATTTCTCCAGGCTTCTTTCTGCTTTACTCATTATTTCATGCTATGAAATCTAATCCTTACCCTACTCTCAAATACCTCTTGATTCAGAATGGACAATTAGTTACTTTAAAGGTTTTATGTTTCGTGCTGCTCTTCAGTCATATTTTAGCCTGGTTTTTCCACCTGAAGTTCTTGGTCATAGGGAGAAAAGGGTCTATTATAGTAATTCCCCTGTGGTTGGTGTTAGAGGAATAAGTTCTTAGCCAAGTGGACAAAGACTCAATTAATTCGTTAACTGGTCTTTGCAATCACTTCTGAGAAATTAATAGTTATTAATTGCCCTAGGAGAGGCCTTGGTGTGAGTCTCTAAGACTCATACAGAAGGATAAAACATTTCCATATAAAGTATTATTAAAGAGAAATGGTAGCAGACAGACTGACAATTGATACACAAATGATAGATGGGTGACAGATAGATGATAGTTATATAGATAATAGATAGATAGATGATAGTTACATAGATGATAGATTGATAGACAGACAAGTGGATATATGATAGAAGAATGAAATGAAGGAAGAAAAATTGAATTAGATAGTTGGATGGATTAAACGTGTGGACAGGTAGATTGGGTGGATGGATCAGAGGATAGATGGATGAGAGGGTGGTGGTGGATGGATAAATGAATGCATGAGTGGATGGGTGAATAAAACTGTTGTGGCTACATGTATATCTATGTCATTTGTCAATACAGAAACGTCAAATAGATTTGTGTAAAAAAAAATATTATTCTTTGATTTCCCTTTACAGTTATGAGTCGACTTCTGAACTTCCCTTTTTAATGTTAGAATTATCCCAGCATCCTGTAGCTATAGAGAGATGCTAGAGATCTTCTGAGAATAGGATGGCCACTGAATTCAAACCTAGAAGCCATTACAGGGTTGCCTGTAAAAGAGAGTAAAAGGAACTGTGAACATGGTATGGCACAAGGGGCTGACATGGATCTCAGGGTCAGCATGGACTCCCGTGACAATGTGACAGATGAGCTACTCTGGGCATGGCTCCTGAACACCTCTCCTCCAACCTTCTAGCCTAAAGGGTCAAGCAATGGGATTTAAAGACCAAGTGTGGGGATTCTTTCCAAGTGCATGGTGGCTGGACAACTCTGCTCACATCATCAGGGTTGGTGTCCCTTGCACCATTGTAGCGTGGTCAACAGTACCGCTGACACTCACATCCATGTGCAGATTCTGGCCTCATCTGCAGACCTCTGCATCCACACAGCAAATGGGTCCCAGTTCCAGAAAGTCACTAGTCTGTTGCAAGCTCATGGAGAAGTCAAACCCACACAAACTGTCTTCTTAAGTTCTGTGTCTGATGAGGTTGGATTGGAAATTAAGAGACGCTGGAAAGATTCTGTACAAATATGTTTGCCAGAAACAGCCCCAGGGAAGCCAAGCTTTCTGGAAGGGCCCATACATCCCTCAGAAATGTGGGAGGCAGGTCTCATCCTTAACATGTGTATGATAGGAAGTTCTTTGTTTGTAACCTGCATGGTCGTTTTAGCCGCTATTGTTGTTGGTGGAGAAGAATTATTAACAGACGTTTTGAGCTATCCTGGAATCCAAGTGCTTGTGGCTGGAGAGATCTGGAAAGTGAGGGGAAATGAGGGCTGGCTGTTGTCCTACAATGAAGCACTGACAGCTTTCCAGCAAAGGACGTTCCTTCTAAGCACACTAAACTCTTCCCAGCTCACTGCTTGGTGTCCCTCGAAAGGTATTTTTGAACACTGTCCATACCTTTGTCCCTTCCAAGTGCCACAGAAGCCAAGCCTTGTATTCACAGCGCAGCTTTCATCAGTGCCGTGATCACTGTCCATTTGTTCCTTCACTGCCCTGGTGTGGGATTCCCCTCTGTATGCTGTGAATATGTGTTATTGCCATTGGTTAACAAGAAAGCTGCTTTGACCTATGGAAGGGCAGAATAGAATGAGGCAGGAAAACTAAACTGAATGCAGGGAGAAAGAAGGCAGAGTCAGGGAGAGGCCATGTAGCTGCCGAAAGAGAAAGACTCTGGAACCTTACTGGTAGGTCAGTCTTATGGTGATACATAGATTAATAGAAATGGGTTCATTTAAGATGTAAGAGCTAGCTAGTAATATGCCTGAGCCATCGACCAAACAGTTTTGTAATTAATATAGTTTTGTGTGATTATTCAGGTTTGGGCAGCTGGGAAATGAATGAGCAGGCTCTGCTTACACATTCCTACTGCAGAAATGCTGAGGAGAAATGATTGTTCACCAGGAAGAAGCAAAACCCAGTGTGGACTCAGGATATCCAGTGCCCATGTGATCCTACAGGCTCTTGTGGGAAGCCATCAGGGTGACACACACACAGATAAAACAGGCTCACCATCTCTGGGACTCTTTCTGGAGCCCATGACTCTTGTTTAATTCCACTCCCACTTCCCACCACTGCTGGGGCAGAGACATATTTATGATTGGAAAGTATTTTTTGCTACATGGACCAGGATCTCCACTGTCAGAAGTGGCTATCTTTCTCTCACATCATGGAAATGCATGAAGAGGGGACTTGCAAATGCAAATTCAACTACTGGAACATCCTTGTGAGCGACCATGGGCATGCATACTCCTTGCTGGGCACATGACACTCACGATCTCAGGATGTCTTCCCTGAGACAATGATGTAAATACAACAGCCAACTGTTGATGGGATCTTTGCAGCCACCAACAGAAGTCCTGTATCCACAGCTTACTCACCTGTATCTCTCCCTGCTATGAAGCTATTCTTCATGTCTTTCCCTCCTTTTAGCTGTCAAAAGACCATCCACAATCTTTCACTGAAACTCCTTGGTAGGCTTGAGTTATCTTTAGGAATAATATGCACACAGCTTACTGACACCTATTCTAAGTTCTTTTGAAAGTGTAGTAGAGTCATTGACATTCGATGAATTAGTTGATAGACTTAATAGCTTTTGATAGCATCTTGGGAACAGTCTATTTCTGTGTGCTATGTCTGTGTTCTAACTGCAGCCTAAAGAAATAATCTGCCCCCACTGTCAATCTGAAGCTACTGCAAAACTCAACTTACCTTCCAGATAATCAACATATCACTGTTTCAGGTAGCTCAGAAGATTGATGGCACCTGGTGGGCTGGCCTGACACCAGGAATTGAGCCCAAGGGTCTGTGTTACAGACTTAGAAAATAATAATAATTTGGGTGCTGATCATCAGTACACATGACGCAGTGAAGACCAGGACCTCTGGAGTCTCATTCCTTCAGAGGAAGCTGGGTACTAATGCCCAACCTCTTCCCTCCCCTCCTTCATGGTGTATATAATAAGTATATGTTGATATATAAATTTGAAACAACAAGCCTGACCATTTCTTTTGGATTATTTTGTTTTTCAAGAAAGGGTTTCTCTGTACATAGCCCTGGATGTCCTGGAACTCTAACTACAGGGAAGACCTGGCCCCGAACTGCCTCTGCCTCCTTCGTGCTGAGATTAAGTGTGTATGCCACCACTGCCCAGCACAATTTCTTGATAATACACCAGGAATTGAATGGAGAGGAGCCACACAGCTAAGCAAAGGTCATTCTGTCCCAGACACCTGCCTTACACACATGCAGAAGAACTCACTGGGTGATCAACAGTGGCCACAAGGGCTTTCTGCAGGCCCAAGCACCCCACTGAGAAGTCCAACTTTGTATAGATGCTTGTACCACAGACCAGACCGTGGCTACATGTCAAGAGGAGAGACATGGAGGTTTGACAAGATGGCTCAATAGTCAAGAGCACAGGCTGCTCTTCCAGAGGACCTGGGTCTAATCCCCAGCACCCACATGGAAGCTTTACAACTGTCTGTAACTCTAGTTCCAGGAGATCCAACACTCACACAGATAGAAATGCAAACAAAATACCAATAAAACAAAGAAGAAGAGGAGGAGAAGGAAGGCCCTGGAGGAAAACACTCCCACACCTTTTACCCTTCTGGTAGAACCATTTGTTCCCTGGATCTTAGCACACTGTAGAAACTTTGAAATGATTGTTTGCATTCAATGACTACAGTGTGTATCTGCTGAAATCAGAAAAGTCCTTGCTCAACCCATGATCCACGTGGAAGAGAAGGCGTCTGAGGGAAGGAGAAGGTCTCCTCCACACCACTACTGTGGGGAAAATGGTGCCAGGTTGCTGATTGGCAATGACTGGCAAGCCCCAAACTCTCTTTGGATGCTCAGTCAAATTTTTCTGCCTTCCTTGGAGGTTGTAAACCCTGGTTAAGTTATGAAGACACATCTCCTGCTTTGAAATTAGACGTGCAGGTAAGCAGGAAGCTAAATATAGGAGCATGAAGTAAAATTGGGGGAAGGACTATGATCTCCAGAGAGTAGAACTGGACTCTGTGTGTGTGCGGTGTGTACCAGTGTACAAACAGGATGTCCCAATATATGTGTGCTCATGATTGTGTATATCCATGAGTGCTCACACACACACACACACACACACACACACACACACGAGACAGAGAGAGAGAGAGGGAGGGAGGGAGGGAGGGAGAGAGGGAGAGAGAGAGAGGGAGAACCAAAAGACAAAGATTCATATTACCTTTAAGGTTTAAATAATTTAAAATCATGTTCAACCTAAAAAAATTCCAGAAGAGATAGGACAAGGAAGAGTTAGGGTTAGGGTTTGGGTTAGGGTTTGGTTTGGTGTTAGGGTTAACTTGGCAGAAATTGCAGGGATTGTTATGTATTTGTGGCAGCCCCCATCAGATCAGGGGCATCTCTGATTGGCTGTGTTTCTTTACTCAACCTTCTACCATAGCAGCCTTCCTGCATAACTAGAAGCCTAAGAGTGCAGGAAGCAGCCCAAGGCCTCTGAGACCCACTGTGCCCTTAACTCTCTTCCATGCTTTCTTGCAGTAGTTTACCCCCCATGAGGTAAGAATGGGCATCGATGAGAGAAGCAGATGCAGAAATAGATGCACATAAAATACAGACAATTTTCTGTAGGAAGAATAGAGTGCTTGATGTGGAGACGGAGATGACGCGGCCATAGGAATATAAGTATCTATAAATAGACACAAATTTGTTAAACCAAGAACATGAGGTCTCAGAATAGAAACCCAGAACGACCTTTTTGCTTCGGTTGTAGAGAATAAGACCAGAGTCCATGTATGAATGGTATGGCCTGGTTACCAGGTGCTTTGAGATGTATGGAGGTAATTACATCTGCGTGTGCTTTGTGTCATGGATGTCGTGTGCCCTCCCTTTTTGGTTGGGTAACCACGGTAACCACGCCCTAAGTCAAGCATCCTGTTGTCTGGCTTTTGAGGAGCAAAGCATCCAGTAGTCACCGTTTGGTCAAGCATCCTGTTGTTCATCCTTGAGGAACAAGTATAGGTTTGAACTCTCCAACCTTTAGTCAAGATGGATCCAAAATTGTGGGCCCTCGTAGGGTCCTGGTTGGCTCTTTACTTCACTGGGGGATCATTTGAGAGAACACAACAAGGCCAGAAAGAGCAAGTTTTTGAAGGCAGGTAACACAGAGCTGGAGACACCAGCCTGGAAGAGATTTTGGGGAAATTCCTGGTGAGGCCATGGGGATGATTCCTTCTGGAAGTTAATGTAGAGCGAACTCTCACCTGGGTTGAGTCCAGTGAGTGACAAGCTTCAGGCATGTCACCCCTGCTATTCTGCAGCACCGTGAAAAAGAGACCCCATCAGCCTACAGGCATAGGGAGAGCACTGCTCCAGTGCCTGCAGTAGAGTTCTCACGCCATCACTTAGGATTCAGCACCCTCCCGCCTAGAGGTGAAGAGCCTGACCCACAGCCACCCAGGGGTCCTTGCAAAATTTGCTGAGTTGAGTGTGCAGGATAGAAACTCATTGCTGGCCTCTGAGGGAATCCTGTGCCAAGACCTGCCAGCTCTAACATGTCAACATCTGGTTACCCCCTTCCCAAGAGCCAGCCACACCCAGGACTCCAATTTTTCTTAAAAAAAACTGCTGCACACTAACTCAAATCTGTAGTTTCCCTGAGGGTGATGGAGTTTGCTGGCTCCACTCTGGCCACAAAAATCACATTCATATTGAGTGGAGTTCCTCTGGTCCCAGAACGTGTGACATTCAGAGGGATCATCTGTGCCCAGCATCACTTGAACCAGAGACTATGCAAATCTCACCCACTTCCCTGGCAGCTGTTAGTCAATACAGACCTGGGAGACTTTGCCCTTATGCCCCAAGTCAAAGGGCCTAAGGTCAGCCCTGAGACCCGTCAGTGAGAGCAGAGTTCCACATTATGCTCCTTCTTCTGTACCTTTCTTCCCTCACCCCCAACACAGCCCCCCAACACACACATGCGCACACCTCCCCCGGAAAAAGGACCAGGCATACCTATTCCTTCTGTGGGTCCCTATAAAAACAATTTGCTATGTTTTGATTCAAATGTTCTCTGAAGCCACTAATTACAGGAGTAAAATATTATGTGGGGAGGAACATTTCCTACGTGTTTGCCTTGTTAATGTCTCTTATCAAGGACCCTCATTAAAACTAATAGCAGTTAGTGTTAATAAAAAATGGTTTTGAATTTCATGAGTTTCTTTTCACCTTTTAGCCCCCACCTTCATCCAAACATCATGGGCTGAGGCTTATGAGCCGGGGAGAGGGCCTTGACAATGGAGAGGTCTCCAAGGGTACTGTCTTTGCTGCCCTTGGTAATGCACACACGTGCTTGTGTGTATGCACACAGGTGCACACACTGTTGTGTGCAGATTTCTGTCTTTGGCTACAACACATGCAGCATGGATCTGTAAGTTGAATGGTGGATTTAATTGATACCTTTGCCGAGATCCATGCTCTTTTCCAGGCGGCAAAAGCGCTGTAAGTTCAGAGGAGTAGTAACAACCCAGTGACCCGAGCGTCTTCAGCATGTGAACCTCACCTCGCGAAGAGTCTGTTCTTCATACACAAGTTCCTCCTGGAAGCCATCTCCGCTGAGGAAGCATGCTCGGCTGACCCTCTGCACAGTAGAAGGGCGACTTCATCAAGTTAATTAGCTGAGAGGAGCAGACAGTGGACAAGGAAGGACTGGACCCTGCTGCTGTCTCTCCCTGCTGCTCTCCAAAGATGTCTTCTTCTCCCTGTCACTGTACAAATGGTTTCTCCAACTATGGCCTTTCTAAGCCTTGGGTTGTTAATGAGTGTGCAGTAAGGACACATAGTTATGGTAAATTCTAATTATCTGTATCTGTCTCGGAGTACGTTAGGAAGCTGTGGGGCCCATTCCTATAAACAGGCACCAGCCATCCTGAGAAGCTCTGCAGATGGAAGAAGTGAGAGGATGCCCAATGAGAGAGCCGAGAGCTGGCGGGTGAGGGCATGGGATGGAAGTGAGGAAGCCAAAGCTTCCTACTGCATAAGTCATTTCTCTGACCCAAGCACCAAATCCTGCTCCCAAGTATCCCTGAGGCAGGAGCAGCTCTGTCTACACAGCCTCCAATGCTACGTCTCCACGAGCCTGCAGATGGTGATTCATGTAAGACTCCTGCAACTGTTAGCCTACAAAGAGCCCTGATACATAGGTGTGCTTCAGGACCCTTTGAGGCAAATTGGGGTGGTGAGGGCATTAAGGAAGGAAGGAGGCAGAGACTGGGTAATGACTAGAGTCTTAGGCTGGAGTCCACCAGCAGATGGTGGGGTCCCCTGGTAGACCCTAGGCAGGCATGTGGCATGTGATGTGCTTGGGATGCTATTTAGGGGATGGGAACAACATAGCCTGTGAGACTAGACATTCCAGCGAGGGCACTGCAAATAGAAAAAGTGAAAAGAGCTCAGGGCAGGGCAGAGCAGGGGCAAGACAGGAGGCAACAAGAATACTGCAGAGACTTTGCTTTGAGACTTATGCACCCAACAAATCCTCACAACTGGTGTCTGCTATCCATGCAATCCACCCACAGCCACATTGCTTCCTCCATATAGAACTTGTATTGCTGCCGGGCAATGGAGGCACACACCTTTAATGCCAACACTCGGGAGGGAGGCAGAGGCAGGGTGATCTCTGTGAGTTCAAGGCCAGCCAGGTCTACAAAGCGAGTTCTAGGACAGGTTCCAAAGCTACAGAGAAACCTTGTCTTGAAAAACCAAAAAAAAAAAGAAAGAAAGAAATTAAAGAAGAAAGAAAGAAAGAAAGAGAGGAAGGAAGGAAGGAAGGAAGGAAGGAAGGAAGGAAGGAAGGAAGGAAGGAAAGAAGGAAGGAAGGAAGGAAGGAAGGAAGAAAGAAAGAAGGAAAGAAAGAAAGAAGGAAAGAAAGAGAACTTGAATTTCCTCTTGGGAGGATGATATTTTCTGAACAAATTTGATTTCTTCCTTCAGATGTACAGGGAAGCAGCAGTCATCAGACAGACATCAGACAGTTAGTTCTGGGAACAAACATGGGCTAAGATGTGCTGAGGGTGTTAACTGTCAATTTGATACAACCTAGAATCACCTAGATAAGGGGAGTTTCAATGAAGAATTATCTGGAGCATGCTGACCTGTGGGCTTGTCTTTGGGAGACTGTCTTGTTTATTAATTGATGTAGAAAGATGCCATCCATTGTGGGCAGCACCATTCCCTAGACAGTGGATCCTGAGCAGTGTAAGAAGAGGGAAAAACCGGATGAGAACAAGCAAGGATGCATTTGCTCTCTCTCTCTGCTCATGATTGTAGATACAATGTGTCAAGCTGCCTCAGTTTTCATCTTGACTTCCCAAAAAGCATGGACCATGACTTGAAGTTGCAAGCCACATAAACCCTTTCCTCTCATGTATTAATGTTTGTCAGGGAGTTTGTCACAGCAACAGAAATGAAACTAGGTCTGCAACACAGCAGAACTGTACAAGGATCCCAAGATCTCCGTTGTCATGCCGTGCTGCAGGCTACAGCTAGACTCTAGGGGGTGGTGAAAAGCCTATGTTCCAGCAGCACCTCTCCCCGCTTCACCCCTGTGAAAGGCAGCAGATAGCCAGACCCCAGGTCTTGATGAAAACCTTGTTTCTAGATGTCACTTTGTGTCACATTGCTTCTCAATTCCCCTGTCTGAATGTTTGACAAATCCTGCTCCTGACCCAGTCTATCCATCTATACCTGCCATGTGGATTTCTTCTCCTGACCCAATGTATCCATCTGTATCTGCCATGTGGATTTCTGCTCCTGACCCAATGTATCCATCCACACCTGCCATATGGATACAGATTACTGCTCCTGACCCAATTTATTCAACCGCTTCTGCCCAATGGATTTCATGTCAATGCAAAACCAAAACATATTTCACCGGGACACACATCTCTGCCTTGCAAGTGCCATAACACATTCCCTGGCTAAGACTGGGGACCACTGAAATCTCTGGAAGAGTGGAAGCCATGTGGGAGCCCATGAGATACACAGAAGGATATTCTTTCTATGCTCGTAACAATTCATCTCTGCTCTGTTGCTGCATCCCATGAGTACTACCTGGCTTCCCACTGAAGAAGCCACACATTCAGTTTTCTCAGCATTATCCCACTATTCTTTCCAGTAAGTCTCAGAACAATGGAAATCTATTTAAAAGCCACTCATTCATTATGGACACCCACTAAATAATCTGATTTTTTACTCTATATCAGCAGACTCCTGTGTGTGAAACCAGAAAGAAACAGAGCAGGGCTGATAGCTGGGCAGCCCTGCATAGCCACGCACACGGATAAGCCACTGGTGAGCAAGTCACGGCGCTCAGCAACAGAGATTCAAATCCACAGTTCAGAAGTCTTAGCTGCTGTAGAAGGAGCTCTGAAGTCTAGCTATGTCGCATGTGGCTGTGAGGAAGTGGGAGTCAGAACTGATGGACTTTAAGGAGAAGAAATCTCTCCATA
This sequence comes from Arvicola amphibius, assembly GCF_903992535.2. NCBI lineage: Eukaryota > Metazoa > Chordata > Mammalia > Rodentia > Cricetidae > Arvicola > Arvicola amphibius. Next base: position 1,614,669 of record NC_052049.1, read on the forward strand.
CCTGTCAGAGTTAGTTTTAGATGTTAATCTGATGAAAACCTAGAGTCACCTGTGAAGAAAGAACAGGGATTGAAGAAATGCCCCAGTCAGATTGGCCTGTGGCCATGTCTATGGGGCATTTTCTTGTTGTTGACGGGCTCAGCCCACTGTGAGCGGTGCCATCCCTAGGCAGGTGATCCTGGGCTGCTTAAGAAGAGTAGCTGAGCAGGCAGAGATAGATAGATGATAGATAGATAGATAGATAGATAGATAGATAGATGATAGATAGATAGATAGATAGATAGATAGATAGATGATAGATAGCCAGACAGACAGATAGATGATAGACAGACAGACAGATGGATAGATGATAGATAGATAGATAGACAGACAGATAGATAATGATAGATAGATAGATTGATAGATGATAAATAGAAGAGAGCAAGGAGTATTCTCACAATCTTCATGAATAACTTGGAATATTTTAGAAGATACATTTTGAAAAACTGCGATGTGTGTGTTTTATTTCATTTTGGTTTAATATATGATTTAAAAATAATTGTATTTATTATTGGTGCATGCATGCGTGTGTATGTATGTATGTGTGTGTGTGTGTGTGTATGTATACATTCCTTGGAGAGTGTGTGGGGGTCAATCAGTCCTTTCCTTCCTCCATGTTGAGGCAGGGTCTCTCTTGTTTCTGATGTGCTGGCCTGGGAGCTTCTGAGACATTCTCCCGTGTCCACCTCCCATCTCACACAGAGTGCTGGGATTACAGGCATGGACCACCACACTCTGTTTATTAAGTGCTGGGGATCCATGGCTTCATTCAAGCTAGGCAAGCCCCTACTGCTCTGCATCCCTGGTCACCTTGCATTTCATATGAAGAAGAGAAGCAGATGAGTAAGCATGAGAAATGCCCTTCTGGGGTGATTCTGCTGACCAACAGAGCACCTGTTGAGCTGTAGGAGCTGGGTGGGGGCAAGAAGGGGAATAGTAGGGTTGTCTTGAGTGCATCTCCCTTTCAAGGTCCTGAAGTTCTGATAAATACCCCCTGCTCAGCAGTGCCCCATATTCAAAGGACTTGACTTCTAGTTCTGCAAGGCAGGGTCCACACACAGGGACATGGGCTATTAGTAAGACACCCTCTTGATGTAAGAAGATATTCAGGCTCTATCTCAAGTCTAGGCTTTCCCTCCCTCCCTCCCTCCCTCCTTCTCTCCCTCCCTACCTTCTCACTCTTTCCTTCCTTCCCTCCCTCTTTCTTCCCCCTCCCTCTTTCCCTCCCTCCCTCTCTCCCTCCCTCCTTCCTTCCCTCTCTCTCCCTCCCTCCACTTAGAGCCACCCTCAAGTGTAGTGTTGAGGCGGCAGGCCACTTCCCACCACCCGGCTAGCTTTACCCGAAATAATTACATGGAAACTGTATTCATTTAAACACTGTCTGGCCCATTAGTTTTAGCCTCTTATTGGCTAATTCTCACATCTTGCTTTAACCCATATTTAGTAATCTGTTTAGCACCACGTGGTGGTGGCTTACCAGGAAGATCTTAACCTGCATCTGTCTCAGAGAGGAGAGGCATGGCATCTGCCTGAGGCATCTTCCTGACTCTGCTCTTTTTCCCTCCCACAATTCTGTTCTGTCTACTATGCCTACCTAATTTTCTGTCCTATTAAAGGGTCAAGGCAGTTTCTTTATTAACCAATGAAAGTAACACATAGACAGATGACCCTCCTCCATCACTCAAGGAGTTGGTTGGGCCTTGGTTCCTTCTGTTTACATTTGGACCCATTATCAGGGAGGGGGCTTTAGTGAGGGGTTGAGTATCATATAATCATTATAAGACAAATTGTTTTTTCCACTGTGTGAGAGCCAGGGGGAAGGAACCTGGATGTGCCACCAACTCTTATTTAAACAAACTAAAGTCACTCTGGAGATCAGAAGGAGCCTCCTACTCCGCTACCCTCCCCCACTGTGGCTTTGGCTAAGCTGTCAAGCTTGGCCTCCTTGTTGTCGTCCTGGGGGCGGGGGAGGGAGCAGCAGGGGGCAGTCCACTGGTCCACTGTCCCCAACTGGAAATGTGAGGATCTTCAGGGTGCAGTACCCCAGGGAGGTCCCATGGTGGATGCCACCACTGCCGCCACCACCTTCCATACAGCCTAAGCAAGAAAGGCTACAAAAGCACAGCTTTCTGCAGGTCTAGATCTGACCACCTGTGTTTCTACCCATATATCAAGGTCTTCTGGCATGGAGTGGGGGGGGGGCTTGCATTTTCCTGTAACTCCAGTAAACCCCGAGGATCTTTACACACACCCTCGAGGGAGGGGGCTGATACGAGTTTTCTGAAGTCACTGGAACCTAACCTGGTCACTATGAGGTCCCCAAAGAAAGGCTACTATAAATGTACGTTAAATATAGGGGCTCAGGACTTCCCGTGAGATTATCAGGAAGGCACCTGGTGACCTGAAGTGCTCTCTGGCGCCCCCACCCTGACCAACACCATTTGCAGGGAGGCCTCCTACTGGGCTCCTAAGGAGGAGCTACAAAAGGGTGTTAAGATGGGGCTCCCTATTTCTTTGCCTAAGCTCCCTAGGAATTCCACAGACTCATGCCTGGTGACAATGGAGCAGATCACCAGTCTCTCACTCCTGCCCCCTCTACGATCCTGGAGGGTGTGATACAAGGTCCGGAGGTCAAGGGGCTCCCCGTCTTGGTCTCCAGCTCCTGGTTGCTGTGCCAGCGCTGATCGAGCAGTTCTGGGTCCCCTTAGAGTCTGGGGAAGATCCAGTTCTGTGCAGAGCCTGTGGGACGTGTGCAAGGAAGAAACGGAAGAAAAAACCAAGAGAGAGAAAGAGAGAGGCTCTGTGTGTGTGTGTGTGTGTGTGTGTGTGTGTGTGTGTTTGGAGGGGGGGACTGGACGCGGTTCCAGCGAGGACGCAACTGCTAGCTTGGGGTGTGCGGAGCGCGGCTGCCTCTCTTCGCTGTTGCATAGGATCCCGATAGCCCCAAACAGAGTCGCTTTCGATTTTGCCCAGCGCTCAGCAGCGCCGCATCCTCCTCTTCTGGATTCAGGAGCTCTGGCTCATCCCGATCCTGCCACGCTGGGCCGGCTGGCTACTAGGCAAGCAAGGAAGGGATTGGGGGCTGAGACCCAGCAGGAGAAGACAGAGACCAGAGGGCTAGTCCTCTGTGGAGCAAGCAGGGTAACCCTGGGGTAGGTGTCTCCCGAGCATCATCGCGAAGCAGGCGGTGAGGAGCCTAGAGCCCGAAAGGTCCTGTGACTGTGACGTCCTCTGTGGAATCTTCGCAGCCCTATATCTGTCTCCCCGGGAGGAGACATATCCTGACATCAGGGCAGGTTGGTCACCCAGGCCTTAGGGAGCTGACCTCATTCTGCCGGGTGCGCAGGCTGATTATAAGGGGGTCCGTTGGGATCTTCTCCCTCCCTATCCTCCACATCCAGGTGCCCTGGGCCCCTACCTCCCCACCACTACCACCACCACTCTGTAGGGTTCCCGAAAATCTGTCAGGAGGCGACTCCCTTGCTCTCAGTCACACTTCAGCTTCTGCTCCGGGTTGCCTGCTGTCGGTGGCCTTATAGGACCTCGGTGTGATAATTAAGAGCGCACGTGGGCAAAACGTTGTTCCGGTGGACAGAAGAATAGAAAGGGGGCTGGAGGACTCAGTTGAAGAACTTCTATGCTGAGACGGTTCTAGGAATGGGAGTGAGTGGGTGAAGAGCTACGAACAGGGCTAGTCTTTGAAACAAAAACGATTGTAATAGCTAGGGCAAAGCCTGTGCTTGGAGCAGACCCTGGATGTCATTTTCAGGACGTGAATGTACTTCAGAACACACACACATAAACGAGGCACCCATAAAAGAGGATCCTGCAGACACGGGGTCTGGGCAGGAGCCCCCCCCCGCCCCCCAGGAAACAGCGAAGGTGGTGCCCTAGGCGGATACTGCTCAGGCCTCTGGTCTGGGGACGTTCTGGTCAGTGTAGGGCAGGCTCTGGATTACACCGGGGCCAAGTCGCCTGCCGCTGTCCTTTGGCGGGCAGCGCTGCTCAGCCGAAGTCCAGAGCCAAGACTGCATCCCCAACTCTTGCGTGTTTGGGGACTGCTTTCCTAGTCTCCCGTAATCTGATAACTGAACTCCCGATCAGTCCCGGTCTGGACCCCCCCCCCCCCTATCTAGTCCTCCTCTCTAGTTGAGTGGGGAACTGGAAACCTGCACCCTCACTGGCCGAAAGTGCAGCGCCTCAGGCCGGGTGTTCCAGAAAGGGCGAGGTCTCAAAAGAAGAGTCCTCTGGCCTGACCACCTCCTCCAGAGGCGGTCGGATTACCAGTATGCAGCCTCTGCCCTTGATCTTGCGGGCTGAGGCCGGCACCGCGGGCACGCTGGTCGCTCAGACCTGCGCTGCCTTGGCAGCCGAGCCCCACACCCTTTGATCGGCCTTATTCATTCCAGCTGCGCCCTATTTGTCTGTCATTTTGCCCCCTTTCCTCCGGAATCATTATTTATGGCAGAAAAATAAAAGGTGCTCCCTGGAAACACCGAGGCAAGGAGTAAATTTCTGAGAAACCAGCGAGTGAATGTGTTTCCTTTTAAAGGTCACCAAACAGGAGGGAGGGGGGAGGGAAGAAGGAGGGGGTAGGAGGGTCTGATCAGCGCTTCCTGGAACTCATTACGGGAGAGCATTAACTAATCACCAGATCAGAGCCACGAAAAGGCAAATATTTTCTAAAATAACCGAAGGTAATTATAACCCTGTTGTTGACACTAACGATTAATAATTGATCAGGAGTTACACACAATAAATTGTCAATTTATCTCCCCATAAAAAATGTTTGCTAGTGTAGCTCGGTTTCCTCCCCTGGGCATGCCCTATGAAGATCCACTCTGCCTGTACAGGCTGCCAGAATCGTCACAGTCAGTCCTTGAAGGATATTAGGTTTAACTTCTTTTCAGCTCCAAATAGAACAAAATAATGTTGGGGCACCTTTTGAAAGCCTTTCCCGTAGGAGCTTGAGGCCAGGTTTAAACACACAAGCATTCTTCTTCTTTCCCCTTCTACCTAGGATTGCAAGAGAACAGAGTGTGTTTCATAACTTTTTAACTGCATTATCATCTGTATTGTCTTCCTAAATAATGTCTTCAATGTTCATTTTTCTTAGAAAAGACAACACTCTGTACCCACTCCAGGGAATGAGAGTCAGGTCTGGGCTAGGAGTTTGGAGGGGACAGAGGCGCCCTAAGACTGCTTGCATAAGGTGCTGGCAGAAAGAGCACACAGGAAAACCTATGAAAGGTGCATTTGACCCTCACAAGGGGTTAGCAGGATTTTCTCCCTCATTTATCTGTAGCTGAGGTCCGAGGTATGCAGTGGGCTGGGAGCATTTTCCTAATGACCAATAGGATGGGGGAAATTATATTGTCATAGATTAATTCTCCTTAAGCCATTAAAATATCGGTAGGGATTTGTCACTTGCAGAAAGGTTTGAGACAACATCAAAGGGCCAGCCCCCCAGCTGTGGAAATTTAAATGACGTTAACACTCACACGGGGCAGACAGCTGTGCGTTGTTCCCAAGATCTACTTGGGTTAACATTCTGAAAGTATTTGAAATGCTGTTTTCATAAAAGCGATGTTAAAGCACATTTACTATAGCTATCGGTTTTATTGGAGGTCTAAGTGAATGCTTTCCTGAGATCGTGATGGACTGGTTAACTAAAAAGTTAAATGATGGCAACATTGTAAGCATGTGGTGAGCTGGAGTGAACTTTGTAACAATTCCGAGGGTATTTAAATTTTAAAAAGGTTTGTCTGGCTCCCTAGATTGGTTCGAAATGATTTTCTTTTTCCAAACTGATGTCTGTGAAACCGCGCTTTCATGATGGTAGCTTAGTAAGATGGCTTTCAAAAGGGCACTCCTTACCTTTAGCCCCTTCATAATTATTTCAACGTCACTGTGCTTGACCCTATAAGGCGTGGGCTCTGGTGCCATCCAGTGCATCTGGACCAGCTGGACACTCGCAGAGACTCCACAAAACTCTGCAGACTTCCCCCTCTAAGCAGTCCTAGCCTTTTCCCCACTTTCAGAGTAAGTGCTAGCCGCAGCCCGCAAGGCGGTGCAGGGGAGACTCACCCCAAGTCCTACCAGGCCGCTGGCTGCCCCAGCCCCTTGCTCTCTCCCTGTTCCTGGCCCCTCCTGACTTGCAGACAAAGGTGGGTGAAGTTCTTTTCAAGTTTCAAAGGCAGTTGCTGGGCAGCTTTGCTGAGACAATAACTCTTTTATTGGGAACAAATGTTGACATTTGACGGGCGCAGGGAGGCAGCGCCTGAGCCGGCCGCCGGGCAAGCGTCCCTAGTGTCCCTAGTGCTCTCGGCAGGGCCCGGCCCCTGGGTCCCACCTGAGATTAAAGCGCGAATTCTGATAAATCAGCTCTAATGCAACCCGGACTGTGGAGGGCAGAAGGGCTCTGGCGGTCTGACAGTGCCAGGGCCCAACAGCTAGCAGCTCGACCGAGCTTGCAGGCGGCCCATAACCCAGTGTGGTTGCCCTGTCCCAACTCCATAGGGCTCATTTCTCCTAGGAGGTGACTTTCCTAAATGAGGATTCTTCCCCTCTCCCTCATAAATCAGTCTATGTGTCTAAATAGGTCCCTCCAAACACCTACAATGTTGTGTTCTTAGTGCTTGCTTGAAAAGAAAATCAAGTTCTCCAGTAAGGTATACATTCAGGTCGGGGGATGGATAAGCTATGGAAATCTCTGATGATTTGTTGGATATATAAACATCAAAGCAGCTTCATTAGCTGTGGCTAATCTCCTGAGGCCTCTGAGTTGTCACCAAGAGAAACATGCCAGTCCTCTGGGAGGGGGGTAAGGGATCTGGAGGTCTGCCCTGCAAAAGGAACCTGGATTGTATGTCCAGGTAAGAAAATCTTCCCTGTTCTCCGAGAGGTCACTTTGGCCATTTTACCAGCTTTCTAATTCTGAAGGACATTTTGGGTTTGGGATCTTTTCTTCCACGATGTAACCATTCTTCTTCCTTAAATATGTGTCTTCCTTAGAGTTATCTTGGACGGCTTGTTTGTTAAATATTGTTAACTTTCATACTTTTTCCTAAAATTTTCAAAATACTCAAGTTACAACATTACATGAGGCACTTACTGTCACCCAGCCCTTTCAGTGCCCTGATGGCTTATGAAACAGGCTAACATGGCTGACATCAGCAAAGTAAGGCTGTTTGTTCTGCTGTACCGCAGTGTGACATGGATCTGGGAGGAGAGATGGGCATCTCTGGAAATCCTGAGAAACCCAGACAGACAGGCAGACAGACCGACAAATAGACAACCAAGGCACCGTCTGACTCCCCAGCCCTGGAGTTTCCCAGAGTAGCAAGGGTCCTTGTTTAACATATAATAATAATAATAATAATAATAATAATAATAATAATAATAATAACAACAACAAAGTAATAATACTAATCCTTCTTTTTGGTCCCCAAGAGCTCAGCTAAAAACACTTCCATTTCTATCCCCAGGAGACAGGGAGGGGGGAAAAAGTATCTCATATCCAGAAACTGACTTTAGATCCGAGCTTTAAATGCCCATGCCTTTCAAACCAATACCCAAAGCCCAAGCAGTCTTCATTTTCCCCCTCCAGAGGTGTCGACTTAGTTCCTCCCCAGGCTGGCCTGTTGGGGGCTTTGCTTCAAGTACATAAGATGACTTTCCAATACCCTTTCTAACAAGACCCCAGCAAGAGGCCACTAATTTCTATGGCACAGAAAGCCACTGGAGAGAGATCCCTTTGTCAATATCAACTGGCCTACCAATTTCCCATCCCCGGCCACATCAGCCTATCGGAGCTGGCAGATGTTTAGACAAGATTTTATAAATCGTTCAATCTCAGCCCATAATGAACCCCAACTGACCATTCCAGAGCAGCCCAAAGCACCAGAGACCTCCCCCGCTGGGCTCCAAGAACGCTCCCCTGCTGCACTGTTATTAATCATGAGATGAAATAGGTGAGCCTCTTGGAAAATAAGTGTATGATTGATTAAAGGGCAATCTAAGGAACCATTATTCTTGCTTTATAAACGTAAGTTATATTCACTCAATTTATCTTTGCAGAGGAAATAAATGATTGTTCATTTCTCCCCAGAAATTTTATTATATGGGTATCTACATAATTTGAGAAAAGATGAAGTGACAGAGTGGCTGCTTTTATGATACTAATCAAAGGGGCTGGGTTACTTGGCTGCAAATTCCAGGCTGGTCTTGTAATTAGGAGGTGAGTAGACAATAAAGAGACAATGTCTGAGGATGTTTAAACTTCTTTTCCCTGAGGGTAAGGGTAGCAGAGTACCTACCTCCCGCCCCACTCCTGTTAACGGAACTGAACAGAAAGGAAAGAGTACCTCAATAAACGTGCATGATCTATGTCAATTGAGATATTTCAGACTTAGGAAAACAATCCTTCCCATCAGTAATTTCTTGTGGGAGAGTACTCTCCAGTACAAATGGAAGATCCTTCTCCAGCACCACAAAAGAAGATAAAATGCAGAGAGAGGTGGCATATCCTTTTATTTGTCCATGTTTTAGAAATTTACACTAAGGATGGAATTGCATATTCAGAGAACAAAAAAAAATCTGAATTATTTTCTCGCAGCACATTTGTTTGTAAATCTAGAACCATAGGTATCACCCTGTTACACATTTGTATCTCCCTCTTCTGTCTGTAATTTTCAAATAAGGCCAAGAAAGAAGTTTATTTCACTGGGCTCTTCATTTTAAAAATGACCTAGGATCACCTGGGGGCTGGGGCACCGTGGCCACCACTAGGACCCTTACCCAAATCACTCTTTAGTAAAAATGAGCCCTGAACACCATTTTCTTGTAGGCTAGTTTGTTTTTATTTACAGTTTTAGATATAAATTAGTAGAGAATTCATGTTAAACAACCAACATAGATTGTATAACCAGCAATGTTCAAATAAAAACCAGGCAGAATTTATTTACAAAAGTTTTAGATTTCATTGCAATACAACTTGCATAAATTACTAGAAGCTTTATATCATTATAAAAATAAATATCAAATTTGTTTCCACTTCTGAAGACTCAAGTTCTTCAATCACGTTAGTTCTACCGTGTACATTTTTTTTTTTACAAATAAATTTTACAGCAAGTCCTAGCACATCTATAGAATATATACCGTGGCAATGAAGTGATCAAGATATCCTGAGAAAAAACAGATTGTTTCCAAAAGTCACACAAACATGGGGAAGCTATACTATGCCAATAAATTCACATATGCCCAACAACATGTGTCCAGTCCTTAGAGTCTGTGGGTTGGTAGTGCATCCTCTCTTATAGTGGCACAAGATGTGGTCCGGATTTCCACATCTGGGGTTTGTATCTGTGTACGTATGAGCTTGGGGAAGGAGAATGGCCTCCTGACTTTTATTTTTATTTTTTCCAAAGCAATTGTGACACCTACCTGTGGACCAAGGAAAAAACCAAATCATGCCAAATTCTTCAGTTCCACACCAACACGTTATCAAAAAACACGTAGCTACTGCCTCTGCCTCTTTGACCGTTTTAGGGTCTAGATTACTAATGCTGCCCAGTAGGAAAATAATGTCTGTAACAGCTCTGGGCTAGGAGAACTAAAGATTCTAGTGTGTCCTATGAAAGGCCAGTCCCTGGTTTTTCAGAATTTTATTCTAAAAACAGCATCCATTGAAGGTATTAATGCCCGAGTTTCTGCACAACTCCCTCATCAAGCAAGGCATCCTTTATGTATCTAAAACAGTTCTCAATGACACAGAGATGCCCAGATCATTTAAACCATCATCAGCCAACAGCAATAGTGGTGGGGTATATGTTATACATTTGGGGATATGAATGTGTGCTCGTGTGTGTGTGTGTGTGTGTGTGTTTGTGTGTGTGTTCCGATTAAAGAAGTGATTCTTCAAAGAAGAACTTGAGTAGAAATGAAATCTATAAAATAGAAGGCAAAGAGGCTAGAAGGAAGCCCTGGACAAGCTGACAAGCAACACTTGACAAGCAAAACCCGCACCACACTACACAGGGCACAGGTTTGGGGCTGGAGGGCGCAAAGGGAACCCACTTACTTGCACTGCTGAGCTTGGCCCTCCTATAGGTAGGGCTGGACGCCTGCGCCAACAACCGCACAGCCCTCACTGGCATCTGTCAGGGGAGGGGCAGACAGTGAGGACAGGCTGCAACCCCTGGCAGCTAAGCACCTATCAGCTCTTATCCCTGCAAGGAATGCACACTCCCAGGGAATCTTAAGATCCATTTCACTTATGTTCCCTCCTTGCCCCTTCCTTTCTTCCTCTCCTTGAGCCCCCATCTCAGGGATGCCGAATTAGGAACAACGTAGGCGGTGTAAGAAAATTAGACCTCTGAGAGTTCCCTAGAACCTGTGCTTTCCTCAAGTCAAAGTCAGAAAGGATTCCGTTAAGCTCCACTTAACCAACACCACAGCGGGAAAACTACACCCAGCAGAGAGTCAAGCTCATTTTTCGTTGCCTTGCAGTTTGCCAAACCAAAATAGTTACGATGATAGTATTAATAGTAAATTAAATAAGGAGGAAATAAAACAGGGTAGATCTAAAAAGAGGGCTAGTCCTCTTTCTCACACTGACTTACTTCCCTAATTCTGGTCTGGCAAGTGGCTCTGTCTGTCCAAAGGTTTCCCACTCCCGGAGCCTTTCCCAGGTTTTCAGCTCCCTCCTGACTCACCAGGATCCCTCCCCGCCGGCCTCAGGCAGCCTACCTTTCTTGGGCTCGTAGCCGCCGCCCGGAGGCCTGTAGTGGGACTCCAGCGGGTGCGAGCCCGCCTTGCCCGCGTCGCTAGCTGCCTTGGGCACGGCGTGCAGTGTCTCGCCTGGTGCGGAGGCCGCCGCGTTGTACCGCAGAAGGCCCTGGCCTTGCAGCGCGGCATTCAAGTTCCCGTAGTTTGTGTAATTGCCATAGAAAGGCGACGTATAGTAGAGGTGGCGGCCCAGCAGCGGAGAGGCTGAGTAGGGCGAGCCTCCCGGAGGGGCCCCAGATGAGGCGGGCGCGGCGGCAGCTGGCAGACCCGGAGGTACGCAACCCGGGCCCAAGCTTGGTTGCTTGAGGTCCGAAGTGGCGATCTCGGCCAGCGACCACAGCTTGGGCTTGTTGGCGGGCGGCGGCGCTCCAGGCGACGTCCGGCTGCCTAGGGGCGTCTTGCCACCGCTGCCACCGCGCGGCGCGACTTCGGGCGCCGGGCTCAGCAGGGGTGCCTCCACGCCCGTGAGTGGCGAGGAGGTCACGGGCTTGGGAGGCGTCAGGTCCCGCTCGCACTCATCTTCTTCATCCTCCTCATCCTCCAGGTCCTCAAACTTGTCCTTACACTCGGAACCCGATTCGCACAAGGGATCCCTTGCGCGGCAGGGCAGTTTCTCCCCGTCTGACTCCGCCGAGCACGAGTGGTCCGTGAGCGAGTCGACGTGCAGACTGATTCCTGCGGGGACGCGGACACGGTGGGCAAAAAGTTGGGCCAGCGCGAGCACCCACAGTCCATCCGCCCAACGTCCTGCACTGGGCCTCCCCACGACCTCGCACCTCACCCCCAAGGCAGCGTTAAGCGCGGCCCCAACATCTCCGCAGTGCCCGAGTACTCTCCAAGGCAAAACCCGCGGGCCGGACCCAAGCCGCTTAGCGGCTTTTGTAGGCCCCGGCCCAGCGTAGCAGGTGCGCAGGGTCAGCCCCAACCACAGCCCGCCTGGGAAGAAAGCTCCTTGAGCCCTTGCACCGACCGCGGCCCAGCTCACCTTCATCCTCGGCCGAGGTCTCGGTGCCATCCTGAGCCTTGTCCGGATTCTCTTCCTTGTTCCTGGCAGCATCTCCTTCGTCCTCGTCCTCGTCCTCGCTTTTGTTCCTCGGGGCCCAGGTCATCTTGTTCTCCTTCTTGAGGCGTCGGCGCGCGTTGGCGAACCAAGTGGAGACCTGCGTGAGGGTCATCTTGGTGATGATGGCCAGCATGATCTTCTCTCCCTTGGTGGGGTACGGGTTCTTGCGGTGCTCGTTGAGCCAGGCTTTTAGGGTGGCAGTGGCGTCCCGCGTGGCATTCTTGCGGTACGCAGGGTCGTTGAGCTGGTATGGGTAGGCCGCGCTGCCATATGGGTGATAGCTGATAGCGCCAGTCATTCCGGTGGTGTGCGTGTCGTATGGCGAGCCCTGGAAGCCACAATAGCCTGTGAGTGGAGGGTGCATGGGCCCCTCAGGCAACACCCCCCCCCCTCCCAAGGCGACCCTCCGTTCGCCCCCTCCCCACCCACCGCTGCCTTTCTTGCTTGGCTTCTCTGAGCTAGGAACCATTCTGCAGAGAGCCTGAGAAACATAAGGCCAGTTGTCGGGAACAAAACTCCTGCCTTTCGATTCTAGAATTTTGTTTTTAAACTATCTCACTTCTTTTTTTTTTCCCTGAAACGACCTAAGTTCCCGAGTAGCTCAAACAATGTCTGCAAACACATTCTCTGGAGAATCCCGCAGTTCAGCGAGTAGTTTCTTGATATCTAAATTTTGTCGGCGGCTTCCCGCGCTGCTCCCCACCCTCTTCCCTCCTTTATTTAGTTAAAAACAGTTCGGAACCTCAGTCTGCAATTCACTCTTTAAAGCTGATAAATCCAATTTGCAACTCAGAAGCCAGCCAGTTTTTCCAATTCTACTTAGTAATTAGCATTTTAATTCATCCTTTACTGTTTAAACACGAGGTGTTTGTAACCTTCTCCCAAGGCCTGGTTTCCACCCAGGGAATCCCACCTGGGGTCTAACTCCCCACCCCCTGCCTCCACACGTCCTCACGAGCCCCCAAACTGCTGCGACACACTCTGGTGAGGCCCACTATCAAAACCCAGAGATGTTCAGGAGAATCCCGGGTTTCTAGAGCTGGAAGCCCATAGGCCGCGCACGAACTCTGGCAGCACTTAGTGGGTACCAAACCCGGCAACATATTTTTTGAAAGCCAGATCTGAGAGATAGATAAAGGCCAAGACTAGAGAGAGCTTAGACCCGGGTCTAAGGGCGGCAGCCGGAGGATCGGTGCCCTACCTCAACTCGGTGATCCCGCCACTACTAGCTGGTCAAGAAACCAGAACCCTATGGCAGTGGCCTGGGCAGCAGGGGCCCTCGACTTAAAACCTTGCCGGAGATCCGCGGGCCGATTCTGCAGCCCCAGCAATCCGTAGGCGCGGATTAGAAATAACTAATGGCTCCGGCCCGGGTGGAGTAGCACCTCGCACGGTCTTAGGAGAAATCATCCCACAGCCGCTGAGGGTCACCCGGTCCCTTGTTTCGCGTAGCGGCGGGTGCTGGTGACTCCCGAGCCGCCACCCGTGCCCTGTATCCATTACCCCCCTCAATCCAAGCCAGGGTCGGTGGTCTCCCAGCCCCCACCCAAAAGCGGTTACCATGTAGGACGGGAAGCCCGCGGCGGCTGCAGCGGCTGCGTCTGCCGAGTATTGCAGCGGGCTGCCGAAGCCGGTCGCCGCCTGTGCTGTGAAGGCCGCCGAGCCGGGGTACGGACTGAACGCGGAGCCCGACGCCGAGCGCGCCAGCTCCTCGCTGCGCGGCGCGGCCAGCGCGGACGCGCCGTACGCGGGGCACGAGTAGAGCGCCAGCGAGCCGGGCGCTTGGTACAGGTAGCCCTGCGGGTAGGACATGGTGGGCGCGGGGCGCGAGGCCCGCGTCACGCAGAGCAGCGGGCAGCGCGCGCGGCGCCCTCCATCCACGCCCGGCCGGGGCGCACCGGGGCTACGGGCCGGGGCAGGCTGTGCTGGGCACTATCCTGGGAGGCCCGCGGGACGGCGGATCTGCGGGACGGCGGCGGTGGCGGTGGCGGTGGCGGTGGCGGCAGCGCGGAGCCGGTGGGCGCAGCCGCGCGCCAGGCCGGCGGTCGGGGTTTGGGGGAGTCTGCAGTCGGGAGTGAAGAGTTGAGGAAGGAGCGCTCGAGTTTCCGAGGGACATTGGAACGCGGAGCTGTCCGTCACACTCTCATCTGCATATTCTGGTGCCCGCCCCTCCCCTGCTCCGCCCGCTGCCGAGGCTTGGCCGAGGCCGGGGGAGGGGCGGAGAGCGTATGGGAGGAGAGTGCAGGGGATGGCGGAGGAGTGGCAGCGAGCCCGCAGGAGGGTGGGACGTGCAGGCTTTTGTCGCGCAGCCGCCTCTCAATGCTCCCGCCCCAGCCCGCAGCCCGCCGCGGTGAAGCCCGGCCTGGCCAAACTGGGCGTAGCGCTCACCCCCTCCCACTGGCACGTCCTCATAGCCACGTCCGCGCACCCCGCTGCTGCCGACTCTAGCCTCGGCCCAGCCACCTTCCTCACTCCCCGGGCCCCATTCAACCACCACCGGCTCTCTGGCTCTCTTCGTTCTGGTCTGCAAAGGCCTTCCACAGTCAGACCGGGTTCGATCCACCTGGGGGACATACGGATCAGGCACCCCTCGTCATCTTGAAGAAACCGGCCCAGGGTTCCATCCCGCGTCCAGTGCAGAAGCCGCAGGGAGCTCGAGGGTAATGTGGAGACACCTGCAGAGTCTCACTTCTACAGCCCTCTGTCCGCCTAACCTCAAGACTGAGGCTGCCCGCCTGGCCTCGTGTCTGATTGCCTGCTCCTGGCGCCTATGGTGCCAAGCATCGACCCGGAACCGGAGCGTTTTTGGTTTGGAGCTGTTCCCGGGAGGCCCCTAGATGACACGGCTTCTGCCCCAAGTACACAGAGAAGATTCAGGTCGTGTGTTAGGAACTTCACGCCTATTAACGTCTGGAACGCGTCAGTGAGTGATTTGCCTTTTTAAAAAAAAAAAATCCCCGCCACCCTGGCCCCCAAAGAGTTTTGTTTTCTTTTGTTAAGTTGAAAGTGCCTTCGAATTTGGGGAAGGCTCCCGACAGAAGAGTTGTCTCTGACTTTGGTAGAGTCTTACTGCCACTTCTTGAAGGGACCTGAGTCAGCCAGTGAGTTGGAGCATCGGCTTCACAAGTGGCTAAGGTAACCCGAGGTTCAGGAGGTGAGGATAGTGAACGTCCTTGGGACCCAGCACCTAAACTTTTCCGCCTGCACCTGCACCCCTTTCCCATGTGAGGGGGTGGGAGGCCTAAGGGGCCACCTGTCATTTCCACTGTACCTGAAGGACTGCCAATGGGGGGCGCCTGGGGACTCGGAGGGGGTCAGGTGTGAGCTGGCCCGGGAGGGGGCGCCCACCCAACAGGTGTCTCTTCCTTGAAGCCGGCTAGGTGGTGCACCAGGACACTGCAGACTGCAGCTCGGGCCTGTGCTCAGACCAGCTGCCATTTCTTCCGTGGTGGGCTCTAAAGCTACCAGAGGGCGGCAGAGGTCTCCATCGCGCCCGCCCGGCTGCTGCGTAGGCCTGGGCTTTGGCTTTCTCGGCTGCTGCTGCTGCCAGATCCATGACACCCAGTGACTGCTGTAGGCAGCCAGGCTGCATTTTGTTGTTGTTGGTTTTTTTTTTTCTAGGTCTCAGGAAAGCAGGAGTCATTTGCAGTGATGAACAGAAGATTATTTTTCTCGGGCTGGCAAGCGAGCGAACAAGTGTATCTATGTCCTTTTGGTATGTACTCTGCACACTCTACTCCGCCCTCATCAGCCTCCAAACACAGCCAGCGCCGTGCCAACACATCCACTTTTCCCTACAGCCTTTCAAGTCCCTTTTCACCAGTGGAACCCTAAAGTCTCAGGGCATGTGCGCAGCCCAATTCCCACAGACCCAGAACTAGGCCAGGACATGGTGCACGGAATCTACAGCTATAAAGATCCCAGGTTCAGGGGAGAGGAAGAAAGGGAAGGGAGAGAAGGGGGAGGGAGGGAAGGAGGGAGGGAGGGAGGGAGGGAGGGAAGGAGGGAGGGAGGGAGGGAGGGAGGGAGAGAGAGAGAGAGAGAGAGAGAGAGAGAGAGAGAGAGAGAGAGAGAGAGAGAGAGAGAACCCCAGCATCCCCAGCTGGGTGGGGCCAAATCTGCATATTTAGGTATTTTTGTTTTCCTGGATAGGAATTCCTCCGGGAAGAGGCCCTCAATGACATCCAATATACTGTTTAACAAACAAGCACAGATCAGACTAAGGTATTTAGTTGACTTCCTTAGATTGGTTTTAGGTTTTTTTTTATACAAAATCTAATTTTTACCTGGGGGTTTCATTTCTAAAGACTAGTTTCCTGCCTTGGTCGCAATGGGGTTTGTCCTACCTTCCCCTTCTGAACTCTGCCAAGGATGGAAGAGAAAGCAGCCAGTTATTATAAAAACCAGCAGATTGGAGCAGGTCCTTATGCCTAGGTGCAGCTGATTTGGACATTAATTAACTACTTAACTAGACAAGCCTGCTTGACTTTGACTTTGGAGGGTCTCCTGTCCAAAAACATCCTGGAAGTGCAGTCTTCTTGTTCTGCAACCTATCCAGACCAAGTCTCCCGTGTTTCCTCCAGCAATTATCCTTCACCCAAACCCAAACGTTCCATTCTACTGCCTGCTATTAATAATAAAAAAACTGGCTACCCTGTGCAATTAAACAGTCGAATCTGACTTCAAGCCGATTTTATTGGTAGTGACTGTGGCAAATTAAAATGCCTATACAGAGACATTGAATTCCTTGTTGTTGTTGTTGTTGGAGTATTTAAACTCCATTTCACATTAATGCTCTCTAAGTCTGAAAAAGCCAATTTTTCTTTTCTTGGGTTAAAGTTGTCTTGATCTTTAAGAACCAAGAACAACAAAATCAATGAGTAAAATTCACTTTCCAAGTGTGGAGCCTGGGCAGACAGTCCTCACCGTTGCTAGGGTCACGGGGTTAGCTCAAACTGCTCTGAATACACATTGCCGAGACCCCGACCCAACAACTTCCCTTTCAAAAAAAAAAAAAAAAAACAAAAACGGCATGGATGATGTGGTCCAGGGTAGGAGGGGTGTTCAGGTGTACCGGTCTATAAGGTCCATAAGGAAACCTGGCTTTTGAGTCCTGCTTTTCCCAGCCACCTAAATGGAGAGAATCATGTGCCACACTCGGGCAAGTCGGGTGATGGGTGCTCTGAAAGCGAAAGCAGCCGCTTGTAATGGTTACCTAGGCTGTGGGTACTTCTTGTATACCCTTGCCAAGTGTGTAGCAGAATTAAAAACAAGCTCCGTTAGCATGGGTAAGTCTTTATCGCACCTGAAAAGGCCGAAATATTTAAAGCCAGTCCTGGTTAAAGACTCATTTAAACTGCCCGGGGTTTCAGTGCAGGCCACTGGCAAGTCAGATATCAAGGCCAGGATTCTAGGATTCGCCTTCCGTACGAATCTGATTTCAAGGCCCAGGCGCTCGCCTGACACTCTTCTGTCCTGTGGCTTTCCGGAGGCGACGGGGATCAGAGTCGCGATGCAGGCTGCGAGGGGGCGCTGTGGCTCACGCCTGCCGGCTCTGACCCAAATGTGGAAACCTGGCGCTGCCACCTCGCCACCGACGCGTGGCTGACGCCCCGCCAGTGGCCGAATGTGCCTCTTTGCACGCTTGATTATTCGGGAAAGAAGGAAAACAAATTCCAGTGAATTTCAGTAAAACCAGAGGCACTTATACATTGTTTCAACTCTGGTTTTCGTGGATTACTTAAGTCTGGGACCCAAAATAACTGCCACTTTGGTCTGTTCAGTTTTTTTTTTCTTAAAAAAATTCGAATTTAAGTGGGTTTGCTTTAATGAGGGGCATTTAAAATATAAGTACTTTTCAGAGTATCAAATCGTATTTAATTGTATTTGCAGCCAGGGCTTTTTAGCACGTGCGTGGCGCTCATGGGTGTGTGTGTGGGGGGGGTGAAGTTAGGTTTTTTTGGTTTTTTTGGTTTCGTTTTTGTTTTGTTTTCTTTTAAAGTTTTTCATTGCACCAGCTTTAATTCCTCATGCATAAAGCAATCTCCCTTCGGGCTTCAATTGTGTTAGGGCTGCATCGGTATTTCCAGTTTCTACAGCCAAAGCGCTTTCCTGAAAAGCTTTCACGCAGTCCACCGAAGTTGTGTCTTTGACACCTGCGTCCTGGAAGAAGTCTGGGCCCCACCTGGGACTCCCAAACCGACTTGCAAGGCCTGGCCTCCTTGGTGGTCTCCCAAGGGGCAGCCTCTACAGAGCCGGTATCTGTGCCTTTAGCGCTGAGCTCCCGAAGAATAAATAAAATAAAAAAGCACGCACTTTTCTTCTCCCTCCACCCCCCAAGATCGAGAATTTCCAATAATCAGCGCTTCCTTTTTAAAACTCTCCTCGCTCGCCCCAGATTCTGGTTGGCACTCCGCTCGGCCAGCTGGTCTCCCCCGGTTTTCGTTAGTGGGCAGCATGAGTCCCCATTCTCCCATAGACGCCCCGCCTCGGACAGACTTCCTGAAGTTTCTGTCCTGTGCCAAGTCGGGACAAACCTTATTTCAGTCTCCGTCCTTGGCCCTGTCTGCTGGTGTCCTGTCGTGCTCCTCTGGCACCCCTGTCGTCCCAAGCCCCCGTTGACTCTCAGCTGCGATTCTGGGGCCCGCGGCTCACCGGTGTTCATGGCAAGGCATCCATGAGAGTGGGCCCAGATTCCTGCACCCCGCCGGGTTGTGGCTGCGCTGACCAGAGCTCCGGAGTCCACGACGCCGCCAGGAGAGAGCGCAGCGCGCGCAGCCTGGGAGCCGGGCAAGATCGACTAGGGACGCTCCTGGACGGTGCTAGTTTGCGGTCCGGGGTCCGGGAACCCATAAGGAAGTTAAACGGGAGCGACGTTCCTTTTCTGGAAGGTCGGAGAGTGTCTAGAGCAACTTCACAGCCAGCTCCACTGGGCCTGGGCACCCACTGGTGCCTGTGGTCCACACGGCAGACACAGAACCCCGACCTACCCAAGCTGAGCCTCGGATTCCTAGAGAGTGCTGACTTGCGGTTTTGGGAGAGCGTCCCCCAACCCTCGGTAGCTGCTCTGGGGTCTGCAGTCAGGTTTATAGGCGATAATGTGCACCTAGAGCCAGGCCTCAGGAGCAACTGCAAACCTGCCTGAGCCCTGGATGAGTCTTTACTGGAAGGAAAGCTCAGCAAGAAAACCATCAAGCCCCAAGTCTTCACACATTTTTTTCCAAGAAAGCCAGGCCCTGTAGAGTGTGCCTGGGGTTGGTCTTAATCCATCCTTACCACCTCTGGATTTCCAAACAACTCTCCAGGACCTAATCTAGGTGGCATGGAACCTCTAACACACTCACATTTTCCCCACGCTGTCGCAGAACGCTCTTATATTTCAGGAATATAGTGCAAGGAGCATTATACTTTTTAAGAAAAAGGAGAGATGTGGAGAGGGAGGGAGAGAGAGAGAGAGAGGACAAGAAAGGGAGTGTAGATTTTTTTTAAAAGGGTAAATCTGCCATGACAGTAAAACACACCAACTGAGAGAATGGCATTGGTGTAGATACAGGACAGGCAGGTACGCAGAGTCACGAATTCTGGAAAAACCTTGGGGGGAATCGTGCAGACTTTCACACCTGGAAGAACCTAAAGATGGCCGGATCCACCGTGATGGGGAGACCTCCAGACAAAGAGGCACTCCATGCAAGGCACCCCAACGATCTGGGCGTTGACAACTCAAAATACTTCAAAGAAATGGGGGGGAGGTCATATTGGTGACCCTGGAAAAGCCAAAGGTAAGAACTGCTGTCCACCCAGAGATCACAGAAATAGCACATGGGAGCTGAGACTCTGGTACAAACAGAACAGCAGCCTCGAGACCTTTCAGAGGCATCCTGATGATGGGGTCATGCTGTATTCCATGGCACAAAAATGCTGCCCAGGGTGGAGGTGGAGTGGGGCCCCTCAGGTCCACAGGAGAATGGAGAGCATGGCAGGAGGACAGAGAGGGACTGTTTGGAAGATGGAACATAAAAGCAAATGGTGATATTTTGTGCTGGCAGACAGAGTGAGAGGTTCTTGAGGAAAGTGCTCACTCTGTTTCAGGCATAGAATACTCATATGGGGCAGCTCCCAGCTCTGTCGGTAGTGTTCTGTCCTGAAAGATGCTCCTGAAATAAGATAAGTAAACATCGCAGGACACTAGCAGTTATTATCCGGGAAGAGCAGTTGCATGAAGTCATATTGCGCTCTCTCTCTCTCTCTCTCTCTCTCTCTCTCTCTCTCTCTCTCTCTCGTGTGGGGTGTGTGTGTGTGTGGGTGTGTGTGTGTGTGTGAGAGAGAGAGAGAGAAAGAGAGAGAGAGAGAGAGAGAGAGAGAGAGAGATATTTACAATTAGGCACTAGTATTACAAGGAGGCCCCTAAGCATGGGAGGATAATGTGCTTCTGTGAGAAATGTTTGATTTCTGTAAAAATAATTTTCTGAAAAAAATTTCATCCTGTGAGAAATGTTTGATTTCTGTAAAAATAATTTTCTGAAAAAAAATTTCATCCTGCATCTCTCGTCTCTATAATAAATAAATAAATAAATAAATAAATAAATAAATGATGTATTGTGTTTGCATTTTAACCTTTAAAACAAATGACACCTGGGTGTACTGGGGGGATGGCTTGAGGCATGGCAGGGGCATGGGTAGGATGTTTTTCTCACAGGAAGTCTGGGACGTAGCTTGGCTTTACTCTGAACTGTATATAGAAAAACTCTGGCAGGCATAGATTCTAGAAGAAAAGGTGTAACTTCAGGCAGGTCACCTGCACACCTCTGTGGGAAGCGCCTTACTCCTGCCCGGTGTGGAATTCTCATTATACCACAGTGAATAGTGAAGGTGTTTTAGAGAATTCAAATGACAATTAGAGAGGGAATGCCAGGAGACAGGAAGCTGGGGAAGAGTCTGAGAAGGAAGCATGAAACCTGAAAGGCAAAGAGAGAGGCAGAAGCCGGGGAAGGGGGGGGGGGGGGGAGATTATGCCCTTGCTACAGCACCCTGTATCTCCCAGGCCTCCTCTCTCTCCAAGAATGGAACACAGGGTCTTTCTTGAAACAATGACTCTGGGCTCTGTCCACTTGTCCTGCTGCAGCCAGAGAAACAAGGTGTTTGCAAACCTAAGTCCCTATAAAGTTCTTGCACAGGGGGAGAAGCCCTTTTCCATGGTCTTCCTGTGTTAGCCTGCAGCAGAGGCAGAAAGGAGGGCAACAACATAGTTGCAAAGCTTCCCTTTGTTATGTGTTTTGAACCTGGTAAGACTGCAGTTGTGGGATGCTGCACTACCGTCTGTCCCTTCATGTCCACAGCAGAACTTTTTCTACAGGCTGCTTCCTTTAGTAAAGCCTTCCTTTCCCCAAGAGTTTCTAGGGGGCAACATTTCAGTCAATATGGCTGCTTGCTTTGTGGCTCTCCTTACTTCCTACCCCTGTCTCTATGCCAGCCAGTGCAGGCACTAGACAAGCATTGATTAAATGAATACACACACAAGGAATGGATGTCTGACTCCTGTCTGGTCATTTCTGGATAGCATGAGGGTGGGGTGTGGAGGAAAGAAACAACCACGATATATGTGTTTCAGGTGCTCACCGCCAGTCCCCACATAGAGATTTCTCTGCACTTGACCATGTAGCCAGTCCAAGTCTATCACTACCGTCACAGCAGCTTGGGCTTCCAAGGATCAAGCAAGATCAGTCTGGGAAACCAAGGTTCTTTTTTTCTTTTTCTTTTCTCTCCACCACCCCCAGCAGAGTTTCTCTGCACAGCTTTGGCTGTCTTGGAACTCACTCTGTATACCAGGCTGGCCTTGAACTCAGAGATCACCACCACCCAGCAGGAAGCCAACCCCTTCCCCCCTCTAAGACAGGTTTTTTTTTTTTTTTTTTTTTTTTTTTTTTTCCTATGTGATCCTGACTGTCTGGAGCTTGCTTTGTAGACCAGGCTGACCTTGAAATCACAGAGATTCACCTGCATCTGGGATTAAAGGCATGCACCTCTACCTCCTGGCTGGAAGTCAGATTTTAATGGCTCTTGTGCTTTGACTACATCCAGAGGCTCAGTGTTGGAGGTCTTGGTCCCCAGTGGTGGTGCTGTTTGGGGACATTAGGAGGTAGAGTCTTGTGGGAGTGGGTCGCTGAGGCTGGGCCTTGGCATTTTATAGCCTGGTCTCCCTTCCTCTTCAGTCTTTGTTTCCTGATGACAGAGGCAATGTGGGTCACTGCTCCCCACTCTAGCTGCCAAGCCTTCCCCTCCATCCAGTTTCCCCTGCTACTGTGAACCCCTCTGTCCCTAACTTGCTTTTGTCAGGTGATTTTTGTCACCGTGGCACATGACCAATACAAGGCCCAGTAGACAGGACTATTTAAAGTAGCTTTTTTGTTTTTGTTTATTTGTTTTTTTTGATAGAGTCTCTCTATGTAGCCCTGGCTGTCCTGAAATTCAGACCAGACTGGCTTTGAACTCTTAGAGATTCATCTGCCTCTGCTGGGATTAAAGACATGGATCACCACACATGGATTAGCTTTTCATTTATAAAATAAATTCTTGAGTTAGCTGTCAGCCCCAGATTTTGCATTTCTTGAGCACAGTGGCCACACAGCTTCATTTCTATCTCACATGGCTGGCAGGTCTCCCAGAGAGAGCCCTGACACAGCAGCTGAGCGAATAAAAAGATGAATATCAACCTACTGACGGAAACGCAAACCGAAGCTGGACCATTTTAGTAAAAATGTACCACAGTGGGAACAAGTTGTATATACCATATTTAAATACTTATTTAACTGTAATGTTTATATGTATGCGTCTTGCTGGTATGTATGTATATGTGCCACATGTGTGCCCGAGGAGGTCAGAAGACGGAGTCAGATCCCCTAGATCTGAACTCACAGAGGGTTGTGAGGCAGCATGTGGGTGCTGGGAATTAAACCTGGATCCTTTGCAAGAACAGCAAGCGATCCCTCCAGTCCATATGCCGACATTTTCCCTCTTCTATTTTTTTTTTAAATTATGCTTTTAAAGATTGTAGAACAATTACATAGCTTCCTCCTTCCCTTTCCTCCTTCCAGACCCATGTAGCTCTTCTTCCTCTTTCAAATTCACAGCCTCTTTCTTCTTTAATTGTTGCACGCACATATATGTGTATATACATATGTAGTCTCAGACACATAAATACAACTTGATCAGTCCATACATTACTTGTATGTATTCTTTCAGGGCTGACCATTTGGTGCTGGATAATCAGTCAATGTGTTCTTCCTTGGGGAAGACTGTTTCTCAGCTTTCCTAAAGCTAACTTTTTGAAATTAATTTTAAAATAAAGTGTGAAAGGGGAATTCTCCTAGCACTCTGCTTCTTGTGAAAGCATTTTGTTTATTTGCTGGCTGGCTGGTGTTTGAGACAGAATAGCCCAAGTCCCAGGGTGGTCAGTCTGGCGCTCACTGTTTAGCCAAGGTGACCTTGAAGTCCTGGATTGACCTCCCTGCCTTCACTTTCCCCAGACCGAGGCTACAGGTGTGCATAGCCGCCTTCAGCTCTGGGCAGGCTTTTGTGTGCACCTGCTCTCATTGTGTACATGGGCCCTTGGCTTCCATCCCAGAACAGGGTCCCTCTAGTGCCACTGTCCCCCACCTGTGGAACTTATCCATTTGACTCATGCCTTTAGTCTCAGCACTCATGGTGCAGAGGCAGGAGGATTTCCTTGAGTTCAGGGCTAGCTGGGGGTACATAATGCAACCCTCTCTCATAAAAGGAACTATTTAAATCCCAAAGGCACATTTGAAACAAGCCAGCATATCATTGTTTTCAAGAGTTGGGATATAGATCAATGGTAGAAAACTTGGCTAGCACATGGAAGATCCCAGGTTCAATTCCCAGAGCTGGAAGTTTTGACATTCTTTAGTAGATGCACAGTTTACAAAGATTTCCTCATAGTCTAAGTTGGGCTTTAAATTTTGATTTAAAACCTTTTTTTGTTATGTGTGCATATATGGGTGTGCATGTATCTATGAAAATGTATATATGTGTGTATTTGCACATGTGTGCCTGAACATGTATATGTATGTATATAAAGCTTTTTAGGGGGTGGTTATGTGTATGAGTGTATGTATATGGTCATATATGTGTGTGCATGTGATTGCACGCATTCGTATATGTGTGCATATGAGCAGGTGTGTACATAGGACATATGCGTGTGCATATGGGCATGAGTATGTACACACATGTATATGTACTTAGGTGATGACTGAGTGTATGCATATGGGCATGTGTATGTGTGTGTGTGTGCGTGTGTATATGTTTCATTTTAAAAGTGTTTGTGTAATCTGAGGTGTGACCTCACTTTCACACGTAGCTCTGTTCTGTTGCACTTGGCACATTTGTTTGCGAACAGTACTAAAGTCCTGGGTTTGTGTTCTCCACACAGCGGCCACACCAGTCGCTTCTGCTTCTGTAAAGTCTCTCTTGGAAACTCCATATCCACTGCACATTGTGTAAACCCTGAATTAGCTTTGCAGCTCCTACAGAAGACCTGCCGAGCTTGACTGGTTTAATTGACAATAGAGATCAGTTTGTGGAGACTGCTTTCTTAAAAACATATTGACTCATTCAATCTCTAAATATTGCAAATTTTCCCTTTTAGCCAGATTTTTAAATCATTTTCTTGGGATTTTGCTTTATGGCTTTTAGTGCACAAACTTTGATTGTGTTTATTAACACTGTTCTGAAACATTTTATTCATTTATCTATTTGCCTTTATTTGCTATTGAAATGAAGTATTGATTTTGATCATAATTTTAGGAAAGGGAAAGTGAGTTTTGTACACTGACATTATGTTTTACAACTTCCCTAGCATCCGACAGTTAATTACATTAGCTTTCTGTAGATTAAAAAATGTCTGTGTGGGCCGGGCGGTGGTGGCGCACGCCTTTAATCCCAGCACTCGGGAGGCAGCGGCAGGCGGATCTCTGTGAGTTCGAGACCAGCCTGGTCTACAAGAGCTAGTTCCAGGACAGGCTCCAAAGCCACAGAGAAACCCTGTCTCGAAAAACCAAAAAAAAAAAAAAAAAAAAAAAAAAAAAAAAAAAAAAAAAAAGTCTGTGTGTAGTATTATGTTGGGTGTCTACAAAAAAAAATCTTATCTCCTTCTTTCTGATTTACTTACCTTCTTTTTTGTTAGCTATAAAATATTAATTGTATGAACTAGTGGGCTTCATATGTCATTCCCACACCTGCATGTAAAGTGCTCAAATCATTGTCTACGTCCCTGTGTAAATTGATTATTTATATTGCTCTATTATTAAATAAATCTCAGGAGTCAGACTTTGTGGTAAAAACCTGATTGATCAGAGAAGTGGCAAAAAAACTGACCAGTCACCTCCTCTGTTTTTCCTTTCTTGACCTAAAATGGGCCAGCAGAAAAAAATCTCCCTAGGCCCCTCCCTACTACTTCCTGTCTCTATGTCCTGGGTCCTCCAAAACCTCTAGGGCTAATTCTAGCCAGGTAGTAGCTGGCTCTGTCCTTGAATCAAGGTCAACTTCATTGGTAGTCTTGGGAGTGAGTGTCAGAATGTGATCAAAATATCCCACAACTGTGCCCATCACTGGCCCCGCCTCTACTCCCCCTCATCCTCTCCTATTTGTGGGGTTTCCCTTCGACACTTATTGTCACCTCTAGATTCCTCATGTGAGAGAAAATGTGCTACTTTTCTTTCTGAATCTAGCTTTTTATCCTTCACATGTTGGGTGATGTCAAGTCCCATCTACTTTGCTGCAAATGACATGACGTCATTCTCCTTCACGGCTTGACAAAGGCTTAGTTACGTCAGTGCCCAGTGTTTATGTTCACTGACGATCCTGTGTCTGCACTGCCCGAGTATGGGATGAGTAGGCTGGAGTGAGTCTTGCCTGCCGTGTCCTGGGAGAGGTCAGTCTCATTTGCCTGTGTCTTTGGCCAGGTGCCCTGAAGCTAGACAGGGATTTTCTGAATAGCACTTGTACTTCCGGGAACTAATTTTCCACATATAATGAAAAAGATTCCATTTTAATCTATTAATATGTGTTTCACTAATTGATTTTCAAAAGCTGCAGTCAAGTTGCATAATTGCGGCTCACTCCACTGGCTTTGACTGTTTTATAGGCCGATGTCTCTCACGAGCATAGACACCCAAAATTCTCAAGCGTGTTTGCGGATAAAGTTCAGTGTGCATCAATGGGCAGCACAGATTCCCCAAGTGTGTTTATGAATAAATGTTAACACCAATGGACAGCACAGGATAAGCATACACATCTCTTCAGGAGCTTAACATATTAGCTTGACTGTTTCAACATTTACAACTTCTTGGGGTTGGGATTGTAGCTCTGTGGTAGAGTACTTGCCCAGCATGATCAAAATCATAGCTCCACCCTCAGCACTGCAAAACAAACAACAAAACCCCCAATAGCAACAGCAGCCAAAGCATTTGTTTTCAAGTTTTATAATTTATTTATTTTGTATGCAGTGTTCTGTTTGCATGAATACCTGCAGGCCAGAAGAGGGTTCCAAATCTCATTACAGATGGTTGTGAGCCACCATGTGGTTGCTGGAAATTGATTCTCTGAAAGAACAGCCAGGGCTCTTAACCTCTGAGCCATCTCTCAAGTCCCAGAAGCAACCTCTTAATTGAGATTATCCGGGAGAATGCAGGCAAGACAGAATCTTTAACCTGCTAAACTGGTCGCTAGCAAGAAACACGAGTTCTTTGATGCTGGGGAGCAAGAAAGGCGTATCCCCTTCTATTCAACCTTGTACCATAGACAAGGTGCCATGAGAAGGTAGTCGTATACATAGAAAAGTGAGACACATGAAAAGCGTCTGCCAAAAGCCCAAGCTGTCTTCAATATGTTTCTTAACTCCACACGAGAGTTTAACATGGTTACAGGTTACAAACTCAGTGATTTGAATGAGCAATATGCACCACGGGCTCGTGTATCTGAACACATGTTCCCCATGGTAGCACTGTCTGGGGAGGTCTGGAACTTTGGATGGAGGAAGTATGTCAGTGGGAGGGGAATGGACTTTGAGAGTTTATAGTCTTGCCCCCGCTCCCAGCTCACTCTGCGTCTGATATGTGTGGATTGAAATGTGGGCTCTCTGCTGCTGCTCTGGCTGTCTGTTTGGACTGCTGGTTGGCACGCCGTTCTGCCACTATGGACTTTTCATCCTTCCGGAACTAGAAACCAAAATAAACTTCTTCCACAAGTTGCTTTTGGTTATGGTATTTTATCACAGCAACAAAAGTAACTAGTACAAAAGTCCTTATTTTCAAGAGTCATTGTATTCTTGAATTATTAAAAAAAAACCCACAAAGTGTATGTTTATTTTTTAATGCCATTTACCGTGTTATCAAAACATTAAAACAGCAGGAATAAATGAAGTCAAACACGACATTGAAAAACCACAGCACAGCAGGGAAAGCCGGTAAAGGTGCTGAAAGGCCAACAAACAAGATTCAAAAGCCATAGCTTGAGATGCCTCGCTGCTGAGAAACTCCTCCTCCTCAGAGAGGGAGGCAGCATCAGCAAAGTGTCAGTCAAAGTCCCAGTAACCACTGTTCTTCAATGGGTACATCGGTGTTGAAGTTGGTACCCAGTCACAGAAGTTTATAATATCGGCGAAGTGAGAAGGGAAGACCAGTTTGAGAGCTGGAGACTTTATTTCTGTCCTGGCTGTGAGGTCACAGAATTAACTCAGTCCTGTGCCAGGCAGATGGGAGACACAGAACAAGTGGGACCAGGGGAGAACCTAACAGTGACCTCACAGATCTGGCGTGTAGTAGGACCAGGGGAGGACCTAACAGTGACCCCCACAGGTCTGGCCTGTTAACTCTAAAATGGATGTTCTGACATCAGAGCAAGTACATATCCAAGGAAAGAAGCAGGTTAACCATGCCTCTCACCACACGGAAATTACAAAGTTATTTCGAAATTGCTCATATACTGAAACATAAAGCTTCTTGGGAAAAAAGAAGGATAAAAATCTCACAAGTTAGAGGTTTACAAGTTTTTCTTATGATCCAGCCAAAGCTGTTTATGATAGAAAAAAAAGGCATATGCTGGTTAAGAAATCTCTTTGAGCGGAGAAGATAATAAAGTGAGGGCTGGAGAGATGGCTTAGTGGCTAAGAATCCTTAGTGCTCTGGTGGAGACTTGAGTTCAGTTCTCACCATCCACACCGGGAGGTTCAGCTCCAGCTACAGGGGATCTGATGCTGCTGTCTGGCTTCTCCTGGCACCTGCATTCATGTGCACACACCCACACGTGGGCACACACATAGAAATAATAGGAATGAAAAAGCAAGGTACAGCCAGTCTTTGTGTAAATGATGTGTCATTATTAATTACGATTTCAGTGTATTCTTCAGTGAGATGTTTGTAGTTGTAAATGCATCGACCTCAGTAAGATCATCAGCTAAAATTTTTCAGGTCCCCAATAGAAATATCTCCAAGAAGATTTAAAAATCGCTAGTAATTATTGTGAAAATGTACAGCATCACCAGTCACAAAGGAACATCAGCCTGAACCTTGTGGATCTGCACACGACAAGCCCACTAGAATGGCTGAACTAAAAACGCCAGTATCAAATGTGGATGAGAAAGGAATACCTAGACGGTTGAGCACCGTGGGTAGCTGTGAATCAACACCCTAGCTCTGCAGGTCACTGGGAAGTGTGACGTAATGTGGAGAACTCACTAACAATAGTTTAAGAAGTTTTGCTCCCAAAACTTCTCCCCTGCAACACACACCAAGGATACCTTTTGACCCATGTTTGTGGTAACCTCAGCTTCAGACTCGACACCCTGGATATCAGCAGACGAGAGGACCACTGAATTTTGATCTACTCAGACATGCAGGTTTTAACATGTGAATGACACATGACAGGGATGAATCTCAGAAGCACTGAGTGAGTGGCAGACAGAAGGATGTGCATGTTGTGAGCCCCTCCTTGGGTATCTTTGCTTCACAACAGGCTGATAGGCAGTGTCCATGGTTACAAAAGTCATCTGGGGCTGAGGGTTGGTGGTAGAAAAGAAGGAGGGATTTTTTTTTTATAATAATCAGATTCACATGGATTCACATTGTATAAAAAAATTAAGCTTAGTGGTGGAGATTTACATGATGTGTAGATTTCAACCCCATTTACAAAACAGACTGATTATCTTTTTATGGAAACGATGAATTAATATTTAAATACTCACTCCAGAACTCATATTTGCTTCACAGAGTCTATAAAACTCTCACAGTTGTTCTGAGCCACCTTTGTCTGATGGGCGATGGAGAATTTTCTGGTTTTATTCTAACTACTTTTTTGGATCTTTTTTTGTTCTCATTTATGCATAAGCATATATGATCCCAAATAATGAGATGGAGACTTGTTATTAACTATGAAAGCTGGGCCTTGGCTTAGGCTTGTTTCTAATAGTTCTTATAACCTAAATGGGCCCATTTCTATTTATCTATATGATGCCACATGACTCATGGCTTTTACCTCTCCTCTTGCATGTCCTGCTTCCTCTGTGTCCAGCTGATGACTACCTTTTCTTCTTCCCAGAGCATTCTCTGTTCAGATGTCCCATCTATACCTCCTGCCTAGCTATTGGCCATTAGCTCTTTATTAAAGCAAGGACACATCTCAACACAGTGAAGTAAAGTATCTCCCAACATGTCTGTCTCTGTGTATATTTCAATGTGTCTGTGTCTCTGTGTATTTGTATGAGTGTCTATCTGTGAATGTGAGTTGTCTGTGTGTGTCAGTGTATGCCTATGTGTGTATGTGTGTCTCCTCTGTATGTGAGTGTATCTTTGTGTGTATATGTCATATATATCTGTGTCTCTATGTATGCATGTATCTGTATCTCTCTGTGTGTATGTAGGTGTGTCTGTGTATGTGTGTTTGTGTGACTCTGTGTGGGTCTGCGTGCATCTGTGTATGGGTATGCCTGTGTGTGTGTGTGTGTGTGTGTGTGTATGGCATATGAGTACAGGCACTTGTGGAAGTCAGAAGAAGTCACTGGATTCCCTGTATCTGGAGTTTCAGGCAGTGGGGAAGTGCCCAGTGTGGGTGCTTTGAATTGAAATTTGGTCCTCTAGAAGAACACCAACCACTCTTGTCCATGGAGCCACTTCCCCAGTCCTCACTTTCTTATTAGGTTCTGGACATCATTTTATACTCACCCTTTTCTGTTCCTGAGATTTAATTCCTTGCTATCTGTACCGGCTAGTTTTATGCCAACTTGACACGAGCTAGCATTATCTGAAAGGAGGAAAGCTCAATTGAGAAAATGTCTCCATCAGAGCCACTGTAGGGCATTTTATTAATTAGTGATCAATGGAGGAGGCCCCAGTCCATTGTGGGTGGTGCCATCTCTGGGCTGGTGGTCTTGGGTTCTATTAGAAAGAAGACTGAGCAAGCCAGGATGAACAAGCCAATAAGTAGCACCCCTCTGTGGACTATATTCATCAGCTCCTACCCCCAGGTTACTGCCCTGACTAAGACCCTGCTGTGATTTCTCTCAGTGATGGACTGTCACCTTCTGGAAGTGTAAACTGAAATAAACAATTTCCTCCACAACTTGTCTTTTGGTCATGGTGTTTCATTCAGCAATAGAAACTCTAAGACAGGACCGCTGCTATGT
Organism: Arvicola amphibius; assembly: GCF_903992535.2. Taxonomy (NCBI): domain Eukaryota; kingdom Metazoa; phylum Chordata; class Mammalia; order Rodentia; family Cricetidae; genus Arvicola; species Arvicola amphibius. Next base: position 1,645,250 of record NC_052049.1, read on the forward strand.
GGCCATTGCGCTTTCTCTTTCTGTCCTTGTGAAGAACTCTTTCATAGTTGACAGTCCAGAGAAGTTAGAACTATGATCTTCTTAGATTTTGTCTTTCATCAAAATGTCAAGAACTATAGGTGATTGACTGAAGTTGGGTGAGGGAAAAGGTAGTCTTCCCCAGGGAAGAACACACCAATTTGTTTTTCAGTGCCACTCATCCCCCAAAACATAGATGCAGGTAATATCATATGTACCAAATCGGTAATATTTAGGAATATATATGTACTTAAAAATATATGTGTGAAATATCAGAGAAAAAAGAGGCCATCAATTTGAAAAAGAACAGGGTGGTGTGTTGTAGGTGGGGCTGCTTGTTTGTTTCTGGCTGCCCAGCCACAAAATAACCACACAGATACTGTATTATTTAAGTCACTGCTTGGCCCATTAGCTCTAGCTTCTTACCAGTTAACTCTTAATTTAACCCATGTCCATTAATCTGTGCATCACCATGAGGCTGTGACCTACCAGCAAAGTTTCAGCACATCTGTCTTCAGCAGTGGTTCCATGGCTTCTCTCTGACTCCGCCTCTTTTCTCCCAGCATTCAGTTTAGTTTTCCCCACCTAGCTTCTACTCTTTTGCCTAATCACAGACCAAGACAGTTCTTTATTAACCAATGATATTCATAGCATACACAGGGGAATCCCACATCAGAGGGGATATGAGAGGGCTAGGGGTGAGGATAGGGAGAGGAAAATGTTGTAATTAAATTACATTATCAAAAAAAACCTTTGAACTTTTGATTCTTGAAATTTTAGTTTCTTTTCAAATGGGCTATGTCTTTTTGTTTGACTAGAAACATTTCTTTCTAAGAACTTAAAATTTAAAAACATCCATGTTTTTCTTTTATCTATTGGATCTTTTAATTACTATTTTTATTTTTCTGAAATTTAAACTTTTAGCCACATGAGGTAATGTTTATTAAGCAGAAAGCAGGTGTCTCAAGACCCCTGTTCATTTCTTTTAGTTACTTGCTTGAAATCGACCCACTTCATATTAAATCTCCCCAAGTATTTGCAATCTTACTTTTTCTCTTTCTCAAATTATACTCATGTTTGATGATAATTTGTTTGTAATTTAAGAAGTAAAGCTTGCCTGAAGACCGGAGTGTGTAGCTAGCCACACTAGTTAGCTATAGAGGCCAGGCAGTGGTGGCTCACACCTTCAGTCCCAGCACTAGGGAGTTGGAGACAGGAAGAGATATGGCTGGACAGAGAGAAGATATAAGGCAGGAGGAGACAGGCGCTCAGATCATTCAGTCTGAGGATTCGTGGAGACAGGATCTTGTCTCCTTCAGCCTGAGGATTTGGTAGAGGTAAAAAGTTTCTCTAGTGGCTGGCTCCTTTACTTCTCTGATCTTTCAGCATGTACCCCGATATCTGACTCTGGGCTTTTATTATTAAGACTAATTAGAATTCATTCTACACTCATGAGTTTGAAAACAAAACAGCTTTAAATGTGGAAATAGTTTCAGATTTACAGGAAATTGCAGGGATCCTGCTGAGGTTCGAACACCCTCATCAGCTTTCCCAATGCTCAGCTCTTAGATCACTGTGTTTGTTATGTGTGGCCTAGGTTGACAAGACCCTCCTTCCAGGCAGAATGTGGACTCCTAATCCACCCAATCCAGCTCTATCTATTTAGGTGACCAGTCAATCAGGCCATGTAGCTGTTTGTTCAGAGTTTATAATAGCTCTGGTGAGTCGTCACTTCACCCTTTATTTGCTGTGATGTGACTCTTGCAAATATTTTCTTTATATTAGTCCTAACTCTCACCAGAAACAAACGTGAAGGGTGTTTCTTCCTCACTGGACCTTGAAGCACAGTGTTCCAAACCCTGTTCTCTGTCAACAAGCCCTAGTGGGACCCACCCGCTGCTGTGCTTGTGTGGGAACACATCCAGCTATTCATTCCCTTCTCCTGTCTTCTCTGGGCATAACCATCCTAATCCAAAATTAGAATTTGAAAACTTTTCCTCAAAATTTGTGTTCAGTGTCTTTAAAATATTTTCTACTTTGTTTTATTAGGATTTTGTTTGTTTGGTTTCAGTTGGTTTTGGGACAGGGTCTCTCTATGTAGCTCTAGAGGCCTGGAACTCACTATGTAGACCAGGCTGGCTTTGAACTCGTAAGTGATCCTCCTGCTTCTTCCTCACAAGTTCTGGAATTAAAGGCATGTACCACCCTGTCAAGTTTTATGTTAAGTATCTTTATGTCATATAATTTAGTTATAATGACAATAAACAGCATACAAACACCAAGACAGAAGCTCAGTTGTCTTTCCCTTCCTGTTGGCCATAATTCATCTTGGTTCTTGCTCCTTGTTGCTGGTGTTCATTGACCACCTTACTGCTTCCTGGCAGGCAGTGTGCTCTCGTTTCCCATTATTGAACAGTGGCACCACACCTCTTCTGGTACATCTCCTTGGCTGGCATCTAATTCCTCTGGGGAAGCGAAGGGGGCTTTGTTCCCACTAGCACCATGCCAGGCTAACTACTTGCTGCAAAAACATTTTAGCAAAGAACAGAGGCTTGTTTTCTTCACCAGTCTCTGTCAAGCTTGTGCTGGGATACATGCTCAAGGTCTCTGGTTCCAGTGAGAACCCTGTAGCCTGGGCTTTGTGTCAAACCTTATGTCCTTGAGGTGTGGTCGTGTAGTAGGGGGTGAGTATAGTCAGATAAGGGATATACAAGCAGGGTCAGTGGCATCTCAACTAGGTTGAGATCGCTCAGTAGGAAGCTTTTGTATTAAACATCCTCATGGAGACTCAGCAGGGTACCGCACTGACTCTGGTTTATGAGTCCAGAGCTAGGTCCCTGCTCTCTGATATCTTGGTATGTGTGCCTACATGTATATATTGTTTTCCAGGAAGCAAGGGAGCTGGGGCAAGAGGAACTGAGAGAAACCACAAGCAATTAAAGAGGGGTGTTTGATAGCAGCTATAAGAAAAGGTCACCACACTGAGTGACATGGAGTATCAGCCTTTGTGAGTGACAGTGAGCTTCTGGGAGGGGAGTGGCTATCTGGAGGGATGCGGTCCATGAAAGGTAGGCACTCACATCTTACAGTTGCAGGACAGAAGTCAAAGGGAGTTAGTTTCTGTGGCTGATGTAAAATGGCCATCCGTGGCTGACTTAATAGAGCAAAAATTTATTTTTGTACAGTCTTAGACAGCAGGAGCCCACAATAAAGGTGTCCTCAGAGCCAAGATTGGAGGCCTGAAGAGATGGTCTTTCCTGAATCTCCCAGCTTGTATCCTGTCAGGTTCTCAGGGAATCCCCACCACCTCAGTCACTTTGGGGGGGGGGGGACAGTAGTTTACCTCCAGGAGTTGAAAGCCTTGAAAACTGTTTTCTAGGAGGAATGCAGATAGCACATGCCCTTAGGTACAGAAGGCTCAGGGACCTAAGAGGAATGAGATAGCAAGACAGGCAAGATGCTACTGCCACCAATAGACAGAGCAGCAAGAGCCAAGGGAGTAGGGTGTCTTGTCTCCAGGCAAGATGGCCACAGGAGGCTGGCCCCCATTTTTCTGTCCCTTTCCTGACTTCTGGAAAGCCACTTCTCCTCCCATCCCTACGGTTTCCAGGGGTTGCCCAAATTCCAGCCTCACTCCTCACCTTTCTGCTTCCTTAAGCCTGGGGTGAACAATTTTCCTGTATCTTCCCTCACAATCTCTAGTCCTGAAGCAGGAGTCTGGTCTGGAAAGGGAGGCAGAACACCGGATTTTAGTACAGTCTAACAATGTATTCTTGATACTGCCTCTAAAGTCAGCTAAGGCTGCCAGGACAGCCCCGTATGTTGGATGGTTTCAGGGCTGGACATTAGCTTTTCTCAGCTATGGAAGCTGCAGGACCAAGGCTGGGGCATTATCAGGATTGGAATCTCCTGAGTCTGAAGGGTACCTCTCCTCTAATATGCCTCTTGGTTTCCAGTGACCTCATAGGGCAGCATTAACTCTGACCTTCTCCTTTTATGAAGATGTTAGACTTCCTGAGTTAGGGTCTACCCTAAGCACTGCATTTGACATCCTGACATCCTAGGTGGTGGGGTGAGGGCTTCCACTGGGATCTGGGTGTGTGTGTCAGTCTTTAGAAACCTCCCTGCACACTAGCCCAGGCTAGCCCAGGTTTTCCAGGGTGTTGGGACTTGTGTGCTTGGTTGCCTCAGCCCATTGTGTAAGGCCTGGCTGCTCTGGGCTCACCCCCTGCCCCTGCTGGAATGTGCCCTCAGGTCCCCACACCTCCAATGCAGGTGAGAGGTGCCCTGAGCTCAACTAGCCCAACCTGTTTCTCACCAGACTCTCCAGAGGAAGTCAATCCTAGTGAACCTGGTGTCCTTTCCTAAATCCTTCAGCCTTCAGGTCCAGGACAGGGGTGGGCAGGTGTGGGTGTCAGAGGGCGCCTGGTCCCTAGAGGCTTTGGTCCTCTAGCCTCCTGCCAGGCTGTTCATACCTCTACTTGAGATCTTTTGGACTTTGCTGACTTGTGAAAGGTACGGGAAGATGGGTGGGTGGGGCTGGCCTTCCTATTAACTGCACATTCAGTTATGAAAAGCAGGGTAATCACTGACCAAGGTCTTAATGAAGACACTTGTGCCAACACCTGAACTGCCTGTCTTAAATTCTTTTAAAAAGAAGGTTTTGAAAACAAAGCTATGCACGGTGGCACATGCCTTTCATCTCAGCACTTGGGAGGCAGGGACAGGGGGAATTCCAGCCAGCCTGGTTTACATAGTGAGACACTGTTCAAAAAAATGTGGAAGGTAGTGTTGGAGAGATGGATTAGCAATTAAGCAATTAAGAACATTTTCTGCTCTGACAGAGGCCATAGCTTGGCTCCTACCACCAACCTCAGTCAGCTCACTGTTGCCTATGCCTCCAGAGCCAGGAGAAAGCGGCACCCCCTTTTCTCTGCAGGCCTCAGTACCTATATGTGTGTGTTATAAGATATACTGAAAAGCACATGACAATACCTATTTAGCTTGCAAAATTATTTTTGATTTTCAAAAATTCAGAAAAATACATGAGGCTATTGTAAGACGAGATAAATGAGGAAACAAATCTGAAATAAGCAGTTTGGGAACTAGGGGACATCAGCAAAAGTGAGCCGAGCTGCTAGGTGAAAGAGTGTGAATCTGAGGTCCCTGAAGCAGAAACAAAGAGGACAGTGTGGGTGGATGCAGGGCGTGAGGCTTCTAGAAAAAGCAGTCAGGGAACCCGAGACATGGAGACCCATTCTCTTGGAAAGAGGACACTTTTCAGATTGCAAGAGACGAGAATGGAGGAGGAGAGAGGAGAAAGGAGGAAGAAGGAGAAAAAAGAAGGAGGAGTGAGAGAGAAAAAGAGAGAAGAGGAAAGAAGGGGGAGGGGTAGGAGGGGAAGGAGGGACCAGAGAGGCCGCAGGACAAGTCCTTCCACCAGGGTTGTTGCTGGCGATAGGAATCAGCACTCATTTCCATAAATTACACATAATTATACTGTTCCCATAAATGACTTCAAGATTATTGATCAAGTTAAGATTCCTCTGGCTTTTATAAGAATTTACCGCTAATTTGTGGCTTAAGGCAAGGCAACAGATTGCCCCTCTTTCTGTCACGGAGGTCAAGCCAGGGTGCAGTTGGGTCTGGCGCCCTCTGGAGGCCGTAGGGAGAATCCTTCCATCTCTCTGGGCCCTCAGCTCCTTGACTGGTGGCTTCCTGGCCTCATCCCTCACCTCCACTGTCTGTCTCCTGTGAGGGAAGCTGGTTGTACGCCCATCCGGATAACCAAGGGTGACTTCAGGTCGAGATGATCAATTCAGTTACACCTCCAGTTACGCTTTGAGGCGTAGGACATGGACATTTCTTTCCTTTTAATATTTTGTTTTTATATGAGTGTGGTGTATGTGTGTGTATGCAGATGCAATAGCCCAAGAACTCTTGAAGGCCAGAGGATATCACCCCCCGCCCCCGGTCTTTCTCTCCCTTTCTCAAGTTACAGACTTATAGTCATGTACAATCATGTCTGGATTTGCACGTGGGGTCTGGGGATTTGAACTCAAGTCCTTATGCTTGTGTTACAGTAAGTGTTTTTCCTTGCTGAGCTGTCTCCCTAACACTAGACATGGACATTTCCTAGTGAGGCCCATCTTCAACCCATTAGGGAATGCTAAGCCCTTGTTACCTTTCCTCACATCCCTCGTGCACTGTCTAGTACTTACTCTGAGTATTTTCATACATGTATAGATATGTAGAACATCCTTACACACGTGTGCATGCCTTCTAGCCACACAAGGCTCAGAAGCACATATGAGCGGATTGCAGCTTGTAGGCATGTGCTTCAACATGCATACGCCTGTGTGCATTTCCTCCTTTATCCCCCGTGCTGTGTTTTCCTGGTTCGCCCTACCCTGTGGAATCCTGTGTTGAACTGGTCACACCTTCTTAGAGACCTCTCTCATATTGTGTGTATACATATGGTTCTTCAAGCACTTTTATCCAGACATGATTTTACAATGTCATTTATTCGTTTTGTGTATGTGTATATATGAGTACATACGTGTCCGTCCATGTGGAGGGTAGAGGCCAACAGGTGGAATTGCTTTTCTTCTGTACTATGTGGGTTCTGAGGGTCACACTCAGGCCATCAGGATAGGCAACAAGTGCCTTTACCCACTGAGCCTTCTTGTTGGCCTGGGGCATGATTTTAAGTTGACTTCTTACAGAGTTAACAATAAGAGGCTGTGAACATCCATGTCTTTGTGCAGCATGTACTTGGCATCTCCCTTGGGTAAATTCTGAGAACCGAGAGGGCAGGGTTTTCAGGAAGGAGTGTGCCCAGCACTGGGGAGCCTTTCCAAGGGCTGCACTAGTGTGGCTGGCTCCAGTCAGGCCTTTGAGGTGCAGGGGCTGCAGCTGCCCTGCTTTATTGACAGTGCACCCTTCTCGGGCTCTGCCGCCTTAGCTCTCTGTAAGCCCTTACCTGGGACTCCCTGACGTTTTAACACATGTGTTTCTGACATCGTAATAAATACCTCTTCATGTGCTTTTCACCACCCATGTGTCCTTTGTTTATCAATGTCATCTTTACATCGTTAGTATGTGTTTCCGGCACTCCTTTGTGTTTTGGGTACATCCCCTGTTGGATGAATTTGGGTCCTTCCCCCAGTTTGTGGCTGACCATTTGAAATGAACATTTGCAGATTTAGAAATGAGCTCGCAGCAGGGCTCTGGCCTGGTGGAAGCTCACCCTCCCGCTTCTCTCTGGCACTCGGTTCACTTTGCATCCCTGGGAGGACATTTCTGCACTCCTCTCTGGTAGCAATGGTTTTGTTAACTGCCCCCACGGGTGACTTCTTATCTGTCCCTCAGCCTTCCACCTATGATTTGTTCCAACCTTATTCTTGTGAGGTTTATGCTGCACTTTCCAGGGTTGCCTTAGGTCAGTGGTTCTCAACCTTATGAATACAGCGACCTCATGTTGTGATGATGACCCCCAAACCGGAAAATTATTTCATTGCTACTTTATAACTGTAATTTTGCTACTGTTATGAATCATCATGTAAATACCTGACATGCAGTGTATCTTATATGTGACCCCCAGGGGAGTCATGACCCACATGAACTATTAGATACCATTCCCTGTAGGCAGGACTTTTGGGATTTTCTTGTAGGTCACAGACAACTTATTAGTAAGTTGGGAGAAACCTAAATCATAACAATACTGAGTCTAGTAGTCAATGAAGGCTACAACCTTACTATGTGTTTAGGGTCTGTAGTGGTTTCAATGAGAAGGGCAACCCATAGATGTTAGAACACACAGTCTCCAGGTAGCAGAGCTATTTGGGGAGGTTTGAGAGATGTGGCCTTGTTGGAGGAAATATGTGAGCCTAAAGATTCTGAGCCTCTTCTTGTTGGCTCTCTCGGCTTCAGGCTTGAGGTTCAAGAGTTCTCTGATACCTGGCCCTGCCATCTTGCTTGCCTGCCATCATGGACTCTTTTCTCCCAGGAACTGTAAGCCAAAATAGACCCTTGCCTGCTTGTCCTTAGTCATGGTGCTTTAGCACAGCAACAGAAAGGTCCCTAAAAGAGGGTCCTCTGCTTTGCCCAGTAATGTTCCGCAGGTTTAAGTGTGCACACATAGCCCATTTTTGGTATCTTTATGATGACGTATTTAATTCTTGATGCTGTTGAAGTGGAAGCTGGAAAGTTTTCACTTTTCCTACTGCTCCCCATAGCCATCAAGAAGCAGAGTTGCCATGGATTCTACCATGGTCCCACCGAATTCATTTCCTAGTTCTGGCAGCTTCTGTAGATTTATCAGAGTTTTCCACGTGTGATTTTATTTTGTGAAAAGACAATTTTATTTCTTTGTTTTCATTCTGAATGCATTTTCTTTTCTTGTCTTGTTGTACTAGTTAGAGCTCAGGTTGGGAGTTCACCAGAAGGGGTATGAACACAGGCTGTTTTCAAGTCGGTGTCCAAGGTGGAAGGAGCGTCCAGTGTTCATTATGAACTACAGTGCTAATTATAGATTGGCTGTGAATGGCCCTTATGCGGTTGAAGGTGCTGAGGGTTTTGAGGTAATAAATTGGTGCAAACTTTGTTAAACAAATTTCTTTCAGCTGAGATTATCTTGTGAGTTTTCTTCATTTCTGGTCTTCATATAGTAAATTATGCTAATACATTTTTTAATGCTAATTCATTTTCATTTATTAAGTTAATAATTGAATTTGGGGATGAACTTCATTGAATGATCATATAGTAATGCTATATGCTCACGTGTTACTGAATTTGATTTATAATAATCTGCAAAGGAGCTAATTTTTGCTGATGATATTAATTGACAATTTTTGTAGTAAGTTTTTGTCCCAGGCACACAAAGAGTTGTGAGAAAAATAATTAGGATTTACTTTCTTCTCTATCTTAAAAAATGTGCTAAGCTTATTTAGATCTGGAAATTTTTTTTCGTGAGAAGGATTTTGGGTATGCATTTATTTTTATATGGGTCAAATCTTAAATCTGATCTATCTTATCTGTGCTTAATAAACTGTGATAACTGCTGTACGATGACTCCATCCTTTAGCCTCTCTGAGGTCTGTAGTGATGTTTCCTTCCTTGCTATTTCATATTGGTAATTTTCCTCTTCTCTCATGGTTTTTCTTCTTCCATCAACAGAAGCTTAAGAATTTTATGGATCTTTTCAAAGAGTGATTTTTCCACTTAATTGTTGTTTTTTTCCATGGCATTGATTGCAGCTCTGTTCTTTATTTTTTCCTTCATCCTAATCCAGTTTTTGCTTTATTTAATTCCTTTCTTCCTTCCTTCCTCCTTCCCTTTCTCCCTCCCATTCTTCATGCCATCCTTGCTTCCTCTCTCCTCCTACTACCTCCTCCATTATCTTAAGATAGATGTTTGGACATTAATTGTTTGATTAACTGTTAGAGTCTCACTCTGTAGCACAGGTCTGCCTGGAACTCAGTACAAGGTATAGGTTGACCTCAAAATTGTGGTGATCATCCTGCCCAAGCTTCCTGCGGGCTGGGTTTATAGTTGTGTGCCACATTATTACCAACAGAGTTTCCATTTGCTTCCCCATTTCCTTCTTTTCTTTCTCCCTCTTTCTTTATTTATTCTTTTTAATTCTCTCTGTGTGTCTCTTGCTGTCCAGGTAAGAGTGGATCTCAGGGCCTTGTAGATATGAGCTCCCCAACAGAGTTTCACACCACATCTTCCTTTCTGAGCCTGGAAAGTTTATGATTCTTTTTTTTTTTTTTTCAGTAAACGTCTAAGTATTCTCTGCCTTTCCTCTGTTCTTGGTCTTTCATTTGATGCCCTTGGACCCCTTAAAGGAGGATTGCTAATTTCATTCTTTTTTTTTTCTAACCCTAACCCTAACCCTAACCCTAACCCTAACCCTAACCCTAACCCAGGATTGCTAATTTCAGAAGCACGGGCAGTTTCATGACTGTATTTGTGTTACTTTTTGCTAATGCTAGGGCCATTCTGCCATTGTCCAAGCTTCACATGGTCTCAGTCCTGCATTCACTGAATCCACTCTGCTGCCCATTGTATGGTTTGTCTGGGCTGTGAATTTACCCTTTCCAGTGGAAAGGGTATGCAGGTCAATTTGCTGAGCTGTCTGGGCCTTCTCTGCCTTCTTCATTGCAGAGCAAATGTAAAAGTCACCAACTGTTTGTCCAGGGATCCAGGTCCGTTCATTTCTCTGCCATGCCACTCATTGTCTTCTTAGATTGGCATAAGGAGTGAAGTCTTTCATCCCTGATCCTCCTCACCCTTTGCAGACCCCTACTCCTTCCTGTTGGTCCCCTCCCCAACTCCAGGATCCCCCACTCCGCTTTTAGATCCACATGTGTCCTGCTGACCATGTTCTCCTTTAGCACCCACCCTCACCAGTCCTGTGTTTTTGTGACCCATATTTACACTTGCACAGGCATATATAATGATTAAGATCTAGAATCTCCATGGAAGAAGCATGTATGTAGTTATTGTCTTTCTGAGTGTGTATGCATGTTCCACACCCATTCCTCTGTTGATGGACACGTATTTTGATACACTGTTATCGCAAAAAATTAAATGTTATGATTGCTTTATATTCTTGACCCATTGACCCTTTTGTAATTACTAGATTTCCTTCTCCCTTTAAGGCTTAATTCATGCTTTTAGAGTTACTTTAATCCTGGGACAGTCACTCCTTCTTTCTTATGATTAGGTTTAGCATTGTATTCCTGTTGACTTCAATCAACATATGCAGATCTATCTATGAGATTGGGATTTGAAGACCTTAGAAAATGGGCAGACTGCAGCCTAAGGCTGCAGACAACTTTACTTCAGTTTTGTTGTACTTTTACACACAAACGTGCAAACAGATATTTCTTTGGGCTGCCAGCTCACAAAAACTGACATGGAGACTTATTATTAATTATAAAAGTTCAGAGCCTTAGCTTAGGCTTGACGATAACTCATTCTTATAACTATATAATATATAGTATAATATATATAATTATATACATTATATAATATATAATTAATATAATCACTTGACCAATATATTTTAATTTACATCCTTTTATGTGGCTTTGATTACCTTTACTCTGTCATCCCCATTCTGCTTCCTCTCTGTCTGGTAGCTCTGCCTCTATTCTTCCCAGAGCTCTCTCTGTTCAGAAGTCCCACCTATACCTCCTGCCGAGCTATTGGCCATTTAGCTTTTGATTAAACCAATCACAGTGATATATCTTTACACAGTGTAACCAAATATCTCATTACACAAATGTAACAATGGATGCAATGACCCAAGATGTTATTTGAGTTCAGAAGAACACAAAAATAAACACCAGTAAGTACATACTAAATATATAGCGTGGAGCAGCTCTTCTTCAGAACCTTCTCAGGTCAGACCAATTTAAATACAGTTGCCTAGCATGGACTACAGATTACCTCTGGGAAAGCATGAAAGCAAGGCAGAAGGCCATATCCAGATTCAGGGTATCCAGAGGACAGCCCTTAGCATATCTTTTTTTTTTACCAGACTGTGTTCTATAGCTGTGCTCTGACATCCAACAATAATAAACATGTCTTACAACTGAGTGCAAGTGTTTGTCACAGGAGGCAAGACATCATGTCCAAGAACAATCCAGGGGAACAAAATGCACTCGAAGAGAAAGGACCTCTGTCTTTTTCCTGGAGCGTGTTTTCCACTATGTGTCATCCTTTTGGCGTGTTCCAACATGACCCTTTCTGTCATCTTATCCCAACCTATCCATATTTTCAAATTAAGTGCATTTTTACAGATATGATGTAGCACCTTCAGTTTTTCTACCAAATCTAATAACTCCTGCCCTTTTCATTGGGGGTTTTAACTCGTTTACACTTAGTGCAACTATTACTCACTTGGCTTAAGTCACCTGTATTGTTCAATCTTTTCTTTTCCTTTCTCCTATCTTCTTGTGATTTTTGGAAGCTGAGATCTAAATCTCCATGTTCCTTAGGTTTTAATGTAAGTAGATATTGATGTAGGTGTATCCTCTCCCTCAAGCTCTTTCTTAATTGGCCTTCCATTGCTGTGATAAAATGCTGACCAAAACCAACTTGAGGGAGAAAAGTTTTTTTTTTCTTGGCTCACAGTCCATCACTGAGGGAAGCCAGGGTAGGAACTCAAGCAGGAACTTGAGTCAGGAACTGAAGCAGATACCAGGAAGGAGCATTGCTTAGTGGCTTGATCTCCATGGCTTTCTCAGTCTGCTTTCTGATACACCCTGGGTCTATCTGTCTAACAGTGACATCACCCACAGTGGGCTGTACCTTCTCCTATCAATTAACAGTTAAGAAAATACTCCATAGACACAGCTCCAGGCCAGTCTGAGAGAGATTTCTCAGTTGAGATTCCCTCTTTCCAAAGATGTCTTACTTTGTGTCAGGTTGACAAAAACTAAGTATGAAGCCCCCAAGGATTCAATTTACTTAGAAAAAAAGGTCGATTATCACCAAGTAGAATCCCATGAAATTAAAACAAAACCCATGCAGCAAATGAAATGAGCAGAGAGACAGGAATAAAGTATATACCTGACAGAGAAGTCATGTCCAGGATGCACAAAAACAGCAACAGAAACCCATAAACAACAAGAAATCAAACAACTCGATCAATAAATGCGCTAATGAAATGAGCAGGCATTTCTCAAAGGATAAAGCACTAGCAGTCAGTAATCACACTAATATTGTTCCTCTTTACTGGCCAGTCCAGAAGTGAGTCTTAAATTATTACTATTCCATTTGTCTCCATTTTTAGTATATTTGTTAAAAACCTCCTAAACTGTTTTAGGGTCACTAGAAGCTGGGCTTTTCCTTGACAGGCTACACCTTGGGAAGTGTCTAAGATGGCCTCTGTCCAGCTCTCCTGCCTTTGGTGCACAGCCGGGAGACAAGCCTCCCAGTGTGCTGTAATAGTTCTGTTTTCAATGGCCAATTGTTCTCCTGAGAGTTGATGTGACAAATGTCTGTGTCATTTGCATGCTCAGCTGCCATCACTGGAATGCTTTGTTTCTTCTTCATAGATCAAGGCTCTCCTCTGGTGTCTTTCTGTTTCAGCAGGAAGACTTTTGTTATTAATGTTTTGTTATTAATATTATTAATGACCCTAGGTTAGTCATTTAAGTACTCAATAGATTTTTTTAAAAAAAATATTTATTTATTTAGTATACAATATAGGCCTTCAGGCCAGAAGAGGGCACCCGACCTCATTACAGATGGTTGTGAGCCACCATGTGGTTGCTGGGAATTGAACTCAGGACCTTTGGAATAGCAGACAATGCTCTTAACCACTGAGCCACCTCTCCAGCCCTCAATAGATTTTCTTAATAACACCATAGATTTTGTCATATTTATTATTGCTTCTGGTCTGGGTAGTAAACTGTTCATTTTTTTCTGAAATTTCTCAGTTTCATTCAAGCTTCCAAGTCAATGAGAAATGACTCAGCTTAGTAGAAAGGGTTTTTGTTTGTTTGTTTGTTTGTTTTTAAAAGCATGCACATTCTGGCAGAACTCCACAGCAGAAACAGGCCGAACACAGGGAGGGTCTGAAAGGGAAGCTGTAAGGTGGTACCAAGCACTGTCTTCTGTCCTCTGCTCCTTGAAGGTAGGCTAGTCTCTTTGTCTGCGGTATGCCTGTGAGCATACTCACACATGAGTGCTCCCCCCACACACCAAAAGACAGAGAACTCAAGGGGTTTGCACTGTGGATGGCAGTGCCTTTGGGGAACCCGCATGCCCTGCAACCTTTAGGCTGAAGACATGTCTCATTAAGATTATAGGAAGATTAACATGTAGCTTTAGTTCAATAATCCTCCAGGATCTGGAATCTCAGCCTGTATTATGTTGCAGTCAATATTATGTAAGTGAAAGATACTGTCTTCTTCACAGATAAGTATCATTAACTATTCAATTACTAAGTACAAGCGGATAATTGTAACTAGCAATAGGCACTAATTGTGCCTTCATGCACTCTGTTGGAGGTTCACTGGACTAGATTTGGGCAGAACTGTTTCCAGGGAAAAGGATGGATCACATATGGGGTCACTGTGAGATTTTTCGCAAAAGTCATATTTTGCACATTTTGGCAGGTATGGGTTTTGGCTATCATAGAAAAATACATTTGATAAAGATGAGCATTTCATAAAGATGAAAATTTTCCAACATAAAGTATAGCCTCTTTGCAACCAGAGAGATGTAAAACTTTTACTTTCTCCATGGTAAACAAGAAGGCTGCTGCTGAGTGACCATTTCCTAAAAGACAGAGCTTCAGGGCCATATTCTCCGAGGGTACAGAGACTGTGTACTTACCTGACAGATGGCCTCAGAGTTGACACTTTGTCACAGATGCGGGATGCATGTTCTGTCTTCCAAGCTGTTCAGAAAGTGAAACTTTGTATCAGGATGGAGATTGAGATTCTCCAGGTCTTTCTATAGAAAGTCTCATTCTAATTGCTTAGTGGTCTAATGAGTTCCCTGTGAAAGAGAGGGGGTTCTGAGGATAATCACTCCAGCTTTTCATTAGTCCATTTTTTGCACTGTGAACTTAGAAAATGGCATGAGCTCGGCTAGCAATTTCCACAGAGAAAAGTAATGTTCAGAGGCTAGAATAACCACTCCAGTGTTGCTGCCTCACCACTGACAAGGGTAATGATACATCTCCAACAGGGCTGACTGGATTGGTTAAGACTTTCTGAAGAGAACACCAGTTAGGCTTCTGGTAGAGAGTTTTTGCAGTCCGTTTCAAAGTTAAATTTCCCTAGAAATACATGACACTGTGCAAGGCTAGCTAGAGGTATGCAGAGCCATAGATACCAGGAAGACCCCTGCCTTCCTGGGAAGGCATGTTTTCTGCCAGTCACTCCAAACTCTGCGGTTCTGTGTGCTTTGTCCCCCATAGTCACAGTGTGACATTCTAGCTGAGAAAGCTGTGATTCATCAATTGATTATCAAGATTCACACAGACATTTCTCACAGCTATGGGGACCAAGATGAGGATTCACCTGCTAGTGAAAAGGGACCCTCGTGTGCCCAGGCTAAAAGAACATTTAAAAAGGACCAGGTAATGGCTCAATGGTATCTGGATTGCACGAGGCCCCATATCTAATGCACAGACCTGCAAGAACAAAAAGAAAGAAAACTAAATATATGAATCTTAACATGTTGGAGACAAAGTTGGGTTGAATGTAAGTTCCAATACCTGGGCAAAGATGTAAATCTAACCACTGTCTGACACTGGCAGTGATTGGGTATATCCACTGTCTGACACTGGCAGGGATGGGGTCTATCTACTATCTGACACTGGAGTGGTGGGGTCTATCCACTGTAGTACACTGGCAGTGGTGGGGTCTACCCACTGTCTGCCACTGGCAGTTGTAGTGAGGGGCTGCAGGCCGCTTCCCGCCGCCCTGCTCTCGGCCACCGGCTAGCTTATGCCCCAAAATAACAACACACAAATTGTATTCTTTTAAACACTGTCTGGCCCATTATTTTCAGCCTCTTACTCACATCTTGACTAACCCATATCGAATAATTTGTGTAACACCATGAATGGTGTCTTACCTGGAAAGATTCAGCATGTCTGGCCTGGTGGCTGGCTCCATTATATCTGGCATCTCTCTGAGGAGAGGCACGGCGGTCTGTCTAACTTAGGAGAGGCGTAGCATCTGACTGAGCCATCTACCTCACTTCCTTCTTCCTGTTCTGTCTACTCCGTCCACCTAAAGGCTGGCCAATCAAATGGGCCAGGCAGTTTCTTTATTAGCCAATGGGAGTCCTCCATCATTTCCCCTTTTTCTGTTTAAACAAAAAAGAAAGGCTTTAACTTTAACATAGTAAAATTACATATAACAAAACAGTTATCAAGTAAGAATTACAGTTACAATATTTATATCTACTTTATCTTTTATCATAACAAAGGAAAACAACTATAACTATCTATCTATTCTTCTTCAGCTCCATCAAAGACTCCAGAAGGATATAATATTACCTAAGTAAACAAGAAATAAGCAACTTCCAAACTCTAGAAATGACAGAGACATCTTGCTGCCTGGACAGTCACCCAAAGTTCCTCTGTACCATTGGGGCATCCATCTTCAGCCTACAGGCCTATAGTTTCCAGCAGACATTTCAATGAAGCAGGAAATTTCAAAGGCAGTTCAGTCAGTATCTGCTGTGTCCTGCAGAATGTCTTGCAGACTCTTTCATGAATCAGGAATCCCAAAGAATCATCTTTAGGCAAGTTCAGCAGTCCTCTCTCTGCTGGTTCTTTGTGTTCAGTTTATGCAACAGTCCAGGCAAGAGCAGTTTCTTGCCCAAATGGCTGTCAAACTCCATAAGGATCCTTTTCGATGCCCATCTTCCTCTCGAAGTAGATTGGTGCTGCCAGGAGCTGACGTGTCTCATTGTCATGAAAAGCCTTAAGTTATTAAAACATTTAAGTGGAATATTCTGTAGTCTTTGAAAGATATTAGGAATACCTATCTAACTGAAATATATATCTATATATCTAGAAAATCTAACTAATATGACTATAAGCTTTACTATTATCGATGATTATCCATTAACAACCTATATTTCTTAATTATACATTACATTTTTAAAATGAACTACACAATCACAATACCTTAATCAGTATCAAAAATACATATACATATAACAAAATTTACCTTAAATTTAAATCACTAAAGCAAAATCCATATCAATGCAAATTATTCATATCTATATCATATCCCCCTTTAAATGTAAAAGAACATTTATAAACAATATTTGGGAATATGGACGTAGTTATTTCTCTCCAAACTGCTTCCTGCTGAATGGGGACGCTGTTAATCAGATCTTTCATGGTGTAACCTGTGTGCCAGGTTCATCTCAGTCATCAGTTGGGTGAAGTAATTTTCTGAAGGTGTTCACAGCAACCTTTCAGGAGGGCGTGGTCTATCATACCATATTGGTATAGAAGCAATCCATAGGGTCTCATTTTCTGTAAAAACAAAAGAAGAATCTCTTTTCCAAAGTATCATATCCTTAGATCCAAATTCTGAAGTCAAGGTATTTTCAAGATATCTTTCTTGGATTAATTCAGCAGCATTTATAAACAAATATCTTTTATCAGCTGTTGCTCCTTCCTCAGCATTCAAACAATTCAAAGAGAGCATAATAGTATACAGCATCAAGATTCTCCGTATATTTTCCATCTTTGTGCAGCTTTATTTTAGCCTCTATTTCATTTATTTTTTACTTTTATTTTTTGAGACACGTTCTCTGCATATCTTTGTCCTGGAATAACTCTTTAGACCAGGCTGTCCTTGAACTCACAGAGATCCACTGTCTCTGCTTCCCAAGTGCTGGGATTAAAGGTGTATGCTACCACACCTTGAACTCACAGAGATCTGTCTGTCTCTGCCTCCCAGGCATTCAGATTAAAGGTGTATGCACCACACCTTGAAGTCACAGAGGTCAATCCACTTCTGCCCCTTGAAATCAGAGGTCAATCTACCTTTGCCTCTCAAGTGTTGGGATTAAAGGTGTGTACTACCACACCCAACTGCTTCCTTTTTTTTTTCTTAAGAACTTTAACTTTTAGTCTGCATATATTTCCAACACATTGCAAACCATTTTGGCTTTTCTTCGACTTTGAATCTTTCTTTTATTGTATATCTCTCTTTTTCTGACTATATGAGTCTTTAATTTACCAAACAATATCGGTAGGACTAGAGCCGTGGCTTTGACAGCTAGATCCAGCCCATTCCTTAGCTTTCCAGCCTCATGGCAGAGGTACCAGCTGTACCAATGTTTATCACCACAACTCTGTGGCGGTTCAACGTCCCTGCCAGCAAGCAAGCTGCAACAGTGTTAAACAATCAAAAGCTCCGTAGTCAGGACTGCCTGCTTGAAAGAGTCAGAGTTTGCCCTGGCAGGATGGCCCAGAAAGCCAGCATTTTAAAACAGCACAACTTTTTTCCTGCTACAGCTGAAAACTGAAAAGCATGCATTCAGCTTTTCATCAACACCGTTTAAGTGTTTTGTGGCAGGACCTCTTAATGAGCTGCAGGGTTTTGCAGCTGAAGCTGAGTCAGGAAGCCTCTCTTAGATGAGAGCGCTTGCTCAGACCCGAGAAGTTGCTGTTATCAAGAAAACATGCTTTACTCTAGTCTTTCCCAAACTTTCTCAAGCTATCTGTGGATCCAGTCATCCACGTGGGCCCCATTCTGTAGTGAGGGGCTGCAGGCCGCTTCCTGCCGCCCTGCTCTCGGCCACAGGCTAGCTTATGCCCCAAAATAACAACACACAAATTGTATTCTTTTAAACACTGTCTGGCCCATTATTTTCAGCCTCTTACTCACATCTTGACTAACCCATATCGAATAATTTGTGTAACACCATGAATGGTGTCTTACCCGGAAAGATTCAGCATGTTTGGCCTGGTGGCTGGCTCCATTATATCTGGCATCTCTCTGAGGAGAGGCACGGCGGTCTGTCTAACTTAGGAGAGGCGTAGCATCTGACTGAGCCATCTACCTCACTTCCTTCTTCCTGTTCTGTCTACTCCGTCCACCTAAAGGCTGGCCAATCAAATGGGCCAGGCAGTTTCTTTATTAGCCAATGGGAGTCCTCCATCAGGCAGTGGTGGAGGTCTAGCCTTAATTCCTTCTCCTTTGTACATTCCTGGGATTATGTATGTGCCTTGCTGTGCCTGAGCAAGGCACTCAAGATAGACCAAGCGGCACATCTTACTATCTGAACCTGAAGAAGGAAATGATGCAACATTGACAAAATAGCCAACCAACCTCTGTTTATTAAACTGTCATTTGTTCTTAGAGAGGCTAAGGTAGGAAGACTCTAATACAGTAAGGAGGAAGGGCTGAGGAGATGCTGACCAGGCTTGTAGCACCGATGACTCGGGAGTGTGTGGTGTGGGGACAGATAATCAAAACACTCCTCTGCAGTGAGTTCCTCATGCTGCTGTCAGCCATTCCTGAGGAGTAACTGTGGCCAAAGATTTGATGCTTTCCCAGCGATAATGTGGTGTGTGTGCAAATGTGTGAAAATGTGAGTGTGGGTATGGGTCTGGGTATGTGTGTAAGTATTGTGTATGGAAGAATGTGTGTATGTATGAAAATGTTTTTGTGTGTGTGAATGTATGTATTTGTGGATGTGTACATGCATGAATGGTGTATGGTATGTGAGCTTATGTGTACACATGTATGTGTGTGAGAGTATGTATATGTGTGTGTGCATGTGCATATGGTATATTTGTATGTGCAAGTGTGTGCCCATGTGTGAGTGTGTGTGCATATATGTATGGTGTGTGTGTAGGGAGGGCACATCATGGTAACACTGACAGGAGACACTAAGACCGTCACTAAGAACAGCAATAATGTCCCACTTTCTAAATATAATAAAATTCATCCAGATCTTCAAATTTGAGGCTGATTTGGAGATGGTCAGATCTTGTTCCCAGAGCTGCAGATGACATTCCAAAGCCTTCTACTCCCTCCACGATAGACGCAGTGCTGACTGCTGCTTAACTGTGAGTCTGTCACCATGCAAGGCACACAGAGAGCATGTGACTCCTCCTTGCTCCCTAACACGGATTCCTCCCTGATGTAGCAACACAGCTACTATTTGTTTATAGGCATTTGGGGTCAGTGAGTTTCTGTCATGGTTTCCCACAGGCATTATGGGGGAGAAGGTGATGTGGGACATCCTGATAGGTTCTCAGATGGCAGGGCTCTGAGCAAGTGGCTAGAAGGATGTATGGCCCAATAAGCTTGCAGAGCATCAGAAGCTTCTATCTGGGTTCTCACTTTTTGCTGTGCTGGCAACAGCTTCTTCTCAGCACCCAACAGCTAAAACAGAAACAGATGCTTCCTCTTTAATGATAATTTCAGCAAGTTTTGCTATGGTGAGATCCTGTACTTTCGAAGGGCTAGCTCCCACCTGCAGTCGCTATTGAAGTGGCATCTCCATTTTCTGTGGTGAATTCCACCGGGCTCCTCATTCTGGGTACCAACTCCAAGAACTCTTTACCAGCCGGATTTATGATGGATGCCATCTGGTCTGATAGGAGGAAACAGATATTGATTTTTAATATTTTCTCCCAACTTGTTTACTCTGGGATAATGCTGCAGCCGTGTGGCAGCTTGTCTCTGAGTGGGAAGGATTATTACCACTGCCTTTTGACGGGATGAATCACCCAGGACGGCTTGAATGGCTAAAGGGTAGACTTTGATGTTACGTCGCTTCATTTACCCTTATGACTAAATGATTATTGATTTTATATTTTTAAGCTCTTGAAACGTGAAAATAACTCGGTGGAGAAGGCCGGCTGTGTTAGTTTTATTAATTTATTTCTGCGGGGCATAATTCACTTTGGACCAGGTTGTGAAGGGTCTGGGTTCATGACCGGCTGCAGATACAGTGGCAAAGAAATGGCTTATTTATATAGTCATTGCAAGTAGTCCCAAAATCAATACAGTCTGGGATTGGATGATTAAACTCAGTCCCTTTGTGGGGTTCATTCCTGTAGCTGCTGCCGAAATCAGCTGGACTGCCCCGGCTTCATGTGATCAAGTCTACAAATAGCAAGTTTGTTCAAGTTGAAATATGATTTTTTGGTTCATCATTTTTTTTATCTGCTATGTTCACTCAATGACATTTTAACAGCCTACGGGGGGGAAAAGGAGGTTGATTGACTACTTCAATGAAATCAGTAATCTGCGTTCAAAAAGCCTCTTCCAAGGACGTCCGGGACGTGACTGGCTGAATCCTCCAAGGCTCTGAGCATAGACCCTCAGCAGCCTGGGCATTGAGCTGGGAGCTTCCATCTGCAGCAAGACCCAAGATGTAGACTGGACCTGAAGCCCCTCTGTGCACTCAGCAGGGCCAGTGCTTCTGTGTGCCTGCCTATGTCTCCAGAGTACCGCCTTCGGACCCAGCATCTGACAAGTGGTGCTTTTGTCTCAGGCACATGGAAGTCTCCTGACCTCATTTCTTTCTCAACAGCAAGCTCAGAGCCACTGACAGCGGAACTTTTTGGCCTTTTGGGAATCATTTTTTTATATATCCCCCTAAGTTTTTAAAATGTATTTTAAACACAAACCCTCACATCTATATCTTGTTAATAAAATTTGGTTTGAACCAAGTGTAGTGGCATACACCTGTAATCCTGGCACTTCAGGCAGGAGGAAGGTGAGCTGGAGGCTAGCCAGACCTGAAGGAGGAGACCCTGATTAATCGATAAACCTAAATAATAAATAACGGTTTGGCTATTAAGGTTCTAAGTCAGTTTTTTTTTCAGTAATTTTTTTCAGAAATAAGGGTTTTTAGTCCTTCATATAATCCCACCCTGTCTCCTGGTTAGTAGAAGAGCAGGCTCCGAACACGTGAACAGGAGAGCTTGTTTTCTAGGACTTTGCGTTTAGACACAGAATGTAAAAGACCGGAGTTAGCTCAAGCCATTTCAGTGAAGTTTTCTGCCTCCATCTCCCTCCCTTGACCTTCCTTCCCACCCCAGTCTGAGCCTTCCATGAGCTAAAGACAGCTCAGCAAGTATACTACAGTGTCCTGTCGAGATCATAATTGATGCTCTTAGACTGATACAGCCTTCTACTTGGCCATACGAGGTTTGTCCTGAAATCCATTTCAGATTGAGTATATGGTGGACTGAACTGGACGGTGGTCAGCCTTAACTCATGTTAACCAGACTTTCTGCTCGTGAACACAGGAAGTCATGCTAGGCCTTCCGTTTCCAGAGCACGACTTCCCATCATGGTGAGTCATGGCCTTGTATTTTTATGGAGTTACAAAAGGTGTAAAACACTCCCTCTCACTTTAGTCAGTGTGTGTGCATAATTAATATGTAGTAAATTATATAGCTCCAGTTTAAAGCTTGTTTAAATGCATAGAATTGCAAAGGGAATGGAGAAATAAAATAACTTTGGACCAGCGTAATGTAATATGTTGATCAATTTTATAGGGAGTGGTGAATATTTAATTAATCACCTTTTGACAATTATTCACAGTGGTCAGAACCAAGGTCTCCATTAAAGCCAAAGAATAGCTTCATTACAAATGACTCATAAAAGTGTCAAGGGCTGGCTGTGAGAACAAGTAATTTCCTTCCCTTTAAAACCATTAGATGGGCCGGAGGGGGTGGGGAAGGTGATAGAGCACAAAGAAAACCTTCAGCTGCAAGTTTGACAGCGTGTTGTAGGCCAAGGGAGAGGGTGGCGGAAAGTTACCGTGGTCCTTCCTCCCGCTTTTCCTTTTAGGAGGAGGCAGACAGGGAGGGAGGCGTGTCGACTCTTATTGGACTACTTCTTCCATCCTGTAGTGTTTGCATCTGAGTCTTGGTGAACCTCTGTTCCATGGCTCTCAACAAGGGGATCTACCTTTGTTGTCCTCTTTGATGTACTCAGGGTGGCTTCCTGGAATTGCTGCAGACAAGGAGGAACCTATTTCACAGGCTGGGCTTGGAGGGCTCAGAATGGGTGTGCTGGCATGCCATCTTTGTTGTCAAAAAAACCATCTCAAAAAGACTCAATAATTGTGGTTGTGTCCATGAACCCATTTTCCAGCTTGTGACCCTGGCCATGAAAACTGACTTTCAGCTTTTAGATGTCAGGATAGAGGAGCCTGTGTGGAGTCGCAGTGTCTGGTGTATGCTTCTCCCATGTGACTGAGTGCTGAACAGTCATTATGCCAGCAGCCTTGGAAAGAAACATTGTCAGACAGACCTGTGTCTCCAAGTCACCCAGCGTCTGGAGGGGTAGACACACTGGTTGGGATTGCACCTCCCCTTCAAAGGACAGAGGCTGGAGTTGAATTTGCCATGCTGGGAGAACATGGGAGAACAAACGGATACTTGACTTCAACTACACCTGTGAGTGGCTTCCTTGGCTGTTAAACTTTCTCCCCAAACTAGCAAAATACCTGAAGTGTTTTAACCCAAACAGAACCTGGACATGCTTCAGTTTTCAAAAGTTTCACCTGTTGTTGTGATCAAAAGTGCCACGAAATGCCTCTTTCCTTCTTTGAAGCTCAGGTACGACGTCTGTGGGCAGCCTGGCTCTGGGGCACACACCTACCCACACAAGTTCAAGTGACCACTTTTGAAAACTAATGGGTATTGACTCTGGTCGGGATCTCTATGATGTTATCTAGCTCATAAAGACTTTGTGGTATGCGTTTACATTGTATCTGGCAAGTGTCTAATCAGTATTGATTTTCCTCGTGTGTAGTACCTATGTCAAACAACCTAATATATTTAAATGGAGATTATTTCAGTTATTTATCTACTATGTGATAAGATCAAAGGCAGTTAACCATGCGGTAGATGGGGAAGATAGCGTGGTGTGCTTGGTCCTTCAGCTATACCATTGTACTACCTGATGATGGCAAACAGCTAAAAATTAACTTTGTGAAGCATGCTGAGATTTGGGTTCCAGGAAGAATCAACCAGATGGAGGCGAGAGATGCTGACTTGGGGGCTCTGTGAATGTGGCAGTGGGAAGAAGGGTTTTTCAAAGGTCCTGGGAAATCATGGTCATGCTTAATTCTCTCTCTCTCTCCCTCTCTCCCTCTCTCTCTCTCTCTCTCTCTCTCTCTCTTTTGTTTGTTTGTTTTGATATTTCTGGAGAAATCAGGAGTAAACACAGGCTGATGGATGTGTGATTTCCCTGTGGATGTATGTCAGTTAATCTTCAGAGTGAGTTCAGGGGGATCTGCTCCTGGGGTGAGGAGCTTGGCAGGACCATCTCAGGGGCCGTGGGCTTATTGCTTTTGACTAACGGAGCCCTGTTGGTTCCATGCGATAATTGTGACTGGACTGGCACCTGCATCTGAAAATGACAGAAGCTGACTTTATTTTTGCTAGCTCTCTTTCCACAGAGAGATTTCTCAATACTTCTCTTTTGCAAAATACATCCAAGCGACAGCTTTTGGAATTCTTAATAGCATAAGATAGACACTAATTGTTTTGAAGTGATTAACAGCCCATTTTAAACAATCCAATGTGAGCTTTCTAAGAATTAAAAAAGAAAAAAAAAAAACGAAGTCATAAACACTGAATCCTAACGTGGGACTCGAGCCTCCCAAGCAGATGAGTTCATCAGCAACAGACTTGCTGCTCTGATTTCCACCCAGCTCAGCAGTTCCAGTCTCTGGCTGCCCCAGGACTTCCAGCCACGCTGAGATGCTGATCTGGCTACAGAGTGACTTGGCTGGTTCCCTTTGAAAACTCATCTGCAGAGAAAATAACAAGAGGTCCCTGGCTTCTCTGGTTGTTTATCCACAGTGCTGAGGTGCTGCTCGTTGGTGTCTAAATCATGTCACCTAGCCCTGCTGAGCCAGGCACCAGACCACAGGGGCCAGCCACACCAGCCTCCCTCTCCACCTGCCTCCTTCTGCCCTTGATGCCACCGGCTTTGCCCTAGCAGACGAGCTTCCTGACAACGGTGGTGTGCCTGTTACAGTGTGCTTCTGTGCAGAGAGACTCAATATTATTGCCCTGTTCTTTCTGTGGCTTCAGGAACAGGCTGTGCTGATGGAGACAGTGCTATAAAGATCAGGAGGGTCTACCCGCTCTCCCCCTAGAGTGAAGGCAGGGGTTCCACACCAGTGCCTCTCAGGAGCTCTGTGTAGCAGAGGAGGAAGGCACAGGACAGAGGATTCAGGCTCAATTTTCCTCCTAAGCTCCTCTGTCTTCCTGCTTCCTCCTGAGTCCTTCCTCCCTTCCTCCTCCTTCCTTTTTATACTCCCGTACTCTTCTGTATCCAAACTACCCTCTCCTCCCCTCTCATCTTTTTATCTGATATTTTCTCCCTCCTCCTCTGTCTCTTCTTCCTCCCTCCCTTTTCCTCTATTCTCTTCCCCTTTTCTCTCTCCTTCTCTATTCTCTTCCCCCTTCCTACCTCCTCCTCTGTCCTCCCTCTCTCTCCTCCTCTACATCCCTTCCTCCTTTTATCCTCCATTTGACACTCTAAATTTTATTTACTTTCAAGACTCAGGACCCCTGACTCCTCAGTCTGACCTTAGTCCTAGCCTCTGCCTCACTATTCCCTTATTGGTGCCATAGTTCCTTCCTGCTAGACTCAAGCAATTCACTCTCTGAACCCAGAGTGCAGTGAGGTCTCCATTCAGACCCTGACCCTGGCCACAACACCCTGCCCAGCCTGTGGTCTGTGGTCCCTCTGTGCTCAGAGAGCTGCAGGGAGTATCAGTGGTCCTGGGGAGTTCTATCTACCAGTGGTCCATGGCAGGAGGCCTTTTGCCATCACAGGGCCATCTTTGGCTCAGACTGGTGACCCACAATAGTCCCAAGCCCCCCCTGTATGGAGGATGGAGCCCTCTGTGTGGGAGGCAGGGATCGTCTGCTCTGCTGGGGTGCTATCAGCACAACGCTGCTACCGAGCTGTCATATCTGATGGTGTTTAAGGCCAGGTTCTTGTCCTTGGGGTTTCACTTCTTGTTTCCCCTCACTCAGACACGGGTAATTTATGCAGATATGTGTCAATCAGCTTTCTTTTCGGAAAGCAGTTTCCAGCTTCAGGGATGCTGGGGGATGTGGCAGCCTCATTAATACTTGCACAGTCATACTGCTGTGGAAGTGGGGAGCAGGCCTGCTTGGGGGACCCAACAGAGCAAGGCTGGGTATAGAAGCTGTGGTGGAAGACAGCATGGTGATGTTAGTAAAAACCTTTATAAAGGACAACAGCAAAGTCTGATGCCTCCGTGGGCCTGAACCCTTGGATCAGCTTCATCTACTAGAAGAAGAAGAAGAAGCAGGAGGAGGTCCCTATCACCAGAGTCCCAAGTTGAACATGAGCTTAAGGGCAGGGTCTCATCTACAGTTGGTTTGAATTATGGTGGATTAAACTCCTGCGCAGCCCAGGGGTGCTTTTAGAGTAAACACCAAAGGACTTCTGATAGTGTTGAAATGCACCAGGATGCTTGGCCAAGGCATCCTGGTGCCTGTCAGAGCAAGGAAGAAGTGAATCTCACAATCTTCCACACACTTCCAGCTTCCACTAACCAGACATGGGAAACTGCTAAATCTGAAGGCAGCACTGGTAAGGAGAAAAGGAGTGGGCACAGGAGACTGCCACTTTGTGAGAATGCATACCACTGACTGTCTGGCAGCCCAGAGAGCCCAGGCCCCAGCCCTGGCCAAGAAAAATCACTTCTACCTCTCCTGCAGAAAATGACATTTCAATAATCACATGCTTGCGATGCTTAAGTCGAGATTTATTATTATTGCTAATAATAATAAAAATGAAGATTGCTTATGTTCTCCCTCAGTGAGCTGCAAACATTGATTTTCCTAGGGCCTGCATGCATGTTCAAAGCCCACCTTTTCTTCAGTCTGCAAGGTGGATGGATATTTGATTACCTCAATCCCTTAAACTCCAAATGAATGATTGGCATGGTATTGATACGCCCAGGAGAGATGGCTTGAAAATCTCATAGCTCTGTCTCGTGCCTTTATGGTTCTATCAATTACAGCCACTGGGCGGAACCTTGGATTGCAGTGACAGAGGACTCCATGCATGGAAATGTCCTCCCTGTCTGTCCATCAGAGACACACGTCCTCCCAGTATGTGTCCTGCTTGCCTCAGTGTTGAGGGGGGTTTCCTAGACAGGGGAGCCTGATGGGCGCTTACCCCAGAAAACAAGCTGGGCTCTGTTACCAAGCAGTAATTAACTCCTCCAGGCTCAGCCTTCCACGCCTGCTAATCTTGGTGGCTGTTTACATGTTACTATTTGTTAAATGGCAACGCTTATTGATCTAGCTAACTCAGTCCCACATTGTAGATTTTCTCTTGGTCTGTGTTCCTACATGTGGTTCAGCATTTTTAAATGTCAACTGCAAAGTATTATTGATCAGTAATTAAAAGTGTAGAGAAAAATTAGCATAGTAGAAGTTTGCGGTCATTAGCAGAAGTACTGCTGGGCAATTATTTAGCATGTTTTAACATTTATTTCCTTCCTATTATTGACATACAGTATGGTGCTCTGGGAACAGTTTTTTGTTGTTGTTGTTGTTGTTTTGTTGTGCTAAAAAAGCAGAGTTTTAACATCAATAAGAATTAATGACGAGTGGGTCATTTGGAAAAATTGCTTGTTGGTGTTCCTGCTCCACATATAAGCCTATCCTAGGGCCTTTGTGCCGGCAGGAGGGAAGTGGGGTGCTAAGCTCTTTTGGGGTGCTCTTTGGGGTGGCAACATTAAAGTTGAATGAGGACAGTGCCCTTCTATCCCCAATGAGAAGAAGAAAGTACTGCTCAAAGCCACTGCGCTGCACCCGAGGAGCGCTCACCTGGACCTTGTCACATGAGGGGTGGAATTCACTGTTCAACGGGGCTTATTGAGCCATCCAGGAAGATGGAGTCCTGTTCCTAAACCTTAGTCGCTATGCTGGTGTGTGCTTTCAAAAGTTTATACTGCTCCCATGTTCCAATAGCTGAAACAGCACAAAGCCCACACGGGCATGACCTTAAGTGGATGAGGGAGAGGTGGTGAGGCCATGGGCACCTTCCTAAACTGAGGGTCAGTGTATTTAGAAACCATCAGTGGGGCTGGAGATGGGAATAAGTGCACACTCACTCCAAAATTCCATCCCAGAGTTGCTGAAGAAAGGCCCAGAAATGCCTGACTTTCCCTGTGACAAGTCTGGGGAAGGAAGCACAGCACAAGTGGGGTCACTTAGGGCCATGGTGCTGGGATTCAACAGGCAGGACTGACCCGGGTGTTGCTCCCTTGAGAGTTCTGTTACTAGCAAATTTAGGGCTTTGAGCCTGTGAAGAAGGAGATGCACATAGAGGAATTTTATGTTCCCATTTGTTTTGGTTAATTTTCTCTTAGATGTTACAAAAACCTCTTAGGAGCAGCTTGAGGAAAGAAGCATTTGTTTTGAATCACAGCTTGAAGGAAAGGCCTCTCATGGCAGAGATGAAGCAGAAGCAGCTTAAGTGAGCTCATAATATCATATCTACACTGTCTGAGCATCTGGAGGAAACTGGTCACATTGTATCTACACCTTCTTAGCAGCCTGAGAAAGTCGGTCACATTGTATCTAACCAGCTCCACTGGAGAAAGCTGGTAACATTGCATCTTCTTAGTTGGAGAAAGCTGGTCACATTGTATCTACACTGTCTGAGTAAACAGACAGAGAGATGAATGTTGACGCTCAGCTTACTTTCTCCTTTTCATGTAGTCTGTGACCGCAGACCATGGGTTAGTGCTGCCAACACTTACCATAAGTCTTCCCTATTCAGTTACAATTCTCCTGAATCATTCTCACAGACATAACCTGGAGGTGTTTTTTTCCCCCACGGTGAATGTCATTCCTGTCAATGTGACAATCCTTTTGCTCCCTTTCTTCCTTCCATCTTTATATTCCTCCTTACACTTTCTAATTCATCCATCCACCCACCCACCCATCCATTGATCTACCGATACATCTACCTTAGGTAGGGTTTCTATTGTTGCCATGAAACACCATGGGCAGAAGTAACTTGGAGTGGAAACAGTTTATTTCATTTTACAGTTGCACACCTTAGTCCTTCATGGAAGGAAATCATGGTAGGAACTCAAATAGAGCCGGGACCTGGAGGCAGTAACAGAAGCCCAGATCATGGGGAATGCTTCTTACTGGCTATCTTTTGGCTTTCTCTCCTGCTTTCTTATATATTCCAGGACCAACCACTCAGGAATTGTATCACTCACAGCGAGCTGGGCCCTCACACATCAATCAGTAATAAAGAAAAGCACTACAGATCCAAGCTTATGGAAGCATTTTATCAATCAAGATTTCTCTTCCCAGATATTTCTATGTTTGTGTCGTTGGCAAAAATTAAACAGTACAATTGACCTGACCCTTTGCCAACACAGTACTCATCACTTATTAGTCCATAACCTTTCCTGGCCTGTTCATCCCCAAGATCCCATGTTAATATTAATATCACAATATAAAACAAGAACAATGCTAAAAATTCACATTATTTAATAATTAGATCTATTTAAAACATGCAAAGCCTTTTTATTGCCCAAAGTTTCTCTGAATTACCAAAAACATTTCTAAAATCCCCAAATCCCTGTAAAATTTCAAAATATCTTAACTGTGGGTTCTGTAAAATAATACATGCATACATGTATGTGCGCACACACACACACACCACATATATTTAAAATACTTCCTTACAATGGGTGTGGTAGCACACATCATTAACCCCAGTACTTGGGAAGCAGAGGCAGGTGGATCTCTGTGAGTTCAAGGCCAGCCTGGTCTACAGAGTTGAAGTGAGGAGCTGTGGACCGGCTTCCCGCTGCCCGGCTCCCAGCCACCGGCTAGCTTATGCCCCAAAGTAATTACACGGAAACTGTATTCTTTTAAACACTGCCTGGCCCTTAGTTTCAGCCTCTTACTCACATCTTGACTAACCCATATCTAATAATCTTTGTAACACCACGAGTGGTGTCTTACCAGGGAAGATTCAACATGTCTGACCTGGTGGCTGGCTTCATAGCATCTGTTTCCCTGAGGAGAGGCATGGCAGTCTTCTCTCTGTGGGTTCTTTGTGTCCAGTTTCTGCAACAGTCCAGGCAAGAGCAGTTTCTTGCGCAAATTGTTATCAAACTCCATAAGGATCCTCTTTGATGCCCATCTTCCTTTTGAAGTAGATTGGTGCTGCCAGGAGCAGATGTGTCTTATTGTCATGAAAAGCCCTAAGTTATTAAAACATATAAAATGCCATATTCTCTAGTCTTTGAAAGATATTGGGAATGCCTATCTAACTGAAATATATCTCTATATATCTAGAAAATCTAACTAACATGACTACAAGCTTGACTATTATCGATGATTATTCATTAACAACCTATATTTCCTGATTATACATTACATTTTAAAAATGAACTACACAATCACAATACCTTAATCAATATCAGAAATACATATACATATAACAAAATTGACCTTAAATTTAAATCACTAAAGAAAATCCATATCAATGCAAGTTATTCATATCTATATCACAGAGTGAGTTCTAGGACATCAAGGGCTGTTGCATAGACAAACCCTGTCTCACAAAAACAAAAAATAAAATTAAAATTAAAAAATGTCTTATTCCAAGAAGGAAGTATCAGGGCACAGTCACAATTTGAACAAAGCAAACCCTGACTCCAACAGTGTAAATAACTCAATTTCCAGTGTCTGTGGTTTGCTTGTGATCTTCATGGCTCCAAGCCTTGAACAGTCACATTTTCCTGGCTGTGCCATGAGTACCACATTCTGCTTGTCTTTCTGACTGTCTGGTCTCACCACACAGTTGCTGCTGTCCTTGCTGGTTGTCCCATGGTATTGGCAGCTCAAAAATAGTTGGTCCATCCTGTAACTGAGCTACACTTTTTTACAGTAGCTTCTCCTGTCTTCTCTCTAGGGTCTCTGACTGTAGCATAGTAAAACCTCAGTTTTAATAACCCCTAAGTCCAAAGCTTTACCCATGGCCTCTGCCAGTCTCTTTCAGGGTCTCCAGCCCTGGCACACAGTTCCAAGCCTCCACTACTGTGGAGTATTCTAAAGCAATATCACCTTTGTGGCTCTTAAACATTACCAAGCTCACCTGCCAACATGAATATCAGTTTTGGACCTGCCCTGGACCACATTCTATATGCTGTCCCTGAGGAAGTATTTCCCAGTTCTGTTTTTTTTAACTTTCATTGATTCATTGCAGATTTCACACCATGAACCTCAATCACACCCATCCACCTGCCTCCCTGCATCTGCCCTCTACACTTGCAACATCTCCCCCAAAACAAAACAAAATTTAAAAGAAACCAAAACCCAAACAAAACTAAACAAAGCAAAAAAAAACCAAAAACCAAACCAAACAAACAAACAGCAACAACAACAGAAAACATTGTCGTGGAAGCTGTTCTGTGGCCCGGTTTTCACCCTTTAGTCCTTCCTTCTTCATTTGTAGGTGTTTATTCTCATGAGCTCTAGGCCTCTGCTCTCTGCTACACCATTGATAATGGGCTTTCCCTGTGTCTCCAAGTTCTTTAGATCAATATATCATCTACTCATCTATTGATCTATTCATTCATCCACTCACACACTTACATATCCACTCCCCCCACATCTATTCACCGAATGGGCCGTGACTGGTCCCCCATTGGCTTTCCAACACATTCTTCCAACACATTATTTGTTAGGCATCTTCTGGGGGAACAGAATCTGGAATGGTTGTGTCTGGTATGATGACTGCAGGATTCTGTGTGGAGTGTTACTCTGACCTCCTTGGGGAACACTAAGATTAATGGTGGGGTGCTTGATGTGTGGCCAGTGCACTGTGTAAAGTCAAGAATGAGGTGTTTAGAAGCAAAGGTGGATGGACAGCAGGAATGTATTCATCCTTTTTGGAGTTACATGCCTGGTGAGTTTGACAGGGAAGTATCATTCGGAGTATAGACAGTTTCCTGGTTCTGGCAGGGTGTGAAGCAGAGAAGCAATACCAGGCTTTTTGTGAAGAGAGTACTGTAACCTTCCAGGGGAGTGCCTGTAGCAACAGGAGCCGAGTTGTAGAAATTCAAGAATAACAAAGATGAGCTGTGCCAATATGCACAGTGAACACTGGACCACATAGAATCAAGATGGTTCTGAATGGAGAAATCAAGGCCCACGAGGGTGGATTTGGGAGCTAACACATCCACAACAGAACACCTTTCAGAGGCTCCAGTTCTGCCAGGCATTTACCCCCTCTCATTTTCCAGCTGCGTAGTGAGTTTTGGCATTTGAGTGATGCTCCCATTCTTCCTCGGAAGGTGGGATGCAGGGCTGTTGGATAGAGATCATGGCTGATGGAAATAGACAATGTGAGTAGAGGGATGAGCTCACCATGGACCAGGTGTTAGGGCTTCGGGTTTTAGAGAGATGGAGCATCTGAAATCATATACTGCCCCATCCATATTGTTGACGACTTTTGAAAAGCCACTGTCCCTTTTCCTTTTGACCTCAGAGTGCTCACTCTCAGAAGCCTTCTAGTCATGAAGTGTGCTGCAGAGACCATTGGGATCAAGTGTTAGAGATGACTATGAAGTGGCTTCATGGTTTCCAGCCCACATGTTGCCTGTGTCTTTCAACATTTGCTGGGACAAGTCGGCATGCCTACTGCATGTCTGCAGCAGCCCTGAAAGGAAGAGCCAGTTCCCAGAATCTGGCATGCACACCCCAGGAATATGAAGAACAAGTCTTCTGTCACCTGACAAAGCATATAGGGTGATGTCAGCATGGTCTTGGGTGTAAGCAGGCAAGAGAGAATATCCTGTGACCATGGGAGAGAAAGTGTAAGTTTCAGTGAGGTCACTATCACTGTTTGCAGGGAAGAGAGACTCCAGCACCAGGCAAGGCTAGGCTATCCACTGTGATGGTTAACGTATCTGAGAGTCTAATAAGAAACAGCTGCCAGCAACCAAAGGCCAGCATGATGGGCCAAATCTCCACACTGAGACCAAGAGGGAGCATGTGCAGAGATGTACTTGCTACTCATACATTCAAAAACTCTGCTTCATTTCCCATCTTTTAATGATTGTTACTTTACCATTGAAGAGAAATCCATGACTGAGGTAATGCACAGGAGGGAGTGTTTTGGGCTTGAGGATTCAGAGGGATAAGAGTCCACCTTGGCTCAGAGGCTTGACAGCAGGCAGCATGGTAGTAGGAACAGTAAGTGAGAGCTCAATCCTCTACTCTAAGCATAACACAGAGAAAACAAACCGGAAGCAGGTATATACTTTTCAAAGGCCCAGGGGCATATTCCTCCAGGAAGGGGATACTTCCTAACTCTTCCCTAATAGTACCATCAGCTGAGGAGCAAGTGCTCCATCACAGCCCCTGCATTCTAAGACTAGGGATGGTCTCCTGCTATCCCAAACAGGGCTGTTCAAGGGGTCCAGGAACTAAAGGTTATTGGCTATTGCCCAAGGAGAAAAAGGTTTTACTTGTGTATCTCAGGGCAGATCTGCTTTCCAGGGCTGGCCACAGATGGAAGGGGAGGGTGCAGAGCTAACCCCCAGCAACAGTGATGCAGAGCGGAGCTATCGCAAAACAGGATGGTTCCTGTGTTGGGAGAAACATGTAAACTTATAAAAATTGGTGGCAACCAGAAAAGAGCTCTGATGCCGGTGAGAATGTTACCACTTAATAATTCAGTGAGCTATGTTTTTTTTTCAAGAAATAAAACAAATTAAAAGCTGTGTTATGAAAACATTTGATTAATAAATGTGGTCTAGGAATGACAAATAACCAAATAATTAAAGTAAATCCAATCTCTTCCTGCAAACATCTTTTAAATAGTCCTTAATTTGCTTTTAAGTATAAATATTAAACATCATCCACCCAGAAGTCTCTTTTCCCAGCCTTGCTTCCTGATAGCTTTGCCCTCCAGGTTTTATCTGCCCTTTATGGAATGTGGCCAGCCACCTCCTGCCTCCTGGCTGGAAACCTGGGAGGGAGAGGTCTGTTGGCTGTCTCTCCAGAAGTGGGAAAGATGCAGGACTTCTGTGCTACTGGTGCATGCATAAAGGGAAGCTTTCTTTAAATATAACTTCCAAGATAATCACCACGGCCCATCGGCTAGTCTATAAATGGAACATTGTCTTACATATCCAATACACAATATCAACTAACTTTTCAGAGCATTGTTGGGGACATACATGCAGGACTTGGGGATAGTGAGAACTGTGCCTCTAGTCCCAGTTTGAAATTAGCCTTGAGAGCCATACCTTGTCTATCACTCCAAAATAAGCCAGAGATCCCTAGAAGAGTGCCTGATGACATTCCCTTGTGTCCCAGGGCACAGGTGAAGGGTGTCACAGTAATAAGAATCCTAGTGATCTGGCAGTGTTTGTCCTCAGGACTACAGAGCGTGAAAATGTTGCTCAATGTGTGATATAGGGACAGGCATTCAGGCATTCTTCCTTTTATGAACCCCTTGGTCATGTTATTTCCCCTGAAAGACCAACCTCTTTCGCCTCTCCTCTTGCCCTTTCTGTCTGTCAGTCTTTGTTCAGAGAGTTGTCTCTGACCTTAGCCAAGGCTCAGGGAGACCAGGCTGTACTGGGAAGATGAACTCAAGCTTCTCAGGTGCTATGGGTTATCAGAGCACCTGACCAGAACATGGGGGATGCTGGTGTTGTCTATGCCCCTGCCCATCACTGGAGCTAGGGCAGAACTACGTGAAGGAATCCCATTGGAAAAGTTGTTCCCAAGAGAAGAAGAGGATGTGGGAGGGGATTATGGTGGGAAGAAGACAGGGAAGACAGAAGGAAGGAGGGAATGAGGAAGAAAGGCAGGACGGAGAGAGGCAGGGCAGGGCAGGAATTGCTTAGCAATGGTGTCAGCACCCAGATGCTCATCTGCCTAGTAGGAGAAAGTTGGTACAAATCAGAGGGGTCCTGGCACTTGAGACTTCAGCATGATGCTTCTCCTAGTGCCCCCATCTGGGTTCTCAGGCCTCTGAGGCTTAACACCACATGGGTGAGAGTAGTCATTTGACTTTGAATCCTGCCCAGGGGCTTTGAGGCAATCTGGGTCACTACTGCAGGAAGGAAGAACTCTTTCTGGAGGAGATGGTACAGAGCAGGGAGTCTGATAGCTCAAAAAAGCTCTGAAGGAGAGTGGAGTGAAAGAGTGGGCCAGTGAGGATAGCAGCTTAGGTTTTGGGTCTTTCCTTCCACAAGGCATGCTCCTGGGTGAAGTGGGTGCTGTACTTAGCAACACGCAGTCTGGGTGCTCATTCATTCAGTGTCAGCAAAGCGCGTACTGACGTCAAGAACGCCATGCATAGGTCATAGAGCAGTGAATCGTGGTGATCTCACTCTGACTCCTGTAACCACACCTGTGGACCTTCATAGTCCCACAGCTGGGCTGTATGGTGGCCATTCTTACCGTGCCTTATGGTGAGCACAGAACCTTCAGTTTTCTACCATGAAGAGCCACAGTAGGGACCATCCATCTTTGGGTACCTGTGCACACAGGAGGATGTCTAGATACAATACAAGTGCAGAAGTCTGCCCACACAGAGGCTGATTCATGCTTAGGTACTTCCATGCCAAGTGTCTGTATATCTATGGTGCAAAATCATGGTGTAGATTGATTTGCATCAGAAAAAAAAATGAAAGAATAGGAGGAAGAGGGAAAAGTTAAGGGCCCAGAATAGCCACAACACTCAGACTCTGTTTGGGAGGTGCAGGTGGGGTAAGAACATTGCACACAAAGAAATGATACCTTCTGGGAAGGTCTCTAGCAAGGACAGATCAGAACTGCCACTCAGTCCACAATAAGAGCAAGTAGCCTGCACGCTGTGAGAGGGAACCTGAGGAAAGCAGGTTCTGGGGAAGACTGAATGCTTTATTCAGGAATGATGTGCATAAAGATATCCTGTCCTGATGAACTAGTGAGCCCACGAAACGGTCAAGTTGCCTGAGTGGTCGGAGTGGCCAGAATGGCACCAGCCAGAGAGACCAATTCACTGGAGGGATTAGAACTTTTCCCACCCTAAAGGAAGCAGTTTCAAATGCTGACTGTGTAGTGATATTGCAAGTACTGTTTTTAGTTACATGTATTTATTTGTTTCATGTGTATGTGTGGGAACCTGTATGTGTCAGAACATATATGTGCAGGTCAAAGGATACCATTCAGCCTTAAGAGGGTGGCTTTCTCCTTTCAGACTTGAGGAGGAAGGTTGCCTTTTCCCAACATGTGGGATCTGGTGTTAGAACTGGGCTGTCATTCTTTCTGGAAAGTGCTTTTACCCGAAATGCTATCTCAAGTATTTTCAGTGTAATCTCCTTCACAAAGTTTTTCTGGCCCACAAACTTGGGGTGTCAGCATTTGCTTTCAAATGTCCCCAGAACCTTCTCCTTCTTCATTCACCCTTGCATGTATCTGACATCCCTTTCCAGATAGCAGATGATCTGCTTGCCTCTTTAACTCTGTTCAGATTCCCAGGACTACAGGGGACCATCTCAGCTCCTGTGTATTTGATCATTATTGTATGGTTTTCAGTATTTTGCTTGATTTTTACTTCTATTTACTTTATTTTGATGCTATGATAAGTGGCATCATCTTATTAATTTCTTTTAGATCACTCACTGCTTTTTCACAGATGCTTGCTGTTTAAAAAAATCAAAATTATATTTGTGTGTGAAATAGAGAGGGTGGATATAATGGGGGAGAGAGAGGCAGAAAAGAGAGAGAGAGAGAGAGAGAGAGAGAGAGAGAGAGAAAGAGAAAGGGGAGAGAGAGACATGTACATATGCTGGCAAAATAATTGATTTTTCATTTGACTTTTTGTCCTTCAGTTTCACTGAATTATTGTATCAATTATTTTTTCCGACTTTTCATAAAATATATGTACATACATATACATATATACATACACATACATGTGTGCACATACACGTGCACACACACACACACACACATGTCATCTGCAAGATGAAAGAAGGGAAACTTCACAGCTGGGGAGAAAGAACAGGAAAATATATATCAGCTGATCAGCTAAAGGACTGATGTCCAAAATACACAAGGAACTTGAGTCAGTCTTAAGAGTAACAAAGAGCAATTTCCAAGAAGGGGAAAGGATTTATTTGACAGCCAACCCCAGAAGACAAAACGCATATGGCCAGCAGGTTCTGGAGGAAAATGCCTGCATATTCACTGCTGCTCATTACATTAGCTGTCATTCAAAAGATAAGTGAGCAAGAGGCTGGGGAGGTGTGGGAAGCAAGACGTCACAAGGTTGGTGGGAACGTTGAGCATTTCAGCGCTGGGGGTTCCCACCAAGAATTAGCACAGCACCAAGCGGTTTTACTTCTGAACACGTCCTCGAAGGAAACGAAATGGATGCCAAGATGGGGAATGGACCGGCCTCTTGGCCCGTGAAGATGTGTGTGAGCAGCTTGCGGCGTGGACAGGAGCAGAATACTTTCCAGGTTGGAGCCTAGAGTCCAACAAGTACTGGCCAAGCCTGACAAACACAGGAGATACTGAGTTCAGAGAGGCAGTTAATGAATGCATTCGTGTTAAGTTAACTTTCCAAAGGTTGACTTCCTAGGTGAGAGCCTGAGGGTGGGTAAGGGCGGGGCCAGGGAGTCACTGGCCAAGGATCCAAAGTCTCAGATGAAGGACAGGTTTGGTGACAATGTTTATATAATACACATTTCAAAATATCAGAAGAGGCTTTAGACACCATCACCACAATAGATGATGTGTAGTTCAAGTGACTGATGTGCTAATTGGATTGAGCAGGCTCTCCCACAGTCACACTTGTATGGAAACATCCCCTTGTGCCCCTATATGGGTATAACATTATTATTTGTTGGTTACATTTTTCGAAAATTAGAATTTTACATTGTTTTCTCATTGCATTTGGGAGAGATTTAGTTCACAGAGTAGAGAATTACAAATTCTGATTGCCATTAAATGGAAGAGAAAGGCCACCCGTGTGTTTTCTCAGACTCTCCGAATAAACGTACCGCAGTCACTTGCTGTTATGGACATTCTATGTTACTGGCCAATCTCAAAAGTGACCAAGTGCCATTTTCTGTAGTCTAGCTGAGTTAAACACTTACTGCCTCTTAAGAAAATTAACTCTACTGGGAAGCTCTGTCTCCTGTGTATTTGGTCTTGGCCAGAGCAGGAATTACCACGGAAAGAGTTTGAATTCCTTCTTCATTGCGGCCTTCGAGCCTGAATCTTTGGTCTGAAGTCATTCACTCTGGAAATAATTTCCCACGAGGAAAGGATGCCTGCTTTGCAGAGACCTGTGGATCAAAGATGATTGAACACTGTTTCTCGTTTTCTTAAAATAGGAATAAATCATCTCTGACCCGAAATAGATGTTGGAAACTTGACCTCAAAGTGACGCCACAGTGTGGAAATTCAGACAAGGGCTCAGGTGGTCTTAATGGATCCAACTCTTTCTTACTCTGTGAAAAGCCACAGTGGGAAGTGTCCAAGTGCAACACAAGGCTTATATAACTGAAGGAAAGATCCTGCATTTGACAGACAGCTCTGTCCTGCCCGCTGGCCAGCTCATCTAGGACTATATTCCTTCTGCAGAGAACACAGTAAAATGTCTGTTTACACAATTCATTATGAGGAAAAGAACCATTTTCACAGCAGAAAACATCTTGGCTGCTATCATACTAAAAAATATAAACACACATATGCTAAAAGCCAGCCTACATTTCTTTTTGCTTCTTCAAATACCAGCAGTACCTGCTGGGTGCTCAGGGGGCCCTAGGCAGCAGGTGCGAAGGTGATTACCAACCCCAGGAGGACTAACGTGGTGTAACTTGATTTAAATTCAGTTCATCCGTGATAAAATAGAAGGAAGGGGGGTTGTAAAATTTGGAATCTTTCTGCTTATTTTTAACTTAGATATGCTTTCTAAAAATCAGCTAGCTCTTGAACATGATGGCTCGACCAGGAACTCTCAACTATCTGGCACCTTGTTATTCTGCACATAATTCTATTCACTTGCCAGCTGATGTTGAGTGTTTTCATTCTGACAAATCCAAAACATGAGGATAGGGAGCCCTGATGTCTAACTCCGTTCACTCAGAGTCTCTCTCAGTGTTTGGTTCACAGTGATAATTTAAAAAAAATAACCGTATGTACATGTGTTAAGCACTTCGGTAGATTCTTTTGAACCCAGCCTGCTGCTGGCGGGGAAAATGGAAGCATGTGTGGTTTTGTGTACACAGGCAAATGCCATCAGCCGTGCTTTCTCTGGGACAGTAACCTTCCCACACACTTTCCACCCTGTCTGGGTTTTCTTGAAGGTCGATTGGGTTTTTTAACTGTGTTATCTGCGAAGTGTTTGATGGAGTGGTCCAGATAACAGGGGAGAGAGCAAAGCAAAAAGAATTTTTTGAAGATCAAAAGTGGCTGTTCATTTTGTTATCTGACCCCATCTGTTGTCATGGTAACAGGCTCCTTTTAACCTGTGTCGTGGGATGGTTTGCCTCTATCAGCTCCGAGGGCTCCTTTGACTGAGGGCGGTTCCTGCAGAAACAGCCGACTTCCAGGCTTTCTGTGGAGTTCGAGGGGGGCCAAGCATGGCACTCCACATTGCAGAGGACTGGAATTACATTTGCAGTTTAAATGGCTATCTTCGTTTGGTAGGGATGAAGCCAGTGCAGTAGCGTGTACTCTGCCTTTACAATGGGTAGGTAAATGCCATTTAGAAATGAAATAAATTAACACGTCGACTCTCATGTGATGGAAGACAGGTCTTATTTTGTTCGTCATTTTGTGGGTAGGTAAAGTGACAGAGCAGAAGGCAGCGTCTATAGCCAACTTTTAAGAAAAAAGAAAAATAAAGGACATCAGTGTGGGAGTCTCTACAAAGGTTACCAAGTTTCCTCATGCAGGTGGTATATTTTGAAGCCAGGCTATGCGAGGTGGCTTGCAATGGACACATTTATTTTTTTTTCAAACAAAACTGGGAAAATTGAATTTCAGAACATTGAGTTCCTCCTGAGGCCATGTCAGTGAACAAAGGCAGCCGTAATACCCTTTCGGCCTCAGCTGATAAAGAGATGATCGCCCAGTGCTTGACTAATTGGTGGTTGCAGCCCTGGGTCCTTCGAAGTCTCCACACCTGTGTGTGGTAAACATCTCTCTGCACAGCTCACCGATACAGAACATACTTCTCCTGTCCCGTGCACCTCGCCTGTCCCGTGCACCTCACCTGTCCTGTGCACCTCGCCTGTCCCGTGCACCTCGCCTGTCCCGTGCACCTCGCCTGTCCACAGCACATAGCCAGTGGCTCCTTCCTCTGGACACTCCCCCTTCTGGAGAATACTCTCTACGGGAAGGCAGAATGCCTGGTGAGGGCCTGACCCAGCGAGACCCAGCCTGAACATCCCCTGCAGCCCAATCATTCTCTTCCATGGACTTGTAGGGGCCTTTTCTTTGAACTAACTTCCTCTGTTAGCACGGAGCCATGGCCTAACAAATCTCACTTTATCCACCTGCAAATACAGAGGCAGGGGCAGCGTCCAGTCTCCAGGGCAGGGCAGTGAGAGTGGGGTTCTTACCCCAGGGTGCCATGTGACAATCCAACTCTCCATAAGCTGCTGAGATTCAGTTTTGGGGCTATCCTGCCAGGAGCCAGGAGGTGAGCAGGGACATCCTGAACCAGAGAGCACATGCCCTGCACTCTAGGGACAGAAGGTCCTCAGGACAGGCTCAAGGGATTTTCTAGATGGATAAGCCTGTCCTGATCAGAGTATTATACAATGGGCCCCTAATTAAATGCCACCCTGCAAAAATGTACATGTTTTGGAAGACAATTTTAAAATTATTGAACAAGGTGACAGAAAAGCTGCATCTGTGAAACTGCAAAAATACATTGTTCTAATCAAGGTCTTCATAATGACCAGACCAGTCAGCACACAACATGGATGGGGAAATCTTGCAAGCCCCCACTCTTAGATGAAGAATCACAGGCAATCAGTGGGTTCTGGGAGAGGGAAAATCAGTATTCTTCAAGGATAAGCTCCAATACACTACCCAACCTCAAGCGGTTAGTCTTAAACACATAAACACGCGAGCAACATTGACTGGATCTAACATGTTGTGTGCATATATGTCAATAATTACAGAAGTAGAGGCTATGAATTCTAGAGGGAGTGGGGAATAAATTGAAAGAGTTAGAGTGGGGGGGAGAGAGGTCTAAACAATGTAATTCTGTACTCATATATAAAATTCCCAAAATATAAAAAAATTAAAATTCCAAATAATATTGAAAAAAAAGAAAAAATTTCTGGAACTGGCCACAGTGATAAGAAAGGCGTGTAGATGTGTTGGAGATAGTGGAATTGCTACATTTATGGGCAGGGAATATTTGATTTTTTTTTTTGTAATGGAGTTACTGAGGTAAAAACACCTTGATTATTTTGAAGAGTATTTTAGTGTGTTTGTATGTGCATGTGTATATATGTATGCTTGTGTATGTGCACTGGGTTTGTGTATGTACATGTATATTTGTGTGTATGTTTGTTTCATGCATCTATGTGTATTGTGTGTATGTGTTTGTGTGCACACATTTATGTATGTATGTGTGTACATGCATATGCATGTGTTTGCGTGTATGTTCATGCATGTGTTTGTGTTAGTGTCCCCTTCTACTCTCTGAAGTAGGAGCTGAGGCTATCAGGAGATCAGAACAATGAAGAATCATCCTCAATTTCTTGCACACCTGTAATTCTTTAACTCCTACAATAAACCTTTGTTAAAGTTTTGAGAGCTTCTAAGAAAGCCTGACGCTGTCGGAAAGCACAGTACATTGAATTTATTCCTCCATTGTCTAAAGCATTACTCTTAAGTTTCATTTGCTATTTTTTAAACCTAATCCCCAAAGGGAGTTCTAAGCTGGACACAGTCTTTTCTCCCAGGAGCTGCTCGGAGTTGGCTTTGGGTCATCAAGTTAAATTAAAGACAAAAAGGAACAACGTTCTGATTTTTCCAAATGCACATGAGTAGAAAACGTATGCTCTTTCAATAAACGAAGGTGATATCAGAGGGTTTGTTCAACATTTTGACTGCTAAACTCACATTGTATTGACCCTGTATCGCATGATGCATTGTTCAACAGAAATAGTCAGCGCTGTCCCTTGGTTGTGTGGATTTATTCTTCCTCCATCATTAAAATAAAAGGTGATTATAAGCCTGGCAAGACAGACTGTCTCATCCTGCCAGGTGGGATAGGAAATAAACAAAGAACCCTGTGGACTTTGGAGAGTCAATTGCAAGGGAGGGATTCAGCGCTCTGGAGGGAAACTTGTTGCTGGAGCAGGTTATTCAGAGAACACAGTAGAATAGCCAGGGACTGAGGCACATTTGGGCTGTGGGAGGGTATGGGAGCTGCATCAACTGCATGCTACTCCCCTAACCCTTCTCTGCATCACGGTCAAGTGCTCCTTCTGAGTCCTCCTGGTCTAGGAGGTGAGGAGTCTCACACTCCGGCCTTGCGAGTTCCTGTAGGGACTTGCCTCTGCCCCTGTCCTCAGACCTGTCTGTCACTCAGGCTGCTTCACCCATGGGAGCCTCTTACACACATTCTAAGATCCACAAAGTGTTTTTCTGTTAGAGCCTGCTGTTGTGTCCCATTGTCTCCCCGTTGAACTGGAGCCCTTTAAAGAGGCCTTGTGATGGGTGCCTGGAGAGTCTCTCATCTAGTAACACTGAAAAGAAAAGCACAAGGAACACAGGCAGATTATGCAAATGCTTCCAGGAGGACCCGTATTAAATAAAATAGTTTTGCAAAGCTGCGTAACTACTTCAAAGAGTCTGTTGCCAGCGATCGACAGAAAATCATTCAGTCACAATGTCAGAGACAAGGGTAGAAATGATACTATCTATGGACAGGGATAACAGCTGATTGCACTTAATGAGTGGCTTTAAGCATGTGTGGAAAAATAAATTAAAAATTAGGAAAAACTAAATTAATGGAAACTGTTGGAAGTTAAGGTGTTATTCCCTCTCTGTTGAGTTCTATGACTCCTGTGTTCACATAGACTCCAGATTTTCTGTGTCTCTGACTAGAGATAGCTGCCACCCTTTAAATTGAAAAAAAAAAAAAAACCAAACACAAACAGAAAAAAAAATATGTCACAGGAGAGCAACATGGACTTCATATCACAAGATTTATTGCCAGCCTTGTATTTTTTTTAATTCTAAAGAATCCTCTAAGTGTCCATGTATGTGTTTGCATGCACCTGTTTCTCTTTCATTAGGATTCCCCCTACTGAAAGCATTTTAAAGTCACTTTCAAAAGCTTGCTTGCAGACTGTTCTGGAGTTAGGAGCCAGCAGAAGCAGGCTAGCCCGTCAGATCTGCAGGCTGGCTCCCTGGCAGGTCAGGCCTCAGGAGAAGGCTTTGTCATATGGAAATGTTTAAGGGTCCGGCTCACAGCCTGTGGAGGATGCCTTTTATCTTTTCAGGGTTTGAACATGATCCTTTCAAAGCCAGATAACCCAGGAAAGGCCTCGCAGGGACTCTGGCTGCTTCCTTCCAAGCTCCTCACCCCTGTCCTCAAGGGGACGGTTACGGGGATTCAGCATGTGCTTTGGTCTGTGTGGCCCTGGAAAAACAGAATTTCTCCCTATTGTTTGCCTTTAAGCAGCAAACACAGTTTTAAGATTGCTGATAGATCAACAAGCCTACTTAGAGATGTTTTTGAACTTAGGCAGCTTTTACAGATGTTGAAAAGCTGGGGACTGAACTTCCATTGAAGTTTTAGTCTTTCCAGCCCCGTGTGACTATGCCTTGCTCGTTCCATGGCCATGTGACTATCCCTTGCTTGTTCCATGCCTATGTGACTATCCATCCCTTGCCTTGTTCCATGTTCTTGGTGGGACTCTGTTTCTCCCCTGATGCTGGTAAGAATGGATATTCATCACCTATTTTTACAAGAATACTTCATAAAAGAGGTGGGCATCTCACTCAACACAGAGAGGTCAAGCACACGTCACAGTAAACGGGTTGCCTCAGCCTCATCTTGACTCTGAAGTTTGCGGTCCAGGAAGACTGGCAGACTCAGAGATTTCACCTTGTCCGAGGTGCTGAAGACCAGAGCTGCCTCAGCTGAAGGTTGGGAAGGACTAGACATTTATTCCCCACCCCTAAGCCCCATCTAAAGCAGACAAACGTGTGTGTGTGTGTGTGTGTGTGTGTGTGTGTGTGTGTGCATGTGTGTCTGTGTGCATATATATCAAATATAATAATTAATGACTAATTCAATAAGAAGATGCAAAATTTTAAGCCATCAGGTTTCAACTGGCATAGAGCAGCCCAGTTGCAACGCTGCATCAATGTCAAGACACCCAACTCCTATTTCTCATCCAGGTTTGAGCCTCTTGCGTCCCTCCCTTGCTGAGGGAAGCACCCCTATGTATGTTTGCCTAAGGAAGGGCTCCCATCACCTCACTTAATTTCCAGGTTTGAGGGTAAGCATCTTC
Organism: Arvicola amphibius; assembly: GCF_903992535.2. NCBI lineage: Eukaryota > Metazoa > Chordata > Mammalia > Rodentia > Cricetidae > Arvicola > Arvicola amphibius. Next base: position 1,689,350 of record NC_052049.1, read on the forward strand.
ATTTTCAGATAAATCATCCTGGAAAAGCAGTAGCTGTGAGTCTCTTTATGACCAGAAAGGACTACATTGACAGATGTAAGACAGATGTCCTTGGTCAGATGGTTAATTCTGTCTTTCTTCCTGAAACCTAGAAAAGGCATCCTTCCAGAAGGCTGAAGGCAACACCAGAGGAGTGCTGGTGTCCTTAGGCAAGGGCTCTATGCACAGACCTCAGACATATCCCCTACAGTTCAACACACCCCTCCACTCAAGAGTGTATAAACTTTGGTATGAAATAACCCCAAAGGTGCTGACATCTTTTGCAAATAGAGCCAACAGTTAGTGCTTTGCTCATTCGACAATTTGTTAAAAAGTTAGTATGTCCTGTATAAACTAATTCTAAATCTGAGATACCACGGTGTCAGGGTTCAAGCCGTATCAAATTAATCAGAAGTTATTTCTACCTAAAATCTTCCTGCACATGTACACACACACACACACACACACACCACACACACACACACATTTCATTTGCTTATTCCACAACTTCACTGACTATAGCTACTACGCATGAGTATATAGAAGAAGCTTGTTATCCATAGAGATAGTTAGAAACCTGTACCCAAGCACGATACAAATTATTGTGGCTTCAATATGATGCAATAACTAGAGAGGAGAATTTACTGAGAGTGCTTCCCATCTTAGAGATCTAGGAAGACCCTCAGTGGCACCATAGGGACTTATAGAACAGGCAGAATTCTGTTAGATTAAGAAGTAAACTAAAGAGACTGAAGATAGCCCATGGATCATCAAGAGCATGCAACTACTTTGGAAGAAGACCAGTTTTCAGCATCCATGTCAGGCAGCTCAGATTCCTGTAACTATAGCTCTATGGGGACCTATACCCTCTTCTGACCTCTGTGGGCACTGTACTCACATGCAAAACTCTACACACACACGCACAGACAGACATGCACACACAATTGAAAATAAAAGAAGTAAACTAAAGGAAGGTGCTGGGATGAATGACCCACAGGGCTTAACAAAAGCAAAAGTCTATCCTGGACCTGAGGAGATAGAGAAGGCAGGTCACTCGCAACCAGGATGGAAAGTATGGGATTAGCACACAGAGCTCTCGCGGTTTGCAGAGCACATGCCTGCTGGGCATTGATGGAGATGAGTGGGCCTGCATGAGAACATGGCTTCTACTGTGTGCTGTGCTCTGACCTGCTCATTCAGTCTGGGAGATGACAGTGGCACAGAGCAAAACTCAAGTCACGCTGTATGTCCTGACCAGAGAATGGATGCTTTTCTCGCTGAGCCAAGAAGCAAGACAAGATCTCCACATCCACCCCTTCTGCTTGGCACTGCACTAGAGAGCCTGGTCAGGGGAAGGGAAAAACATTCAGACTGGAAAGAAAGGAAGCAGCATCTCCACTGGAAGGTGTAATGAGTGTAAATATATAAATTATGTATATAGAGAGGAAAGCTTCAGAAAGTCATCAAGGGGGGACAATTATTAGATATAAAATTTCAACAAGGTTGAAATGTATAAAAATCAGCAGGCACAAATTAATGTTTTCATTTACTTGCATGGGACAATTTTAAAATGTAATAAAGGATATAATGTAATATAATGTAGAATAGCAAAGGATGAAATACTTAGGTATGTATCTGACAGATGAAATGTAAAATTTATACACCAAAATGAAAGAATTTTAAAAAAATAGTTATGAAATATCCAAATAAATATGTGAACATCCCATCTTCATGAATCAATGTTGTTAAAATGGCAACACTCCCAAAACTGACTTACAGATTTGGCACAATCCCCAGAAGAATGTGACTACTTTAGAAATTGACAAGCTGATTGAACTGCTCACATGGGACCCATAAGTGGTCTAGAAAAGATAAAACTCATTGGGAAAGAATAAAGTAGGTGTAATACTGTTTTGCTCTTACAAAACCCAAAGTAGCAGCTACGTTGGGCCCAGATGAGCCCAGAAAGTACCAAGTCATCTTTGAGACCCTGTGCCATGGTGGTTCTCATCCAGCTGAGGACTAGGATGAAGACCATTTGATGGGAAAAGGATAATTTTCAACACACAGAGCTAAGCTGCAGGAAAGCCAGACACATGAAAACAAAAACATTTCAAACACACCTCATACCATTTATAAAATAAACTCAAGTGGGATCAATAACCTAAATGTTGACAAAAATTGATAAAAGTGCTAATAAATATAGAACTCTAAGGCAAAAAACGTGAAGATGCATTTTATGACCTTGAACTTGTCAGTGGTTGGTTATACATGTTATCCAAAGCTCAGACAACAAAGACTATGTTCCAGCAGCATTAAATGCTTCTGTACCTCAAAGGATACTGCTAAGAAAGTAAGGGGTCATCCTGTAGTGTGAGAGAAGGTGGTTGCTGAGCATGTGTCTGACGAGAGACTTGTATCTAGAGCATCCCAAGAATTCTCATGCTAATAATGAAAAGGAAACTTTCACAGCTGGAAATGGCTAAAGGATCTACACATGCATTTCCTCAAGGAGAATATAGAAGTGTGTGACGAGCAGGTGAGGAGCCATTGAGCATCACAGTCAAAAGGTTGCTTCAAACTGTCGCACGTCCCACAGCATAGCTAGATGCAGCAACAGATGAAATGCAACTTGACAAGGACACAGAGAAACTGGAGCCCTTCTGAGTAGCTGTCTGGTCTGAAAAAAATGTTCAATGGCTCCTCAAATGTGTAAGTATGGATGGACCTTATGACACAGCAATACTATGCTTAAATATGCATCTTAAAGAGATGTACACATTGTCCAAGGTAAAAGCCAGGAAATGTGTGCGTTGTACTGTTACTAACTGTGACCTACTGGTGGGAGAGTCTTGAGTGGCCATCAGTTCATGAGCAGACATGCACTGTGAGGTCTGTCTGTACTGTGGAATACCGCAAACCAAGCAGAGTGCTGATACAGGCTACAACCTGCTTGACCTTGAACACATTGCGCTAAGACTATGACTCCATCAATATGAATTGTCCAGCACAGGAAATCTATAAAAGAAAAAAAAATAGATTTTTTTTTGAGATGTGGGGGAATGGAAGGAGTTGAAGCTAAGGTACTCGGATTTCTTTCTAGGAGGATCACATCAACTTTAATAATGGCTGCGCATATTGTGAACACACCGAGCTGTTAAATTACATACTGGAAATTTATAGAGCACACAGCATAGGAACTCCATCTCAATGAAAGCTTGTTTAAAAAGGGAAGCCCTGTGTAAGCTCCTATCACGATACTCACATGTGGAGACTGTTCAAGGTCCTCAGAAGCCCACATCCTGCTCCCCAGACACTGTCATGACATGGTCCCTGGTATAATCATCCTCAGAAAGGGGAAGGCAAGTCCAGGAGAGCTTGCATAGACTGGAGGCTTGTCTCTCCTTGTTTCTAGGGGCACCAGTTGCTTTCCTTTGCCTTGTGTCTAACTTAATAGAGGAAGAGATTATTCTGGACCACAGTTAGAGGGCACAGTTCTTCATGTCAGGGAAAGCATGGTGCTGGGATGGGCTTGTGCCTGTGGCAGTGAGCATTTGAGGCTCTATACTTACGTCCTGGCTGATCAGGAAGCAGTAAGTTGCTTAGAAGAAAGACTGAGCCATGACCCAAGTGACCAATTTTCTCCAGCTAGCTTGCCCATGTCCCAGTGCCTCAAAGCAGCTCCACTAGGTGGGGACATTCAAAAACATGAGTCTGTGGGGACATTTCACATTCAGACCATAACAAAAGGTCCTGACCTACCAAGGCACAAACTTTGTTCCCAGCCACACAAACTGAAGGGTCAGTGCATTTGTGACCCCATAGCAAAGCCCTTGGAACCTGCTGTGGGGTAACCCTTTTGTATTCTGTGACTACATTCCATTCCCATTGGTTAATAAAATAGTTGAGTTGTTCAACAACCAGGCAGAATATCCAAACAGAGATACAAGGAGAAGGAGGGTGGAGTCAGTGGAGATACAAGTCAGCTGCTGAAGAAACAACATGCCAACAGGCCAGTAAAAGCCATGCCCATGCGGCAATACATAGGTAATAGAAGTGGGTTAATTTAAGTTGTAAGAGTCAGTTAGAAATAATCCTGAGCAATAGGCCAAATAGTTTGTAATTAATATTAAGTCTTTGAGTGATTATTTCAAAAGCAGCTGCAGGACTCGGGGGAGGGCAGAAAAGCCTCTGTTTACTGGAACCCTCACTGGGCTGTGCTGAAACCTAGGGTTTCTTTGTGGATTGTTCAGATGTGGCATCTTTCCAAGGGAGGGTCAGGTAGGATAGTGACCAGTTTTCCTGATCTGTTCTTCTCGTCTTCACAAAAATAAGATATAGGATGCGCTGTTAAAATCAAATGACCGTCAACCACATTCAGAGAGTCCGGTTTGGTCGCCTGTTCCATCAGTCCCATTCCAACTTGACTTGGTGATCTCCCATTAGTTCTGTCCGACCGTCTCAATGGGTGAACGCACCCCTCACGGTCCTGACTTCCTTGCTCATGATCTCCCTCCTTTTGCTCCTCATCAGGACCTTGGGAGCTCAGTCCGGTGCTCCAATGTGGGGCTCTGTCATTTTCTCCATCCATCTCCAGGTGAAGGTTCTATGGTGATCTACAAGATATTCATGAGTATGGCAATAGAATCTGGACATTTCTGGCTCCCTCTCCTCAGCTGTCCAAGGAACTAGCTGGGGGCATCTTCCTGGACACCTGGGAACCCCTCTAGAGTCAAGTCTCTGCCAACCCTAGAATGGCTCCCTTAATTAAGATATAAAATTCCCTCTTCCCACAACAGTGATGGGCTTGGACTCTACAGCATGGACGGGCTCACTGTGAGCCTTATCAGTTTGGTTGCTCACCTTCCTGTACTTAGGGGGAGTGGGGAGGACCTTGGACTTAACATAGTGAAGGGAACCCTGATGGCTCTTTGGCCTGGAGAGGGAGGAAGTGGAGGGTATGGGTGGAAGGGAGGGGAGGGAAGGGGGAGGAGGAGGGGAGGAGATGGAAATTTTTAATAAAAATAAAATAAAAAATAAAAAAAATCAAGTGACCGATTTAAACAGATTCTTTGTGACTAATGGCAAGAAACGGTCTGGACATCACACATAAACAAGATTAGAACTGTCCCAAAGACCAGGGAACGATCAGAAAGAAAAACAAACCAAAAAAAGGGGTGCTTCTGAATTTTGTGGGGCTGTGAGTTGGGTCTTAATCTGACACCCCTGTTTGTGGGCAGGTTGCCTCTGAGGGGCTGAGGGTTGTCCGCAATTGCTGACGACACCATCCATTAGGACATATACAGCTTGGATGACTCAAACTGGATCTGACCTGAAAACATCTTTCCTATAGTCTAACTTTCAGGCCTCCCGAAAATACTATGCAAGCTGCCAAGGGAAGGAAGCAACTAAACAGCCCGGCCCAGCAGCCCCATCATATTTTGATCACAAGCTGGAACCCTCAATGCAAGGCAAGTCGAGGTGTTTTAAACCATGGCAGATTCTGAAACTTTCCTCCTGGCCAGTGAGTTTCTCATGAAGTGGTTCTGGGGGTGCCGTGAGCTGTGATCCTGAACCTGCACCTTGTAATTCCGATATTGTGGAGAGAAGGAATGAAATGGAAGATAGGAAGGGAAATGAATGTCCCTGTGCCCCCTCCTGCCCCGGGCACTCTGTATATCCTGCCATTTTTAGTTTCTTATAACGATCCTTCGGGATCGATTGTGTTATTATTGTGATTTAAAAAATGGGCAACCTGGAGCTAAAGATGATTAAGGAACTCGTCAAAGATCGCAACAAATGCTGGGGATATGAAGCTAGAAGAGGCCATGCAGCCTTTGTTCTGTGGATGCTGTGTGGCTCTCCCGACACAGAAAGAGGCTTCTGCAGGGCTCTTGCGTCTACTTGGCGACTCCCTTTGTGATGCCACATTTCAGGGCTCTGAACTCAGCTATCTTTCTGGTTGCTTTGTGACCCTATCACTATTATTTCTCAACTTGGCTGTGCAGAAAGCAGGCATTTTGTTAGAAAATGTCACATGAATTAAAAGAAAATAATGCTAGTCAACCTTCAGGCCTCTGCTGCTGTCACCGTGCCGGTCACCCACAGGGACTGGAAACAGCTAGATCTTAGGGAGCTCAACTTAGGCAAATTCGGTGGACATCTGAGCACTGACTGAGCTGGTTTTGCGCCCTCCTCAGTGCAGCCCTCGAGTGACATGCTGCTACTGCAGAGCCAGCTCTCTCTGGGGCCTCCCGGAGGGGTCTGTATATTAAACAGATAAAAATATCATTGGCGAGGACCTTAGATGGGCACCAGCTTTTCTGTAGCTGGACTGTGTGGGTTAGTTATATCAGTGGGAGAGATTTTTTTCAACTACCCAATAGATGAAGAATACAGCTGTGCAGGCATTTCCTCATTACGCTTTGGTACATATTACAAATGATGTGTGTGTATATGTGTGTGTATTTGTGTGTGTGTGTCTGCAGTTGTATATGCATGCATATTGTGTGGGCAAATGTCAGAGGTGAGGTGACTGTTGGTATAATGAAGATCCCCTTAGCTAATGAGGACGCTCCCAAGCATCTAATGGATGCTGTCAAATCCACATGCTGCCCTAATACATTGTATCAGGGAGGTGTGTGCACCTCTTCAGATTCAAAGAACCCATTCTTTGTATATTTTTCTTTTCAGCTGTTAAACACTTGTTAAAAACTCGGTGCTTTGCAGCCTTCCTGTTAAGAACAACAGTCTGATTTCCTTTTAAACCCGCACATGTTACATTCCTAGGTGCGCCAGAACACACAGCAGGCGTTTTTGTATTGCCATTTCAGCCTAGCATGTAGGCTGAGCTTAGGGCTGATGAACTTCTCAGCCTCCACACAGGAAGGTGGGGAAGGATCCATGGTGAACTCATGTGCAAAGAAGAACTGCTTTGTATCCTGCTGTACTTGGAGATTCATAAGGACCATGACAATACTGTGGTGCCCAAGGCTGAACATTTGTCCACATCAGAGTCTGCTCTTTGGCTGTGTACTGAGACCACCCTGCTCAGGTAACTTCGCCCGCTCCCCATTACAGAGGTAATTTCAGGGACCCTGGGGGAATATTCAAGTCCCTGCTGTGCTGGGCTGTCCAACCTGCAGGCTTCCTTCAGGCTGAGGTAGTATATGACAAGCACTCATGCATACACATCAGGTCATGCTTAGTCAGACACACAAGAGGAGACATTGACCCTTTTGAAGGCTGAGTTAAAATCTACCTGCCCCAGTTCTCACCTATCTTGAGCATCTACCTGAGCCATGAGGGACACATTTATCCATTATCAGAGCACAACAAAGCCGTATGTGCCATTTGGAAAGTTCTAGAAAGCAGCCCTGGAGGGTGGTCTGTTGGACACCATTTCTAGATTTTCTGAACTGTTGTGATCCTCTTCCACTTCTGAAGCAGAAACTCTTAAAAGGGTCCTTTTTCCCCCTCATTTGCACGCACCAGTCTCCAGGCTAGGAGGGGAAACAATACAAGTATTATTGTCTGGGAAAGACCCTGCACATTTACAATCTGTTAATAGATGGCCATTAGAGGTTATAATAGAATTGTCCAGTTCTAGTCATTAGCACAGAACAACTGAACATCTTTGAAAGTAAGACATGAGGTCAACCAGTTTTCCAAATATGACTGTTTATTAGAAAACTCAAGAGAAGAATGTAGACTGTTTCTTTTAGAAAGACGTTAAATCAGACCTATACCATCAGGACGATGACTTAAGTTACCTCACGATAGGAGAGCATGATGGGGGAATAACAATCTCTAATGAAGCAGGTGAACTAAAAACATAGAATATCAAAGAAGAAAATTACCCAACTTGAGACATGTTTAATGCAGAGACAAATGAAAGATTCCTGGGCAAAATTATTACAAGTTAATAGCTCCCAGGGTCTGACTGTGGAGCTGGGGGATAAAGTACTTGCCGTGCAAGTGAGAGCTGGTGTTTGTATCCTTGGAACCCACATGAGAAAGGCCAGCATGGTAGCTGCTCTGTCATCCTAGCACTAGGGTGATGGGGAGAAGGCAAGTTGGCTAGCCAGACTGGCCGAGTTGGCAAAATCCAGATTTGGCAGAAGACCTTGGAGGTTGGGAAGTAATGGAGAAGTCCCTTGGCATTTCCCCAGATCGCCATGTGCATATGCACACACAGCTCATATAGGAATGTATGCATGCACACACACACACGCACACACACAACACTAAAAAGAAGATTGGAATTCCACTCAGTTAACTTAAACATATTCTGTGATTCCAGACAAAAATATTGATCCATGAAAGCTAATCCTCGGACAGAAGACATTTATGTCAGTTCTAGCTCAAGGGCCTTTGGGTCCCATTCCTGAAGTATGTATCTTCAGCAATAGGGACTTATGTTTAGCATCTGGGGAGCAACCAGGGCAATAGTAGTGGTCTGTAATGTTTTGGGAGGTCACTTGGATAGTCCTGACCACCAACTACACAAAAGAGGGTTTCTCATACCTGGTGTTGAGGTATTCTTAGGTGGTCTTTGACTCCTGGAAAAAGCACCATCCGTGCAGATGAGAAAATTTTATTTAAGTTATGTATGCATATTTATACACAGACTTAAGTGCATTGTAGTTTTAAAAGGTAAATAGTTAACAGTATAATTCCTCATGACTTTTCAGATAGCCTGACTGTTATTTTACCCTTCTTCCTCCTTCTTCTGTATTTATCCCCCATCCTGAACCAGAGTCCTCCCCGTTTTCTGTATTTCCCTGATCAGATCACCTCGCCTGTACCCTGCTATTCCCCTCCATAATTTCCCCCTTTCCTACCCAGAAAGGCTCCTTTTATTCTCCTGGTTTCTGCAGTTGCTCCAGGATATGAACTCACATCTGAAGGTTCAAGCTAACACTTGCTCTTTAAAAAAAAGACAATGTTTTAATGAAAGAGCAAATTTAAAAATGCAGTAATGCTTCAGAGTGGCATATTAATAACTGCATTACTTATTCTTTGAATCGTCCTTAAATGACTGAATAAAGGAAACACTGATCAAGTAATAACATCCTAAGGAAACTGTCTCTTAATTATTTTCAAAGTGAAGGTATCCCCGGATTCATCTGCATGTAAACCCAATGCCAACAATGTTGCTCTTTGGATGATCTCACAGACCCCATGATGCTGAAGCTTCGGTGGATACAGGCACATGCCCATCATTCTACCATGCGCATACTCTACAGATTCTGTTAGGAATGTGAAGAGATGCAGTTTAGTTGATCCTTTGGAAGCAGGGTTCTGTAAAGGACAGAAGATGCTAGAATGATTATCCACAAAACACGGAACTTTGGCTCAGGGTGGACCTTAGGTGGCCGGCTCTCAGCTAAGCTAACCTGGTGAAACAAGCCTGCGATGATTTTGAATGAGCATGGTCCAAATAAGAAACTTTCCTAAAATATCTTCTGATTTTGTAACCTTTGATAAAGTCAGGGAGATTTTTGATGTTTTCTTTCAAAGTGAATGAATGCTGTTTTGGCAACTTTGATATTTCATTTGAAAGGACTGTAATAAACTGTTTCCTTTGTATTGATCGAAGAAATATAGTGCTTAATTTTTTTGCTTGGTTTTCTAGTAGTTATTCAATAGGTGAAAGGGCAATGCCATCAGTTTCCTAACAGGACATTCTGTGTGAGATTTGCAAGTCCTACAGGCACCTCTAAGCAGGGATAAATATGCGCTCTGGCTGCAGATAGACGGATTTTTACCACCAAAGGATGGTTATAGTGTGTGCCTTGAGACACGGGCTATAATATATTTCCTGTCCCTTTATTGCATTTTGGAATCATAAACAATGACTGTTTGGCTCAAAGCCATTTATTCAGCCCAAAAAGACATTATTTGCACAACAAAAATCAATAAAAATGTTACTGGGTCTGGCTGGATACTTTGCTTAACTGTGATATTCGTCTATCACTGATGGAATGCCATCTCTCGCAGGAGACCGAGGCCAAAACACAGCGATCGATCCAGTCAGCGGTGATGGATACTGGCATTTGGAGAGGGCTGCTGTAGAGAATCTCGATTAAAAAAAAAAAAATCTTTTCTAGGTTTTGCCTGCAGCCCAGTCAAGATCGCCCACACAGGAGCTTTGCTCTGTTCTATTGGGTCGCTCCCTCTTGTGGCAGAGACACGCTCCAGACCCGAGTTATCACGTGGAGAATGGAGTCCGTCTGTGTTTAGCCAAGGGCTTTGGCACTGTGTCCAGTTTGGTCGATTCAGGCACAGCGTCCCGTCCTTTCTGCTACCCCAGGTTGTCAGAAGAGCTGCTCCCACCCAGCCAGGGTGGTGAACGGTTTCATGGATGAGCTTCGTCACTCCCTTCCTTTTGTGTTGTCTGAGTATCTTTAACACGGGTTAAATCTTCCTCCAGCATAATCAAGTGTTTCCCAACTTCTAGAAGGAACACAGTGGGAAGACTAAAGTCACACTAACCAAAGTGACAGGTGTGAGTGACGCGGGGAACATACCAAATAGGCTAGAGACAATTTAACGCACGGGGCTGGGGAAAGATGATCTACTTCCCTCCAGGCCCATAAATTTAAAACATGAAATTGTTTTTCATTTTTCACTGGCTATCTCCCCATCCGCGGCATAAATCTGACCCGGAGAGCCGTGGTGGAAGGTGATAGAGGGTCGGGAATACTTTTACTATATTTTATTATTTCATTTCACTTCATTTATTCATGGATATATGCCATACTTTTTCCAAACAGGCTACGTGGAAGATGAAGCTGTCTGGAGGAACTGCACACTGAATGCTACCCTGGGTGGCTCTGGGCCTCAAGGCTGAGACTCTCGGAAGGGTCGCTGGGTCATTGAGCACGGAGACCCTGGGCTAATCTGCATGTGGGATCCTGAGCTCTACCACAAAGTACTGCTCTTGAGGTTTTCCAGCACTGCTGTGTAAAAGCATGCTGTGCGCACCTTTGTTGGATGACTGTCCTGGGATGTTCAACATGTGTCCATAGCCCACAGACCAGTCACATGTGCTTGTATGTTGATGATGATATTCTAAATCTACAGATACACTGTCTGGGAAAAAGAGATCAGATCTGTTAATCCACTAGTGTGGGATTTTTCCAGCTTCTTTATGTAGGCATTTAGTGCTATGAATTTTCCCCCTTAACACTGCTTTCATTGTGTCCCATAAATTTGGGTATATTGCGTGGTCCTTTTCATTGAATCTTAGGATGTCTATAATTTCTTCCTTTATTTCTTCCTTGACCCATTGATGATTCATGTGAGCATTGTTTAATTTCCATATGTTTGTGGGCTTTCTGGAATTAGTGTTGCTGTTGAATTCTCGTTTTAAGCCATGGTGATCTGATAAGATACATGGGGTTATTACAATTGTTTTTGTATTTGCTGAGGTTTGTTTTGTTACCGAGTATGTGGTCAGTTTTTGAGAAGGGTCCATGAAGTGCTGAGAAGAAGGTATATTCTTTTATGTTTGGATGGCATATTCTATAAATGTCTGTTAAGTCCATTTGAGTCATAACATCTGTTAGTTCCCTTATTTCTTTGTTAATTTTTTGTGTGACTGAAAAGAATGCACTAAAGAGAATAAATGCTTAATAAATCTCACCACATTATAATTGCTGCAAAACTATGTATGGTATATGTAGACACCTTATTTATATTAAAGAATGTGAAGCAGAATAATGTGCGCAGATACAGGTGTGCATACACACATTTGGGTTCTGAGTTAGGAACCTAAAGCTTGTCAATGCAATTAGCACAATGTATTCTTCAAAGTCTATTTTCCATGCTGCTGTGCGCTGATCTGAGAGCATTCTCACAACCACCTTTGTGAGTCAGGATGGTGGGTGACCCCTCCTGAAATTCTCCCTGGAAGGGAGGCATAGCTGGCAGCACCTGTCCCAGCTCCTAGGAGTATCTGCTTCTAATTCTACCTTTCTTACTTTCCTAGACCTGTGTGCCCACCAAGGATTAAAACTTCGTTCATTCATATCTCACAGCAGAGAGAGGTTAGGCAAGCCACCAACCTGTGCGCATAGGCAGATGCAGGCTGGTAAACACCCTTGTGAAGTGTCGCTTCCCCTTTGCCAGATGCTGGAGGTCCTCGGACCTGAAACACAGATGCTCTTCAACCTCCAGTGAACTTCCTAACAATATCCAGTTTGCAGTTGAACACAGAACACAGGCTGTTTTTGTGAGCACTTCACCTCTGCAACAATGTTACTTTTAAAATGTACCATAGCCTTGATTCTCCCCCTTTCTTCTTGTTTGTCTTCTTTAGTGACTTCCAGGGTAGACTTCATCTCCAGGGAGGAAGTTGCTCTTTTTCCAGTGGAGTGTTGAGTTGTATGTTGTACAGAGAAGGCTCCAGGGTGTGTGTGTGTGTGTGTGTGTGTGTGTGTGTGTGTGTGTGGTAGGGCACATAAGACAGTAGATTGTTGGTGCTGCTTCTAATCAACTGAGAAAATGGCCCAATTAAAGGACTTTAAGCGGCTGGGTGGCTACTGCAAGGAAAGTGTATCCAATTCAAGTTTAGTGCTAAATCTAGTTAAGTTAATTGGAGTTAAATTGTCCTTTTGATGACTAATGTGGCTTACTGTGAACAGCAAATTATCTTTATTCAAATAACAAAATGCCAACAGCCTAGAGTTGTTCCTGGAGGAACGGAGAGCTTGGACCAAGGATGCCATCTGTTTGGCGAGTCAATCCGTGTCTACAGAAGAGATGGCTCCTGGGTTTCTAACAAGGGGCCCACCACTGACCTGTGACAATCACAGCCCATGTTAGTACTAGGAAAAAGCATGATTGCATGGGATCAAACAGTGGGAGTGGGACTAAATTTCATTTAGCATCTAATTTATTAGCAAATGTAGGACCTTGCCGGAATACTGCATTCACGTGATGCTTGAGAAATCCAAGCAGCACTTGTCACAAGAGGTGGAGATCGAGTAGATACATTGCTCAGATCGATAGTATCGACTGCCATTAAAGCAGCAAGCACAGAACAATGAAGTGGGCTGATTCCCAGGCTCCAGGTGGACCCTGCTCTGCCCTTCCCTCTTCCAAGTTAAGAGCATCATTAAATGTCTGAGCAAACAGCACACAGAGAGGCCAAGTGTTTTATTAATTCATCATCAGAATTATCTCAGTGCATTAATATTAATAGCCTCAAATTGGATTTCATTTAAGAGCTGAAATAAATATGCAGATAGTAAAGGCTGTGCAGCCAAGATCCCTTCGTGGTCCTGTGCCTCGAGCTTTCTCAGGACTGTAAGGCACACCACCCATCACCCTTAGATTAGAGAGGGCAGAGAGTAGGCTTGTGCTCAGAAAGGTCCGTCTTGGGGCCCCACTAACAAGGCAAGCCTCTATTAAGGAGGCATGCCACTCATGATATCTTCGTAATAATATGGTTACAGAGAAGCCCAGCAGCAAAGGCCACTTCTCTCCAAAGAGTAATATCTTGAAGCTGTGCACTGCCCCAGGCACAGTTGGAAGAAAGGTATGTTGAGTCATGTTGAGCATTATCAAGGTAAGAGATTCCAGAAGAGTCACAAAATCACATGACTTTTCTCTCCAAAATGTCATGTGACTAACTGAAGTCAGGCAGAATTTCCCTGAGTGGGGATTTAGACATCTCTGTCATTTTGTATCCAGGCACAATTGTATGATAAGAACCCCCAAGGTGAAGACCTTTGTCTCCTCTTTGTTCTAGAAACTGAAGTTTGACAATAAGTGGGAAGGTGGTTGTGTCCACTGCTCACAGGAGTAATGGTAGGTCTTCCTGTGTCCACAGCATGCCCCTCCATATATATATGTATATATATATATATATATATATACGTATATATATATATATATATCCTTATTGGTGTGTACATGTGTATTGTGCACATTCACGTGTGTACAGGTGCATGCGGTGTGTATGTTCATGTTTGCATGAGTGCAGTGCAATGCATGTGGAGGTCAGAAGAAAACCTCTGCACACTCTGACTTCTTCTTCTTCTTCTTCTTCTTCTTCTTCTTCTTCTTCTTCTTCTTCTTCTTCTTCTTCTTCTTCTTCTCCTCCTTCTCCTTCTCCTTCTCCTTCTCCTTCTCCTCCTCCTCCTCCTCCTCCTCCTCCTCCTCCTCCTCCTCCCCCTCCTCTTCCTCCTCCTCACGGGTTATGATGGATCAAACTCATATCCTCATGCTTTCAAAGAAAACACTTTACCAACTGGGCCATCTTTCTTTTCTAGTCCCTCATACATCTGTTTTCTTATAGGGACACCAGTCACATGACTTTGAGGCCTAGTCTGTGACCTCAGTGCACCTTGATGACACTTCCCATGACCCTCTTCACAAGGACAGGCCCTGGGGTTAGGGCTCCCTCATTAGAGGCAGATATGTCAATGAGAAGTATGAAATCTCCAAGAATGACAGTGCCAGTATCAGCTGTCGCATCCTTGAGAACACCTGTCACTGAGACTCTTGACAAGTCAGGGGTAGTGGAAGTAAGCAGAGACCACAAAAAGACTCTCTAGAGGGCCTCTGACTCCTTTTTACCAACACTGGTAATTGGGGAAACCTCATGTGACATAGAGAGGAAGCTGATGACAGTTTCCCACTAAGCCAGCTGCTCCCAGGGCTGCTAGTTGACCTGGTGAGGTCACTGATAACAATGTCATACTAAAGCTGTCACTGTGTGTGCTGTTTAACCTATAGAACTTCTCTTCCAATGTCAAGAGATTCAGAGCAGAGCTCTGTGAAAGGTACATATTCCCGACCTGTCTGGAGGTGTTTGACCTTGAACTGAGGGGCAGAAGGAACACCATTGTGGAGGTTTGAAAGAAAATGGCCCCATAGGGAGTGGCACTACCAGGTATGGTTTTGCTGAAGTAGATGTGGCCTTCTTGGAGGAAGTGTATCACTGTGGGAGTGGGCTTTGAGGTCTCCTTTGCTCAAGCTACACCCAGTGACACAGTACACTTCCTGTTGCATATGGATCAGGATGTAGAACTCTCAGCTCCTTCTCCAGCACCATGTCTCCCAGCATGCTGCTGTGTCCCACCGTGATGATAATGGATTCACCCTCTGACACTGCAAGGCAGCCCCAGTGAATTGTTTTCTTTTAGAAGAGTTGCCGTAGTCATGGTGTCTCCTCACAGCCATAGGAACTGTAACTAAGGTAGTCATGGAGAAGGAAGATGCACTCCAGACTCAGCAACTGCTACTGGACCTGACCTGCACTGCAGAAGAGTGAATTTTGCCCCACCTGCTTGGGTTCCATTTAGCCCCTACCACAACAACTGCCTTTCTGTTAGGTGGTCTCAATAAACTAAGTATCTCGTGCATAGCCTGCTTTTGTTTTCCTTAGTTCTCTGGGAATTCTATACTAAAGTCATGGATCAGACAATAGCTGCTGTGTGGTCATTACCAAGATATGTGAACAAGCATGTCTTCACCAAACACATACCATCAACGACAGACCAAAGAAAGGATTCCTTCAAGGCTCTCTTGGTGAACCAGTCGGTTTACTGGGGCTACTTATACAAGCAGGAGTGAGGAGTTACAGGAGAATGAGGATTGAAAGGCAGATGATTCACTGCATAGCAAACCTCCTCATAAAAACTGTGTCCTCAGAGCTCCTTGTATGATTTGCAGGCAGCATAACTGGAGAAAATCCCCTCTCTACAGCAATCACTTACGGATAACCTTGTGGAGAAGGCCTTGAACATTTTGTAACTTTCTGAGTTTTGTAAGCCTTATAAATTTTATTAGCTCCCCAGGACTCATGACCTTCCCTTTATCCCTAGGAAGTATATATATATTTTATTCATTATGATATATATATATATATATATATATATATATTCATTAGTGCTGTGTATATGCCTGGAAACTGCCTAGGTCAGACGAGGGCACTGAATCCCCTGGACCTAGAGCTACAGACGGTTGTGAGTCACCATATGGATACTGGCTTCAAACCTGGGTCCTCTGCAAGAACAAACCATCTTACCCATGGAGATGTTTCTCCAGCACAAGGAATGGATATTTTAAGGGAGAAACAGCTACCCAACAATGACAAAACCAACATAATTTTGAAAGTGAAATCAGGACCTTACAAAGCAGTTGGGATGTAAAATGAATTTTAAAATTTAATTAATAGAAAATTGGTGGAGCTGAAGTTCTGGAGACAACTCACTGGAGGAGAACACAGATGTGGCAACGAGGAGACAAGAGAGGCTTCATGGATGCTGAGAAAGGCACATCTGGCTAATAGGAGCAGCTCCCTGGCACCCTGAGGGCAGAGGGTGTCACACCTCTCCTCTCCGAGGAGAAGGGCACCAGAGATGAAGGGCACCAAGGTCTAGATCTAAAATTCCAGTGCTGGTTCCAGCTGGCAGGTCACCCAGAGCGATTGCTCTGCAGGAGGTGGCCGTCTGGAGGAATCTCGGACCAGATGGCAAGCACCATGCTGCGAGGAAATCTGGCCTAGAGTCTTCCCAGCACTGGGAATGAATGGTCAGGGTATGGGAGGGTTTTGGAATTCAGAGGACAAACGAGGGGGGAGGGAGGAAGTTAATGATCACCTGGTACCTGATCTTTCTTAGGGATGCTCAGTATAGTTAGAATTGTTCAAAATCTGGGCCTTTTTTGGGTGGACATGGTCTCTGCTCAGGGGCAATGGGCTCTTCACTCCGTCAGGAGTACCTGTGGCTTGAGAATCGATACTTCTTAGCTGCAGGGGTCTCCAGGGTAGACTATCAACCTGGGACTACCTGGTTAGGTCCTCATTGGGACTGCTGGTGCCACTCAGACCACCCAGCCACACCTGTACACACGTCCAACTGGACAGTGTAGGAAGGTTACCTCCCCACTTCCCCTAGGCACTAACTTCCAGCTGCTGGCGTGACATTTTGTCATCTAAATTGTTATTTATCCAACTCAGGACATCAAGAGGCCTACAGTTAGAGATTAAATTATTATATTATAATGCATTCCCTCGTTAGAACCTTCTAGAATAGACATGCATAATCCAACATAATGGATAATTCCTATTTCTTAAATTGTATTTCAAATGAGCAGTTAATGATTTCTGAGACCAGAAATTTAAATATAAAAGAAAAGAACATGATCCCATAATTAATTCAACTACATGTGAAAGCAAAATTTTTTAAGAAGATAAATTCAATGCAAATGTAAATATATCTTCATATGTAATTTCTTTCCTAAATAATTCAAAATAATATTGTACTGCAAGAGGATGCCTTTTATAGGTAGGCTGTCCCTGATCAGCTTTCCTGTGTAAATACTACTGAGACCTGAATGTACTAGTGAGATTTCACTCAAGACTTCTGAGGTTAATTAGAGTCTCCATGTCTGCAAGTTTGTTCTGTTTTGCTTTTCTTCTGCTGTTTAGCTATTGATGGCAGAACCAATATATGGATGCCATAGTTTTGTAAAATAAGATACAGCATTCCACACAACCACCTTTATACTGGGGCTGTGATGGAGGCTCCCGGAGTCAAAAGCCAATCAAGATCTCCACAGTGACTGAAGCCTGGGTGCCTGTCCAGTAGGTGAAGGTGTCAGAGGAACAGGAAAGAGTTGGGAAACAAGCTACCACTTGCCCAAGTATGGGACTCCCAAGAGTGAGCACTCTGTCCCCAGGGCTCAAAGCCTGCCTAGCAGAGGCTTTAACATCCATCAGTTAAGAAGAGAGTGGCCTCATCTGTCTGAGGCTCTGCCCTCAGAAGTGAAAACCTCTCAATTACAACTGATGTTTGGAGAGACAGCCTGGAACCCCTTGTCACTCTCTTTTTTTTTTTTTAAAAAAAAAATTTGTTCTTGCAGAAGATCTGTCCTAGACACAACCTGCTGTTCTCAGTGTAGTATTAGTATTTTTAAGCTACAAGGCATAAATATGCCAATTGCAGAGCTTGCATGCATGCGTGTCGACGTGTGTGTGTGTGTGTGTGTGTGTGTGTGTGTGTGTATGTGTGTGTGTGTGTGTGTGAGCTCGCGCCCATGCGCCCATGTGTCTGTGCTCCTGTGAAGCCCCGTGTTCCAGAGAACCAGGGATAAGAAAGGTCCAGAGTAGGGACAGTGGGAGAGGCGGAGCTGCTTCTGAGACCATGGGGCAGAATCGGTGTGAGGACACCGGGCTTTTCTCCTCCTCACTTTATGACCTACACAAACTTGCTGGGACAACTTGCCTCTGTCGGACAGGAATGTCCCTGGGAACAGTCTCTCTACACCACTGCTACATTTAATGTCAAAAAACCAAGACTCTTACTGATACAGGTATCCCTTGTGTTCCCCAATCTGAGTTGGCCCTGATGTTTCCCTTCCTTCGGTGAAGGAAGTGTTTCCATTGGATGGGCAATTCAATATTTCCCATTTCCTCCATTATAGGTAATGTCACGGAGAATAACGCTCCATACAGACGGTATTTGCAAAGACTTGACTGCCAACCCCCACCTCCCTCCCCGCCTCCCACTGCTCCCCCTCTCGGTCCTGTCCGCTCCCCGCCTCCCTTCCGCCCCCCCCCCCCCCGCCCCATCCCCCAGCTCGGATCTGAGTTTTTGTCACTGTGGGAAGACTTTCTTCTCCCCAACCCAGTGGACTCAGAGGACCTTTTGGTTTTAGTAATTGTGCTGTTTGAGGGTGATTTTTTTCCTATTAATCTTCAGCATTTTGTGCGAGGTTTTTGCTCATTTGCACGCCCTGGGTGGTAGCTAGATGGTGAGCATCACCCTGGTTGCCTGTGGTTTTGAACTGTGCCAATGTCCTGGTTTGCTCTGGAGACTTTCATTACAATGTGCTTGGCTAGAACTGCTTTTATTCTGTGCAGAGGACAGAGACCCAGTTTCAGCAAACAAAACCTTCGGACATTTCTCTGTACGTATGCGTATACCTTGCGCATGTGGGCGTGTTGACTTGAGACCGCTTTTGAACTTTACTGGCAAATGGCATTTAAACATGTGTCTATGTAACGAGTGATCATGTTTACACCATTCTGTGTGCTCACTTCCACCGGTCTCCAAACCCCAACCCTTTGAGTTGTCTCCCGTGCTGACAAGCTATGTGTCTGTGTGTTTCCTGAGCTCGAGGGAGAGGTCTTTTTCCTTTGGTCCTAGGGGAGGTGTTGTTTTAATACGCCAAAATAGTTATCAGATGGTTTCTAAACTTCCAAGCTCTCAGTTTTTCTTTAAACCTTCATGTCTTGCCTCTCCTATTTCTTCTTGTTCTTGGGTTGTGGCTGACATGACTTCCTATGGCGTCTCATTTGCAGAGACTACAAGATCTCTTTAATGCTTCTTAAATCTTGACAAAATTCCAATTTCAGAGGTTTGTGAATATACACAGAGTGTAGTCATACACAGACACTTTCATATACAATTGGGTACTAGAGAGAGAGAGGGAGAGAGAGAGAGAGAGAGAGAGAGAGAGAGAGAGAGAGAGAGAGAGCGAGCTGTGCTCAGATTCCTGACAGATTGACTTCAAGGAACTGAGGACAGAAGGCTCTACAGTCCCAGCCAGTGAGTTTTGTCTGACATCACTCAACAGCCTGAGGCTTACTTCCAGAAAAGGCAGGAAGGCCCTCTCCTCCCTGGGGCTTCTCATCCTAGCTAAACCTTGCTTCTCACTCTTGATGATTTTGACTCCTCCCTCTTTTGATGGCCAGCATTTTTCTTTAGATTTTCATGTAAAGTATTAACAGATAGATACATCTTAAGTTGTGTCACCAAAGCACCCCGTCCCTTTGAATGTCATATTTACTAAATTTCCTCTTCTGTAATAGAATGAAAACTGGCCTCCTTCCCCTGCTCCACACAAAGCTTTCGTGGGAAACACTCTCAGATCAGTGTTCCTCCCAACCTTGCTGTAATTATAAGATGCTTTTTATAGTTAACCGTCTTTTTCGCCCTGTGCCGTTCATTTTCCTTTCTTTGTGTGGGTCTCAAATTCTAGTCATCTACTTGGGAATGTAGCGGTAGCTCAAATGTTTCTCTTTTTCCTATTTTGAGAAAGGATGCATCCATTGGCCTTTATGAAAAGATATGTCTTATTTTAAGATAAGTCTCTTTGTGTATGGGTGTGTGCTTGTGAGTGCAGGGTCCTTTGGAGCCCATAGATCTCCCTAGGGCTGGAGTTAACAGGCTATTGGGAGCTGTCTGGCATGGGTGCTATGGACAGAACTCTGGTCCTCTGCAGGAGAGGCATGCATGTGACCTGCAGAATCCTCTCTCCATCCTCTCCATCTTGGCATTCCCATTTGCTGTCTTTCCCCCAACATCCTCTTTAGTTGATTATGTTCATTTCTTGCTTTATAGACAGGCTCTCACTATAGCTTAGGTTGGCCTGGAACTCAGAATCCTCATGCCTCGGCCTCCCGAGTTCTGTGTGAGGTGACATGCTTGGCTTTCTACTAGGTTGATTCTTGCGCAATTATTTTGAGGTGGGAAAGACCTGTGTTCCTGCAAGGGTGGTGCTTATTACTGCTGCTAACAGCCTCTTTATAGTGAGACCTTTCAGGAAGACACAGTCAGCCAGAGACAGTGTTTGGCTCAAGCTCTCCGAGCCTGGCTACAATGTCTGTCTAGGTCACTGGGAAAGACTGACCACGTGGAACTGTCTTCTCAGGAGTTTGTGTATTCATCCACAGTTTTCTTAGCCATATATCACATTCATTAGTATTAACCTAATTCAATATTTATACCTGAAGACATTTCTCCACCCTCCCACGGGCAAACATAGACAGGAGAATCAGACTACAGTGTGATAAGAATGAGCTGCTCAAGCATCAGCCTTGCTCTTTCCCAATTGAGCTCTCTGCAGTCCAGGATCTTAATGGAACTCAGAATCAGGCAGGGAGCAGGGCCGCAGGTGCCTGGGCCTCTTCCTTGACTTTCTTGAAAGCCAACCTCAGCAGCAGCCAATACAGGGTGAGGACAGCGGGAAACTGTAAGTCTGTTTTACCTTTTATTAAATCAAATCCATGCACAATGATTACAGGACAGAAGGAGGAGTCTGGGTTGCGCGAACAGCTGCTCCTCCAATCCTGCAGGGGAACCAGCTCTCCACCATTGTACCAAAACCTCATCCTTCAACAACTAAGGGGAACTCCAAGCTGTTGTGTGATGTTCTACTCTTTATTTTTTTTTGGGGGGGGGGAGGACTCACCATCCAGTTCCCAAATAAATCATACACAGAGGCTTAGTCTCAGTTACGAATGTCCGGCCTGAACTTGACTTGTTTGTATCCAGCTTTACTTATCTTAAATTATCCCGACTACCTTCTCCCTCTGGACTTTTATCTTTCTTACTTCTGTATCTTAGTTTCCTTCTTGCTCTGTGACTGGCTGGGTGGCTGGGTGGCGAGTGGCCCCTGATGTCCTCTTCTCGTTCTCCCGTTGCTCCTCCTTTTCCTCATTCTCCTTCTATTTCTACTCTCTGCCCGCCAGCCCCGCCTATCCTTGCTCCTACCTCACCATTGGCTACTCAGCTCTTTATTAGAACCATCAGGTGTTTTAGACAGGGCACAGTAATACAGCTTCACAGAGTTAAACAAATGCAGCGCAAACCAAAGCCACACACCTGAAAGTAACATTCCCCAACACCAAGCTTTAGCTTTGCCAGTTCCTTCACCGTCCCAAAGAAAGCGCACGACCCTTGTCCTCAGTTCTTATCTGGTCATGTTTCCAGAGAAGACGACACCCAGAGGGCTAAGTCACCACAATACCATTGGCTGGTTGGGCTGAATTCTCACATTTCCCCCTTTTTGTCTAATTAAGAAAGTTCTAACCATAATATAAAACTATATATAATAGGAACAATTAGCAGGTATTGTCCTATAAAACAACTATATACAATAAAAATAATTATCAAGAATTTTCCAGAAGAAAGAAAAGGTAATAGCATAAGGAAACATGAAACTATGACCAACAAGAACAACATCAGGTAGGAAACACATTCCAGACGTCCAAACCAGTGGTAAGTGGCAAGTTACAGAGCTCGCTCCAATAGCTGTCCTTTCCTGAGGAGTCTAAGTCTTGTATCTTAATATTCCCTTATCTAAGATTCGAGAGCATAGTAACTGTGACTATCTAGTCTTCAACCCTATCAAAGGCCAAGGGTGGAGCTGGGGGAGGGGAGGGAGTGGGAACGGGGATAGCTATGTAAAGTTAGGAAAAATAATAATAAAGGAAAAAATAACAAAAGAAGGAAAGTAATATTACCCGAGTAAGCAGGACGTGCAAGCCAGTGACTTCCAAAACATGCTAAAAATGACAGAAACCGCGCACAAAGCAACAGGTCCCCTGCTGGTGTTTCTGCACATACTTAATTTGTGTTGATTTTCTCTGATTTCGAGCTGCAGATTTCTTCTCGCTGAGCATTAGAATTCTGTGTGCTTATGTTTTTGATGGCGCTGACTGCGTAGGTAAGGGTGTTTATTGGCGCTCAGACTCATCACAACAATGGTGGTTCTCTCCTGTTCGGTTTTGTGGCTTTTACTACTTACCAGGCACTACTTACAGGAAGCTGCTGTCAAACCAGAGAGTCTCCATTTGACACACACACATTTTCAAGGTTATTTGTAACCATGAATTATTTCCGTAGGTAATCTCGAATCCTAGGGTCACAGGCCCAGGTCACCCACGTTCTCTTTAGCATTGGGCCC
Source organism: Arvicola amphibius (assembly GCF_903992535.2). Taxonomy (NCBI): domain Eukaryota; kingdom Metazoa; phylum Chordata; class Mammalia; order Rodentia; family Cricetidae; genus Arvicola; species Arvicola amphibius. The sequence goes on from NC_052049.1 coordinate 1,712,078, forward strand.
TTTGCGGGTTACAGGATGAGGTGGAGGTCATGGAGTCCTATTTGCAACAGCAGATACAACATGGTTCTCAGCTGAGGGTGTGTTTGATGAGCCTTACTGAAATGCAGGTTTACTGGCCTAATTAAACCTCTTAATTTTAGGTGACTTTCTTATTAAAAACATTTGCTAAAAAGCAAGCTTCAGTAACCATTCTCTGATGCCTTTCTCCCCATCCTTTCTGTTTGAATAACTTTGGATACTTCTGTTTCTCTCTGGGTACAGACTTTGGGCAAAGGGACTTTTGCTCAATCCTGTTAGAAAGTGCCTTTCCCTGGCAGGGAGGCAGGCGCTGCTCACTTGGAAGTTTGTCCACTCTGCTTTCATTTGGGAGCTTCTCTCCTCAGTCCCCTCACATCTATCTTTCCTAAGCTTGGCAATGTGTATGGTAGAGTTTAGCCTTCAGCCCCCATCCCTCTTTTTCTTTTGTCTTCTGTGACAAAAGAACATTTGTGAGCCTCTCTTCTTTCTTATTTTCTCATGACAAACCAAACAATATCCATGATGCTTACTAAGTGTAATCATTAATTCATTTTGTGGCATGTGGTAGCTGCATTTACTGGGCAAAGCCTCTCCAGGTGATCAACTTCTGGGTCTCAAAGCCCCAGGACCCAGCTTCACACTGCTTAAAACAAGGAAGTGCCATTTTAAATCTCAGGCTTCCCCAAGCGTCTTTGCATGCTCCCCTTTACTCACATTGATGTTACCCCAATTGAGGCAAATTTCATGTGTGTATGCATGTGTGCGTATGTGTATGTACGTGTACATGCACGCAGTCCTGAGGGCAGTGTCCAGTGTCTCCCTCAGTTGTTCTCCGCCATGTTCTTGTTTCTTTTCCCAGACGGAGTCTCTGATTGGACCTAGCCAATTTGGCTAGACTGGAAAGCCAGCAAGTTAAGGAATTTTCCTTTCTCTGCCTCCATAGTACTAGGAAATACAGGTACTGACTGACTGCTGCACCCGGATAGTTTTTACATCGGTGCTGAAGATTGAACTCGTGTATCACGTTTGCAGCTGAAGACTCATCTCTCAGTCCCCTTTGCATTTTTAAAAGGTTGCACATGAAAACATAGCGCACTTTTGGTAAAGCTACCTTTTTTTATCTTAGATTCCCACCATGCAGCGCTCAGCAGCCTTTCAAATTATCTTGTACCATTAAGTCATTTCATAACCCATAAATTCCTGCCTGTTCTCAGATTCGGCGGTTTCCCCATCTGAGAAGAAGCATGTTTTGTAGGCATTGATCTACCAGCCCTGTGGCATCAAAGTGCCTTCCACCCATGGCTTCAAGTCTGCTTTCTTTGGGTCTCTGTGGTCTTCAAAATTTATGGACTCGTGTGTCTGGACAACTCTCTCCCTCTTGGCAAAGGCAGGTGACAAAAGCAGACAGCAGTGCTGCCACCATGTCTAAGCAGATGGGCTTCGAGGACACTGGGGCTGTCTTGAGAGTCTGGGGTGATCAGGCCACCTGGCTTCTTGCCCAGAAGGTTTTCTATAGCGTAATATGTTGTCTAATGGCTGCTGCACTTGGGGAGTGACTTCTATAAGTCACAGAGGATACAGAGGACGGCGAGTGGCAACCTGAACAGCAGGTGTCCTTCCTTGTGCTGCCTTCAGAGAAGCTATGGGGGTTTCCTGGTCACACCCCCCCCCCATTGTTGAGAGGTTAAATCCAAGGCTCAGGGGAAAGTTTGGAGGGTCTAGTCGGGTCTCAGATGCAGTCATGCCTGTTCTCTGGCATGACTCTGCATGCAGCATCAGAAGCAAGGGCCACAGTTCTCTGCTCCGTATGGGCACTGAGTGTGTGGCCACAGCCTGAGGCTGTAAGAAAAGCCAGTTATCTTTAGTGGGTTGCACTCTGTTGCACAAGCAAAGCATTACTTAAGGCGACTGAACTGTAGGAGGGAGATAGTTGAGGACGACGAGGAGCACATGAGCTAAGCTCACCATGTGCCAAATGTCACAGCGAAATCTGTTATTGATGTTCTAATTAGTAAAAGTAAAAGAAAAATGGCCATTTCAATTAGATAGGAAGGGCACACCATGAAACCTTAGCATACAGGCAAGGGAGATCGCTCAAGTGCCAAAGAACTTGCGGGGCAAGCATGAAGTCCTGAGTTCAATCCCCACAACCTATGTAAAATCCAGGCATGGTGGTGTATGTTTGCAATCTCAGTGCTAAGGAGGCAGATACAGAGATAGGGGAAATCCCTGGCTTGGTATCTAGCCAGGTAGAGCAATGAGTTTCAGGTAAAAATGAGCAAGGGAAGAGAGAGAGAGAGAGAGAGAGAGAGAGAGAGAGAGAGAGAGAGAGAGAGAGAGAGAGAGAGAGAGCTCAAACAGCAAGGTGTAAGGCATCCTGGGGAATACCGAGATTAATTTCAGGACTCCTGTATGCACACACTTGTGAGTGAGTGCATGCATACACACACATATGCACTCATACACACATACTGGGACAACTGCTTGTATATTAAGCCCCAGTAGAGCATGATGTTTCAGGTCCTGGAACCTTTGAGCAGCAAATGCCCAAGTAACACAGTTCCTGGAGCAGTGGGTTTGTCTACATGCAAGCCTTAGGGGTTCAGCTAGTCCTAAAAGAGATGTGTCGTGTTCACCCAGGGGTATACATCAGGACAGAGAGGAAATGCCCATGCTTTGCCCATTACCTCCAAATCAGAAGTTTCCAAATGGGAGGGCAGAGCTCATTTGTGCTTTGATTGATAGATCGAAGTTGAAACCTATACAAAAAGAACTCCGTCCAAGTATTCACTTAAGAAGGGGGAAGGGAGGCTGGTTCAGAGCCAAAGAAGCAGGTTTTGGAAGTCACAGTATTAGAAAATGTCCTTCTCTTTTCATTTCCCTAAGATTTGTTCAGATCAAGGAATGCAAACATGGAAATAGGGGATTATTTACCCTCCCCGTTAGTTTAATTAAAACCCCCATAACTGTGCCTATTGTAGCTAATGCAACTAAAAAGATCCAGTTCTCTGCCTGCTTATTACAGCGACCACAGGAACAAGTGTTTATCCTGGAACTTCGAAACTCTTTCCATTTTCCTTCGATTACTTCAGGATTTTCTGCTCCCAACTTTCAGGATGAGAGTGACTTTAACATGGTGCTCCCTTGGACTCCACATGGTTCTGTGCCATGGAATTAAGAGGAGAAATAGAGCTAGGAGTAGAAGGCATGGGAAGGATCATCTGATGGAGAGACTGCTACCATCTCCTGTCTTCCACCTCTATTTCCTAAGAAGAGGAAACCGTGACAGAAAGTCCCACAGTAGAAATATATACTGTGGTGTATTGTCTTAAAAAAACACCAAATACATCATTTAGAGGGTGATAACACACACATAGTCTGATATATCTATATATCTATATAGATACAGATGATATGGATAGGTACAGATATAGCGATATATTTCTTCCACATGAAGCTTGCTGAGTGCCGGTGGACAGCTAGTGTTTCCCAGGGTGTGCTTCTGTAACATTTCAAGACTAGTGCTGGGGTACTTCTTTCTATTTTATATTTAAAAGCCAGGTCAGAGGAAGTTCATAGAAAAAGGTGAATCTGTCATCTGAGCTGTAACCCTGTGTGAAAGACAATGGGGAAACAAATGGCTGTGCGGTCACTGCAGTGTCTTAAAGGGACAGCAATAAATTGCCAGGACGTTTTTATGGAGTTTTTTAACCTCTGGCCTTTGGAGGGGAAAAATCAATAAGATATTAAGAAAATCATGAATTAATGTTTCGTAGAGTGTAGGCAACCATGAGAGCTGGGTTGGTGGAGGGGGGGGAGACACGCATACGTGCAAGCGAGCGGCCCAGTTGAAACATCAACTGTGCTCAAGAACCACGGCCACCGTTCCTCCTTTTTCAGCTCTGTGGGAGGCTTCACCGCGTTCGCCTGTGAAGAACTGGGGCTGCTATCAGGAAGGGATGGAGGAAATGAACTACAAACAAGCTTAAGTGAATTGCTTCACCAGGGAGGTTGGCAAAGATTTTCTAATTGACTCTCAGCCATCAAGGCGACCCTAGGCCCTAGCCCTGCGTTTTGTGTAAATGAAGTCCGACCTCAAACTGGCTCTGGAAACACACGTGTCTTTGAGGTTCTGAGAATGTCACCTCTCTCTCTCTCTGAATGTTCACACAACCCTGTGTTACCTTCCAGCCCCTCTTGGTCTCTGCCCTCCCTTTCTTAATATGATTCCTTGGGGAAGTTATACTAAAGCCACTGTCCATAAAATAGATTTCTATCCCCAAGGCTTATTCTAACCCTGGCGCCTGTCTTTCTAATGCAGCAAGGATCTGGCACACAGGATTGCAGCACACAAGAGCTGCTTGTCCTGGGGGCCATTGTGTCCCTGTCCCCAGGAGCTGCTTGTCCTGGGGGCCACTGTGTCCCTGTCCCTAGGTTAGGGCTTGCATCTGACAACTCAACAGGTGTACTAGGAAGAGCTTGGCACCTAGCTCAGCACACAGTCAGCTCTCTACCCTCCAGCCCTGCCTGGAGGTAGGGATGCTTCTGTTGATTCTCATTTGCCCTTTGAAGGAAAGATGGTGGCACCTAGCTGCTGGGGCAGAGTTGGCACTTTTCTCCAGGAATGTGGTTTCCAATTTCTACTTGCACTGAGGTCGTGAGGACCTAGGCAGAGGTAGGACCCAGTGGGGGCAAACCCAGCAAGTTGTCTAGTAACTAAGAAGAGGTCGTCAGTGAGGGAGAATACCTCTCACAGCGGTCTCCTTCAGCCTCTGTTGGGTCCCCACCGTGTGAGGGGATGTTCCTGATGGAAGAAGGAAAAGCCAGCATGCCAGTACCTCATGTGTTGAGGGGGGCCCCCGCTCACTCCATAAATCCATGCCAAGGTGTTTGGTTTCGTAACAGAATTGTTTAACTGGTTTCATGGCCTAGCTGCGGCTAGGCCTTCCTTGAACTGCCATGCCCCATTTTAGGAAGACAGTTTAGTGGCTATCATTTTGGCCAACTCAGGAAGAGCCATTCAAGGGACAATACAGCTTAGGGTGTCAAGCAGGATATGGAAACCAAGGAGCCTGTTGCCCAGCTATGGCCTGGGATTATTCATGCCACTTCTTTGCAAGGGAGGGGGCAGTGGGGTTTTAAGGGCCTAGAGAAGCAGGTGTGACAAACCCCATGGGAACAAGTACTCACCAAATCATGTCCCCAGCTTCAGCAGACCAGACTTGACACTGTCATCCCAGGGTTTGGTAGCAAGGTCTGGTGTCCGCCGACCACTGGGGAGGGAAAGCCTTGATGACGTTTTCACATACAACATGCTGTGGATTCGGGTGGCCACAACAGGAAGGTCATCTCTGAGTTTGCCTGTGAATAGCAGGGACATTGAGTCACCTTCCAAGTGGTACATGTTTTTTTTTTTTTTTTTTTTTTTTTTTTTTTTGGAGCTGGAATTTGCTACAAAAAAAAATCAAAACAAACCAATCAGGCCCACACTGTGACACCATGATGTATAGAGCTTCCAGGTCCCCAGGCTTTATGAAGTCTTGGGTTGAAGCAAGGCTAGAGCTGGTATCCTAGCTCTCTCGAGAAGCTGATGCCGTCCTCGGAGAAAGGAAAGGACAAGCTCACTTAGTGCTGGTGGTGGTCACCTGCAAGGGACACACACGATCATGCCTCTGGATAGGGAAATGGAAACAGGTCAGGGCTGATGGAGAAGAAAGGAGAGCAGAGATTGGTCGGCCCCAACAGGCTGGGATACACGCCTGGAAACGCAGCTGCAAGTCTGAACGCTGTGTACCTGCTTGTCTTCCTCCTGTTATATCTAACCCAACCGGCACAAGGAAGAAGCACTGTGGGTTGGCCGCTCCGATAGGTTGGCGAGACGGTGGCAGTGACAGTGACGGACTGATGGTGATCATATCATCTGGACAGGCATCATCAAGGCAGGACGCCGAGGACAGGCCTCTTCTCCAGTGCCTGCCAACCCCAGACAGGTAATGTCACCTCCCACACTGAGAGAGGGCAGCGAGCTGAGAGGAGATAGGAGCCTATCAGAAGCATCTTTCCCAATGGCAGTCAGCTCGGCTTTACTTTGTCATCCTTCTGTTAGAAGGGGAGGATGATTTGATCAGCCAGCATGGACAAGCACTGCTTCTTAACCTGGATATGCTCCTTTTCCGTCTGAGCTGGCGTGTAGCTCTGCGGCAGAGTGTGGGCCCGGGACAGCCACAGAGGACACACGTTGGCAGTCACCTTGTAGTGTGATGAGTTGCAGAATGGAAAAATGTCCAAACTGTCAAGGATTTATACAAAATGCTAATGCGCATGAATAATGAACACTGCCGGGTCTTCTGTCCTGCCTTTGCTGGTCACTGTTAACACCAGGTATACAGGGAGGGTTCATGGATGTCCCCACACTGCCCATGCATGTTTACAAATGGAAGCAAGGCCAATCCAATCTGAGTTTCAAACATGATGGGCCTGTCAGCTCCAGGAGGGGAGATGCATTCAGAGTTAAAATTTTATCTCTCTTTATTTCGAGAGTAATTGAAGCAAAAGGCTCTTTGTAGAGCCAGAGGAAAGAGCACAAATATGGAGAACTTACAGCGAGAGATGAGAGCTGATCTTCTCAGCTAAAGACTACAAGGCCATGCTTTCTAGTCTTGGCTCAGAAGGCTTGAGGGTGACCCAGCCCAGGAAGATAATTCGCTTTGTTCAGACTGATCAATGAGTGTGTTGTTTCTGGAGCTAAGCAGGGAGGACAGGGGTGAGGTCTGTGAATCAGGGGGGACTTGACAGCTCCTAGAAATTTCCCTAACATCTTGGTGATGACAGTGTCTCACCTGCTGGCTCAGAGAGGGAAACGAAAACATTCAACCAACGACTCCAGAGACAGAGGGTGGTGTTTTATCCTTGCTCCCCAAGAAAAGAGTGAGCTTGCCGGGAAGCTAAGACCTTATCACACTGAAGAGAGAGGTGCCAACACCACAGTTCCCAGTAGAAAACTGAAACTACCAAGCTTGCCTTTCCAGCTCACTAGCAGCAGGAACATGCTTAAGGCAGGTTTGGGCTCTAGACTTTATGACCCTCCTTCCAGTGATACATTCCCTAGCAAGGGCCCGCTCCTTAAAACTCCCAGCAGGTCTCAAAATGACAGCTGAGAATCAAGTGGCCATACACATGAGTCTCTAGGGAATACTTTAAATCCAAATGTGTCACAAAGATGGCAAAGTGTCAGAAACCAACACCACCAGAAACACTGGTCACATCTTGGTGGACATCTAAGGTCCTCATGCAGAACACAGAGCGTGTGCTCTGAGGATAGGGCAGTCTGACACTTAACTTTATCCACTTCTACTATATCAATTTATAAAATTAATGGATTTCAATCAGCATTCAATTGGTTATATACTTATAATTTAATAAAAGAACACATTTTCATGAATATATGAGTTAACCTCATAGGAAAAGAAATCATACTAGCCCTCACAGACATTGGGAAACAGAAAGGAAGCCCTGATGAGATTGCTCAGTGGTTAACAGTGTGCAGTGCTCTTGCAAAAGACCTGTGTTCAGTTTCCAAATGCTACATCAGGCAACACCCAGCTGCTTGTAACTCCAGCTTCAGGAAATTCTGACAGCCTCTTCTATACTTTGTGGATGCTTGTAAACACACACACACACACACACACACACACACCACACACACACACCACACACAGAGAGAGAGAGAGAGAGAGAGAGAGAGAGAGAGAGAGAGAGAGAGAGAGAGGATATTATTAAAAACAAAACAGAATCAACATAAGAGCACAGAATTGCCCTGAAAATAGCCAGAGAGCTCCGGGTCACAGTGGACTGACTACAAACTACAAAGACCAACTAATTGCTTGCAAGCTTGGTAGGCCCATGGGTCTCCATGACTGTTACATGTATAGAGAAGTCAGTTTTATAACTGAACTAAGCACGGGTAGAATTTTGTCATTTCCTGGATGATACAACTTAGCAATGATTTATACAGCATTTATATTGCGCTTGGAATTATTGGTAATTCAGTGGTGAATTAAATGATATGGGGAGATGAGATAGATATGTTGATAGGGTCCAAATATTCCCCTTCCTTTACAGGGACTTGAACTTCTGTGGGTTTGGTACCAGATATGGTTCTGAAAGGGGTCTCCTGAGATACCAAGGGTATACAATCAAGGCGGCATCAACATCAATAGAAAATTATTTACTCCTTAATTTGTGCTGGAAAAAGGAGACTCACTACCCAGGGAAAAGGATAACTCATTTCTATGCATAGCACACCCCGCTAGGTCAAGCTGGTACTGCTGACAAGATAGTTAATGGAAGATCCGGGAGATGGATGCTTGGCTAGAGGAGTCCTGGGTGAACTCAGCATCAGGGAGGTCAAGTGCCTACTGGCACAGTCATGAGGGGTGCTGGTAGTTCAAGTGGTACCAGGTGTATGGCGGGTAGGTATCAGGGGTGTCGGCAGGCCAGGTGGGACCAGATGGAACACTGGGGAAGTTCTGTGATACTAACGCTTTCTACCTTCAGGGAGTTCCTGAGACGGTCAGCATGGCATTGGCTTGAGTGGAGGAAATGCCTTGGAAGGGCCTATTATCGAGTCATGAGTCTATTAGAGAAAGTAACCCCCTTCCCCATGCCCACCTGCACATGCAGGCTTTGAATCCCCACAGAAAGAGCAATCTTTCTGGAACTGGCAGGAATCGCCTTTGACAAACATCCCTCATTCCCAGGCACATCAGTGCCGGCCATGACTGCTTCCTCTTTTATTCGTGGGAGTATATAGGCTTAATCGTCCTTCGGGAAATCATTAGAAAGGGAAGAACAAATGAGTGACAACTAAGTCTGAGTTTAGAGCTGTAATTAAAGCCTCCACTCCCAGGCTCATCACAGGGTTGCTTTGCCCTGACAGAGGCTGCCTGTCTCCTGTCTGCAAACTGTTCTGGTTGAGAGGTAGTACCTGCAGAGAGATAGGCCCCCAAGACCTCTCTCTCCTCTCCTTGGGATTTTGAGAGCGACACCAAATGAGGCACAATAACAAGGGTATCAGAGAAAAAACAGGCTTCACTTTAGGCCGTGGTTTCCAAGAACACTGCTGATCTTGACCCAGGCATCCATTATGTGGGATGACTTCTGATGAGTGTGAACTCAGGTCCACACCCTGGGCTCTGGGTTGGCCAACTGCAGGTCCAGAGAAGACGTCGGTTAGCCAGGATCTTCTTCTTCCCCACGGTGTGGGATAGAGGAGTCAAAGGTAATATCCACATACCAACTAACCATTTTTGTTCTTGTTGTGATGTGGGGCAAACTAAAGGCAAAATTAAGCTATGAAGAGTCAACTCATAGAAGAGGAATAGAGTCTAAACTGAGGCTGGTCCCCACCCTGCGGGCACCAGTGAGGACCACAGCTGGCAACAGTAGAGACAACTTGTGGTCAGTGTTTCAAGTGTGACTTCTTTTTCATATTACACCAATATGCTTTGACATTAGGTGGAGGTGGAAGGCACTCACACCATGACACTTCAGAGATTCTCAAGACTGTTGTGTGGTCCCCATGCTGAACCTTGATCCCATGAAAATGGGTGGGTCTGTTCTACTACGTATCCTTATTGCCCCCACCTGCTGATGTGGGATTCCCCTATGTATGCTATGAAAATGTTTTATGGCCATTGGTTAATAAAGAAGCTGTTTTAGCCAATGGCTTAGCACAGTAAAGCCAGGCAGAAAATCAGAACAGAGACAGATACAGAGAGAGTAAGCAGAGACAAGGAGACGTCATGTGGCTGCTGAAGGAGGAAGACATGGCCAGAATCTTACTGGTAGGTAACAGATTTGTGGCAATACGCAGATTAATAGAAATGGGTTAATTTAAGTTGTAAGAGCTAGTTAACAAGAAGCCTGAGCTAATAGCCCAAATAATGTTGTAATTAATACAGTTTCTGTGTGGTTATTCAGGCTGGGTGGCTGGGAAACAAATGAGCAGTCTCTGCCTACAACCTGCCTCTTTTCTTGCCCTGTGCCTAACTTCTGGCTGTTCCCAGAGAAGCTTGTGGAGCTTCTTTCCTCTAACATATAGGACAGAAAGGCTCAGACCTGCCTTGTCCATAGAATCATCCATTCTGTAATCATCAGGAGTTCTAAGGAAGGGCTTAATAGATGCCCAGGTTACATCCTGACTCTGTCTGACTTTTGTCTTCCTCTGTCCTGGCAACTCATTTGGCATCTGTTACGTGACTTGTTCATGTGGTGACAATTCAACATGTAAGTATGAGAGTTTCATTTCCAGTCTTGAAGTCCCTCTCAGCAATAAGGAGCGAGTAATGCTGCTCATTGCCATCTAGAGTCAAGACAACAGTGTTGGAACCACGTATTGAAGAATGTGGAATCACAATGGAATGATGAGCTTCCTCAAAGACACTTCTCCCCTCCACCAGAACTCATAGAAGCAGGAAGGAAAAACATAACAGCAGAAATGCCATCATCAAGAGAACAGAGGCAATTCTACATTGTTGTATAAGCCAGGAAGGAAACAAAGTATCAAATCCTGGAGGAAAAAAAAAAGACATTTGAGTTCTTTGAAACACTGTAAACTTGCCAGCCACAGCCAGAGGGGTGCTTTGGTTCTGTGAGACATGGTGGGGGAGGGTTGAACAACTATCAGACCCAGTTTACTATGAGATGATATTACAGGCAGCAAAGAGAAGAAAAAGACCACGCCGCCTCCCAGTGCTCCCATCCCAATGGGCTTAACTGAGGGGGAGTGGGGAGAGGAGAAGACAACATTGCAGTCATGTGGCTTACAGACTGATGGAATGAGAGAAGGATGTTAGTGTCAGTCCAGGAGTAAACGAGTACCACACATAAGACTTGTTCAAAGAGCAGAGCAGTCACTTAACCAGAATCTAAAAGGAAGCCTGGAATATATCAGTTATACAAAAAATAGGCTCACGTAAAGAAATAGGCAAATGATTTTGCAGGGTCTAAGAGATACGGTGTGTACACAGTGTGGAGTCTGCCAATAAAGCTCGTGCAGATGCCTAGACACAGGAGAAGACAGAGCAGTAGAAAAGGTCACAGAAAACGTTGGGATAGAAACATGCAAGGATGTGGCCCAGAGCCCTCACTGGACAGGGTGAACTCTAGAGAGTGAATGGGCAGGAGAGGGATACTGGACACAATAGTAATCAGACATTTTTAGAACTGATGAAATAATGTATTAACCAACTTGTTGTAGCAACTTATTGAACCCAAAACAACTGAAAAAAATATAAATTATGAGAAGACATAGACCCAAACATCCCACAGTTGCTATGCGGAGGAACAGAGATGGCATAATACACAGCACCTCCTGGCAGTGACAAATGCCAGAGAAAGGGAGTTTAAGAGGTTACAGTCTAGAGACAGCAGGCATCTGGATCTCTTGTTTCTGGGCATGCGGTGAAGCAGGACATCATGGCAGGCAGGTATTACAGGGTTAAGGGGCTCACTCCACAGCAGAAAGAGTCCTGGGACAAGACACAACCCTCAAAGACAGGCCTACAGCAACGGTGATCCATCTCCTCCAATGGAGCCGAACAGAAGTCTTGACCACCTCCCAATCATGCCGTCCACTTGTAACCATTAGCTGATTGATTCCTCACTGAAGTCAGAACCTTCATGATATAATCAATACACAAATGCTCATCTCTATAAAGATCCCTACACTGGAAACTGAGCGTTTAATGTATGACCCCATGGGGACATTTCAGACCAATACACAATATTCTGCCCCTGTGTGTAAGAGGTTCTCATCCATTGGAGAATACAAAATGCATGAAATCCAACTCAGGAGAGACAGCATTGCTCCCGTTGCTCAAAATTCTAAGTTGAGTATCTCCCCTGGGATTCAATGCAAACTCTCTGTAAAATAAGGAAGTCCCTGTAAAACTAGGAAGACTCCTTCTAACACATAATGCTGGGAAAATGTACACATTCTTTTTTTTTCTCATTTTTTTATTCAAGATTTCCATCTCCTCCCCTTCTCCTCCCCCCTCCCTCCCCTCCCTTAGACCCTGTTCTTAATGACAGTGGCTTTCCTTGGCAGGTGTTCCATGTTTCTGGCATCTCCAGTACCCATGTTTTCATACCTTTTTGATGGTTGCTGCCTGCAGGAACTCCACCCGTCACTCTTGGCTTAGGCTCCGTTGAAATCTGGGTTTGAAAAGCTTAGCTTTGTGGAATGTACGTTTGGCTCAACATTTAAGAGTTGTAGGTAAGAAGATCATGAGTTCGAGGCCTGCCTGTGGTCCGTAATGAGCTATCAGGATCCTGTCTCAAATGGAGGGATAGAGAGAGGAAGAGAAAGTCTCAAGACCTTATAACTCTTGGATTTTTTCTTCAAAACCAGCATCAAATTGACAGTGTGAAGGCTAGCTATAAGGGGCCAAGCTATAACCTGCTCCACCCCTTCCCCCCCCCAGCCATAATTCTAGCCTTTGGCTGCTTAGAAAGATGAACCTTATTAGACCCCGCCTCCCTAGGTGACCCTAGGACCAGGATGCCCTGCAGCTCTGTATTTAGGGAAAGTCTTTCAAATGAGTGTATAGTTTTATACCTTTGGGCTTCTGGTGGGTGCCCACCCCGACTCATCCCTAAAACGCCCACAAGGCGTCATCTCAATCCTTCCCATGCTGAGTGATTGGCTTCACCTGATGATGCTGATTTCTTGCACATGCCTTCCTGCTCCAGGAGTTAACAACACTCTGCCTTTCTGGTCACAAAGAAACTTTTGTGAACCTTTCCATTTTCGCTCAGCCTGCTCAAAAGCAGACACCAAAACCCTTCCCACAGCCCACAGACTGGGCTGCCTCGCAGTTTGCTCTGTTAAGCCGCGGGGTTACTCTCCCACGGAGTCTCACGGCATGCGGAAAATGAAGAAATACTCTTTCCTAGCACGTCACAGGAACGACTTGGAGTCCAGTACCCAGTCTCCTGCGTTCCCACTCCTATCTGCTGTATCCTCTTCCCAGCTCTCACAGTCATGGCTCATCACGCTCTGTTGACAGTATCCTTCTTTAGGGATGGCCAATAACCCTTTTCTTTATAGCAATATTCTCTGTTGTTTATGTTTTCTGTGACAAATACCTGGGATCAATAAATATAATACAGGAAAGCCATTTTGTCTCCTAATGTTTCAGACACTGGGTCCATGACTTTTCATTTTGTGACAAGTTAGAAGATCATGACAGAAGAGAGAGGTGCCCAGGTCACAGCTCAGAGACTCCCTCCCTCCTGCAGCCCTATCTTCTGTGCCTTCACCACTTCCCAGTAATGTGATCAAATCATGACCTCAGGGATGAAGGGTGAGCCCTTGGGATGCAACGGAACGGCCTTGAGCACTGCTGTTCTGGAAACTAACTTTCAGCGCACAAGACTATAACAGAAAATGCCCTTAAAGAGGCTAACAACAAGGGAACTATAGCCAATGCAGGAGTGAAAGCTAGAGTTGGAGATGATGATGATCGGAACTCATCATAGCCAGAGGACAGGAGATTCTGGAGTTGGGAGAGGGTATCGGTCAATCTGGAATTTACTTCCAGAAAATGTGCACCATGGCAGTCAGGGTAGGATGGTCTTCATGCTCTCCATGCTAAGAAGCAATGGTCCTGCATGGCTAGATGTAGCTGTAAAGATAGTTTAATTGTAGGCAGAGCTCTGGGGAGTGGAAGGAGGTGAATGAACACAGAGTGGCCTTGACTGTGAGGGGCCAAGGTCAGCAACTGTGATAGAGGGAGGGCAACCCATACAGCTGTGGAATGGACTCCCGAAAGCTATGCACACATATATGCACATGCAAATAAGCAAACAAACAAAGGAAAAGCATTATAATTAGAAATACACACCCCGATTGAATGTTATTGATGCATGTCTGTATCACACCCTAATCACAGAGCATTACAGATCCTACAAACATTAAAATGATAAGTATATTATAAATAACTTTACATTAATACATAGAGGTATTCACTGAGATGGGTCATTTTCCTGCAGAATCATTTTTTTTTTTCTAAGACCAGCACAAGAATACATGAAAAGTCTGACAAATCCTTAATCTTGTTACCATACTGAAACCATAATTAAGAACCTGCTCCCTCATGAATTGTTCTAAATATTTACTGACAGAACTGACCTTAAGCAAACTCTTAGAGAAAACAGAGAACACAGAAACAAAGAACACCTCGATTCATGTGGTTGCTATGGTCCCCGAAGGAAAACCCGACAAGGACATGGCAAACAAAGAAAGTCACAGCCTGGTGTCTTTTTCTTTTTTCTTAACAAACAATGAACCCCCCTGAACAAAATACCAGCGTGCAAGATCATTTGCATGCAAAATGGATAGCGCATCCTGACCAGATTGTCACAAAAACAAATGTATGCTTCAACGCCCGGAAATCAATGTATGTGTTTCAGGAGAATAAGAAAACAGAGGGGGAATGGCATAATTGGTTACTAATTACACATAGAATGCATTTTTTGATAAAGTTTCACGCTTATCCATAGGAGAACGTACATCAAAGTAAAAATCACAAGGGAACTTTCCTGTTCCGAGGAACCTTGATTAGGTCAATGATGTTGAGACATCAGGGCTGACGCTTCCTTCCTGAGACGTGTGCAGAGGTATCTGCTGTCATTGCTGCTGCCCAGCACATTCTAGTGACACAAGCAAGTCCAATAAGGCAAGAAAAATGGAAAGAGCTACAAAAATTAAAGAGAAAATACTCATATAAACTATTAAAAATAATACATAAATAGTATTATATATATATATATCAAATTAAAGATCAATATAAAACCATTTATTTTATACATAAGGAACAGCAAAACTTCTGTTCCTTTAAAGAACACTGATTAGTACACATAGGATATCAAAAGTCTGATAAGCAAATCAAAAGTGTCTTCAGTGTCATTAACCTTTAGAGCTGTCGGCGAAGGTCGTGTAAAGGCACCATGATGGACAACGTGAAGAAGGCTGATGAAGGTCGATTTTGTTCCTACCCACCACGATTTCAGTGCAGTCACTTACGCAGCCATTTTTGAGGGCTGTTTGGCGGTGTCCACCCAGTCAAATATACTTCTCCCCTCTGACCCACACCAACCTTCCAAAGTCCAGACCCTGAGGGAACTGACATATCCATACGTGAGAAGTGTGTTTAAGAATGCTCACAGGAGCTTTAGTGACAATGGCCCAAAGATAAGCAAGGAAGATGGATACAAAGTATGACAGAGCCATGGGCCGTGAGATCAAACACTGATAAACGTGCATAGGCAACAATTTGTACAACTTTCTGCATGACCCCCAAAGCCTTGTGAAAGTTGGCAGAGGCAAGACAATAAAGTACAGACACACCTACAGACTAGGATAAGATGCAGGTTTATCTACTGAAATCAAAGGCGAAACAGAGGCTACTCTTTCGGTAAGGAAGGGACACCCGGCATGTTGCAGTTTTTCTGTTACATGTGGGGTGGTTAAAGAGCAAATACAAAGATAAAACTCTATCCACGTGTTCACCGAGGACTTCAGAATGGCAATGTTACACTAATATATGTACATATTGTACTTCAGCTGAAAATCTGGTAGGGTGGAGAAATGAAAACTGAGAGGTATGTTATGTTAATAATGTCAGCTACAGTGAGAGAAGGGATTGAATCTAAAGGTGGTAGAGGTTTGTGTTGTTTACATGCCGTGGTGATTGAGCCTGCATGGGGGCTACAGGAATGGGGTGGAGGTGAATGGCTACCTGTGAGGCCTCTCCTGCAGAGCCACAAGTGAACTTGGGGGGCAAATACCCATTCTAGGAAGATTGGAAGCCAGAGAGAGAAGTGGAGTCTCAAAATGCAAACAAAGGGGCAGAGAATTGGCTCTGCAGTTAAGAATACTGACTACTCTTCCAGGGGACCTGGGTTTCATTCCCAGCACCTACTTGGCTACTCAACAGCTGTGTAACAGGAGGGCCTGCTAGTTGGGAGTTCTGTCCTGCCCCGTTCCCTCAGTCGTTATGCCCCAAAGGAAATCACACAGATCTCTCCATAAGATTATAAACTGATTTGCCTATTATCACAGGCTTTGTATTAGCTCTTATAACACATATTCATCCATTATCCTTATCTATGTTAGACACATGGTCTCAGTACCTTTTTCAGTGAGCCAGGTCACATCCTGCTTCTTCTGTAGGCTGGGCAGAACTGCTGAAAGAGCTTCCTTCTTCCCAGATTACTCCTGTTCTTATTGCCCTTCTCTACTTCCTGTCTGGTTTACCCGCCTATACTTCCTGCCTGGCCAATCAGCGTTTATTTAAAACATGATTGACAGGATACAGACAATTCTCCCGCACCACAACTGTCTGTGACTCTAGTTCCAGAGAAAATCAATGCCCTCTTAGGATTCTGAAGACACTAGGCAAGCGTGTTGGATACACATACTCATATACATATTGGGAGAATATTTATCTATCTATCTATCTATCTATCTATCTATCTATCTATCTATCTATCTATCCACCCACATCTGTCTGTCCTTCCATCTGTCTATCTATCTACCCATCCATCTATCTATCATATATCTTATACATATATAGTGAAAGCAAATATTTTTTTTAAAATGAGACTAAACACATTGAAATAAACATACATTTCAAAAAAGGGGAGAATTCATGTTTGCTAAGTACAGGTTTTCAAAGATGCACCCAGTAGGCATTTATAGAGTTGAGTTGGCACCTGGGATCACAATAATGGCTGCAATGGTACTGGTGGGTACTGTAGATGGTATGGTTCAGACCATAAAGTCCCTGGGTGTGGAAGAGGTAGGAGGCTAGACCCTGAGGCTGCAGGTCTCCAGAGGGAGTAGCTGTGATAGGCTTTGGCCTCTTCTGGGGAGTCACCAGACTGATGGCAGGGTGGAGAGGAGACAGGGAAGCAGGTGCCAGAGACCCCACAATTGGGATTACAAGGACAGATAGTCACATTACAAATCAGATTTACCAGCTCCATGATCCCACAATGACCCTGGCTTGCTTAAAGCAATGGAGCAGTACCAAGATAATTCAAAGTTAAGCATGAATTAAAAAAAAAAGTTTGTATATTGGGATTCAAACTCTGAGGCAAGTTTTCAGGACCCTATGACCCCAGAAGAGGCCTAGGAAAGTTGCCCTGTGAGCAGAACTGAGGTGGCACAGCTAGATGCATGAGCATAGTGACTCAGGACTGCCCACGGGGCTAGCTCAGAGAGACCCTTGGCTGTCATGATCACTAGAGAAAAAATCGACCCAGTTGTCAATAGAGGATTAAGTTATTGTTTGCTGTGTAGTTCTTGTTACAAAGTTACAACTTTGCTTCTGAGTAATCTGGTGCTATAAAACAATGACTAATCTAGACCATTGACAAAACTCAGGATGAGCTCATTGTAGAGGCATTCGGAGAAGCATCACTGAGCCTGGAGGGTCCCAGGATACAAAGCCTCCCAGCAGGAACTTTGGCAGGAAGTTCATGTGAACTAGAGGCAACTGGGAATCAGCCCATACCAAAGGGTCCCCCTACTCTGTTCTGTCTGCCTAAAAGGTGGAGCAGAATCTCTCTTGCCCACTCCAGGCAGAGGAGCACAACACTCATCTCTGGATACAGGTGCTGGCCACGAGCCACGTTTGCACTAACACACCTGCTGAAGCCATTCACGATCTTGGCTAGTGCCCCTCATTTACTTCCTGGTCACTTTCTATCAGCTGATTTTCTATTTACTCAAGACCCACTCCTTACTGAAATGGTATTTTCACCCAGAGTCTACCTGCTCATTGACATTCCATGTTCTTCGATGAACTCTTCCGTGGGTCAGCTATTGAAACTGTTTCTTCTATAATTGTCCGTTGTCAGTGAACTGGCCCCCTCCTCACTGAACTACAAAGCGGGAAGGACATCCCCTGCCTGCCCACTGAGCAATTGTCTTTTTCCTTCTTTCTGTCCATTTCAGAATTACCCAAGTTTTCACAACGAACTTGAGTTACTTTTATAATGAGAAGATGTATTAAAATTGTAAGTAACCACCATAGCCTTTCTATACAATATCTCCTCAGTAGATAAGCATTTATATGAATTTATTTCTTCCCTGAAAGACACTTTCTGTTAATACTTGCATGACTAAGGAGGCTGGCAACACAAAGGTGAATTCAGAAAACAGCATTGGGGAGACAACTTGCCAGCCACGTGGCAGGTTTTCATTACGACATGCCATGATTATAGGCTGTCTTTGAAGATTTTCCTCTTTTAAAATTGGCCTCACTACTGTACAGAGAGTAAGATAAAATGCCTTTTTTTGCATCCAAGCCTTGATGTCTCTGCTGTGTTTCAGATTTGAAGGTTTTTTCCTTCCAATGAAAATCAAAAAATCATTAAATGATGTTAGAGACAGCAGGAAATGTGTATGAATCAGAGAACATCTTGCAGGGGTTGATACTATTTCATTATCTAAATCAGTCGGTACCGATTTCTTATATATCAAAGCTTATAATTATTTTCAAGGATGTGAACCATGCAGGGAAGTGAGAGTCTGAGAATGATGTCAATAAAAGAACCAGGGTTTTTCTGCTGGAGAGTGGAGGAATTTGCCCAAAGAGCAATTATGTAAATAAAATATGCCCAGGGCTAGAATAATTTCACTGTCACCCACTGACAGGGATGGCCCCGGGCACAGACCCACAGTGTTCACTTAGGGAAGTGGATTTGTGGGGGTGAGGAGAGGAGGAAAGCCCCCTTTTAATTTATTTGTTCCTTATTATGCAGGATGGAGGCAGGGCTATTTCTGTCACTGTCTTTGGAAGGAGTCAGACAGGCCTTTCCAAATGGGAGGAGTCATTAGAGACCCCAAGCTCCCCTGACTAGCTCAGCCCCTTCCAGCCAGATCCCTTTAACCACAAATGCTAAACCCACTGAGTTCCATTCTTGGTCCCTGTGTTCTGGTAGCTGTCTGATATTTTGAAAAAAGTAAATAAATAACGGTCATAGAGAGAGGTCTTTGGCTTTTGCAATAAATTACGTGGGGTGGGGGAGTTGGGGGAGGTACTAGGAAGAGAGGAGGGCGGGGAAAGGGAAACTGTGATCAAACCAGAAATGATTAATTAATCAGCAATAATAATAACAAAGAATGGTCATATTGTGGCTTCAGTAACTGTATGGGGGGGAGCCTCTGCAACAGCCTTTTTCTGAGTTCATGATGGGGATGCTGATGGACAGAGAATGGTCAGAGCCAACAGTTCAGAGCTTGGTGTGGTAGCCAGCATGTGGGACTTAGTCTCTAAGGATGTAGTAGAATCCTTAGGCAGCAAAGGATGCCTGAGGGTCCCCTTGGAAGCTACAGTTTCTTAGGTCACCTTCTCCTCACCATGACCTGAGGTTGCCAGGTCAGAACAATTCTGTCTGATCTAGCAGAAGCATCTAGCCTCAAGCCCCAGTCCCAGGCCCCAGACTCAGGCCCCAGGCATTGCAACGTGGTAGAGATTTATACCCCTTAGACCTATTGGTGCTGTTTTGAAGACCATCACCTGAGCAGCAAGCACATTTATCTCTGTTTTGTGGACTGGAGGTCCAAGGTCAAAATGCTGACAGACTTGGAATCACCTGCGGGTGGCTCCCAGTTCTTGGTTGACACCACTTACTGTGTATGCGTCATGACGGACAGGACATGAGTTCTGGGCGGGGAGGGGAGCTGTCTTGTCAGCCTGCCTATTTCATTTACAAGCCTCCACTCTCTTGACAGAACGACTTTTTGTACTATGGCTCTGACTAAAGTGTTTGTTGGTAGTTTGAATGTAATTGCCCCCATAAGCTAATAGGGAGTGGCACTATTAGGAGGTGTGGCCTTGCTGGGGCAGGTGTAGCCTTATTGGAAGAAGTGTATCACAGTGGAGGCGGGCTGTGAGGTCTCATATTTACTCCAACCACATCCAGTGCCTCAGACCACTTCCTGTTGCCTGCAACTCAAGATGTAAGATGCTCGGCTACTTCTCCCACACGGTGTCTGCCTGCATGCTGCTGTGTTGCACTGTGAGGATGATGTGGGAGTCCCCTCTGTATGCTGTGATTACCATTAAAAAATAAAGAAACTGCTTTGGACCTATTGCGAGGCAGAACTTAGGTAGGCTTTAGCTTCTGTCCCTGCTAGATTCTGTTGCCCAAGCTGGTCTTCTTGACTATGGGGCTGGAGAGCAGGGAGGAGAGTTTTGAAGGCAGGGGCATTGGGTGTGGAAAGGGATTAAAATGGTAGGAGAAACCTCTTCATTTGCCACTCTGCGTGCTGAGTTACCCCTGAACTGAAGAGGCTCTGAAGAAGTCTAAACTGTGGCCTCCTGGTCTGCAGTGGAGGACTCACGGGGATGGCAGGCTGCTGGGCAAGAGTCTGAAATGGCCGCCGAGAAGATAACCTTAGGACCGACCCAATGCACAGGCTGGGGGCATGCTTTGGCATGGTGGTTGCTTGCACAGGGGATGTAGTTAGGAGGATCATCTTGTGCTATAAGTCTGTTGTATCTGTCCTGATCTCCTCTTGCGGTGTCCCTTCAGAGTGGACGTTTGCCATACCAACAAAATCTTAATGGTTCAAATGTAGTGTTTGAACCATCCGGTCATTCATGTGGAGTCGGATATCATTGTATGAGACTGTAGGGACATCGCTCGACCTAGGAAGGTCCTCATACACACCTGTGGCATGTCTGCACGCGTCTTTTAGAGGCTCTCAAGTGCTGACAGTGAGGGATCACTCAACAAATGTTTGAGAGAATTTATGACCAATGTTAGGATGCTGTCATAGTTTTCATAGTAGCATTTGACCAAATCAAGAGAGGCGGTTTCTTTCCTTCTTTCTTTTTTCTTTCAATTTATGTTGTGTTCTGTTCTGATGTGGCTCTCAGCTGTTTCATTCAGAATGCTTTTGATGTGTGCCCTAAGAACACAAGTTGGCCCAATTTAGAAGTCAACAAGGGTAGCATCCCTGTTAATAGGTGGCTGATCCCAGAATCCCAGTGAACTTATCTGTCTGGCTTTACCCAGGTGGGCTTTGCACGTAGATTTTTTTTTTCCTTTGAGGTTACGTTAACTTCTCCGATGCTCTCCAGCTCCTTCTGCGAAGCGGTCGCGCTAACTCATAAAATTAATTCCCATTTTGTGGGATTGTCAGAAATGAGGATTGTTCTGACCTTTCTTTGAACTCATCAGCCGAAATGAAGTTGCTCAGTGAGCTGGGGAAGACAAAGCTGGGTTTCGGGAGATCAATCAAGTCCACCATACTCAGGAGAGGCCCGCAACCTGCCGTGCCACGCTGACCCCGGCGGCTGCCGATCCCGTGCACAAATGAAAGCCATCACTCCTGGTGAAGAAGATACTAAATTATCGGCTTTTAAATTTAATTTTCAGTTTACTTGTGTTTTCGATTAGCGTGCCATGTCTCATCAGGACGGCACTACCTTTGAGTGTAAGCACCTCCCTGTGGAATCTTCAGCCGCCCTTGCCTTCAGAAGGCAAATTCCACCAGAGATCCATCTTTTAGCGCATGGTGTGTGTTGGGGGGGGGGCAGGGGACTTGTTCTCCCGTGATACCCTGAGCAACAGTAGCAAGTCATTTTCATCAGACCAAAAATCAATAACAGGCTTGGAAATAAAACGTCACCCTGAGCCTAGGGCCACAGAATGTCCTGACAGGCTCCTAAAACTATGTGCGGTAGCCCGAGGCCTGTGGGGTGGCCATTCACTTTCCTTCCATGATTTAGTCCTGAGATGTCTCCCCAGGCCAATAAAGCTTCGGGTTGGGTGACAGATGGGTGGCTGGGGAGCTTATGTCCTCAGCCCATCCCCCCTCTGGAGAGAGGGAGCTCACTTGGGCACACAGCAAAAACTTTCTGCTGCCAGGGGGCAAAACTGTGGTTGCCATTTTGTATCTTTAGTCTGATCCCTTCTGCTAATGCTTCAAAGCCACTAGCATAGAAAAGCTTTGGACAAAGTTGTACAGCAATGACCCACTGGAGGTGGGCTTTGTGTAATCCCCAAATCTCCAGATAGATCCCAGATCACATGATCTGTTGTAAGTCAACAAATGTTTATTGAATACCTTCAGCTCACGTGTCTAGGAGTCACAATGGTTCAGGTGAGGCTCAGAAACCATCCATCAAATGAGTGGCTTCAATCCCATAGAGAAATTTTGGTCAAGAAACCTCAGTTCCAGCCTCCTCTGGGCATCTCTTTCAAGGTGTCTGCAAGAAGCTGGGAAAACAGCTCCAGCCTCTTCAGCTTGTGCTGGCTGCTACGCCCCTCAGTGCTCCTGACCTGGGGACATATCACTTACTCCACACGTCATGCCACCTGGGCAGTTCCTCCTGTGCCCCTGAATTCTTTCCATTTGTGTACGTGCTTTGCACAGGGTGGTGTGTTTCTAGTGACACTTGCACCCTGTTGTGTCAAATGCTTGGCTACAATCACTGCCATCACCCAACCCTGGCTCAGCTCCTGAGAGTTCCTGTCAGTCTTAGTCTGAATTCTATCACTGTGGTAAAGCACCATGAACAAAGAAACTCAGGGGAGGAAAGGGTTTATTTCACCTGACAAGTTGTACTTCATCTTGAAGGACGTCTGGATAGGAGCTCAAATAGTTCCTGGAAGCAGGAACTGAAGCAGAAGCCATGAATATATACTGCTTACTGGATTGTTCCTCAGAGCTTACTTGGCCTGCTCTCTTATCTACCCTGGGACCACATAGGAGCCGCAGTGCCCACAGTGGGCTAGGTCTTCCCCCATCAACTGTCAATCAAGATAATACAATGCAGGGTTTCCCACAGTGGCCTGGACCCTCAAATCCCAATAATTAACCAAGGAAATGGCTCGTAGATTTGTCCTAACGTCAACTTGAAGGTCCAGTTCTAAGGTATCTGACACCTTCTGCTGTCCTCTGCAGACAATGCACACACATGGTGAACATGCATGCATGCAGGCAAAACACCCATGCACATAAAGTAGCATAAATTAAAAAAGCAAAACAATTCAATTAGTTACTAATCAAAACTTACTTAAGTGCATAGAATATTGAAGATTATGTGTATTATATATAACTTATGTATTATGCGTCATGAATACTAGAAATCTGTATGTGCAATTATCTATAATAATTCAGATATGTATATTCATATATCCGGTATATTACAGTAATATTTATAGTGAATTATAAATTGATAATATGATATAATAGACTCGATTATATCACATGTCTTAATTTGGGGTTATTATTACTACAATGAAACACCATGACAAAAAGCAACTTGGGCGGAAAGGGTTTGTTTCAGCTCATACTCCCAGGTGGTAATTCATCACTGAGGGATACCAAGGCAGGAACCCACACATGGCAGGAACTGATGCAAGTGTCATGGAAGGGTGTTATTTATTGATTTGATCATCAGGGCTTGTTCAACCTGCTTTCATATAGACCCAAGGATTGACCACGAGCCAAGGGATGGCACCATCTACAATGGTCTGGGCCCTCCTCCATCCACCACTAATTAAGAAAAGGCCCTACAGTTGTATCTTATGGAGACATTTTCTTAGTGAGGTTCCCTCTTTTTCAGATGACTCCAGCTTGTGCCAAGTTGACATAAACTAGCCAACACAACTGACTCCTTTTCAATTTGGCAAACACATTATCATCAAGCTATAACCTTTTCTTTCTTGTTCTTCCCCAAGAACTCATTAATATCAGCATGACAGTATTAAAATTCCAAATATTAAAAGTCCCACAGTCTTTAAAAATCCAAAAACTTAAAAAGCTTTAGTCTCTTTAAAATCCAAAGTCTTTCAAAATTTAAAGTCTCTCAAATGCGAGTTCCTATAAAATCAAAAATAAATACTTTATTACTTCAAGAGGGAAAAACCAGCGCACAGTCACAATCTGCATAAGAGAAAACCAAGCTCCAAGAGTGTGACTAACCCAATGTCCAATGATCTGGAATTCTCCCAAGATGTTATGGGCTCCTCCAAGAGGCTTGGGTCACTTCTCCAGCTCTGCCCTCTGCAGTATACATAGCTCATCTTCTAGGCTTTGCTTAGCTGCATTCCACAGTTGCTGATGTTCTTGGTGGTTGTCCCATAGTACTGGCATCTACAAAACTCTGGTGTTTATTCTGCAACTGAGCTAAAATTTCACCAATAGCTTCTCCTGGAATCTCTTCGGGTACTCCAGCCTTGCCATAAAGTACCAACTCCTAGCTGTTCTCCGCGGCACCTTTATATATTCAAAACCAGTACCACCTGGAAGATTCTTACACACAACCAAGCTTGATCGCCAGCACAGGGACAGCCTTGGCCATCTTTGTGCTGACTCCAAGAAAACACTGCCAGAAGATTTCACCTTAATAATGCTTGCCTCTCTTTAACCACAGCTGATTCTTCAGCCATAGCTGACCAATGTTCCTTGTTTCAGCAAAGCCAAAGGTTTTAATAGAGTGATTTTGATCAACTCTTGTTAATCATAGCTGATTTTTCAGCTCCAACTGACAAGATACCACATATTCTTCACACAAATGGCCTGGTAGTCTCTGTCTTCCCTCTGAAACATCACAAGTCTGGCCTCCATAGCCATCACTGCTTTCAGCCTTCTTATCTTCCAGGCTTCCACAGAACAGCTCACTGAACTCTCAACACTCAGTGACTTTACTTGCAGCTCACGACACCTGTCTGCGCTCAATGCACTACCATACAGTTTGTGAACCGGGCAAGGGGCTGGAGATTGAAACACACAAACACACAGAGACAGAGACATGGACCATCCTTGATGCCAGAATGTCCCAAGAATGCCCCTTTATTGTGTTCGGGGGCAGCTTATATAGGGATCCTTAACTTATAGCCACGCCCCAGCCAAACCCACCAGAAACCACTCTCCTGCCATCAGGAACTCCTGAGGGTCTTGTGCTCAGAGCAGCTGTAGGCACTCAGATCAGGGGAAAACAAGTTGTTTCAGGATCTGGGGGTTCACAGCTCCCAACATTTACTATCCAAAGTTCCAAAGTCTTTCCACAATCCTCTCCAAAACAACATGGTCAGGTCTGTCACAGC
Organism: Arvicola amphibius; assembly: GCF_903992535.2. Classification (NCBI taxonomy): domain Eukaryota; kingdom Metazoa; phylum Chordata; class Mammalia; order Rodentia; family Cricetidae; genus Arvicola; species Arvicola amphibius. The sequence goes on from NC_052049.1 coordinate 1,737,233, forward strand.
AATAACCCACCATCTTGGACCATCCTGGTATCAAGTGGTCTTAGTTAGGGCTTCTACTGCTATGGTCAAAGACCATTACCAAAAGCAAGATGTGGAGGAATGGGTTTATCACCAAAGGAAGTGAGGGTGGGAACTACAACAGAGAGGGACCTGGAGGCAGGAGATGATAGAGTGGCCATGTAAAGGGTGCTTTATGCAAGTGTTACATGCCCAACTGGTGTCTGTGGTAGTTTGAATGAGGTGTCCCCCATAGTCTGGGCATTTGAATACTTAATCCCCAGTTAGGAGGGGTGGCCTTGTTGGAGAAAGTATGCTACTGGGGGTGGGTTTTGAGTGTTTGAGCTCTCTCCCTCCCTCCCTCCCTCCCTCCCTCCCTCCCTCCCTCCCTCCCTCCCTCCCTCCCTCCCTGCCTCCCTCCCTCCCTTTCTTCTCTCTCTCTCTTCTCTCTCCCTCCCTCCTTCCCTCCCTCCCTCCCTCCCTCTCTTCTCTCTCTCTCCCTCCCTCCCTCCCTCCCTTTCTTCTCTCTCTCTCTTCTCTCTCCCTCCCTCCCTCTCTCCTCTCTCTCTCCTCCCTCCCTCCCTCCCTTCTTCCCTCCCTCCCTCCCTCCCTCCCTCCCTCCCCTCCCTCTCTTCTCTCTCCCTCCCTCCCTCCTTCCCTCCTTCCCTCCCTCCCTCCCTCCCTCTCTTCTCTCTCTCTCCCTCCCTCCCTCCCTCCATCCCTCCCTCCCTCCCTCCCTCCCTCCCTCCCTCCCTCTCTTCTCCCTCCCTCCCTCCCTCCCTCCCTCCCTCCCTCCCTCTCTTCTCTCTCTCCCTCCCTTCCTCCCTCCATCCCTCCGTCCCTCCCTGCCTCCCTCCCTCCCTTTCTTCTCTCTCTCTCCCTCCTTTCCTCCCTCGCCTCCCTTCCTTCCTCCTCTCCCTCCTCCTCCCTCTCTTCTCTCTCTCCCTCCTTTCCTCCCTCCCTTCCTTCCTCCCTCCCTCCCTCCCTCTCTTCTCTCTTTCCCTCCCTCCCTCCCTCTCTCCCTCCCTCCCTCCCTCCCTCCCTCCCTCCCTCCCTCCTCCCTCTCTTCTCTCTCTCTCCCTCCCTCCCCCCTCTCTCTCTCTGCTTCTTGCTTGCTCTTACTTCACGATGTGGCCTCTGAATGCGACTTCACCATGATGGGCTCTTAGCCCTCTGGAATCATAAGCCCAAATAGACCTTTCTGTCTGTGAAATGTCTTGGTCTTAGTGTTTTATCACAGCAGCAGAACAGTAACCGATACAGAGTCTTAGAGTACTCAGTGTGTTTTTCTTGATGCTGTCATAAAATACTCCAACCAAAGCAACTTAAAGGAGAAAGGGTTTATCCTGCCTCACAGTTCCAGGTTAAGGTCCATGGTGGGGAAGCCAATGAGTTGGGTACTGGAAGCACCTGGTTATATTGAGTCCATCATCAGGGATGCAAGAATAATGAATGAATGCATCCTGTCCATCTTTGCATATATATCCAGAATACTATGCCCAGGAAATGTTCTGCCTACAGTTAAGATGAGTTTCCCCATGTCATTTAAAATAACCAGTAATCCCTCACAGGTATGCTCAGAAGCACATCTCTTAAGTGAATTCAGATTCTATTATATTGGCAATTAAAACTAGCCATTACAATACCACTCCTTGTCAAACTTGCCATAAAACATGTCACCTTTAAACTATAATCTTCTATTCATTGTCCCCAAAGTCTCCTGTTTTTCTCAGAAAGTAAAATATGGTACAATTAAAAAGTTCCCATTGTCTCTAACAATTACAACAGTTACAAATGTCTATAAAATCAAAAAACATATCCATATCACACAGTTTCAACATAGGATGGCACAACACGAATGTTCTTATTCCAAAGTGGAAAAACCATGACTCAAAGAACAGTCACATGGCAGCAAACCCCTAAGTCCTGCAGCTTCGTGGCCAGCATCCAGGACTCACTACAGAATCATCATCTGGATTCCACAGGCCTGGCTAACCCCTCTTTTCTAGTTCTACCACCTGCTGCACACACAGTCTCTCTGGAGTCAAGTTCATTCATTTCCTTGGAAAATGTCCAATAGCACCCTGGGGTTCATCTTCATAACTTTATACAAGTTCACCCCCCCCCTTGCAGGACTCTTCCCCTCCCACACATTCCCTAGCCTCAGTGGCTTTCTAGAACTTCAGAGCAAGATAGAGAGGCTTGTTGGAGAAGCCTGCTTGTTCTTCCCAGCTGCCTGGCTAGCTCCAAAATAATCACACAGGGAACCATATTATTTAAATCACTGCTTGGCCCATTAGCTCTAGCTTATTATTGGCTTATCTCTTACATATTTATTTAACCCATTTCTATTAACTCGTGCATTAACGTGGCTGTGGCTTACCAGCTAAAGTTCCCAGAGTCTGTCTCAGGCTACATAGGCTACATGGTTTCTCTCTGACTCTACCCTTCTTCTTCTTTTTTTTTTTTTTGGTTTTTCGAGACAGGGTTTCCCTGTAATTTCTAGAGCCTGTCCTGGAACTAGCTCTTGTAGACCAGGCTGGCCTTGAACTCAGAGATCTGCCTGCCTCTGCCTCCCGAGTGCTGGGATTAAAGGCGTGCACCACCACCGCCCGGCTGACTCTACCCTTCTGTCTTCCAGCATTCAGCCTAGCTTTCCCCGCCTACCTACAACAATTGAGATAAAGCAGGAGAAAGCCCATGAGGCAGCAACCTTTCACAAGGAACTACAGGCAACAAAGGATGCAGAGAGGGGGAGAAGTTGTCTTCCCAGGGATGAGTACACCAAACTGGCTATTCAATATGAAATAGTTAAAGTTGAAAGCATACATACAAGGAACATTATATGTTATGAGCAGGTTATACTTAGGAATACATGTATTTGTACATGCATGCATGCATGTAAAAGCAATTAATGATAAAAAAGCCATGGATTTGGAAGAGAGCAAAGAAGGTATATGAGAAGATTTGGAGAGAGTAAAATGAAGGGACAAATGATGCAATTATATTATAATCTCAAAATAAAAGACATAAAAACTATACTATCACACAAGTTCCTAAAACTGTTCAGTTATTAAAAAGAAGAAAGTATTAAAATCTACAACAACATGACTGAACACCGGGCCTTTTACATAGTGCCATAAATCAGACAAAGCCCACAGACATGAAGGTGGGTACCATTATCCTTTCCAGTCCAGAGTCTCTGAGCTGCCATGGCAGTCATGGTACCAGACAATGTGGGGATCTTGACTGCCTTCACATCTCAGACCAGCCTCTATGGAGGAAGTAAAATCTGTCCTGAGTCTACTACGGAGATCGTGGAGGGACTAACGGGACAGAAGGGGTGTGAGCAAAGGGTTTCCTGAACCACGGGGCAGAGATCACCTAGCACACAGGCATTGTAGGGCCAGCCATATTATACTGCTTCATATGTGGCAAAGCCACCCAATGACTCATGGGGAAGATGGGCGTGATCTGGATAGTTGGCATTATCAGGACCTTCCTTTGTTGTCCCTGTGGTGCCATAGAGTATGACAGGAACTATAAGCAGCTTTCTGCCCAGACTAGAAAATTTGCTAAACACAGTATGGATGGGATCTTGTGACTGTCACAACCTGGCATCAACTCTTAGGTGATGCTATGCCCACCCCCGAGTGACACCTTCTTTAGTTTGTATTCCAGCTCTGCAGCAGAGTCTAACTCTACCTACCTGTTGATGACAGGAGCTAGACATGAAAGCTGACCATGTTTGACAATGACTAAGCTGCTCACTGAGTGTCCACCCAGGTGTGCCCAGAAGCTGGGATGCTTTTGATGTCATATGCCATACTTTGTGGTATGCAGCAATGGCTCCTGAGGAGGAGTGTCTCTCGTGGGCTGTGTCACACCTGCAAGCCCTCCGCCCACACATAGGCTTGTAGGTATTCTTTCCAGCTAATGATCCGAGTGCTTGGATTTTAATGACAACTTGGACTGAGTATGTGATGAGGGTGACAGTCTGGTCGGATCTCCCTTCAGGACACGGTGACAAGTGCTGGGGGCAGGTTCTTTGCCAGGGGCAGGCATTCGCTCTAACAGCGTGCCTAGGGAAGACAGATTTGGAAAAAGTAAATACAGCCATGTCTCTGTGGAACCGGCAGCACAAACGTGCCACCTTCATGAGATGTAACACAGCAATGCCAGCAGGGCTACCCACACGAGCCACATGGTGTGAGTGTTGCCAGCTCTCAGACACAATTAAATACTCTGAGCTTCTTCCTGGAAAGCCTAAGAGAGTCATTTGCAGCTCTTTGAGATTCTCTGTCCTCTTCTTACAGTGACCCAGGATGTGTATAGTTGTGTTTATTAGCCCTGTAGGCTTATCATGACCTTTCCACTGGACATGTCAGGCAGAGTTCTAACAACCAGGATGCTCGTGAAGTCACTCTGTAATTGAACTTCAGTGGTACTTTCTCTTCTGCTCTAAGGTGAGCAAAGACCCAAGGGGGTGTTGAGACCTGAGAGGCTGAGAGTTCACTGTGTTCGTGTTCCTGTATCCCAGGGGCCCCACATCAGTGGGTGGGTGGAAGATAGGGTGTATATGTTCAAGCTACCTCTGGGTGCAAAAGAAACCACCTCAGAACTCGGGTCTCAGGCTGCTGTGTATGCATGTAGACATGCAGTCTGTTGTAGGCATACAGGAGTTTGCAAGGCATACAGCTGAAACCTGGCAGGGCTGGTGCAGAGACCAACTTGAGTACCACAACAAAGGGCACAGGGTACAAGCTGCCAGGGGCACATTCTCTGTAGGTGGCATTAAAAGGTAAGAAAAGCAAACATGGATCTTACTTCTGCCACTGTCATACAGGAGTCTGATACACGGATGACGCAGGGCTCACCCTCAGACATCTTTCGAGAGTGAGGTGGCTCTGTCTCTGGTGGCTCCATGCACACCACAGAGCCTCATTTCTGTCTGTTCCAGATGTAGCAAAGTTCAGCAGCTCCAGCAGCACCATGGGTAGTAGTAGTCTGGGATTCTGAGTTCTCTACTCAGGAACAGGTATGTACCAGCGTCAGCTGGGTAGAAACCCCTCAGTGCAGCCCAGCATCCCTGACTGTGAGGCTGCTGCATTCTTGGATGATTTGATGCTCTCTTCCAAAGACCCATCTTCGATGAAACAAATGTTGAGTGTGGATCAGATGTACCCATCCTAGTGTCTCTAACAGGAACCACCCTGCCAGGAAAGCTTGCTAAGATATTGAAATACCCGACCTCTGCTGCTGTTAACCAGAGAAAACCCACTTCTAATAGCAACAGTAAGGCCTACCCAGATAGCTGCCACATAGTATTCCAAGCCATAGAACTAAATTCCACCAAAGTAAATAGGTCTGCAGCATGTAAGCAATACTGGGGGCCAACTTCAGAGATTCTGTCAAGAACTCTTCATATCTACTCCCAGTTCAGAAGATGTGCACCCTGCTTCAGAATCTCCAAAGGACTTGTCCATCACAGACCCCATTCAAAGTCTCAAACTCTAACATTCAGTCACCTGCAACCCTTGGGCATCTCTCCTCCTCCTCATGGACCATTGAAAATAAGCAAGGCAGACATTCACTAACTTGTTAGGGTCTTTATTATTGTGAAAAGGCACAATGTCACAGCAACAAAGGAGAAACATTTAATGGGGGTGGCTCACTCACAGTTTCAAAGGTTCAGTCTGTTGTTCTTCTTTTTATTCTTAAAGACTTAGTAGCTGGATAGCTGCGCGTAGCTGCGCGGAGTCCTGAGAAACACGTGTGACCAGGGCAGCGGGTGAACAGGCGGTGCAGCGGCGGGTTAATGGCACAGACACAGAAAATAGACATAAAGCTTTATTAAGAGAGAGAGAGAGAGAGAGAGAGAGCAAGAGAGAGAGAGGGAGAGAGAGAGAGGGAGAGAGAGAGGGCGCGTGTGCACACGCAAAAGGGGACAGTGAGAAGAGAGAGAGGGAAGAGATTGAGGATGACTCCAAGAGACCAGAGGTCGCTGGGAGTGGGTGTGGAAAGGGGTGGGGACCAAAAGAATAACATTCCCGGGTATTTCTTACAATAAAAAGCAAAAAATTAGACATCACAGTTTGAAGGAATTGGGGCGGCGAATTCTCAAGACTGCTTCCGGCTGATTGTGGGCGTCGTCTTTGGGGGGGGGAACCCGAGAGAAGGCTGGGTGCCGGTCACATCCTGGCATAGCTGGTCTCTTTGCTTCTGACTGGTGTCTGTGGCATGGAAATGTCTGGTGTCTCTTGACTTGAGCAGCTAGGCTGTCAATTCCAGTGATTCTGTCCACGTCTGGAGGTCTTTGGATGAAAGGCAGTTTTGCCTAATGGTCAGCGCTTGGCAGTTGAAGCAAACTGCAGGACGTTGTTTCGTGCGCCGCATCTGTCTTCTTTGGAGGGAGCAGAGAGCTGCTGCTAGGAGCCAACCTGTCTCTTTTTGCTATAAAAAGTTTTTAATAATTAAATATTTAAATATCACATTCCCCAGATCTCTGAACAGTTGAGGGCTGGATTAAATATATAGCTGCAGTATACTGGCTCTTAACAGGTAAGATCCAGACTTGTAAAAAGGCAGAAAGAAACTGCTGGCAATGGAAGGTTAATGTCAGAATTGACAATGGTAGAGAACAGCTTAAGGCATTTTTTGTAAGAGACTTAAAAGTACATACCAGTTTAAAATATGAGATTTAGGATTTTGTAATCTGAAATGAGATGTAATGAACAATTATTATACATAGAGTGAACAGGAATTGAGCAACGTGGATGACTCTGATGGGCCTTATCAGAAACATACCATTTGCACAAAACACATGTAGCAGAGTTAACAGGAGAATTTTAGTGAAGACCTGGTGAAGAGGCAGGGTGAAATTGGGAGAGCTTGGTCACCTGACCTGGCCCTCAGCCAAGATGGCGACGAGTCACCAGATCCACCTGGCCCTCAGCCAAGATGGCGGCAGCCACGTGTTGCGGGAAAAAAGTTACAATTTTTGAGCTGTAAGGACTTTAAGTTTACTGCTTGGCTCCCATAGCTAGACCGTGAACACGCCCGCAAAAAAAAACCGTAGCACTTCAAACCTGAAGGACCGTTCCTGGCAGGTGAAATGCATGCAGATGGAACGAACATTCAGGCGCGTGACCCAGCGTCCCGGTGACACGCGCGGAATGTTATGCTTGGCTGGCTGAACCCCAAGTGTACGAGGACCGTTCCTCCGACAGGAGAGGTGCAGCAAGACCAAGCCTCCGTCCTGGACGGGAGATCACACCGTAGTGATCACGTGGAGAGTCAGAAGCAGGGAAGGAAGAAAAGAAAAGAAAAGAGAGCCGGAGCCCCGGGCCCCGGGTGCGAGCGGAGTGAGAGGCTTTCTTGCCGTCTCAATCACGGTCAGAGCTGGGAACGCAAGCCGGATTGAAGGCTGGAGAAGGGGTTTAGAGAAGTCCCCCCCGACCCTAGGAATAGCCCACGGGCCACCGAGCGCTCAATGGAGACCAGTGGGTAGACCAGGGTCGTTTGACCAGCTGGAAGGGAACTAACTCACGGTTGAAGCCGGTGTTGGATGAAGAGCCGCGCACAGGCAGGTGTTGAGATGTGAAGCGGGTGGCTTAGTCCAAGGGCCTCCGGTCCTCAGGTCTCAGGTCTCCAGTTCTTCAGCCGGTCCGGCACGGTCCGGGGGAACCAGGCTGGCGCCAAGCCTGGAGCCCCAGTCCCGAAATCCGGGGACACAGCCGTCGGGTTTCGGCACCAATGTTGTTCTTCTTTTTCTTAAAGACTTAGTAGCTGGATAGCTGCGCGTAGCTGCGCGGAGTCCTGAGGAACACGTGTGACCAGGGCGGCGGGTGAACAGGCGGTGCAGTGGCGGGTTAATGGCACAGACACAGAAAATAGACATAAAGCTTTATTAAGAGAGAGAGAGAGAGAGAGAGAGAGAGAGAGCAAGAGAGAGAGAGGGAGAGAGAGAGAGGGAGAGAGAGAGGGCGCGTGTGCACACGCAAAAGGGGACAGTGAGAAGAGAGAGAGGGAAGAGATTGAGGATGACTCCAAGAGACCAGAGGTCGCTGGGAGTGGGCGTGGAAAGGGGTGGGGACCAAAAGAATAACACAGTCCATTATCACCATGGCAGGGAGCAAACGTGGCCCTGGAGGAATAGCTGAAAGTCCCACATCTTGTAGGCAACAGGAAGTCACACTGAGGGAAACTTGAATAAAGAGACCTCAAAGCCCGTCCTCCCCCCCCCACGTGACGGGCTTCCTTCAACAAGGTCACCCCTTCTGATAGTGCCGCTCTTTCAAACAACCACACCATCCTTAGGAATAGAACTAAACGTTTGTACTTCTTTGTTATAATTTTACCCGCGTCAGGAACTATTTAAAGCTTTCTCAGATGATCCACTCAGTGTGTTCAGCAGGCCTTCTCTTCCTAACCAGATGGACCTTGTAAACACCAAGTCCCTGTTTCTGTCTGTTCTCAGCTGCCCTTTCTCTTGTGGGCTGCCTCAATGACCCCACTTGGATCCAGTTTCAGCATATCTGCTTAGTTCCCCCAAAGTCGTGACAGCCTCCCCTCTCAGAATGCAAGGCTGCTTCCGTTCACTTTATGTCTCATTTATGAGAAGCAGAGGGAGGCCAAAGCTTTCCCTTGGGGTAGCTTTCTGTGTTTACCCTACTGTGTGCCCTTCTTTGTTTGGAGATGGTTATTGAACCACTAATCCCATCTTTACCGTAGTGTCCCTAAGTGGGTCGGCCACGTTAAATTTCACTAACACAGAAAGTTCACCACAATGGAAACTTAGTGTCTTCATGCTGCTGGGCCCCAAACCTCACTCAAGGTATCCATTCCACAATTTTTAAAAAAAGAATATTCCTTTATGAGCGCTGCACAAAATGCTCCCCATGCTCAGGGTGCGGAGACAGAAGGATTTCTTACGCTAAAGAACTAAATGAAGCTAAGGTTAACCAGGCTCAGCCACGGAGCTGGCAAGGCTTTGGAGAATGAACTGCATCTCCACTGCGGAGGTGGATTTTCTTTTCGTTCTTGACCAAGACCCAACACAGAGAGTAAATTAAGCAGAGCAGACTGCACACACATCTCATGGAGCAGTGTGGAGAGAAAGCCGTACCATCTAGAATGAAACTGAACCACTCTTCCATCAAAAAAAAAGGACTGAGGCATTTTTCCTAAAAAAGCATTTAAATGTCCAGTCTGTGGCTGTCAGGACCCCAGCGGGGAGTCACTGCTATAGCTCCCCGCTTTGCATCTGATTTGCATTGCAAAAGACAGTGATAATTAAACAAGTCTCACATGCTACCTTGGTTTTGAGGCCAAGGCTTTCCTGTTTGCAGCCTGTTCCAGGCACAGGGCATCTTTAGTAGGCAGTAATCTGAGTGATTTTGGTTCTGCTGAAAGTGTTTTACTGTGTGAACTCAGTGAGGAGTCTTTTCTCACCTTTTATGTGTAAGGATCTTGCTTTAGGTCACATAGCAAAGGAACCATTTTTCAAAGATTTAATTTTAATTAGCCTTTCTTCTTTGTACCAGAACAGGTTAGATGGTTAACTCAAAAAGGTGAAACCATGGATTTGAGAGAAAGCAAGGGTTAGGAGCACATGCTAAGGTTTGGCAGATGGAAAAGAAAAGGAGAAATGATGATATAATTATATTTAATCCAATTAAATGAAAAATAATTTTATTTTTTTAAGGTAAAAAAGCCAAGTCCTTAATGGCAGAGATTAGTAATTCAAAGTATAGTTTTGATTTAAAATGGGTTGTTGCAGGTGGGTTTTAGTGAAAATACTGAAATATGAAGTATTGGGGCTGTTTCTAGAGGCTGATTATAAGCAGAATGTTGTGCTTTTCACATGGTTTTATATTGAAATAAGAATAAATGCTTGCATGCGAACATTTTGTAGACTTGTTTTGGAAAACTTGAGCAAACAGCCTGTGGCAGGCTACTGAGCTAACTGATGGGTTTTTCTTCTAAGAAACAAAAATGACTAAGGTTTCCAATGGCACATGCTTCTTGAGAGCATCCAGGGAGCCCCAGGCTGTACATAGGTTTTCTGTGACCTGAGTCCCAGTCAGGGGCAGCTGCCTTGGGGCAGCTTGCAGTAGTGCTATACCTCACAGCTCTGGAGCACTGCCCCACTGTACCTGGAGCACTGTACCTCACAGCTCTGGAGTACTGCTCACTGCACCTGGAGCACTACGCCTCACAGCTCTGGAGCACTGCCCCACTGTACCTGGAGCACTGTACCTCACAGCTCTGGAGCACTGCCTCACTGTACCTGGAGCATCGCACCTCACAGCTCTGGAACACTGCTCACTGCACCTGGAGCGCTATGCCACACAGCTCTGGAGCACTGCTCACTGTACCTGGAGCACTGTACCTCACAGCTCTGGAGTACTGCTCACTGCACCTGGAGCACTATGCCTCACAGCTCTGGAGCACTGCTTACTATACCTGTAACACTGTACCTCACAGCTCTGGAGCACTGTTTCACTGTACCTGGAGCACTTCACCTCACAGCTTTGGAGCACTGCACCTCGCAGCTCTGGAGCACTGCCTCACTGCACCTGGAGCATTGCACCTCGCAGCTCTGGAGCACTGCACCTCGCAGCTCTGGAGCACTGCCTCACTGTACCTGGAACACTGCACCTCACAGCTTTGGAGCACTGCCCCACTGTACCTAGAGCACTACACCTCACAGCTCTGGAGCACTGTACCTGACAGCTCTGGAGCACTGCCCTACAGTACCTGGAACACTATACCTCACAGCTCTGGAGCACTGCACCTCACAGCTCTGGAGCACTGCCCTACTGTACCTGGAGCACTATACCTCACAGCTCTGGAGCACTGCACCTCACAGCTCTGGAGCACTGCCCCACTGTACCTGGAGTACTGTACCTCACAGCTCTGGAGCACTGTTTCACTGTACCTGGAGCACTTCACCTCACAGCTTTGGAGCACTGCACCTCGCAGCTCTGGAGCACTGCCTCACTGCACCTGGAGCACTGCACCTCGCAGCTCTGGAACACTGCACCTCGCAGCTCTGGAGCACTGCCTCACTGTACCTGGAACACTGCATCTCACAGCTTTGGAGCACTGCCCCACTGTACCTGGAGCACTATACCTCACAGCTCTGGAGCACTGCACCTCACAGCTCTGGAGCACTGCCCTACTGTACCTGGAGCACTATACCTCACAGCTCTGGAGCACTGTACCTCACAGCTCTGGAGCGCTCCCTCACTGTACCTGGAGCACTTCCTCACTGCACCTGGAGCACTGCACCTCATAGCTCTCATCACACGTTGCAGACATAATTAAAAACAGCACACTGTACTGCACATCACACACATTACTCTTGCAGACAAACATAAGCAGCACAGCACACACATATACACACGTTCACACACCACACCACACATGCATAGCACACTATACACATGCCCCATATCATGCCCAGTGTACACATAATAACTCGTCACCCATGCCACTTTCCCATCTCTTCCACTGCTTACACACACACACACACACACACACACACCAAAACTCAGTGTACACACCCCATTGCATAGACCCATGCAGCAACCGAACACTTCACACATATATGTGGTTTTTTTTCAATTGTAAATATGGCCAGTTGCAGAGTTTGACAGCATCTGATGTTTCTGCTTTGTCCAGAACATCTCTTCCTGATTGTCCTGTTGTACAAAACTAAACAGTTTTCACAATTGCTGAAGCTCATGCAGTGTGCCTGCTGCTGGCCACAGGGAGCGCCCCCATCCTCCCTCCACCCCTCCTGTAGTTCCTGCTCGTCATGGTTCAGAATGTATTCAGCACTCCCATCTCCAAACAGGCTTTGGAATACAACAGCAACACTAGTCTTCCCCGTCATCTAGAAAGACCCTCTTCCTCCCAACTGCCCTCTCTTAACAGAGTCCTGGGTCCAGTGTCTTGTGTTCTGGTCACACTGGTGCACAACTGTCTGATAGGTTTCCTGCCTGGCTCCCAGGTGGGAGAAAAAGCTTAAAGATGGAAGCGGCGGTAATACAGCTGCTTGACCCGAGACACCGAGGCTTCTCAAAGCAGGTGCCAGAACCAGGCGCAAAGCTTCTGCAAGAGACCAGAAGAGGAGCTTATGGGGCCCTCTGTGTTTGTATAGGAAGAGGTCTGCCATTCTTAGAGTCAGATCTGAGTGGGCTCTTCTTTCACACGGTGGGGAGATCTTCCTAAGGCTTAAGAAACATTCTCAGAGCCGGTAACAGCGGACGGTGTCAGTGTCTCTTTTTAATCACTCCATTTGGCATCAGCTATGGGGCCGCCTAATGTTTACATTAAGAGGTATCCAGTAAGCCTTCACTTCAGAAGCAAATGGGAAGTGGGAGCCGTCAGCACCAGCGGATCTGAATGCTGATGCGTCCCTTCTGCGCTCTGGGGCGGTGCGAGGTGTTGATCATGGCTTCTCACTGATAAGCAAAGTACTTGCAGAGCGTGAAGACTCTGCGTGTGCGCGCAGGATAACTCTAATCTGCACCCTGCCCGGCCTCCCGCATTTGCATGGACAAGCAGCCTGGCTGCTAAGCTCTCTATTAGAGCTGCAAAGGGCTCCCTCATTTGAATAAGGCCTCTTTGGCACGCAGAGAAGGCGGAAAAGGTGCAACGAGCAGGAACCTCCTGGAATTAGGGTGACATTTAGAAGCAGGGTCCTTAAATGTTCGCTTTTTGTCATGCTAAATTCTCGAGTATTTTTAAATCTATTGTAACTGTCAGTTGCATTAAACGTTTTTATTCTTATTTATTTTTTACAGAGCAAACGGCAGCCTACCAGAGTGCCAGGAGTCCTTTATTATGGCTATCTGCATCATGGGAAACTGCTTGATGCAATGTAGAAATACATATGAATATAGGATTAGACTCATAATGTAGAAAGCAGTCAGAGATCAAAAGAGCTGGCTGGGAACTCAGGCAGCCAAGAACCCCTGCAATTTTGCAGCCAAATGAAGGGGCTCCCTGTGTGTTCCACGCTTCTTGTTTGCTCTCAGCATGGAACTGGTGGCTGGTGGCCATGCCCACCACGCGGCACCATCTTATCCTTACAAGGCTTGAAGGAGTGCCCTGAAGAGCCACCTGAGTTTTACAGGGCGGGATTTGGGCCTGCCGTACCTGGCCAACGTCAGTGTGAGTATGGATTCTGAGATCCACGTTTGCTTCTGCTCTGTCTTTACGTGTTGCTAAGATTTGAAGGTCAGATTTTAGGTCCTTGGAGAGTATTTTAGTATTGGTAGATCAAACAGGAACCCTGGTCACCAAACCATGGAGACCAGGGGAGGTCTTTTTGGTGAAACTGCCGCACACACCTGTCTTAGGGACCTGGATCTGTCCCCTGTTAGCTGGCTCTTAATAGGATCTTCTAAATGTTTTCACTATGCCTCCGCCCATGTTGCAATAATCTCACAGATGTAGTGATTGGGGCTGCAAGTGGCAGATGTTTCCAGGCAGTCTGCCATGGATCTGGGATTAAGGCACATTCCTTTTCATCCCTATACTAAACTTTGGCACTTGCCCATCTGATATGTTAATTCTCTGTTTCTTTGATTTTGACATTTAATTCAAGTGAGGATTCCGAAGTCTGGGCTTAAATTAAGGAGTGCCATTTATCATTATTTAGCCAATATTTGGAATTGTTCTCCACACATAACATCTTATTAACAACCCTCTATAGTCCAGCAATGCTCAGCCTGAGGCCTGAGGGTTACATGTACACCACCATAGATGCGAATGCGGTCTGTTATGTCTGTAGACACCAACTCAGTCAGTGTCAAAGGTTGGGTGCCCCTGCCGTGTGAACAAGTGTGACATCAATCACTCCACTTTTTCTCTTGTAGTTTTCTTTATTCTGACCTTAACTATCTCATTGTCTCCAAGATTTAATAGATTTGAAAGGTATTTTCTCATGATGAGATTTTCAAATACATTCTGAAAATACAAAATGCATAGCTGTCAGTTAATCACAGGGACAACCAGAAGAAGCCATTTCTAGGCTCAAGCCTACACGAAGTAAATAGGATGGAAGAGCAGAGGTCCACATACATGGCCACAGCAATGCCATGTTGACGACTTCAGTGGCCAGTACCTGCAAGAGACACTGTGCTGGCAGAAGCCTCCTTAAAGTCAAACCAGCTCTGCTTACCGCAGGCTTCCATTCTTGTTGGAGGAGAGAGCCACTTGTTGGTCCCTGGCCATCCAGCTAGCTTAGACCCAAACTAATCACAGAGAAACTGTATTAATTAAATCACTGCTTGGCCCATTAGCTCTCGCTTCTTATTGGCTAACTCTTACATATTAATGTAACCCATTTCTATTAATCCATGTATCGTCATTTGGCAGTGGCTTACTGGCAAAGTTTGGGCATGTCTGACTCTGATGGCAGTTCCATGCATCTCTCCAACTCTGCCCTCCTTCTCAGAAGATTTGACTTAGGCTTCAACCACTTCCCAATCGATGGAGTAAAGAGTACTCTTCCATGAAGAGTAAAACCGCTCCTGGGGAGACTGGGAATGGAGCAATTCTGCCTGTCCGGGCTTGGTGCAAATGCTTCTTTCTCTCTAGCTAAATGCCATGGCTACTTCTTCATGACTAGTACAGAGGCAGGATAGGACCAGGGACTTCATGCCCCTGAGCTACTGTGGTCATCAGACACCTGCAGAAGACAGAACCAAGCTCCCTCTCCCATGGCAGAAGTGAGAGGACATTGTTGCAGCAGAGTCGAGGTTGGGAAAGACAAAACGGCATCATGCCAGTGCTCTGGGGGCTTTGTCTAGAGAGCAGGATGGTGGATAAGAAGGTCCTTTCCACACAGTTGAACTGAACCTGAACTGGACTGTGCATGTGTGCTGTGGGATAATGCTCTTCCACCCTGTAAAGATTTGCTACTCATTTTGGTTTAATAAAATGCTGATTGACCAGTAGCCAGGCAGGAAGTATAGGTAGGGCAAGGAGACTAGAAGAATTCTGGGAAGATGAAAGGCTCAGTCTGCAGTCGCAACTCAGATGCAGAGGAAGCAAGATGAGAATGCTAAGTAAGATACCAAGCCACTTGGCTAAGCATAGATAAAAGTTATGGGTTAATTGTAAGAGCTAGTTCATAATAAGTCTGAGCTAATAGGCTGTTGACTGAGGGTTTCTTTCCCACCCGGTCCTTCAGTCATTCAGTCCAAAGGAACACACAGAGGTCTACATTAATTATAAACTGGTTAGCCTAGTAGCTCAGGCTTTTCTTATTAACTAATTCTTATATCTTATATTAGCCCATTATTCTTGTCAATGTTAGCCACGTGGCTCAGTACCTTATTTGGTGAGGCAGTCACATCTTGCTTCCTCTGCATCTGGGTGATGGCTGCAGACTGACCTTCCCTCTTCCCAGAATTCTCATTAACTGGCTTCTACTTCCTGCCTGGCTACTGGACAATCAGCATTTATTTAAAATACAAGTGACAGGGTACAAACCATTGTCCCACAGAACTTCCCCATCCCCTTTTTAAAGCAAGAACTCTGAATCTAATATTCTTTGTTTAGCTTTTCTACTGACCATTATCCATAACAACTCATAACCAACATTCTAAACAAAGGCAAACATCCATAATCCATATTTTGGGAACGTAGGCAGAGTTTTCTAGGCTACTTCCTGCCAATTGGGGGGTGCTGATAATGTTATGGGAACCTAAAGAAAATTTAGAATTATGATCAAGTCCTGACTAGAGTATCCCATGTGACTTGATCATCTCAGGCAGCAGTCTTTGAACTGTTCTGGGTGTAGAACTCAGACATCTGGGTCATTCCTGCTATTGGAGATTTCTCAGGGTATCTTCCTTGGTCAAACCTGATTTTTTTTTTTAATGCAGAATGAACCCACAGCCTCTCATTTCCTGTGGAAACAAAAGCAAAACCTCTTCTCCAAAGTAACATATCTTTTGACTTAAATTTTAAAGTCAAAGCATTTTCAAGTATATTAATCCAGCAGCGTTTATCATCAAATTCCTTTTAGCAGCTTTTGCTCCTTCTTCAGTCATCAAACAATTTAAAGACAACACAATAACATACAGTATCCAGACTCTCTGTGTGTTTTTCATCTTTACATGACTTTATTTTAAACTCTATTTCTTTTATTTTTATTTTTAATTTTTGACTTTTTGAGACAGGGTTTCTCTGTGTATCTTTGGCTATCCTGGAATTCACTCTGTAGACCAGGTTGTCCTTGATCTCGCAGAGATCTGCCTGCCTTGCCTTCCAAGTGTTGGGATTAAAGGTGTGTGCCACTACGCCCATCTACTCTCTTTTTTTCTTTTTTCTAAGGACTTTATCATTTTTACCCCAAGCCTACATATTTTTTTAAATACACTGTAAATTATTTAGAGGCTTTTTTTTTTTTGTCTGAAACTATCTTTACTGTATCTCTCTTTTCCTGACCACAGGAGTCTTTAATTTGCTAAGCAATATGGCTAGGATTAAAGCTGTGGCTTTGATGGCTAGATCCAGCCCATTCCCAAGCTTTTTACTGAGAGTCTAGCCTCATGGCAGAGGTACTGGCTGGAGCCATGTTTATTGCCACAACTCTATGGAGTTTCAAGGTCCCTGCCACCACCAAAAAGCATGCGGTCATCTTTTTATCAACACCATTTAAGTGTTTCGTGGTAGGATCTCTTCAAAGAGCTGCAAGGTTTCGCAGCTAAAGCTGAGTCAGGAAGCCTCTCTTAAATGAGAATGCTATCCTCTAACAAACAGAGCAAACCTGAGAAATTGCTGCTACCAAGAAGCCATGCTCAACATGGTTATTTTGTGTCTAGATTTACTTCCCAAGCTCTCTCAGGTTTTCTGTGGATGCAGTTGTCCACTCACTGGGCACCATTTGTTGATTGACAATTTCTCTCACACCTGGTCCTTCAGTCATTCAGTCCCAAAGGAACACACAGAGGTCTACGTTAATTATAAACTGGTTGGCCTAGTAGCTCAGTCTTGCTTCGTGTTTCCCATGCATGCTCTCTCTCATTTCACTGCAGAGCATGGGGCACTGAATTAGTTCATACTTATGAACTGATGTTCACAGTTTCTGGGTCAATCTGGTTTTTTTTTTCATATCTGAGGCATAAATACTAAACTCTGACCCCAAGGCTCAAGCGACATTATATCCGATACCCTCCCTCCTCTCTGCTCATGTGCAGAAGCCTAAGTATCTTCTAGGCAATCTTCGCTACTTTTATACGTGGCAGAATAAGTGTTAATGCCAGCGTAGCATCATGGATTGGGTTGGTTCGGGTCTCCATGCTCTCCCAGATTGCATTCCTGTATGTTAGGCATGGTCTCCAGGCTCTGGTGCTACCATGAAATGTTGGAAGCTTCAGGAGGGTGATCCAAGTAAGAAGTTAGGTAGTTGGGGACATGTCTTAAATGGAATTTCACCCTGCTGCCCATGTAGGTGACATAAGACAGCCTCCTCTACATGCCTTCTACCTTGCCGAGGGTGTCTAGTACTGTGATCACCCTGAAGGAAAAGGGCTCAGGGACCTTGACAAAAGCCTTTGGAATAGTGAACCCAAATGAATCTTTTCTATGTATGAATTGATATCTCAGGGCTTTACCATAAGGACAGAAAAGTGGCTAACATACCATTTGCATTTAAATGATTTCTCAAATAATCTTTCTTATCTCATCCCATTCTCTGACCTATGATATGAAAAACAGCACCAAGTTCATGAGCGAATGTAAATAAACCAGAAAGCACGTTAGAGTCTCTCTACAGGTGCCATCAGAAATGGCTGTTGCGTGTATATGAATGTATGAGCATCTCTCTGTTTCTGAATGCCTGTAGTCCACGTTCATTTTGTGCTTCAAGGTGGATGATTTGTATTGAACAACTTTCCTAGCTAACTAACCTCTCACCATGCATTAGCTTTACTGCTAAACACATATTTTGAAATTATGTTTTCATAAACCATAATGTTCAGTTCTATAACATTTATATTAGCCTTCATAGATCTCATTTCTCTGAAAACCATTTGCTTGAATATCCTATTCATGGTTGTTTATTGAGCCCTCATCTACTGGCCCTAACAGCTGAATCCTGCGGGGATGGTTTACAATAGTTGAACTTTATTGTTTTAAAGTCATTTTGTCCTCTTTCTGTGAAGCTTCCTGTGTGTGTGTGTGTGTGTGTGTGTGTGTGTGTGTGTATGGCCTGATGGCCTGTATGGATTACACATTTAATACCTCCAGCGGCTTCAGACCACTTACATCCCTCCAGAGAGAATTCTACCACTTTCCTGGAGGCCAGAAGGGTCTGCGCAGATTGTCTTCCTTGGCTGAGCTATGATGGCTGTGGGTAGAGATGAAATGCCATCTCTGCTTTTATCCCTGTTGCCGGTTTCATCAGAGTCTCAGGTCTGAACGCCACAATAGCTCAGGCGCCATCATGGAAGAGGCAGAGGAAATAGCGTGACCGCTGGAGGATGGGAGGCGAGCCGCAAAAGGCTGCTTTTTATCAAGTCAATCAAAATCCCAGCACAGAGAGGGGAGGAGCTCAGAAGACCCCACACCTAGCTGAAATTAGGAGGTGGAGGAATCGATACCATATCCAAAGAGAGTTGGAGAGAGAGAAAAGAAGACTAGGTGTGAGCAGAATCCATTATGTACATGTGAAATCACAAAGAGAAAATAAAGCAATTCAATTACATCGCTGGTCCCTCCCATCCCTTTTGAAACTCCATCACCTTGTTCTTAATCTCAAAGCCAGTTTTAATTTCTCTGACACTCATGGCTGTGGAAACATCTGGGTGGCACTCTGTGCTTCTCACAGACCCCTCTGCTGTACCTTCCTTTGTCTGCACATCCACAGAGGGAATCTTGAAATACTGACGTGAAAGTGGGTGTATCAGAGTAACTTCCAGCCTTGGTAACAACGGTATTCAGAGTTTTCTTTCTATGTCCCTGGGAACTTTCTGTTCTTTGAAGGACAGTATGCTCTGCTTGGCCTAGGACTCCGACCCCGTGGAAGAGTCTGCCTGCATTTACTTGTAGGGACACTGGTTCCTACGCAGTCCTGGAGTGTACCTCTCTACACATCTAAAGGACACGCTTCCCCTCTCTGTCGTGGTCACACTATAAAGTGGGGATAGGCTGTCACTCCTCGATGTGCCGTATACAGTTAATTCCCTTTGTCAATGTGACTGGCCTGTGTGACACGCAGGTAACTGATGGAACCTTATACTTGGTGTGTCTGTAGAAGAGACTGAGTGAAAGCCTCCCGTGTCAGTGCAGTAGGCATGATCCAGTCTGTAGCGGCCCAAAGAAAGTGAAAATGAGGGGTGGGTGTCAACAACTCACCTTGTCTGAAATAGGATGTTCATCTCAAACAAACTTTGTCTGCTGGCCTCCTGGGTCTGGGTCTCCAGGCACACATGGGACTTACACTGCGCTTCCTCATGCCTCTGGGGTTGGATTAATGTCACATGACCAGTTTGCCTTGGCTTCAGGTTACAGAAAACAGTCACTGAATGTCCTAGCATCCACAGTCACATAAGCCAATCACTTATAACAAATTGCTTTCATTGACGTACCATCTCTCTATCCATCATCAATCAATCAGTCTATCATCTATCTATCATCTATCTATCATCTATCTATCTATCTATCTATCTATCTATCTATCTATCATCTATCTATCTATCTATCTATCTACTTAAGTATCTATCATCTATCTATCTATCTATCTATCTATCTATCTATCTATCATCTATCTATCTACTTAAGTATCTATCATCTATCTATCTATCTATCTATCTATCATCTATCTATCTACTTAAGTATCTATCTATCTATCTATCTATCATCTATCTATCTATCTATCTATCTATCTATCTATCTATCTATCATCTATCTATCTATCTATCATCTATCTATCTATCTATCTATCTATCAATCATCTATCTACTTAAGTATCTATCTGCCTACCTATCATCTATCTATCTTTTATCTATCATTTATCTAACATCTATCATTTATCTATCATCAATCTGTAGTCACCCATTCATCCACAAATATATTTCTCACTGGAACTGTTTTATAAGGGAGCCTTGTGCTCTAAAAGCCTCAGGAAGCTATAGATAACCTCCAGGAATGGACACTGTCCATCTTCAGATAACCAGAGAAAAGGCTTTAAGAAAATTTATTGCGCCAAGAACCAAATAAGTTGTAAAGCAAACTGTCTTTAAAGTCAGACTTCCTGACAGTGTAACTGGTTGCTGTCACCTTGACTGCTGCCTTGGCAGGTCCTGAGCAGAGAACTCAGTGAACCTATGGAGTGGCAGAGGTGGCGAGTCTGTGCTGTGTCAGGACTGATGACATAGTTCATTAAGCAGCAAAATAAACCCACAGGCTTTCCTGAGTGACGGTGCCCGGAGGGAGAGTCCAGGCATCACCGCTCACCCAGCTCACTTCTTTTCAGGGTACTGGTTCAAGTATTGGCTTGAGGTGGCACATTCTATTCTTCCTGTTTTTGTTTATTTGGCTTTCAAGAGTCAGTTTCTATGTGTAGCCCTGGCTGTCCTGGAACTCACTCTGCTGACCAGGCTGGCCCCTAATTCAAAGATCCAGATCCAGCTGCCACCCTCCTCCTACCCATCTTCCAGTGCTAGGATTAAAAGACTGTCACCACTGCCTGGCTAAGGTGTTGTTTTCTCATGGCTTTATTTCCCCCCTCTGACCACCCCTTCTTTGTTCCTTCCTTTCTTTTACTTGTAAATATTTATCCTGCCTTTCAATCAAGTCTTGGTTGAGGGTTCAGGTAATACGTGCTGCTCCTATAATAGCCAAGAAAACCAGATAGTTTCTAAACATATTATCACAAAAAAATTTGATGTTGCAATATATAATATATGAAGAATAATTTTATTCATATTTAAAATATGTATATGTTTATATGTAAGTAAGAAATGCAAAAAATATCGAATACTCAAAAAAACTGAAAAATTATGTTTACTGTTTCAGACCATTTATGAAGATCTAAGAAAAGCATGTGTCATGTCTGTGACCGGAAGACTCAAAATTATGACATAATATCAGTTTCACACCCAAAATAGAGATGCTTATTTTTAAGAGCAAAAAAGTGGGAACAATCACTAGATTTGCTATTTTTATGTAGTAGAAGCAAGACTGTGTACAGTTGTGTGTAATTATGATATGGACAAGGGGAACAGAACAAAGACCCAAAGTGAGAGTTATTGATCATGATACTAATAATGAAGACGATTGCAAACCAGGTGGTGAAGAAAGAGATAAAAGTGATAAAATGAAGGTAATCATGATGAAGATAAAGATGATCATGATGAAGATGAAGATGATCATGATGATCAAGATGATCAATATGAAGAAGAAGGTAATCATGATGAAGATGAAGATAATCAATATGAAGATGAAGGTGATGATGAAGATAATGGAGGTATTGCTGTCAGTGTGCAAAAAGATTATGCCAGGGTTGCAAAGATGATGTAAATATTGTACACAAATATGGTATTCTCAAAAATGATCAAATAAATGCTTAAAATAAAAGTTTAAAGTAGATAATAAATGTAAAATGTTTTGTGTATCTGTGGAATGGAATCAAATTAAGCAAAATAATTTATCTCCCCAAGTTAATGTTGAACAAACAAGCAATAAAGAAAAAAAACAACCATCCAAGTCAACAAATAAACTCCTCATAGTATCAGAACACAGCCCTGCCAATGAAAGAATCGAAAAGTAGCCGCCCAAGTTATGCTGACAAAGTGTTATTGCTAGGGAGGTAGAAGTCAAGATTTGGAGAGCTGTGAACTGGGATGTCAGGTGTCTGGAGTTGTCCTGCTTAATTTGAAAATCTACTGAGCTGTTCCTTTCTGTTCTCTCTCTCTCTCTCTCTCTCTCTCTCTCTCTCTCTCTCTCTCTCTCTCTCTCTCTCTCTCTCTGTGTGTGTGTGTGTGTGTGTGTGTCTGTGTGTGTGTGTGTGGTGAATTCTGTAACACAAAGAAGCGTGGAGATGTAGCTCAGTTGGTAGATTGCTTGCCTAGCATGGAAGAAGTCTTGGATTTAATTTCTCGGCAGCCTCATTTCCAGAGCTCAGTGGCACAGCTACTGTCTTATCCACAAACAAGACTGACCCATCCTAAGGTGGCACATTGTCTCTCAGGCAGGGTCACTTCTTGACCACTTACTCTACAGCATGACTGACAGAGTAGCAGACACTCCGCATGCATCATTTTGTTTTGTCATCTGGTTCACAGATCACAGAGGAAGCACACTAGGACACAGGTGGTTGAGGGGTCACTGCTGCAGTGCTGTGACGCAGAAGGACTCAACCAAAGAGAGTCGGTGCTGGATGGCATCAAAAGTTTTCACTACATTTTCTTCTATGAAAATAGGAGCAGATGTGTTAGAATGTGTCTACATCAAAGGGACGGAAGGAGTTCATTACATCTTCCCTCCCAGACTTTGTGGACCCCCTATGGGAAGGACCCTGCTCTTCCTCCATTATCAGAAGAACTTTGATCAAATCACACAACACTCTGAAATCCATATGTGCACTCACACTCACACACAAGAATGAATACACACATAGTACATATACATATGCACACATACATATATACAAATATGAAGCACACACACACATTTGTTAGCTTAGACCATTCTAAAATATCCATATTTTTGAGCAAATCATCTTTTTTGTGCTCCCATAGCCATGAATGGAGCTGACCTGCCTTTCCTTCCAAACCATGTGGGAGGGACAGCCTTTGATGAGACAAAATGAACCTCTCCTAATGTAACTTACTGCCAGGAACCTGACTACAGTGCTGCAAAGGTGATCAATGCACTTGTTGAGCCATTGATAAAATAGAAGCTGTTTTCCCATTCCTACCAGTGTTAGCTCAATGGGACAGTAGACTGTGTGTGTGTGTGTGTGTGTGTGTGTGTGTGTGTGTGTGGTACTCCTGCAGGGACTGTGGATGACCTGCCAGGAGAACAGACAAGTCATAGCCTACCAGGAAAACAGAGGCCATAGCCTACCAGGAGTGCAGAGACCATAGCCTATCAGGAGAACAGAGACCATAGCCTACCAGGAGAACAGAGACCATAGCCTACCAGGAGTGCAGAGAACATAATTTACCAGGAGTACACAGACCAAAGCCTACCAGGAGTGCAGAGACCATAACCTACCAGGAGTACACAGACCATAGCCTATCAGGAGTGCAGAGAACATAGCCTATCAGGAGTGCAGAGGTCATAGCCTACCAGGAGTGCAGAGAACATAATTTACCAGGAGTGCAGAGACCATAGTGTAACAGAAAAGACAGGCCATAGTCTATCAGGAGTGCAGATAGTCTATCACCTACCAGGAGAACAGACAGGCCACAGCTGACCAGGAGTGCAGAGAGACTTCAGCCCGTGACTTCTCTAACAAAGCATATAGAAGTCCCCTTCCAGACAACTTCTATGTTAGTCCCTTGCTGAAGTATCTACGGCTGATACTGGAGCATACTATGAATTGATTTCTGGGGTAAGACTTAATAATGTTAAGGACTCTGACTAGAGAGTATTAAGGGGCAAGGATGATAAATTCTGTGAAGTCAGGAAACACCGAGCATTCCTGATGAAATTCCTCTAAAGCATTTTTCCCAACTTCAACACCAGAGACAGGACTGAGAAAATATTTCTGATCGAATCTCTTCTCCCGGCCTTGCTTTTCACCTGGAAACATTTCTGTAGTATTGTTGCTTGTGTGTGTTCATGCCCCAAACCAACGGGTATCTGCAGCCATGAAGCAGGTCTCAGAACGCTGCGGTAGGGTAGACGTCAGCCTGGAACAGGACTGCTGGTTTACAGACTCAGGGAATGCCCGTGCTTCTCAGGTTTAAAGTGCAGCTCCAAACCGTTTTGTTTCTGGTATCACTCCTCCTCTCTAAGAAGATTAGTCGTCTCCAATCCTGGACCTCAGCAATCAGGCTGCACACCATTAACCCACAGCCTCCTAGCTCTCTCAAGGAGCACATCCTATCACCAACCATTTTCAATATTTCTGTATAAAGTCATGTTTCCTGTAACGAGATAGCTTGGGTAGGATTGGTTCCTGATTACCAATTGTTATGCTTGTATATTTGGTCACAATTAATTAATTTCTAACTTTGTTTTTGTTTGTAATCAAAATAAGGATTCCGAATACCCTTCCAGCCCAGGAACAATGCCATGCGGGACTCAAGGGCTTCAGAACTCTCGATGAACCAGGCTGTGTGGAGTGAGCTCCGCCTTTGAAATATGATTTAAAACAGGATTCGCAGTGTCGCAGAATTACATAAAACTGTGTGAAATTGTGCAGATAATCATTTAAATCTCCCTACATGAAAAGATAATTGCTCTAGAAATTAACTGTACCTGGGGTTCATTCATTTGGTCATGGCTAGTTTCTTATGTAGCGCTGATTTGATATTAGAGCTAATTAAGATCAGGTCAGAGTTGCTGAAGGTCAGACATTAATGTGTGGGATCATTGAAATGATAATTATAAACAGATTAGGAAGCCACGGTCCTTTATAAGGGGTTATTAGGTAATTACTGTGAGCACGAACGGCTTACTGTAATAATGGATTATCGACTCCTCACGGCGCTCTCGGGGTGAGAGTGTACTGCTTCCTCAAGGACTAAAGAACCGCATTCTCCAAACCCAGAGCTCAGTAAATAATGCAGAAACTTGGCAGCAGTGGCCCATGCTTTCCTGGAAGGGTTTGCCTTTCGGGGAGGTCTGTTGTGGCTAATGTGCCTTTGTTTACCTGAATATCAAGAGGGCAGGTGTAGAGGAGTAGAGGAAGAAAGAATCCCATTCCATAGACTGACACTGTGGGGCATAAAAGGCCTCTCCAGGTTGTCTGGGTTCTAAGTGTAAGAAGTCCATGACCAACTAACTGCCCAAGTTGTAAGGGATGTGCCTGAGCCACTGTCTCCGGTCTAGGGTGGATCTCACTCAGCTTGCTCTTTCTGGGCACGCTTTAACAATTACATGGATTGAAATGTTGGCCAGGCTCATAAAAGCTGGCATCCAGAATTGAGGCCACGTGGAATTGGTACTCAAACCAGGACTTCATGGTAAGCAAGGTGCTCATCTCAGGTCAGCCCCAATGAATTGATGAACATGAAGAAATGGCCAGAATGTTTAAGTAGCTTTCTGCCTTAAGCATGTCAGTATACGTCATTCTCTTCACTTCAGAGGGAACGTCATGCCTCCAACTCCCTCCAAGACTTTCTGCCCTGTAGAGCCAACCGTGCCTTTTCTGGAAATCAGGAAAGCATACTGGAGCTGGGTTGTCCGATTCTGTTCACTGTAATGCAGTCTCTTAAAACCTTTGGTCCAGAGCTGAGCTTCTGAGGAACAAACACGTCAGATTTGAGGTAGGTTTAGAGGTGGGATGCCCTCATGATTGGGGGAACTTGGGCAGCAGCACTTTGAGTCATTGGCCGTATGGACTTGGGTGTGACAGTCCATGTCTTTGGCTGCTTGCCATGCAGGACCTCCTTTGTGATAGTCTCAGAATATCTGAGTCTCTTTTCTGAGTATTGGCTGGCCTTGACCAAGGAGTTGGATTTCTCTGATCTCTAGCTATCCTGAGAGGACTTTTGCCTCAGACTGATTTTTAGTGCCAACAAAGTATACCTGCCTTTCAACAGGTGTGTGTGTGTGTGTGTGTGTGTGTGTGTGTGTGTACACATAATAAGTATTTATTTTAAAAAATGAGCTCGGGGTTAAGCATGAAATGTTAGGATGACGCTTGAAACATGATTAATAAAACTCATAGAGAGAATTTGGGGTTCAACCTGAAGGTCAGAAAAACAAACCAGCTCTTACCTCTACCTCAGTCCAAAATGGCGATCTTGTCTCCAAGAATCTCAGAATGAAGCTATATTTGAGAGCTGTCTCCTCCCATATTATAATCTTCTCCAGGGCTTAGATTAAAGGCTTGCTGCCGTGGGATTAAAAGCATGCACCACCCTGTTTCTATGGCAACTAGTGTGGCTATTGGGATTAAAACTATGTCTTACCATTACCTGGTCTATTATCAGGTAATGGTATCATTAGCCATTAAATATGGACAGAGAGTATGAGACACAAAAGAGTGTATGAATGGTCCAGGAGCTGGCTTTAGCTCATTTGTCTTGATCTCTGTGTTGGTTGATAAGATTGTATATGTGTCGAAGATCCTGTGGGGTCTCTGTCATTTCTATGGTCTTGAGAGATCTCATGAGGGCTCATCTTTAGCAGCCCAAAGGAATACCCTTCCTTCAATGTTTCTCCCAGCTGGGATGCCTCCTTTACGGCTGGGGAGTTCTGCTTACCTTAAGTGAGTCATTCGGGTTCTCTGACTAAACCCTTGACTTGAAGTGCCTTGTCTGAAGTTTCTGTATGGTTGAGGCTTCCAGGAAGGTGACTGAAAGGAAACCACAGTCTGTGTTCAGTGGGCCAAATTAGCAGTAGTCTCAACAATGCTGGCAGGGAAGGGAGGGAAGACATGCAGCCATATAAGCGTTAGAGGAGGCAGTGATTCTGAGCAAGAAGGCTAAAACCTGAAGCTCAAAGTGGTACATGGACCCTGTTTCACATCAGTGCAACTGACTCCCTGCTTGAGACCGGCTGGTCTAGGTGAGAGGAGGACCAGGGTTGAAGGACCCAGGATTCACCTTGTCCTCCAACGTGCATGAAGAAGGACTCTGGAACCTGATGACTCTGTGAGTATCCAGAGATACTGGACCCCGAACCCTTGGGCTCTGGGGATATCAGGTCCCAGGGTATAGGGGTCTTGGAGATTGGACCAGTATGCCAGCAAACCCTGAGAACAGTTCCATTTCAGGCACCTCCTAGTGGTTAAGGAAGATGGTTATGCCTGAGGACCAGGAGTATCCAGCACTGTCCTCTAGTACTATGAGGAGGAGGAACTGGATGGCTGGAGCCTGAAAGGCATAATACTTAAATATACTGGAGAAGGCAAAAGATGTAGAGAGGTCCACCCAGTAGGAAGTAGTGGATAGAGGTGAGGTTCCCCAAGTAGAGCATCCCCTGAGACCTAGAGCCTGAGCTGAGGCTGTCAGCTCCCCACCATCCTCTTCAGGCTCTTCTTGGCAGATTTCACTTGAGGAGTTTTCATTTCGTTCTCACACAAGTGTCTTTCAGAGAAGCTGCTAATGAAGGGCCAGGCCAAGAGTGGCCGGCTGTACATTGTTGAGAGAATTGCCTGCCTGCCCGTATCTTCCTGCCTTCAAGGGTAGTAATCAAGGGCACCTGTAATCAAGAGCGCCCGGGCCACTGAATACAGTTCTTTTAAGAAGGAAGGCAACCTTGGAGGATCCTGTTTCAGAAGCCGTTTGATGACCTGCTCCTATCTGAGAGACAAGAGTCCTTGTCCAAGTCTCACAAACCTTAGGGCACAAAGCATGTTTGTGGTACATGTTGCTGTATATAGGATTTCTGGATACATAGAGTCATGACAAATCCATCATACATGCAGGGAGAAGATCCTCTGGTGCGGGGTGTCTTTGAGCTGAAGGTAAGTTTTGGCCATGGGTGGTAGCTGCAGCATCAGAGGCAGGGTGTAAACACATACTGGAAGGTGTCTTTCTAGTAACTCATTTGCCTCCAAAGAGGCGCCCTGAATCAGCTGCTCTCAACCTGTGCTGGTTTTCTGTCTCACAGCATGTTGTGACATATCTCTCCCACGCAAATGAAAATAAATGAGGATTTTACAATAACATTAATAAGAAATGAAAATAAAAAGGCTCATTAGTCAAAATGTGGATGGCAGGAAGTATCATAATAAAAGATGGATGGAGCAAAAACATATCCAGAGGGTCTATCTTCCAACGCCAGGAGTGCATCGTCTGCTTGGGGAACCTTGAGACACAGAGCGGCTCAGACATGTGTGCCTACCAGTCCTTGTCTCTGGGTGTCTTTTCTGAAACTTAAGTAACACCCAGGTGGAATACCTTTCTCTCCTAATTGACCTCAAGAGTGCAGAGTTTTCCTTCAAAGGAAAATGTTCCATGATGCATTGCATCCTAGCCACGGGGCCCTTTATTTTGTTTGTAACACTAAGTGGTGCTTTATGATACATTTGGCCATTAAAGGCACTTCATGTCTTTGGTTGACGGAGAAGGTGGGTGGACAGTTCAGAACTCAGACTGTTAAACTGTCTGTTGGTGTGATTGACAGCATGGTGGGTCATTGTGATGTTTGCTGTCTCAGTGGTGATGAAGTCAGTTTCTCTCTCAATCTCTAAGGCAGGTTTAGCAGTTTGGCTGGAATGGATCCTTCCTTGCCCATGAGCTCACAGGCTCCTGCGTCCAACCCTGGGATTTCCTCTCTCCTAGGAGGCAACAATCCCATAAATGAATCACCAAGACAAATGTTTTCTTCTTCTCTGTACTAAGACAATGCAAACTTGTTTCCTAAGAGTGTTCTCCCGCAAGGCTTTACCATGCAGTTCAGGAACTTGAAACATGGTTGCTGAAATACCATGGAGGTCAAATGGAGTCATCTGTTGTCTAATTCAGCTTTAGTGGCATGGTCAGGCCACAGTGTAAGTTGGATCTGGAGAATTAATGATATGATCATTTCTTCCTCATCGGAGTCTGGGTTTTATAGGACAGCTCTAGTCCAGGAGCATCCTTGATGGTGAGAGGACCTCCTGTGTTTGCATTCTCTAGGCAGCAGGTGAGTGCTTTGGTCAGGATTAGGATTTACACGATAAATAAAAGAACTTGAATCCAAATCCATGGCAGGAGGCGGAGTCTATAGTTAGCGGTGGAAATTCTGTGGCCAAGCCTTCTTTCTCGATCTCTAGAGAGATAAGAAGCAAAGATGGTCACCGATCCCCAAGCAGGTTGTGCTCCTTGGGACCATTAGGTATCCACATAATTTTGTTAAGCAAGGTTCTCTTTGTGTGTCTCGGTTGCTCCTTTCCAGAACCCACTGAGCTCCATTCCTACCTTCCCAGGTTAGGCAGTTTCCATGGACGATGCCAGCCTCTCCCCTGGCCCCAAGAGTCTAGTATACTACATACACTATGGTTGAGTGGATGGAATGAACATGTAGGATGCAGGGGTACATGACACACTGTTTTACATGGTGAAATGCTATTTATCCTGTAAAGAACACCTGCATTCAAAGGTATGGTCTATCCAGAGGAGCATGCCTGGGCTGTGTGCTGCTGGTAGCAGTCTAAAAGACCTGAGTATATTTTCTATGTTCCTATCTAGGCCAGCTACATCTTGCCTGAGTCAGTTTAAAGAGAACAAGGTGAAAGCAAGCTCCCCAGCAAGTCCTGACTTCCCACTCATTCTGTACCACATCCTCAAATGGAGGGAACAATGAAGACTCTTCAGTGTGAAGTCTGAGCTGATTGGTCCTCCACAGCTGTTTGATGTGTTTTTAAACTGGACTTCTCGTGGAGTCCCAGCTCTTTCAATGTAGCCTTGGCACCAGGAAGCCATGTCTGCTCTGCTAAGTGACTGTCCGACAAATCAAGGCACTGAACATTTCTCTCCAAAATTTGTTAAAAAACACAATAGGTTTTGGGGGGAAAGCTTTCATTCATTTCTCTAAACATCTGATAGGCATTCCCCGAGGAACCACTCAGTCAGCATATCACTCGTGTGGTACGCACAGCCTTCCTTCGAAGACAGTCTGGAGCTCCCTGCGTGGATGTCTGAGCATGGCCAACAGAATGAATGTGTTGGGGTCAGGAGGGGCCAGCGTGTAGAAGGGTTTAGATGCCCAGCTAGGCAGTGGGTTGGGCTCT
Organism: Arvicola amphibius; assembly: GCF_903992535.2. Lineage (NCBI taxonomy): Eukaryota > Metazoa > Chordata > Mammalia > Rodentia > Cricetidae > Arvicola > Arvicola amphibius. The sequence continues at coordinate 1,767,096 of NC_052049.1, forward strand.
GACTGTGGTCCATGCAGCAGGGCAACACCTTGTGCTGAGGGGAGATCCTTGTGAGCTCAAGGAAGAAAAGGCTTCAGGTATTAGCGAAGTTGAAGTTGAGGAAAAAACAAAAACTTGTGGTGTGTGAAAATCAGGTGGGAATGGCCAGCGTTCCTACAGAAGGCTGACAGTGTTTTGCTTTCTGCTGTGACTGTTTTCTCACATGGATACTTTCCTTGGGTGTGCAAGCTGCTGCTCTTCTGGTAGCATAAGCCTCAGGCGCTCTCTCTCTCTCTCTCTCTCTCTCTCTCTCTCTCTCTCTCTCTTTCTCCCTCCTCTCTGTCTCTCTCTCTCTCTCTATCTCTGTGTGTATAAAAGAGAGTGTGTGTGTGTATAAATCAATTCTTCCTGTGCACGTGAGAAAATTTTCCTGCTTGTCTGTGCTCTTGCATCTAAATAAAATAGTAAATAATTACCCACGTGTAATGCTAACTAAAATAAATGAGACTTTGTTTTAACAAGACACGAGCATTTACTTCTGACTGATGTGTTTGTGTGGTGTGTGTAAAATTTGTTTTTTTTTATACTTTCAGATACTTTCAATTTTTTAAATAATTGTTGTCAATATTGTTTTGTCACCAAGGCAAGTACAAATTGGTTACAGAGACTATTGACATAATTCAATATCATATTATGAGTATGTTTATTAATGTGAGAAGGTAAATACAAGTCTTGGTCAGCAAGAACACCCTGATGCTGACAGTGTTCTCCCTGGCTGGTCCATTCCAGGCCATAGGAAAGAAAGCATGTGTTTCCAGGCTGTGTGCAGCCTCCACAGTGATGATGATGATTCAAGGTTGAATATGTAGCACGTGTTCAATAAACTTTTTTGCTAGGGTGATTGGGACAGAATGCCATGTTTTTGGTTCCTTGTGGTGTACCTAGTTCTGAATGCATCCTTGCTCAGCATGTAGACCACACATAAAGACAAGACTGTCTCTTTCTGTATCTGGTGTGGATTTCCCTTTACAATTTCTTTGGCCCAAGAACCATTGATTGGGCCAATGTCGTCTCTCTGGATGGTCCACTTGTGGCCTGTACGGCTACCTACAAAGCACCCTCCCTCTGATCTCCCTGCTTTCTTTGTCCGTGGCACCCCATGCATTCATTTGCCTGTCGAAATCTCCATCCAAGTTGACCCAGACAGGAGCCAGAGACAGACCAAGAGCCCACATGGGTGAGCCGTAGCTCCCTGACAGACGCAGGGAGCCCATCCCTGCCCCCACCCATCAAGTCAATGGAGGATGCAAACCAGCATCCCGCCCAAACCCACCCAGGGCGGAAATGCGCTGCCCTCTCTGTTGAGAGGCCCTGGGGATGCCCCTACCGCGGGTGTCCATCACATGTGCTGATGGGCATGAATGGGGCAGAGGGGGAGTCCCTTGCTTGCTTGCACCTGTCAGCATAGCTGATGGGCAGGAAAAGGTGGGGGAGGCCATCTTCCCACTCTGTCAATGCAGCTGACAGACAAGTGTAAGCGGGTAAGGCCCCTGGCCTCTGCTAGTCATACGGTGAGTGTTTGATTGGGAGTGGACGGGTTCCGCTTGCCTGGCAGAATGAGGGGCTGTGAGCATTGGAGGCAGGAGGCTCCACAAAGACAAGAGCGAAAGACAAGACCTGTGTGTTGTGTGTGTTGTGCGTGCTCGTGTATGTGTGAGAGCCTTCCTGCAAATGTAAAAGTGTGGCCCCACATACCCAGGTCTCTAAGACACAGTGTCTGATGGAGGGATTGGGGCACTGGCCAAAATAGTATGCTGTACAGGAGACTCACATGACATATGCTCTCAGAAATGAAGAGGGGGAGGAGTCAAAGAGAAGGCAATTGGGCTGACCTTCAAATCTATAAGGACCATTATTTAATATACATTTTGTGTCTGTCACTCAGAACAGCTTGCTGATTCCTTATGTCTGGGTTTGAAAAGGAATACATGATACAAATTCTTCATTTAGTGGCTTCGATGGTTTGTTCCTTGGCCTTGAACTTTGCCATAGCATGCCATGTTGCATGGAGGCTTTTAATGCAGCTCTCCTAGGAATGCATCTTTGAAGGAAGCATTACATGTGATCTGCTCACTAGTCAGATCTACTACATTAATGTGTGGATGTCTCTAGATGATTCAGAGCTTGTATATTCTCTTGGAAGCTAAGTATTTCTGCAGTGGCCCTGGCCATGTGCTTTCTGAGAAGAATCTAGTGAAGGAGCTGTTGGCTCAATATCTGGTTAGCTCTACATAACCTATGCAAATGTCTTGGTGATCCATTTGAAAGCAAAACCCTTTCCTTCCATAGAAACACATTCTCCAGTTCAGTGAAAGGAATTTTCTCATTAGTTGCCGTTGTATTTTGTCCATGAAATAAAGAAATGCCTTCCCACAAGCCCAAGGGTCAGGTGTTAACAAGTCAAGATCATTGTGGTCAGGCCATCACTGCCCTAAATTAGCTTAGATGAAGGGCATTCCTCTTTGACTGTACGTATTTATTTGTATGTATGTGTGGTCACTCATATGTGCACTGTTACAAGTATTTGGAAGTTGGCTCTCTCCTTCCCCACTTGGAACCTGGAGACTGAATGTAGGTTCTCAGGCTTGGTGGAAAGAGCCTTTACACCATAAGTTATCTTACTGCCCCAAGGGATAAGTTTGAAGAAACATGGACACTCTAAAATTTTCTTGGTTATGATCTTTTGTAATAGTTTTTGAAGAATAAAAAAGTTGACAAATCATATAATATCAGAAGAGTATGTAAGAAAAATCGAATAGTCAGCAATTTGAAGTAAAAGCAAGCTAGAACTCCATGGCTCATTCCTCTTCCAAGAAAGAGATGGAAATGTCAGTAGACACTCATTGGGTCCTGATGGGGAGAAACAATCTCCCTATGCTCTGGAATGCTTCGGCTTCCTCTACATACAAGTATCCATGCTAGGTTCTGAAAGAAAGGGAACTTCACAGTGACTTGCGGCTTTCATTTTTCAGTGGCTCTTGCAAGCAGCAGAGGTTCTGTTGGAAGGGACCCATGTGTCTTGGGGACAGAGGCTGCTGTTGGTAACTCTTTGTCAGCAGCTGCAGAATTGACAGCAGCGGCAAACAAAAACACGTTCAAAACACCGTACAGGGCAGGGAGCCTCTGAGAAACCCCACTTATTGAATTAGTGGAAGCCGATGCCTCTGGGACCTTTCGGTGCATCAGGGACAGGGACTGGCTTCAGGGGTCTTTCCATTTTCACTTCCAAAGTAAGCCTATGCTTCCAGTAAAATCAAGACAAAAATAAATGAAGAAATAAGGTATAATTATATTGTGGCTCTTGATGTTTTAAACCTTATACTCAGAGTGCAATAGACAGCCCCAGACAGCATCTTGAATAGTGAGTCATGATTCTATGGCTACTTAAGAAAGGTAATTAAGTATCCACATGGACACTAAAGAGTTTTAAGGTTCTTCATATGACAGGGAATGGTCACTAGTTTAGCAATTTTAAGATAACTGGCCTGAGACCAACCTAGGGATCAAAGCCACAGCACACAAGCTGTGGGACAGAGAAGCCCCAGCCACTGTCTGTACCACAGAGCCGGCTGAAGGAGCCAGTTTCCCACAGGTGGGTGGCATTAGCTCTGCCTGCTCGTGGGAAGCGCCGCAGTGAGAGGCAGAGGTGAGGAACTAAGCCTTCCCCCATGAGATGGCCTGATGGAACTGAGAGTGTTTAGCCACTTCAAGGCAGGATGGAAACAGAAGCCCCTTGCTTATTACCGATGGCTTCCAGATTCAGCCATCAGGAAGGTTTGTTTGTGGGCCATGCGAGTGTGGCTAGATCCTTCAGGCCTCACGTATGAAGTCACCAGCTGACTGCGTGTGCTGTTTTAGCGGCTGTATGTCACCTTGAAGACAGCTAGCTAATACAAAAGAAAAATGGGATGAGATTTAAAATGGTGAATTTTGACTGCTGATAAATAAATATGCCCCTGGGACTCAATAATTCATCTCTTTGAGTTATTTATCTCTCTCAAAAGGTTTCTGAAATCATTCTTGTACTGTTTCACTTCATTAACTCTTTGATCTCCGTGACAAAGATCACTTCATCCACGGCCACTGCATGGCTCAGGCTGAGTGACTGAGGGGACTGAGGGCGACAGACAGGTGGATGCCAATCTGTTAAAACTGTGAAGAGGCTGGGGGCGGGTTAAGGGGCAGATTGGGGGAGCAGGCTGGGGAAGAGGCAGGGAAAGGCTGGGTGTCCTCTGGGAACCAGCTCGGGGAGCAGTCTGGGAACAGGCTGCGGATGCAGACTGGGAGGAGGCTGGGGGGGGCCAAGCCAGACGAACAGACTGGGAGTAAGCCTGGAGCAGGAGGCTGGATGAGCAGCAGGCTTCGAAGGAATCATGGTTCTGAGAAGCATCTGTGGCTACTGTACATTGTAGATCCCCAAAGCTTAAAGTGGCTGATTAGCCAATTGGTTCCCTGAGCCTGTTATCTCTGTTTCAAGGTCAGGTTGAATAACAAGGGCTAGGTGAGGCCCTGAGCCTATTGCCTCTGCTATAAGATAAAGACCTAATAGTGGAGAATCAACAGCTTTTTTGAGCTGTTTTGGGTAATTGGTTGATGGAAACAGTAGTGATAGCCAAGGTCTCTCGTGATGGGTTTTAAATAAACCTTGGCATTCAGGGACATTCCTAGTCATTTAGGAGAGAACGTGAACCCTTCACCGCAGAGCAAGAATACGGTGTGGGTGTGTGTAACTAGCAGGAGCACCAAGCAGGCCACAGACAGGCAAGCACAGCCTCGTGTCCAATCCTGTGGGACATCTAGCCTGATGAATCTCGTGGATGCAGAGACTGGAGGGAAGGAAGGAGCAGGCTGCTGATCTGTAAGTGTACAGTTTTAGCTTCACAAGGTGAGTGGATTCTGTAAGGTGCTAACAATACTGGGCTGTAGACATTAATGTGTGTATGGTACGCTTACAGCATCTTAGGGAAGAAAGAAAGAATTCCTTCAGCTCACAGGTCCAGGTGAGAGTCTGTCATCACGGGAAAGCTAAGATGGAACTTGAAGCAGCTCATCACATCACACCCGTATTCAAGAGGAGAGAGAGAGAGAGAGAGAGAGAGAGAGAGAGAGAGAGAGAGAGAGAGAGAGAGAGAGAGAGAGAGAGGTGTCTACCACTAAGCTCACTTTCTCTACTTTCACTTAATTAAAGATCCAAACATAGGAAATGGAGCTGCCCACTTTTAGGTTGGGTCTTCCCATGTCATTTAACGCGGTCCAGACCATTTCCCGAAGACATAGCCACAGGTCACCCTGATTTGGACAATCCCCACTAAGACTCTTATCACTTTCAGTTGAGTCTAGATTTTCGTCAACTAGGCAGTTAAAACTAGCCATCACACAAACCAAGGAGCATTTGGGTTTCTGTTAAACATGTCGTGAGAAGCCTGGCTATAAATACCTGCTTGATTTTCATCTTGATGCTCTTCAAACATTCTCAACCAGAGCCCTACACCCAGGAGTGGTGGGTGGGTGACCACACAAGGCTTGCTATGAACTACAGAGACCAATATGAGCAATCATAACACTTTCATTCATCACTTAACATTGCTGTGACACAAACACCATGACCAAGGAAACTTGTAGAACGGAGAGTTCGTTTAGGTGTATGGCTCCAGGGGCATAAGAATTCATATTGGCAGGGAAGCGTGGCACCAAGCACCAGGTATTGTATCCAAACAAGGAGCTGAGAGCTCACATCTTCAACTTCACATCTGCAGGAAGCAGAGAGCGCAAACTGGAAACTTTAATCTTTCTTGTTTGTTTGTTTTTTTTGTTTTTTTGTTTTTTCGAGACAGGGTTTCCCTGTAGTTTCTAGAGCCTGTCCTGGAACTAGCTCTTGTAGACCAGGCTGGCCTCCAACTCAGAGATCCGCCTGCCTCAGCCACCTGAGTGCTGGGATTAAAGGCGTGTGCCACCACCGCCCAGCTGGAAACTTTAATCTGAAGGCCCGCCTCCAGTGATGCACTTCCTCTAGCAAGGCTGCACCACCTAAATTTCCTCAAACCGCCACTAATTGGAGGCCAAATGCACAAAAGACCAAGACCGTGACGGGGAGGGCATTTCTCATTTAAACCACCGTAATCCTACACCATGAACCAGCACTTTCCATACTGTGTTTATTCTGCAATGGATCCAGAAGTTGATCTAACCTTTTTTTTTTTCCCACCAAGAGAACATTTACTACAAAGATTTGAACAGTTCTGAGCAGAAAGTCATCCTGAAGCAGTTGTGTCTGAGGTGCAGTGTGTCTGTATTAACCTCTCCTTTTGAGCGACTCCCACTTTGGAAGAGGGTCAAGGCTCCCGTCATCACCGAGGGCAGAGGAAACCACACTGGCTCACATCCCTGCCCTATGAAAGACAGATCCGCGAGAGCACCTGAAGTGACGGGGGTTGGGGAAAGGACAGTGGGGATAAGTGATTGTAGATGGAGTCTTCTCCTCCATACTCCCCTCTGCTGTATCTTGAGAAAAGTCTCCCATGCTGGTTATCAAGAGAGAGCTCAACCTGTGTACGACATTTCTCCAGCAAAGGAGCTCCTGCCCTGAAAAGAGGGGCAGAGACCCCTGTGGTAAAGGCTGATTGGACTAGGGGGGGCGTAGGGTGCAGCTTCGCAGGTCTCCAAGGTCCATAGGAGTCTTGATGCGCACACCTTGCATGTGTGGTCACCCAACATGGGCTGCATGCCGGGTTTCCTGGACTTTACTGGCCCACGAAATCCTTTTGCTATGGGATGCCTATTAATATCCCAGGGCACAGCATGGAAACCTCTGGTTTACTTTATTAATTTGCTTACCAAACCCTTTCTCCATGGTTGAGGAATTGACAAGCACGGTCCCTAGCCAGGTCTGGATTTATAGAGGATTCCAAATTGGTGAAGACAACTCAGTGACATTTTACCCTTGTGATATTTTCTTTCTCGGGCTGTGAAGTAAGCAACAGGGCAGGCGCTGTCAGGGTGACAAAGGACTGCCTGTCCTAGGAAACGTCTCAGGGAAAACATTAAAGACAAAATGAAACATTAGTAGTCCACGTACTTCCTGAAATTCTTCAAAGTCTGCTTGCATTCCCTGATATCAGCTCGCTCTGGTGACAAATAATAAAAACAGCCGTGACTATTAAAATGGTTCAAATAAATGATAAAACAAGAACAAAACACAAATCCAATGTAAGGCGTGTGTAAGCAGCATTTGGTAAGAATTCCACACACCTAGAGACCTGTGAAGACACACAGGACCCATAGGCATCAGTGGGAAGCACCACACAAGGCTCGTTCCTCCAAACATCCTGCCCTTCATTTTCCTTTTTTTCCTCTTCACTGATTGGATGATTCAGGGAGGTTCCAATCAGCAGTGTGCCTGCAACCGTCGAGGAAGAGAAAGCAGGACCTGAGAGGTGGTGTAATTCTCAGCTGATCAAGAGACCTGCTTACAGCCCTAGGGCTGGCCTTTGTCTCTTCCACAGGACTCCTCGTGACTGGGACTCAGCTTCTCTGACTCATCTTTGAACACTCATCCCAGGGCTGAGAAGCAATAGAGCTGCACACGGACGTTCTCAGGCAGCCATAGAGCTGCGTACAAAAGTTCTCGGGCCGCAGTAGAGCTGCGTGCGGGCGTTCTCGGGCAGCCATCGACTTTCCCGGTATTTCTGAGTCCGACTTCACCACACCACAGCACACTCACAGTGCGTTGCTGGTTATGTACCCCGACTCCATCCATGCGGACTTTAAGGACCATCAATGAAACAGAAAGTTTCTTAAAATTTCACAACACATCCAGAGAATCTATCAATGGCCCCAGATTACTCAGCGGGCACGGCAGGTGTGTAACACCTCTCCGGGGTCTGTGAGGGAGACAGGTATCTGGAGCCCTCTCAATTCATTGTTGCCGGGAGGGTGCAAATCTTCGTTTTCCACATGGTAGGGTTCCTGGAAATTTTTAATAGGACTCCATGATAATTTCAAGCCTCCAAACTCTATTTATTGTTTGTTTACGTTTTCTAGACAACAAAAGTCTTTCACTCTGAAAGTAGCATGGCCTTTCCTGACACCAGAATTACTTCTGATGTCATCACTGCCACCAATCAACATCAGTGCTAACCCAGCTTGTGTGGGAACAATAATTACAAATATTTACTGTAGACAGTAACCCATTAACAGTAGAAATACCCCTTTCATATTTAAATCTAAAACAAAATAAAGTAACTTTTAAAGATTGTGTGTTTATGTGTATATGTCTATGTCTCATATATGTGGGTACACAGCATGCATGCAATGCCTGAGAAGGCTACAGTTATAAGACAATTGTGAATTGCCATCTAATTACTGGGAATCCAACTTAGGTCTTCTGCAAGAACCGTGTGTGTTTTTAAATGATCTGTCATCCCCCAGCCACACAAAACAACTTTTCTTTTCCATTTAAGCTCCAGAAACGATTTCAAGAAATTAATTTTTATAAAAATAATGTCAGTTTATGCATAATGAGTTTGCAGCTCTTATTTCTAACACATAAGACTGACAGGTCCCTGGAGATGAGGAAACTGAGGCTCAGGGAGGAGAATAAGGATACAGCTGAAAGCCAGGACTGCCAGGCAGCACTTTCTGATGTACAACAAGTCTTCCCCAGAGCAAGTAGAGAGCTGTGCAGCTGAGCAGGGTCAGCATGGCTGCAGGATCATACCAAAGCTGATATTTAGAATCCAACATGCTGGTGGTATTCCATCTTGCTCAATGATGTAGGAAATTCTCTGCATGAATGATGCCTACGAAGCTGGAAAGAGGAGGTGCTTGGTTGTGTAGCTGTGCTGTCCACTGATGAACACCCGGATGTCAGCACGCTGGCATCATTGACAAAGCCTCCAAATGTGGCTGGCCCTCTGCTCACATGGCTTCTGCAATCTCAGGTCCAATCCATCACAGATAAAATTCATATAAAAGTCACACTTATAGATGTTTCACTTGTCCCAGTCTAACTGATGCCATGTAGAAAGTATTTCCACTCCTGACACTGGTAGACACTCAGCTTTACTTGGAGCTTCTAAGTGAGTTTGCAAAGGGGAAGGGAGAGCAAAATCCACACTGTTCCTGAGCATAACCTGCTGCTCCACATTTGGTCCCATGGCCTCAACGTAAGGATGGAGCAGTTAACAGATGCAGGCAAGTTGGGGACTGTGTGGAGCTTGGTTATCTCTGCCTCATCATCTTACCTGGCCTTTCAAGCCATAGCACTCAGTGAAAATTACATTTTCAGCAGGAAACAAGATTAAGACCATACCGCAACATGCAAGTACTGTTTAGGAAGAGCTAATGTTTTCATGATTTAAAACTTTGCCACACCAGAGATAATACTCATAGCTGATTTTGCTTCTTCAAAAGTGTCAAAGGTGTAAGTTTTTTTATCTTTTCTATTAAGCCCTTCCTAAGTCTTCTACAATTTTTGCTAAATTAGGAAAAAAAGTAATAATCAGTTTTCATTTTTACTTTTTGTTTTCTTTTTTGAATTTTTGTTTGTTTGTTTTTTGTTTTTCAAGACAGGGTTTCTCTTTAGCTTTGGAGTCTGTCCTGGAACTAAATCTTGTAGACCAGGCTGGCCTTGAACTCAAAGAGATCTGCCCACCTCTGCCTCCCAAGTGCTGGGATTAAGGGTGTGTGCCACCACCACCTGGCTTTCATTTTTATTTTTAACTGATTATTGAAAAAATTATAGTTAGTTTTGTGTACTTACTTTGTATCTAGACACCTTATCATATTTATGATACATTCTAGAAATTTCTATTAATTTCTGGAATTTATTTTTTTCTTGAGTTGATAGTCATATTATCCACAGAATAAATAAATTTTATATTATCCAGCACATAGACCAATATGTTTTATAAACCATCTAGATTCTATAAAAGAGTCTGTGTTCAATTTGTGTCCTTTTTTTTGAAATGTGTATAAACTGTTTTCTCTGAGTTGGAGCATTTCTTCCTGGATAGAGATTCTTTATGATCTAGTAAGTATGGTAAGTAATCACAATAAACGTCTTGGGTCATGTTACACTCCAGTAGAATTGTTTCTTTGGTCTGTCAATAGTTCCTCAGCGGTGTGAGGAGGTGTTCACATCTCTCACCTCAGGAAAGTCACACAACATTCAAGCAGCCATAGTGGAGGGTCTCAGACTCAGCTCAGCCTTAAAAATCTCCCTTCAAAGTGATCCACCACAAAGTTTTGATGATTCTCCTTCTTTTTGTTTTCCAATCATTATCCTTCTTTTCTAACGTGATTATTGCCAATCTTACCTATTTCCTACTTGACTCTAGCACCTTGTCTGCCTCTAGAGATGTACTTTTATACTAAAACAACTCCGAGTCCTAACATTCTGTCTCCTCTAGCTGCAGGATGAAGAGCAGGCACCTCAGTCTTCAGTCTTTATGAGGATTTTCCCTCACAGTTTCCTGTTTCTGGTACACCCTGAGCTGTCAGCAGAGCGTCATGGGCTTGTTCCATCAACATGGAAAGACCACTCTCTCTGTGCCTTGTGAACGAGTCTTTCCAGAGACACTGATACGTGTAGCAAAGTTGTGACTTGTTGATTGAAATAAGAACTGAATGTGAGGACCTTTTTCTCACATTAGTGCTGTATGACTCCAGTCTGACCTTGAAAATGGCCAAGATGCATACAAAGTCCATGAAGTTTCTCAGTATATGGTGTACATTTCTGAATTAAGTGATGGAATAAAACAATGCTTCCACGAGTGTTCAAGAGATCAGAGCAATTGTTGCAGAACTGACAGTACCCCTAGGAAGCACGGTTAAAAGATTATACATTTTGTGAGAGTCTAGTAAATTAAGTCATTTTTTTTTCGAACTACTTTAAAATTTTGGTTTTATTTTTTTTCTTTTTTCTTTCTTTTTTTTTTTTGGTTTTTCGAGACAGGGTTTCTCTGCAGCTTTTTTTTTTTTTTTAGAGCCTGTCTTGGAGCTAGCTCTTGTAGACCAGGCTGGCCTCGAACTCACAGAGATCTGCCTGCCTCTGCCTCCCGAGTGCTGGGATTAAAGGCGTGCGCCACCACCGCCTGGCTTGGTTTTATTTTTTTTTTAAAAAGAAAACTACCTTTTTTCATTATACCTACCAATTCAAGTTCCAATACCACTCCCTCCCCTCCTTCCATTCCCTCCACAAATCCTCCCTCCCCACCCCCATCCACTCCTCAGAGAGAGTAAGGCATAATGCTTTGGGGAAGATACAAGGCTCTCTCTACTATATATAGGTTGATCAAATTATCATCCAAAGAGAATAGGTTCCCAAAAAGCCAGTACATGCAGTAGGGATAAAGCCTGGTGCCACTGCCAGTGGCCCCTCAGTCTTCCCCAGCCATGCAAATGTCAACGACATTCAGAGGGACTAGTTTGGTCCTATGTTTGTTCCTTCCCAGTCTAGCTGGAGTTGGTGAGCTCCCATTAGCTCATGTAGACTGTTTCAGTGGGTAAACCCATCATGGTCTTGACCTCTTTGCTCAAATTCTCACTCCTCTTACTCTTCAACCAGACTTTGGAGCTCAGTCCAGTGCTCCACTGTGAGTTTCTGCCTCTGATTCCATCAGTTGCTGGATGAAGGTTCTATAGTGACATTTAAGATATTCATCAGTCTGACTACAGGGCAAGTCAAGATTGGGCCCTCTCTCCTCTATTGCTTAGTCTTTTAGCTGAGGTAATCCTTTTGGATTCCTGGGAATTTCTCTAGAGACAGGTTTCTTGCTAACCCCATAATGGCTCCCTCAATCAAAATATCTCTTTCATTGCTCTTATATCTGTCATTCCTCTATCCTGACTATCCCATTCCCTCAAGTTCTTAACCCTCCCCTTCTCCCCTTCTCTTTCCCTCCCATCCTTCTTTCTTCCCCACCCCTATTCTCAGTTTAGTCAGGTGATCTTGTCTACTTTGACTTTCTAGCTCTTACTATTCTTTCTTTATTCTGCATGTTTTATGTTTTGATTATTATATGGCTAGGGGAGATGTGGTGTTCTCTAAGCTTCTTGTATCGTCATAGGGATATCCTTCTTTAGGTTGGGAAAATTTTCTTCTATGATTTTGTTGAATATATTTTCTGTGCCTTTAAGCTGGAGTTGTTCTGCTTCTTCTATCCCAATTATTCTTAGGTTTGGTCTTTTCATGGTGCTCCAGATTTTCTGGATGTTTTGTGTTAAGAATTTGTTGGATTTAATGTTTTCTTTGACCAATGAATTGATTTCCTCTATAGTATCTTTGCCACCTGAGATTCTCTCTTCTATGTCTTATATTCTGTTGGTTATACCTGCATCCATAGTTCCTATTCATTTACCCAGATTTTCCATATCCAGAATTCCCTCAATTTGTGTTTTCTTTATTGCCTCTATTTCAATCTTCAAGTTTTAAACTGTTTGCTCCACCAGTTTGTCTGTTTTTACTTGATTTTCTTGGGTTTCTTTGAGGGATTTATTAATTTCTTCCTTTTTTTTGTCTTTTCCTCCATTTCTTTAAGGGAATTTTTCACTTACTCTTTAAAGTTCTCCATTATTTTCATAAAGTTACGTTTAAAGTCGTTTTCTTCTGCTTCTTCAGGTTTAGGATGATATAGTCTTCCTGATGTGTGACCACTGGGTTCTGGTGTTACCATGTTGCTTTTTAGGTTCTCGGGAGAATTCTTGCATTGGCACCTACCCATCTCTTCCTTTAAATGAGGCTGGAAATGTCTTTACATCTTTGTCCAATCCTTGCAGTGACTGTGTCTTTGGGAACTATTCTTGGTCTGTTCTGTACTGTCAATGTCTGTGTCTCAGGGAGCCACTGAGGTCTCTCTTAGTCTGCTCTCTTGGTCATCTCTCCTGGCTTGTTCTCTTGGTGCCCTCTGTGCAGTCACACCTTGGGCTTTAGAGTTCCTCTCTTGGTCCTCTCAGCAGGAAAATCTCCTGCTGGCTGGCAAGATAAGCCAAGGCAGGTTGGGGAGGGGCCTAGGGTTTTGCTCTCCTAGGGAGGGCTGAGAGAGTGGTATGTCCCACTAGTGGCTGGTCACTCTCCTCTTGGTCCTCTTTGTATTGTAGCAAGCTGTGTTTAAGAGTTCCATCAAAGTTGCCGAAGATAGAAAAATTTTTGTTTTATTTTTAAACAAGTTAGGAAGAGAACAACTCATAGGCCTAATATTGTGAGGAAGATGAGAGAGAGAGAGAGAGAGAGAGAGAGAGAGAGAGAGAGAGAGAGAGAGAGAGAGAGAGAGAGAGAGAGAGAGAGAGAGAGAGGTTGAGAGAGTACTTAATTTTTGCCATTTAAGTACTTTCTTCAGGAAGAAACATGAAAAGGTAAAGGGTAAAACTGTATTAATTCAACCTTTAGACTTATGGCTTTTATCCCACTGACCTGGCTTTTTTATTACAAGGAAAAGTGTCTCATCTTAGGCAAGTTTGTAAAACCATGTAGGGTTGAACTCCAGGGTTAAGGTCCTAGGCATACAGATTTGCAAACATCACTACTGTGTTTCAAGTTCAAAACATCTTCAGGGATCTAGTCGGCCATGGCCCCACATTCAAAAATGTCACTACAACTTTAAATGCTGCCTTGTCTTAAAGAGGAACGACTCAAAAATGAGTCCCCCAAATCATTTCTGGAGTGAAAACACTGGCATAGTCTGTCAACTGTCATTACTCAGTAGGTGATAGAAGTTACAGGTGACACAGCTCTCTACTGTGACCCCTCTGCTTGACCTAAGCTGACTTTTAACCTAAGCTGACCTTTAGTTTCTCTCCCTGTCGTTCCATACACCACATGGTGGTTTGAATAAGAGTGGTCTCCACAGGATCAAATATTGGATTGTTTACAGAGTGGTATTATTTGAAAGGATTAGGAGATGTGGCCCAGTAGGGGTAGGTGTGGCTTTGCTGGAGGAAGTGTGTCACTGGGAGTGGGTTTTGAAGTTTCAAAAGCCCATGCCAGGTCCAGTGACTCTCTCTCTTCCTGCTTCCTGTGGATCTAGACATAGAACTCTTGGCTACCTCCCAAGAACCATGTCTGCCTATGTGCTGCCAAGCTTCCCACAAGGATAATAATGGACTGAACCTCTGAGATTATAAGCAAACCCCAAGTAAATGCTTTCTTTTATAAGAGTTGCCACAGTCATGGTGTCTCCTCACAGCAAAAGAACACTAAGACTGTCAGAGTCTCAACTTCTTCTCCTGTTGCTGTGATAAAAATCTTTCTGACAGAAGCACAGTTCTGAGCCCACAGTCCACAGTGGAAGCGTAGCCAGAGGGACAGGAACTCCAGGAAGCGAGTCACATTCCTAATGCCGTCAAAAAGCAGAGAGAGACAACACACTTCTGTTCAGCTATTTCTCCATTTATATGGTCCAGGTTACCCTGTCTAAGGAATGATCCTGCCCACAGCTAAGATGGGACTTCTCACATAAGTTAATATAACCAAGACTGTCATCCATAGGCCTAGACACTTAGCCCCCAGATTATTCCAGATCCTGTCTAGTTGACCATGAGCCCGGACCATCATACTCAGAGGAGGGGTTCTGCTATGTGAGTATAACATGAGCCCCGTGAGGATCTGAGAATTCTGGAACCATTCTTACTAGGCTGTAATACCCCTTCCAATAAACTTAGCTGGAAACACCTGGCCTGTGATGCTTCTCTTGGTAATTTCTCTTCATTGCCCCCACTGTGCTTCTTGTCACAAAGTCCTAGTCTTCATTGGAGCCTGTTCCATCTCCTTCATTGTGAGACCTCATTGCATTGTCTTCCCCATCACCGTGAGATCCTCTGAATGGCGCCTGGAAAATGGCTTATAACAAATGTCATGATCAGTTTTTCTTCACAGAGAAGATGGAAGTCCTGACAGATGTGCGCTGTTTCCTCCCTAATTTCCATGTTAGTTAGACTTCCTCACTGTGACAAAGGCCTGAAAGAGGCTTAAAGAAAATTATGGCTCAGGATTAGAGGTTACAGTCTGTGGTAACTTGGTTCCTTCACTGTGGGTCTTTCCTAGTTCAGGACATCATTGTGGAGCAGGGACAGCAGAGCTAAGATGCTAACCTCATGGCAGCCAGGAAGAGAGAGGGAATGAAACAGACAGACGTAGGATGAGCCGAGGTAAGACAGCCTTTGTCCCCAGGCCATGCCCCACTTTATTAGTATGAACTCATCAGTGGGTTGACTGGTCTGGTGCTGTTAGAACTCTTATGATCCAGTCAGATACAGTCCAGCTCTTTGATAGATATCCTACTCAAACCATGACAGGTACCTGACAGACTATGAGCTAGCTGGCTTGAAACCCCTATGCAGTGAATCCTGAGCATGGAGCCCTCCCATTCACTCTTTCTCTTCCTCATCCTGGTGTGGGAAGTCCTTCTATGTATTGCTTTTATTGGTTAATATATTAAAAAACTGGCTTGGCCTATAGCATGGGAGGAGGAAGGCAGAGTTAGGGAGACGCCATGGAGCCTCTGGAGATGGACACTGGGAACTTGAGCCAGTAAGCCACAACCACGTGGCAATACACAGATTAATAGAAATGGGTTAAATTAAGATGTAAGAGGTAGCCAATAAGAAGTTAGAGTTAATGGGCCAAGTAGTGATTTAATTAATACAGTTTCTACATGATTATTTCGGGTCTAAGCTATCCTGGCGTCCAGGAACCAGTAAGTGGTGCCCTCCTCCAACATCATCTGTGTCATAGTTTTGTGTTCATTTCTCTAATTTCCAAGTGCTTCACAGATTCAAAGGATAACTAAGATCAGCAGGTTCCTGGTAGAGAGTACAACCCGGCTTTGTTCTTCATACAGAGCCAGTTCCTCTTGTGCAGGACAGCAGGTGCTAACCCCCAAAGTGCACTGCCAGGATTTGAACCTTGTAGGTTCTACTTACATGGAGACCGTGGCAATGGATTCCATTCTGCCTCTTACGTGATGGCTGACTCTAGCTAAGATGTCAGGGGCAGCAAGGGTTCTGTCTCCATCCTGATTTTGATCAACCAGTCTTGTGTTTCTACTCCAACTGTCCAGCTTGGTGCTGCTTCTTAGATGATGAAAGGGGATGAAGCACTTTTATTGGTGTTGTATTTACTTAAAGTTATAATATTTTCTTTATCAAGAAATTTTTGTGTTTATTTTTGAAAATTTGGAGCAGACTATCATTTATGTTTCCCACAGCATCTTTGTTCTAACTTTAAATTATTAATCAAGGGGCTGGAGAGATGGCTCAGCGGTAAAGAACATTGCCTGCTCTTCCAAAGGTCCTGAGTTCAATTCCCAGCAACCACATGGTGGCTCACAACCATCTGTAATGAAGTCTGGTGCCCTCTTCTGGCCTGCAGACATACATGTAGACAGAATATTGTACACAAAATAAATAAATAAATAAATAAATAAATAAATAAATAAATGTTTAAAAAACTATTAATCAAGGCTAGTGTCTCAAATATAGTCAATGCCATGTTTCAGTCCAATAGATAATGGTTTTATTGTTGTTTTGGATTTTTTTGTTGTTGTTTTTTCAAGGCAATATTTCTCCGTAGCTTTGGAGCCTGTCCTGGAACTAGTTCTTGTGGACCAGGCTGGCCTCAAACTCACAGAGATCCGCATGTCTCTGCCTCCTGAGTGCTGGAATTAAAGCCATGCGCCACCACTGTCTGGCCCCACCAGATAATGTTAAGAAGCATTAAAACGAGTTAGCTGTCTGAGTCAATCCAAACACCTGCAAGGCAAAAAAGTTTTACCTTCTCTTCCATTCCTTGTCTTTGATCAACATTTGAAGAAAATACATTTTTAAAGCCACGTAGTAGAGAAAACTTCTGAATCATCGTTGCCTGTTAAATACTAAACTATGGGATTATCTTATTTAGGCTTTTTGTTATTTTGATAATACACTGGGACCAAAAGTGGTTTGGAGATAAGAGGGTTTTGTTGGCTTGTTCAGCCTGCTTTCTTACAGAACCCAGAACCACCATGGGCTGACCCCACACAACATGGTCTTGGTCCACTCATATGGATCACTAATGAAGAGAATTCCCTACAGATGTGGCTCTAGGCCTCTCTCATGGAGGCGTTTTCTCAGTTGAGGTTCCCTCCTCTCAAGAGAACTCCAGTGTGTGTCAAACTGACCAAACACTAACCAGCACAGGGATGTCTCATTCTGGTAGGGACAGTCCCTACCAGACCCTGGTTACAGACCCGGAAACCAGGGATCAGAACGAAAAGGGCAGTTTCCGTTTACTAGAGTTTTCTTAAATCTCATTAAACAATCCTTGCTTATTCGGAGAGTGCAGTATCCAGCCTTTTGGGCTCTCAGTTTTCACATCTTCTTTCATCAAATCAAAAGGCTCTGAGCTGAGGCACCGACCTTCCCTTTCTATGTGGCCCCTTCTCTCCAGGTTTTGATGCTATCCTTTTCTGTTAACCTGGAGAACACTTACTCCCTGCCAAATTAAACATAGGTTCTCAACTTTCTGGCTTTAACAATGGGTTCAATTATACTTTGTTTATTTATGTTTTTTTAAAAAAGTTTTCTGAAGTAGTTAGTGGTTCAGTACCAAAATGAATTTATAAATAAAAAATTGAGCAAATCTAGCTTATTATTGATGATATGAACTTGGTTTCTGCATTAGCAATTTAATCACAGAGATTAAAAAATTAATGGGCTAAAGTAGAAAAAAATATATCATTAAACTGGCCAAACTGAAACCCGTGCTCTCACAGTTTAGCTTCTTCCAAGGTCCCTGGGGAATTTGCAGGTAAATAGTTTTCAATATTCCTGGTTTTAATGTTTTAAGGTTGCAACCCCCATCAGGGAGTGTGTCTGTGTGCATGCACACATATGCATTCATGTATAAAGTAGTCAATGATGTTGTATAGGGAGATTGGTTAACATACAATGTTTTTGCTGTGAGTCATCTAAAAATGGAGGAAAGACCATCAAGTGTCCATAGGTCAGCTAGGAATTACAGTGTGGGGCTACACGGGCTGTCCGTTCCGTGAATGTAGGCAGCAGTGGCTTCCTAGGAAGCAGTTTCTCCACCTCTGGCTCATCACAGTGCGTGAAGAGCTTCTAACGAGGCGCATGGGAACGAGAAGGGAATGGGTGTCATCCTTTCATAGTACATTCAATTGACAACCAGAACGATGTGTTGTCCTTTTGCATATTATTGTCCTCTAGGGGTTTGGAAAATACAGATTGCTTTTGGTTTTTCAGTTTTTATTTCTCCTCCCCTGCCCTGTGCGTACCTCCATGAGTATATGTATAGTAAGTGCAGGCAGGGGCCCATGGAGGCCAGAAGAAGGTGTTAGATTCTATGTAAAACTGGAATTACAGGCCATTGTGAGCTACCATGTGGCTGCTGGGATCTGAACCAGGGTCCTTTGATCAAATAGCAAGCGTTTCTAACCACTAAGCCATCTCTTTAGCCCCCAGACTTCTCTTGATTTGTGTTTAGATAAATGGATGTCAACAACAAAGCAGTAAATTATGGTTCACAGAAGGAGTTATTTATTTATTTATTCATTATGTATACAGTATTCTATCTGTGTGTATGCCTGCAGGCCAGAAGAGGGCACCAGACCTCACTACAGAGGGTTGTGAGCCACCATGTGGTTGCTGGAACTTGAACTCAGGACCTTTGGAAGAGCAGGCAATGCTCTTAACCACTGAGCCATCTCTCCAGCTCCAGGAGTTTTTTTTTTTTTTAATGATTGATACAACTAGTTTTGTGATTATAAATCACACATATGCAGGATTTGAATAACTTCTTTGTCATTTTATTGTCTTGAGAATTCTTTAGAGTTGTTCTTGAGGACCCTTTAAGGATACTGGAGGTGTTGATCACCTTCCTGGACCTGGGGGGAGTTGGGAGGACCTTGGTCTTAACATAGAGTAGGGAACCCCGATGGCTCCTTGGCCTGAAAAGGGAGGGAGGGAGGGTATGGGGGGAGGGGAGGGGAGGGAAGGGGGAGGAAGAGGGGAGGAGATGGAAATTTTTTAAATAAAAAAAAAAGGATACTGGAGGTGAAGCATAGATTGGAAAGAAATACTCAGTACCTGGATCTATGTCTGCTGCCCTGCGTGTGTCAGGGCTTTACGGCTGGCCGCTTCTCTCCCCACTCCCACAGTCCCTCTTCTTTCAGGTCCAGCTCTTCCAGGTTGCCTTCCAGTGATCAAAGGGTAGGGAGGGCTGTGAAGACAGTCAGCTCCACTGCGCAGGTCCGGCACATCTTGTGGAAGATCCCAGTCAGAAGGCCCTCGTCAATGCAGATCTCATCCAGATGCCTTTTCCAAGCACTGAAGCAAGGGAGAACATGGTTAACCACAGCAGACCTGTAGTTTGAGACTCAGCATCCCATATATCAACCCCTGAGCAAAGATGCCAGAGCAGAGGTTCCAAGGCAGCATTCCAGCCACCTGGGAACCTCTGAGCATCACCCAGATTTAAGAGGTTCAGCAGCCTAGCAAGGAATGTCATTAGCTTTTCAACACCCTAATATGGCAGCTCACAGTCACTTGCCACTCCAGTTCCAGGTGATCTGATGCCCTCTTCTGACCTCCATGGGCACCTGCATTCTTGTACACATACAACACACACACACACACACACACACACACACACACACACAGGAGTGCTCGAGGAAACCTCATGTCTGAAGTATACCCTTCACACCTAGCAGCCTGAGAGCCACGTTTCTCACTTCCTCTCAGTGAGTGATTCCTTCATAGCAGGTACACATACTTTGCATACAAATTTGAACATGTGAGCATTTCATAAGTAGTTAAAACATGACAGTCAATAATGCTATCAAACATGACAAAAGCTGACCACAGCGCAGGACTCACCAGAACCAGTGGGAGTCACCCCTGACACCAGTGACTTGCTGTTGAGTGGCAGCTGAGCTCAGAAGCCCCGGATTCCGCCTCTCAGCTCTGGGCATCATGGTTCTTTGATTTCCTCAGCCCAGCCTGATTTCTAGTCATCTGTGTATCCATCTTCTCATCTCCAGCAGCAGGGAATATGCAGCTACTTGGGACCTGCAATTGGAGCCTGGAAACATCCAATTCCCTCGATACACCAGTTTCTATTTCCTCAGTAATTTGCAAAACCCAAAAAGTAGATGTTTTGCCTTCATTCTCCTAGTTTACTTAGTTTAATTTATAAATTGAGTCAGGTGAGAACAGTTTTGGACAAAAGGGAAATTGTAAGGGAAGAAAGATCCGTTGCTCTAATTTTAAATAAGTGAGAAAACCCAAAACCCTTTTTTATCAATGCAATTATTTTCTTACAGAGATGTGGTCGGGATGTAGAGCTGAGCAGGGTATGTGCACAGGAGGCCAGCGTGGGTGAGGGTGTTTGTAAGGGGCTAAGCTCACGCAGGGAGGCACAGGCAGACAATACAGCACCTCTTCCAATGTGGAGAGACCCCTGTTACACCTGGAAACAGGCACCCTCTCTGCTGGGTTCCCATCTCTGAGCTTGCATACTGCTCCTCATGACAGGGGCTTCATCGTCTCTTTCTACACAAGTAGATTGAGGATAAAGGGGGAGGGCTTGACCCCCATATTCTAGACATACTCTGCATGGCTCTCCTTGTCTACAAAGCAGCTTTGGAGCCCATTTTGAGCCCTACAGGTGATGCCTCTGTGGCCACTAGCCAAACAGGGACTCAGTGTCCCCTGTTGTACTCCCCTGATGAGAAAGGAAAACAATACAAAATTAACAAGATTTTTAGGTTAGTTGACATGGTTCTTTCAACCAAGCCCTAACAGCCATTCGGATCATCTCACTTCCTGCCCTTTGGGGACCGGATTCCTGGAGCATTTGACCAGGTCCAGGGAACTGGATTGTAAGGAATTTGTTCTTAATCCTGAGATAGAGCCACGTGGGACGAAGTTTGAGTGTCTGTGGCAGCATCAGATGCTTTCATCCTGCGTGTCCTTGAAGCATCGTCTCCTGTGAGTTGTACACTGCCCCAGGCATTCTGGGATAATATTTACACTAGAATAAGTATTGGCCTCATGTAAAACAATTGTTCCAGCATTTGGGAGCAATTAAAAGATAAACATGTGGGATGTACTGAAACAAGGAGGACATTTTTTCTTTAGAGAACTGGGTCTCAAACCACATTCCAGAGTAGAATGTCTTTCAAAATGGACAGCAACCGTGCCATATACCTCAGTTTGTCAAGGTCAGGACCTGACCAGCCACCGCACTATGAGCAAAAGCTGCCTGCACAGTAGCTTTTGTTGTACTTGTTGTAACGAGTGCTAGTTTACTTTCAAAATGACAAGTCATGCATCCATTTATTTTTCCATACAACTTATTGCTGTGGGACAATGGTTTTTTTTTTTATCCTTTCATTTATATTGTATTGTTTTAATGAAATGCTGATTGGCCAATAGCCAGGCAGGCAGTATAGGTGGGGCAACTACGCAGAAAGTAGAGGCAGGGCAACGAGAACAGGAGAATTCTGGGAAGAAGAAAGGTCAGTCTGCAGTTCCAGACTTCCAGATGCAGAGGAAGCAAGATGAGAATGCCTCACTGATAAAGGTACCAAGCCACATGGCTAATACAGACAAGAATTAATTTAATTTAAGATGTAAGAAATAGTTAATAAGAAGCCTGAGCTAATAAGCCAACCAGTTTATAATTAATGTAGACCTCTCTGTGTTTCTTTGGGACTGAATAGCTGCAGGACTGGGTGGGACAAAAACCTCATATAACAACTCATCTCTTCTGATAAGCAAGGGGCTGATCACACTGTATGTTCAGTAAAAACACATCCAAGGATGACATATACTTGCCATTAAGTGTTGCATGCATGTGCGTGTGTTTTCATGTGCATTTTTTTGTGCAGTATGCTTGTGTGCCCATGCATGTGGAGGCCAGAGATACATGCCTGAAATCTTCTTCAATCCCAATCCACCTTAGTGTTGGTTTTTTTTTTTTGTTTTGTTTTTTTTGAGACAGTCTCCCACACAATCTGGAGCTCTCTGGTCCTCTAGCCTAGCTGGCCACTGAGATCCAGGGATCTATCTGCCTGCCTCTGTCTCTCCAGTGCTGGGATTGTAGGTATTAGCTACCAAATCCAGTATTTTTTGTACATGGGTTCTGGAGATCTGAACTTGGGCCTTCACACTATCAATCACTTTGCCAAGTAGCCCAGCCCTTGACTTTAGTATCTTTGCTATCACAGACTTTGATTTGTCTGAAAAGATGGTAAACTCATAAATACTAAAACACAGGAAATAGGCGAGCTGAGACACCATATGCCTATAGTTCTAGCATGCAGAATCAGAGGCAGGGGGATTACTGTAAACTCAAGGTTAGCCTGGCCTGCATTGTAAGCCATTTTCAAGTAGTTATTTCTCTTCAATTTTTTTCTTTTATATTTTATCAATGAAGTTTATATTTTATCAATGAAGTATGAAAATTTGAGGCTCAGAATGATCCCACTGTATCACACATGCTTGTTTATTTGAGGTTGTCTCTCTCTTTCCTGGTACACGCATGGTTGATGATACCTTTGTTTACCTAACAATATGTCTACGATGATATCTTTGTCTATTTTCGATGACATTGTTACCCGTGCCACCTGTGCCCACGTCTTCACACATCCCCTGCCAGAAGCTCCTGTCTTCTGGATCCGGGCAGTTGGGAGCTTAAAACACTCTGTGTGTGCCTTTTCCAAGGTTTCAGAGGAGTTGACCTGAGTTCTTAATGGAAATCCATGTTTGTTCAGTTAAAACAAATAGCACAGAGCTGTTTGGTGCTGGGACTGGGAGTCGTGTGGACACCCACAGATAAAACAGAGCCCCGGCCTGCTGCCTGAGTGCTTCCAGCATGATGCTATTTAAATAACCTATCGGGGATTGTCCACCACCATGTGTTCTGGGAGTTGCTGCCCTGAGGCTGCCCAAGGTTGCTAGACAACGTGTTGTCCTGCTGGAGTAGCTGCTGGGTTTTAGGCTTTACCATGGAAGTTTGTAATCACCCACACTCAGAAGGCACCTTCTTTAAATCAACAGCGGCCCCATCCTATTTACCCAGGTGAGCCGGAAGGTCAGCGTGACCTCCCTCCACCTGGTGCTTAAAGACCTTGCCTTCAAGCTGATCTTCCCAACAGTTCATATTGTTTCCAGATCCATGTCAGAGTTTGTTAGCACAGGGCTTCTCTCGCTTCCTCTCACGATGGGATGACATGTCTTTTCAGACTCCCTCAAGAAGAATTCCTTCCTGAAGACTGACCCCTACCTGCCCGTGCTCCCAGCTGCCATCCTATCTGAAGGCCTTCAAACTCACAAATCCTACCATGTCTGAGCCAAATTCTGAATATTAGCCAAACTGACGAAGTATTGAAATATCCTTTTAATAAAGTTTTCCAGTCATGTGTAGTGGCTCATGCCTGTAGTCCCAATACACTGGAAACTGAGGAAGGTCAATTGGCATGAGTTCAAGGCCCGCCTGGACAACATAGTGAGACCCTGTCTCAGAGAGACAGACAAACAGACAGACAGAGAGAGAGAGAGAGAGAGAGAGGGGTGTTCAAGTGTAGTAGTGAAGCATTTATCATTTGCCTACTGAAGCAGTAGGAATGCAATGAGTTTGAAGCTAGCCTGGGCTTCTAGTACTGTCTGGGCAGTAATATCTTGTCTCAATATATATAGTCTGTCTGTCTATCTATCTATCTATCTATCTATCTATCTATCTATCTATCTATCATCTATCTATAGGCATATATAGTAGATATGTGTATATGTTACCTGAGGGTGTGATGCATCTTCTATCTATCTGATGATTTCATTGGATAATTAATAAAGAAACTGCCTGGCCCATCTGATAGACCGGCCCTTAGCTGGGTGGAGTAGACAGAACAGGAAGAAGGAAGTGAGGTAGATGGCTCAGTCAGATGCCACTTCTCTCCTAAGTTAGACAGACCGCCATGCCTCTCCTCAGGGAGAGACGCAATGAAGCTCCAGCCCAAGATGGATGTACGCTAGAAACTTCCCGGTAAGGCACCACTTTGTGGTGCTACACAGATTATTAGATATGGGTTAATCAAGATGTGAGTAAGAGGCAGAAAATAATGGGCCAGGCAGTATTTAACAGAATACAATTTGTGTGATGTTATTTCGCGTGTTAAGCTAGCCAGGAGGCAGAAAGCTGGGCGGCGGGAACGCAGCCCGCAGCTCCACACTACAAGGGTGATTATGTTTGTGTCTATCCTGTATGTGTTTATATATATGAATGTGTATTATTTGATTATATATGTGTACATGAAAATCTTCTGTTGGTTTAATTTTCCTGGAGAACTTTGCTTGATGAATTATCCAGGTCAAGACTTCTTTAAACAGGAGAGAGGCAACCTGGGTTAAAAGGGACCCCCATTGTCCTCAATGGGCTACTCTTTATAGTGCTGTGGATTACTATAAATCTTGGGGGCTCAGTATTGGCCAGTAATGTGTAGGAAGGTAATAGTCTTTAATGTCTATCAGGATGTTTGTCGTAAGCTGTTAGCGGGCAAATGTCTATGCAGATGTAAGAATATAGAACACTACCCTGAACATTTGAGAACATTCCTTCTATCCTTACAGCTATCATGAGACTCCCAATACTGTTTGAGGTATCTGACAGCTAAGAATTTTTCAAAAGAACATTCCTCCCCTTGTGTGTCCTCAATCATGTGTGCCTTCAGCTCTTCGGAGCCAGAGCCTCAGGACTTTCAGCTGTTGATGGGATGCCCATTTACTCAACACATCCATATCTAGCCAGTCCTCCCATCACACCTTGCCTGGCTTGGGTTTGGAGAACTGGAAAGCCACAGAAAGACAGTGTTGAATGTTAGATGAGACCAAGATGATCACGGATGACTGTACCATCTGTTTACTGGAGAGACCATGCCACATCACTACACCTGGTAGCTTAGAATGATGGTAACTGTGTTCTTGTCTCTGTGGAACACAATGTGGCTGAGACATTTCCTTCAGAAGTCCAGGAAATAGCTGCTTCTGATTCTTTCAACTCTTAGAGATATCTGGGAGTGTTTCACTTTCCTTGGCTCTGGTCACCACACAACCATCTGGTGCTATCATCCATGCCAGTTCCATATGTCCAGATAGTTCTCTAGATATTGTATCAGGACCACCCTAGCTCATTAGGACCACATGTTAACAAGTCCTTGTGGCAATGTCACTGCTCAGCAAGGTCAATGTCTGAAGTTCTAGATGGATACATGTCTAGAGGAATCCAGTTTAGACTAGCTGAGTGGTCACCCATAGTTTCCTTAATCATTGTGTCACCTATGGTGAACAGAAAGGGGAGGAGTATAGTCTGCTCTGAGGCTCTCTCAAGCAGGGAGAGAAGAAAAGCTCAGGATTGCTGGCATTCTCTGAACTGTGGCTCTTCCATGGAATAGGCTTTCAGTGTTCAAGGGACAAATAACCTATTCCTGAGGTAAATAATATGTTTTTGAAGAAACTAACTCATTTTTGAGAAAATTAACATACTCCTGAGGTAACTAATCAACTCCTGAGTTAAGTAACCCACTCCCCAGGTAACATTCTATTCTGGTAACTACAAACTCACTCCTGAGAGGACTAAAATATTCCCAAGGTAATCCACTCTAGACATAACCAGCACACTCCCGAGATGATTGCTACACTCTAGAGAAGATTAATCCATTGCTGAGATGAATAGTCCACTCTTAATCATTTGTCCATGCACTAGATCATGTCATTAATCCAAACAGCCTGCTCGAGGTAACTTACCCATGCCCTGGATGATGCTGTTAATTCATGAATGGGAGCAGAGCAGTCCGTTAGACCTAAGCCTTTCTTAAAGACCCTACCCTTATTACTGTCACAGTGGAAGGAAACTTCCATGTGAGTCTGAGATGGGACAAAGGTTCCAGACAGCTAGGTAGGTGCTGTCACATCACCAAGACTTTCATTCATTTACTGCTTACTTTCCTTAGGAGGCTCAACCCACACCAGATTCTAATACAGGCACCATTAGCAGGGCTTTGAGAGCTCAGTTTTCGGCTTCTCTTCTATGTTGCTGAGTTGAACCATCAGTTCTGAAGGTCATTATATGGCCAAAGTCTTTACTAGGTCTTTGGTTCATGGAGTGCTCCCCAAGGTCAAGAAGCAGCGTCCTCCTGGTCTGGTTGACAGACTCTTGCTTCCCCAGGTCCACAGGGAGAGTGGGTTTTGGTGACACCATGTGGAGGCTATGTCTGGGTGAGGCCACTCAGCTCACGGTGACCACAGCTTGTCAATGGGCATACCTTCTCAGCTCAGAATTTAGAATGATTTCCCAAATGTAGAACCTGGGGTTGAGACGATCTGTTGAGAGTTCCCCATCAACAACATCCTAGAAGACTGAACTGATAAGTTATTTCACACTGGGAATCCCACCCTTCACTCCCAGGCCAGGTCAGACGTGCTGAAGACACCTTACCATGGAGGACCACACCATGTCTATCTATTCTGAGGAGTAAGGAATGTCTCCTAGGGTTGTGAGAGAAGATAATGGGCCACTGTTCCCAGATCTTCCAACATTGCAGGTGGAGTCCATTCTCAGGGGAATTCAGGCTTCTCAGAATTGAAGATCCTCCCTCCTCCCAAGGCTGCCTCCTAAACCACCATGAGAGACTTCAGAGATCTATAAACCTTCAGGGCAGATTCCCTAAGATCAAGTTCACTGTGTGGGTCTGGAAAGATCTACCAATAAAGCATCTATGTAACATTCTCTTTTGTATTGTCATTGCCCACAGTACAGTTTCTAAGGGGATGTGAAGTCTCCAAAAGTCCTAACACTGTGCCCTCCCCATTCTGCTGATGTCACAGGAGGCTGATGTCAGAGGTAGGTGGACAGCTGGGCAGATGCTGAGGATGCCTCTCCATGGAAGAGGTCAGAAGAGGGAGTAGGCCAGGTCATAGAAGGCTCTCAGTGATGGCTATGTAGAGTTGGGTGGAAATAAGTGGTCACATCAAAGAGGTAGTAGCATTGTGAGCACAGACTGGTCAAAATAGAAGCTCAGCCCTCCACCCCTAATGGACTACTGATGAGGGCCCGCTTTAGGTCTATAAAACACTCACACATGGCACAGGCCTTTTGTGAGGTTCAGGACCTCCTCACAGTAGGACCTACTCAGGATTCAGTCTCTCTTCGGAGAAACAGAGGCAGCAATGGGCTGTGAGGACCCAAGGGGACTCCTAGCCTAGTCTGCTCAAAAGAGCCAGTGGAAGCAGCGTCGTGGACACACAACTGTCCTGCCATCCTGTGGTGAACACTGACGTCTTTAGGAGAACCATGGGCTGCAGGAGGCTCTCAAGCCCCTCAGTCAAGCTAGGCACACAGCAGGACCCCAGGACAAGGCTGGGGAAGCCATCTTGGGAGAGGTTGTCCCCCGGATTCTGCACATCTGGGATGGTGATGCTTGGATGAGGATGTGTGTTGGAGGTGAAGCTAATGTGTACGGAGGATGGGCGGTCACAGTGCTGGGCATGGGCCGTTCTAGAGGGCAGGCTTGCCCTTGGCCTTCACACATTCAAAGGACTGTATGAACTCAGCAGGGCGTGGGCACCATTGGTCCTCAGAAGACCTTATTCTCCACTGTTGGCCCTCTATACTTGTCCATTTACTCATAGGCAGGTGCGTGTGCAGAACCCTAAAGTAGGGGCTTAACATAACTCAAGATTGACTGTCAAGTCCTAAGATGGCTGTTCCTTTCCCACCCAAGCACAAAAACTTGGGGGCTTTCTTAGACTTGGTCTTTCAGAAGACCAGAGATCAGCTGTGTCAGCCTGGACAAACTTGGGGCAAAATCAAGCATCCCATCCGGACGCCATGGGAGCCTGCCTAGTGGTGGCCAAACACAGCTTCATGTCGGCTTTTCTGCCTGTGCTGCATTTTCTAAATTTAGAGAGGCCTTCAGAGACTCAGATCAAGATGATAGGGGCTTTTTTTTTGTCTTAATTGTCTCATTTCCACTGTTTATTTTTTTTAAATAATACAATCAAACCCCAAATACAACAGTAGAGGGACTGGATTAAATTGACAGTCATATAAATGAGTTTGTCTTTTTGAGGAAAGTCAAATTATTGAGGATTAAATACTTTGCTACTTTCTAAAAATACCAGGCGGGATTTAAGAGGGAGAGCCCTGGAACACTGTGACAAGAGCTGACAGCCAAGCAGAGTCCTCCTTGCTTCCTCCGAGGTGTGTCCTCATTAGGACGTGGATTCCCGCTTAACCAGGGGGGAAACGGGCCCAGGATGGTAACAATCCTAACTCAGCATCTCCTAATGAAAACAGAATATTCTATAGAGGTAAAAAAAAAATCAATAGATTTTAGCCAGCCTTATGCTAATGAGGTACTCAAAGTTCTTCACCAGTCTCCTGGGAGTGGAAGAAATTATGACACAAACCTCGGCCTCAGTAGGGTCAGCACTTTCCCGTTGGGATCTTTCTTCTCTGCCTTTAGACCAAGCTTGGACACTCAGTGATGCAGTATTGATTTAAAGATGTATTTGTTCTCATCTGTTCAGAAAGAATACTGAACGTGTGTTGCGGGTTCCCTCTAATTGGATTCAGCATGTTTTGTATTAACTAATTAGGAGCTTGCTTTTTTGTGTTCCCTGCATTTTTGTCTGCTCAGCTATTTCAGTCCTCTATGCAGTAAGTAGGACTGGGATGCTAGATTCATTATTTTCTTTTAAAATGTTTGACGCTGCCATTTCAGCCCATGGAGATGCCTGGGGTACAGGCAGGAAAATCCAGTGTTTTCCTCTGGGTCCCTCCCAGTGTTCTCCTGTGATATCATGGCCACTCTTCTCTTCCTGCCTGCCTGTCACACAAAGCAAACACACACACACACACACACACACACACACACACACACTAGTTGCAGCTGACCTCAGCCCACACATGTACTGAAGGCTGCATAGGTCACCTCTCAGAGGCTCATTTAGTTTTAGATGATGCCTTTAAATGAGATAGTCGCTTGGCTGCACCAGTCACAACTCAAAAGTCAAGTGTAACCACTGAGAACTTTATTTGGCTTAGAATTCTAGAGGGGTTGGCTCTGGGGTAAAGGAAATGTTGTAGAGCTGCAAGCTACTGCAACTGGTTCCACCCTGCCTATGACTCTGACAGGTCACCCTGCTCAGTGCTCTTGAGGTGCACAGATGCTCCAAGCTTGAGCAATCCTAGAGAAGAGCTGGGAAGGGGTGGAACAGGCCTATGAGAGGGTCCTGAGCAAGAGAGAGCCGTGATTAAGCAGTACAAGCCCCAGCAGTAGGGTGGAGATGAGCCACAGAGGATGAATACTTCCTACGATAGACAAGAAGGGAAAAGAGTCTAGAGCAGGTTCCAAATGAGGCAGACTTGGAAAGAGCAGGTGTGCTAAACCAGCTACAGTCAGCTGGAACTCCTGACACTCACACAGTACTCAGGAACATCTTAAATTCCTAACACTATAGATGTGTTCCTTAAAGCAAAGCGTGCTCCAGGGTCCTTTTCACCATTATAAGACCATGACTTGCTTCTAGTGAGTGTGACATTATTGTGCCTCGAGTCATAGTAGCTCAGGTGTGGCTTCTTGGTCTGAGGACGAGGGCAGTTCTGTCCTGGAGGATTGTGAACATGAGAACAGTACAGCAAGACTTGTGTTTTGAAGGCTCAAGGCTGTGCTCATGCTAAAGTCCATAGCTGCAACCTCAGCAGTTGGCAGAGCATATGGGCCCTGCAGTCCTTTTCCCTGTGCCTAGAATGCATACTCCTGTCAGGGGAAGGGAAGGTAACTATTAGGGGGAGAATTACAGGTGAGAATGATGTTGAAATATATGTATATATATATATATATATATATATATATATATATATATGTGTGTGTGTGTGTGTGTGTGTATATATATATACATATATTAAAGATAGGATTGGGATTGAGGTTGTGCTTATACACAGTATGAAGGGAAGGTCAATCTAGAGTTGGGAATAGGTGGATTGATATTAAATTCGGGGTTGGTGTAAATGAAGGCTGAGACTAGGTTAGACCATGCTGGTGTGGTCACCTGTCTGGGCATCCTTAGCCATGGGGAGGGCAACCATCAGAGGATCAAGCAGTAGACTTGAAATGGCTCTAATATCATCCCTTTGTGAATGTCACTAGATTCCATGCTTGGCTTGAAATTTATAGTCAAAAGTCACTATGAACCAGGAAGGGTGGTATATATCTTTAATTCCAGCCCTCAGAAGGCAGAGGCAAGTGGAGGTGGATCTCTGTAAATTTGAGGCTATTCTGGTCTACAGAGTGAGTTCCAAGCCAGATCCTTTCTCAAAACAAAACGCAACAACAACAATGAGCCTTTATGGCTATAATGAAGCTCAGAAAATTTACTCATGTGTTGTTTCAATAGAAGTCACAGCCCTGTGTTGTCTGGGGTGGTCAGTGTCTATCGCTGTCTTTGCTAGATCTTCTGTGGGCTCCCCTGTCGGCTCTGTAGCTAATGCATAGAAGTCAGAAGTCCATAGTACTGGATAAGCCACATGGCTTTCTCTCTGTGTGAAACTCATTTTAGGAAGTCATCCAATTGCCTGGCTGTGCTGAGTGGATCCTGACGATGAGGGACCCTAGGTCATCTCTACAAGTACCAGTTCACAAATTGGTCAGCCTTATTTTTGGGTTGTAGACTGGTCTCCCTCACTGGCTAACACTGACCCAGTCTTTCAAAGGTACTGGGACAGGTACCCATGGTGCACTCTGGGTAGCTCAGCAGTGGCAGAGACAAACAAGCTGTTAGCAGGCCAAGCTGTGAATCAATCAAGGTGATGGTGCTGCTTGACAGCTGAAGGGACAGCAACCCCTCAATGATTCAAGAGCGATCAGGACAAGAGATCTCTCTCCTTTCTCCTCATATCCCCACCTCTATGTCTAAGAGACAGAAATCTACGAGAAAACAGATGGCATAATGGGAGAGTTAGCCAGCCAGGCCAGGGTGAGATAATCAAAACCAGACTTGATGGTCAACTTGAGTGCACCGAGGAAGCCATAAGGCACACTTCTGGGTGCTGTCTGTGAAGATGTTCTAGAGAGGCTCACATAAGAAGAGAAGGACACCAACATGAGGGTGGTACAGTCCATCCTTATTATCCATGGTCCATGCTGGAATAAAAAGGAGAAAGAGGAGGAAGCCAGACACCTCAAGTGTTTTCTCTCTGCTTCCTGGTTCCATGGCATGAGCTGCTGTGGCTCACCCTCCTGTATGATGGACTGAAATCCTGAAGACTGAACCAAACGCTACTCTCCCCAGGTTGCATTGCTTTGCTGCCCACACACTCAGAGACTGGTGGTCACGGGTGTTCAACTCCAGATCTGCATACATTCCTGGGGGTAGGGAGATGGCTCAGTAGGTAAAATGCTTGCCATACACCCAACTTTGGATCCTCAGCACCCATTAAAAAATATGCATGGTAGCATATTTCTCTAATCCCAGTGTGGGGAAAGAGAGTCAGAAGGATTCCTGAACCTCACTGCCCATGCAGTCTGACTTGAGCTAGCACACCTGCTTTGCCTGTAACTTTGAGCATGGTCTTCCTGCTGGTGCAGCAATTGTTTGCCACACTGAGCCATCTCACCAGCCCTTAGTTCTGGATATTTGATGTGTTCATTTCTCACTCTCTGCAGTCCCTGGAGAGAGTGACATTCCTTCAGGCCAGCCTGATATAAACAGTGACTCATTGAAACTCTCTTCCAGGCAGTTCTGGAATTGATGAGCTTCAGGTCCAGTGAGAGATATGTCTCAAAAAATCATATATACCCACACATATGCATACATACCCATTTACACTCATGAACATGCCCACAGAAGCATGTATATACAACACACATACACACACACACACACATTTTTTTTGGAACTGACTAAAAGCTTTTTATATCCTTTCAGTCCCATACATAAATTCATAATAATGTTTGATAGAGGCAGACTCCCTCCTGGTTCTCTCAAAATGCTCTCATAGAAGGCACTTGATGGAGGTGCGCATGCAGATCAAGATGGGTATCAAACTGACCAGGAAGACAAGAGAATGGCAGAGAAACTCAGAGGAGCCTTTGTTACTCAGGTGAAATGATTCCATGTCTATCTGCATTGAAATAACACCATAAAGTAAGTCAAAATGCCGTGCCCAACCAATAGGAAGACTTATTTTAAGAGACCTTGGTATGTGGAGTTGTCTTTGAACACAATGGCAGAAGAATGGGGGTTGTGTGGTGCAACCTTTTTAGGGTGTTTCCATAACCCCAATGTGTAGCTGATTATCTCACTTAATTTCTGGCCTCTTTATGTTGCACAATTCCACAAATATCACCTGTTTCACCCAAATGATTTTTTTAATGGAATTTTCAGTCCAGTAGGAAAAATAACTACTCCAATACACCAAGGTGCACAGCTATAGCATCTCATAACTGTTCATCTGGAAAATGAGATACAAGACAAACAAGATGGCAGGTGCTGTAGAATCCAGCTAACTGCCCGGTGAGCTCTACTGGTCTGTCTGCCTTTACCTCCCTAGCACTCAGGTTAGAGACTTGAGCTAGCACACCTGCTTTGCCTGTAACTTTGAGCATGGTCTCCCCGCTGGTGCAGCAATTGTTTGCCACACTGAGCCATCTCACCAGCCCTTAGTTCTGGATATTTGATGTGTTCATTTCTCACTCTCTGCAGTCCCTGGAGAGAGTGACATTCCTTCAGGCCAGCCTGATATAAGCAGTGACTCATTGAAACTCTCTTCCAGGCAGTTCTGCCTTGGTTTAAGTTGACAATTAAAGCGTCTGCCTCCTGATTTTATATGAACTTGGTCATGCATGTATGTCTTGTTTCCAAATGAAGTCCCATCACTTGTGCTGAGAACTGGGACTTCATTTTTTCTCTGAGGGACAAATTGGACAAAAGGCAGCCATGGCATCCTGAGAAGGTGCACTGAAATTCATCATACTTAAGGCTCAGGGGGGAGAAAACACCGGAGATGCATGA
Organism: Arvicola amphibius; assembly: GCF_903992535.2. Lineage (NCBI taxonomy): Eukaryota > Metazoa > Chordata > Mammalia > Rodentia > Cricetidae > Arvicola > Arvicola amphibius. The sequence continues at coordinate 1,800,201 of NC_052049.1, forward strand.
AGGCTTGACGCTCTCTTGGGCCTAAACATGGGGGCAGCGAGAAGATGGCTCAGAACCTTGGCTGACCACTTCTGCACAGTATGAGCTCTGTCTTTTGTGGTCTGTTCCTTAGGCTCTGTCTCTGGTGACTGGGTCTAGGATGAATGTTCCAGTCCCTCTAACAGAACCAACCTTTCATTATGACCTGTGCTTAATTTCTTTCTGTTTCTAGGAACTGGAATCAAGGAAAGCTATCTTAGGGCTACAAAGGCTGTGCTGGTGAGTGGTCTAAGACAGGACTGGGGCTCATCAGAGGCTGGGCGCTGGTGGGATCCACACAGCTGTGAGACTGTCTAACATTATTTTCTTAATTCTCTACTGATCTGCTTAGCATCTGTTCATCCCAGGGTCACGGTTCAGATCACAGTTTCCTTATTTCCCGTGGGTTTGGCACTCTTGCCTTTGGGTTCCTCACAGATATGAGGAATCTGCTCCTTCAAGCCTGAATAATTCTTAAAGATGATGGCAGCATGCTGGTGGCCCATGGAAGCCTTTGTTCTTGAATCCAGCCTCTTCCTATTAAACCACTTTTCCACCAAGGACCTTCCATTCCCAAAAGAACTCAGGGCCAGAAACCAGACAACTTCAGTGGAACATCCCTGTGACCATGGCCATCAGGTCTTTTTAGCAAGCGATCCTGCAAAGTCTGCTCTGATGTCTGATGTGGGAGAGTCTTCTGTTTGAGTTGATTTCATTGGCTAATAAAGAAACTGCCTGGCCCATTTGATAGACCGCCCCTTAGGTGGGTGGAGTAGACAGAACAGGAAGAGGAAGTGAGGTAGAAGGATCAGTAAGATGCCACGCCTCTCCTAAGTTAGGCAGACTGCCGTGCCTCTCCTCAGAGAGGCCAGACGCAATGAAGCTCCAGCCCAAGATGGATGTACGCTAGAAACTTCCTGGTAAGGCACCACTTTGTGGTGCTACACAGATTATTAGATATGGGTTAGTCAAGACGTGAGTAAGAGGCTGGAATTAATGGGCCAGGCAGTGTTTAAAAGAATACAATTTGTGTGTTGTTATTTCTGGGCATAAACTAGCCAGGCAGCCAGGAGCTGGGCAGGATGAAAAGCAGGCCTGCCCACAGCACCTCACTACAGAATGGCGCCCACGTGGATAACCGAATCCGCAGAAAGCTTGAGAAAGCTTGGGAAAGAATAGAGTAAAGCTCCATTTTTCGGGTCTGGCAAGCAAGCACTCTCATCTAAGAGAGGCTTCCTGACTCAGCTTCAGCTGCAAAACATTGCAGCTCTTTTAAGAGGTTCAGCTACGAAACACTTAAATGCTGTTGATGAAAATTAACTGCATGCTTTTCGGTTTTCAGCTGTAGCAGGAAAAAAGCTGTGTCGTTTTAAAATGCCAGCTTTCTGGGCTGTCCTGCCAGGGCAAACTCTGACTCTTTCAAGCAGGCGGTCCTGACTATGGAGCTTTTGAGTGTTGTTTAACACTGTTGCAGCTTGCTTGCTGGCAAGGACCTTGAACCGCCAAAGAGTTGTGGTACCTCTGCCATGAGGCAGGATAGCTAAGGAATGGGCTGGATCTAGGTGTCAAAGTCACGGCTTTAGTCCTACCGATATTGTTTAGTAAATTAAAGACTCATGTAGTCAGAAAAAGAGATATACAGTAAAAGAAAAATTCAAAGTCAAAGAAAATGTCTAAGTGGTTTACACTGTGTTAAAAATATATGCAGGCTAAAGGTTAAAGTTCTTAAAAGTAAAAAAAAAAAAAAAAGAAAAAGAAAAAGAACAAAAAAGGAAGTAGTTTGTTGTGGTGGTACACACCTTTAATCCCAACACTTGGGAGGCAGAGGTAGATTGACCTCTGTGACTTCAAGGTGTGGCAGCACACACCTTTAATCCCAATGCTTGGAAGGCAGAGACAGACAGATCTCTGTGACTTCAAGGTGTGGTAGCATACGCCTTTAATCCCAGCACTTGGGACGCAAAGGCAAGTGGATCTCTGTGAGTTCAAGGACAGCCTGGTCAACAGAGTTATTCCAGGACAAAGATATACAGAGAACCTGTCTTAAAAAATAAAAGTAAAAATAAACGAAATAGAGGTAAAAATAAAGCTGTACAAAGATGGAAAATACACAAAGAATCTTGATGCTGTATGCTATTATGCTCTCTTTGAATTGTTTAAATGCTGAAGAAGAAGCAATAGCTGCTAAAAGATATTTGTTTATAAATGCTGCTGAACTAATCCAAGAAAGATATTTTGAAAATACCTTGACTTCAGAATTTGGATCTAAGGATATGATACTTTGGAAAAGAGATTCTTCTTTTGTTTTTACAGAAAATGAAACCCTGTGGATTGCTTCTATCCCAATATGGTATGATAGACCACGACCTCCTGAAAGGTTGCTGTGAACACCTTCAGAAAATTACTTCACCCAACTGATGACTGAGATGAACCTGGCACACAGGTTACACCATGAAAGATCTGATTAACAGCGTCCCCATTCAGCAGGAAGCAGTTGGGAGAGAAATAACTGCGCCCATGTTCCCAAATATTGTTTATAAGTGTTCTTTTACATTTAAAAGGGGGAGATGATATAGATATGAATAATTTACATTGTTATAAATTTTGCCTTATTGATAGAAATTTAAGGTCTATTTTGTTATATGTATATGTATTTCTAATAACGATTAAGGTATTGTGATTGTGTAGTTCATTTAAAAATGTAATGTATAATTAGGAAATATAGGTTGCTAATGAATGATCATTGATAATAGTTAAGCTTGTAGTCATGTTAGTTAGATTTTCTAAATATATAGAGATATATTTCAGTTAGATAGGCATACTTCATATCTTCCAAAGACTACAGAATATTGCATTTTAAATGTCTTAATAACTTAGGGTTTTTCATGACAATGAGACATGTCTGCTCCTGGCAGCACCAATCTACTTCAAGAGGAAGATGGGCATCGAAGAGGCTCCTTATTGAGTTTGATAGCCATTTGGGCAAGAAACTGCTCTTGCCTGGACTATTGCATAAACTGGACACAGAGAACCCTCAGAGAGAGGATTGCTGAACTTGCCTATAGGTGAGATGATCTCTCTGGGTTTCTGATTCATGAAAGAGTCTCCAAGACATTCTGCATAACACAGCAGATACTGACTGAACTGACTTTGAAATTTCCTGCTTCATGGAAATGTCTGCTGGAAACTATGGGCCTGAAGGCCGAAGATGGATGCCCCAACGGTACAGAGGAACTTTGGGTGACTGTCCAGGCAGCGAGATGTCTCTGTCATTTCTAGAGTTTTGTAAGTTGCTTATTTCTTGTTTACTTAGGTAATATTATATCCTTCTGGAGTCTTTGATGGAGTTGAAGAATAGATAGATAGTTATAGTTTTCCTTAGTTATGATAAAAGATAAAGTAGATATAAATATTGTAACTATAATTCTTGCTTGATAACTGTTTTGTTATATGTAATTTTGCTATGTTAAAGTTAAAGCCTTCTTTTTATTGTTTAAACAGAAAAAGGGGAAATGATGTGGGAGAGTCTTCTGTTTGAGTTGATTTCATTGGCTAATAAAGAAACTGCCTGGCCCATTTGATAGACCGCCCCTTAGGTGGGTGGAGTAGACAGAACAGGAAGAGGAAGTGAGGTAGAAGGATCAGTAAGATGCCACGCCTCTCCTAAGTTAGGCAGACTGCCATGCCTCTGCTCAGGGAGAGAGATGCGATGGAGCCAGCCGTTCAGACATGCTGCATCTTTCCCGGTAAGACACCACTTTGTGGTGCTACACAGATTATTAGATATGGGTTAGTCAAGATGTGAGAAAGAGGCTGAAAATAATGGGCCAGGCAGTCTTTAAAAGAATACAATTTGTGTGTTTTTATTTCGGTGTAAAGCTAACCATGAGGGAGCAGGGCGGCGGGAATCCGGCCCACAGCTCATCACTACAGATGTCATTTGCCTTTTGCAGAACATCACAGTGAAAGCTCTGGCCTGGAAGCTTCTCTCTTTCTTACCGGTCCCGGTTCTTCATCACGTGCCTTTTTCCTAGAGAAAGGCCATCAATAGAAGCTTCTTTTCCATGTTGTTGGGCTCTTTATGCCACCACGATTGACAAACCTGAGTTTAGAATGAGGCATCAGGGGAAAAACAGTCTTCCAAATAGCCAGCAAGGTGAGAGAAGAAGACCTTGAGGGACAGCCTTAGGGACTGTGATGACCCTGGACGGTAACTGGGATCCACACCCCTGCCACATTCTGGTTAGAAGCAGTGCTTAGGACACAGGGCCACAGACCCCATCCTGAGGCAAGGCTCACAGGGGCCATCTAAATGTTTCCCCACCTCAGTAAGAATTGTTTAGCAAGGTCACGCGGATTAAGTCAAAAGTCATGCACAGCTGCTGTGAGCATCTTGCTAACTCATGCATTAGCGCCCAGTCTCATGGCTCGGTGACTAGGAGCTCTGACATGCCATGCCTCCAGATTTGTCAGCCGTCCACCCACGCTGCAGGAGTGCAGGTACCTGCCCAGCATGGGGCCACCCAGACCACAGGCTCGTCTCTGCGGGGGTGCCCTGTGATTTAGTGGCTGGAGTGTCTGCCTCAGCAGAAACTCCACGCTGTGTCAACAGGTGGCGAGCACATCCGATCTGTTCTTGACGTGTATGACTTCAGTGTGATCTATTTCTTTTTAGTGGGTGTTTATTTTTCCTATGGATGATTTATCGGCTTCAGAATGAGCTGTGTCAACTACCGCACATGGTATATTAATTCCCGCGTGTCCTCAAACATTTCCTCAGCGATGTACCTTATTCCATCTCCATGTGCTTGCTTATCCTTTATTTGAATTAAGAGCTTTTTCTAGCTATTCTCCGTGGAGGTGGGGGAGTGTGGGCATATGGAAAGCGAGGTTTTATTTAAAAGACATTTTACAGCCTCTCACACGAGAGTGTTTAACACATTAAATATTTCACTCCAAACTTTCAATAGGCTGTTGTTTAATTACCCGCAGTTAGGTTTCATCTTATTTTATAGTTATAATCATTTCCATTACTGTGACATTAAAGGTTTAAGCTGATTAAAACTGGCTGTATAGAAAGGCACGTGGGTTCATAAAGTTGTGGAATGCACATATGGCCGTTTCCCTTTTGCAGTGGTGATGGAGAGTGGAGACATGTGGAAGGCGGCTGGTTGCAGCAGCTCTGCTCATGGCACCATCTCCCTGGCTACTGCAATGCTCGCTCATCTGGGCAACGAACACTTGGTGACCAAGAACCGTCAGTGCACCAACACACAACTTATACCTCTGTGTGTTGATGTTATTTTATACATTCCAGAGAATTGCCTATATGTCAAGTCTCATCACTGAATAAGCCCTGTTGAGGCAATTTCATTTCTCTTGAAGAAGTCCTTAGAGATGGCGTTGCTGGAGCGTGGTGTGGGATGTATTTAAAATTTTAAGAAGTTGCTCAAAGGACTCTGAAAGATGTTTTAGTCTCTTTTCTATCTTCCTCTCGGAGAGGCAGCTTCGCCTCTGCCTCTCTCCCTACTTCTCTGCTTCCCCCCTCTCTCTCTCCCCCTCTCCCCTCCCTTCCCCCTTCATAACTCCCTTGAATAAATATTCGACCTCAAAAAAAAAAAAAAAGATGTTGTAGTGCTTTGCACTCTTATTGCCAATGATCAAGAGTTCTGGTTGCTCCAAATTCTCTCTGGTAGTTTACGGTTTCAGACCTTCAGCAGTCCTTAGTGTTTCTATTGGAAATACACTCACAATTCATGTTGACTTTAATTCACATTTCCATGAGCGCTAACGACGTTAAGCAATGAGAGGTTTTTGTTGTTGTTATTGTTTTGTTTGTTTTGTTTTGCTTTGTTTTTGCTAGTCCAGGAATTAGTTCTCTTCTACTTCTATTGAGCCAGGATGGCCTCAAACTCATGGCACCCAGCCCAAGCCTCTCAATTATTGGAATTTCAGGTGCAGTCTCCGTTATACCCAGCTAATCACTTGGTAATGTGCTGTTTTTATACTTGGTATGATTTTGTAAAACCCAATTTTTATTGTGTTGTCTTCATTTGTTCTTGCACTAGGCACGTTTTCATCTCTTCAGTTTCAGAGAATACAATCCAGTTGCTTGGTGTAGTGGAAATTCTAATTGTTCTTAATAAAACCCTGGAGTCAGATATAGGGGTTAATGCTGTAGAAGAGAGAAGCAAAGCAGTCAGCCACTAGTGAGATCTTTTACCTCTACCAAATTTTCAGACCAAAAGGGTGGTCCTGTCCTCAGACTGCCTCCTCGGACTGCAATGAGCAATGAGCTCCTGTCTCCTCCTGTGTTATGTTCCCCTTTCCACCCAGCCATATCACTCCTGTCTCCACCTCTCTACTTCTGGATTAAGGATATGGGATTCCAAGTGCTGAGATCACCTGTGTGTGAGCTCTGTTTCTCTTTAAGACTGGATCAATTTTGTGTAACCCAGGGTGGCCTTGAACGAGCAGAAATCCCTCTGACTCTGTCTCTGTCTCTTGAGAGTCGGAATTAAAGGTGCGTGCTACCATTCCCTGGCCTCTAGTGGCTTAGCTCTGCACTCTGATCTACAGGCAAGCTTTATTTGTTAAAACACAAACAAAATACCACTCCAGCTTGGTCCTATGCAGAACACAGGCGCAGAATGTTGTGGTACTGGGAGCAAGCATCGGAAGAGGTTCTCCACTTCCTTGTAGATGTGGAAGGAAGCAGGGAGAAAGAGAGAGTGAAAATGAGCTAGAGAGAGAGTGGGGGAGAGAAAATTTTGGCAAGATAGAGCAGCCAGGCAGACCTCCTTGTCGAGCTACTTTCTCTAACTCAGCATCACATCCTAAAGTTTCGAAACAGTGCCACTATCTAGGGACTAAATGTTCAACCCATGAATCTGTGGAAGTAATTTTATATCCAAACTATAATATTCTGCCCCATCTTCAAAAGGCTCATGGCTGTCTCATAATGCAAAGTACAGTTAGCCTACCTTCAAGCATCCCCAAAGTCAGAATAGTTCCAACATTGTATAAAAGCCCAAGTTCAAAGTCTCCTTCGAGACCCAAGGCAAACTTTAAGCTGTCTACTCCGATAAAGTCAAAAACAAGTGACATGCTTTTAAGATATGCTGGCATAGAATGAATATTCTACTTCCAAAAGTGCGGGATGGGTGACGATCAAGGAAGGATGGGGTCAGAGAAGTCCAGAACCGAAACAGTAAGTCCTTGACTCCTACACAGACCAGGAGGACATGATGTCCTGGTGTTAGGTCACAGGTATCAGCAGCCCCATCCCTGTGGGCTTGTCATCTGTGGGCCTCTCTCGGGTGGACTCCACGGTATCTGGTGATTTCTAGGTACCGGCTCCACCTACCTGGCATTGCCAGCCTTATGGGGTCTCTGCTGCATCTCCCACCACATTACCACACAGTGGGCCTGCAGGCTGAAGATGGATGCCCCAATGGTACAGAAGAACTGGGTGAGTCTCCAGGCATTGGGATGTCTCTCTCAAGTCTACAGACTTGGAAGTTGTTTACAATGTTCTTCCTGTTTTCTTAGGTAATATTATATCATCCTGGGTTCTTTGAAAGAACAGCATGTGCTCTTAGCTTCTGAGCCATCTCTCTAGGGCCTCATTGTGCGATTTTCACACATGCATACATTATAATCTGCTCACATTCACCGCCTTTCACCATTATTATTCCACTTCTTCCCTGTGCCCGATCGGATCCCCTTCGTCTTCCTTAGTAGGCTCCCTCCCATTTTCTTGATTCCTTCCCTCGGTTCCACAAAGGAAAGAAATCTGGTAGTCATCTTTCTGAGTATGGCTTGTTTTCCTTAACACAATCTCCAGTCCTATTTTCCTGAAATGATGTAATGCCATTCTCTATGTGGCTGAATAAAACTCCATTTTGTACATGCACCAAAATCCTTTCTTCATCCGTTTGTACTAAAGTAGGCACAGGCCTGGTTCCATGAACAGTCTCTGATGAATATAATCAACATGGCTGTGCATGTAGCTAGGTAACTTCAAGTTTTATGAGGAATCTTTACTCTGATTTCTGTTGTGGGAATTCCCTATGCCTTCATTTTCTCCAAATCCTCCCCACAACTGTTATTTTTCTGTTTCCTTGAGGACAGGGATGATATGGACTCCGGACCATTCTGATTTGCCTTTCCTGATGGTTAAAAAGTATGTATTGGTTATTTTCACAGCCTCCTTTTGAAAGGTGCCAGTTATGTTTGTTTGCCCATTATGACCAAATTACTTGTTCTTTGGGGTTAATTTGCTTATTTAATTGCACGTGAATATGTGCCAATGCAGTGTGCTCAGAGGTCAGAAAAGGGCAACAGCTTCTAGAGCTGGAGTCATAGGCCACTGTGAGCCACCAGATGGGGTGTTTATTGTGGACCAAATTTGGGTTTTATGGAAGAGCAGCAAAATGCCTTTAACCACCAAGCCACTCTCCAGCCCTGAAGTGGAATAACCACTCTCTTCTTTCAGGGTTTAATGTACTGATTCCTTGGTGTGTTCTAAACAGTAATCCTCTGTTGGAAGAATAAAAGTCACGATTTCCTCCCATTTGCCTTGGTCACATTTTTGCTGTCGGATGGAAGTATTCTAAGGTTTATTATTTCTGATATTTCTGTAAATTGTGGCAAAGGGAGTTTTTAATTAACATAGGTTTGAATCTATCATTTTAGTTTTGACCCTTTCTTTAAAAAAAAAAAAGAACAAGATATCTTTGCTTTCGACAAACCAGAGAGGAAGCTCCCTTTCTCTGCTCAAAGACTTATTTGTAACTTCACAATCATTTCTCAAGTCTGTATTGAGGTGATTTGGGTCTTCCCTGAGCGGTTCCCATTCTCCATCAAGTTTGTGGAGGTGGTTTGGGTCTGCCCTGAGTGGTTCCCATTCTCCATCAAGTTTGTGGAGGTGGTTTGGGTCTGCCCTGAGCGGTTCCCATTCTCCACCAAGTTTGTGGAGGTGGTTTGGGTCTGCCCTGAACGGTTCCCATTCTCCATCAAGTTTGTGGAGGTGATTTGGGTCTTCCCTGAGCAGTTCCCATTCTCCATCAAGTTTGTGGAGGTGATTTGGGTCTTCCCTGAGCGGTTCCCATTCTCCACCAAGTTTGTGGAGGTGGTTTGGGTCTTCCCTGAGCGGTTCCCATTCTCCATCAAGTTTGTGGAGGTGGTTTGGGTCTTCCCTGAGCGGTTCCCATTCTCCACCAAGTTTGTGGAGGTGGTTTGGGTCTGCCCTGAACGGTTCCCATTCTCCATCAAGTTTGTGCGTTGTCTGTTTCATCTGTGTGAAACGTGAGGCTCCACGAGGGCCTCCATTTTGAAAACCATCTTATAAACACTGGACTGCATGTGGATTTGTACTTCTTAGTCCCACACTATCTCAGTTCCGCTTGTACAGTGTCTTGGGTTTTGAATTCACCTGAGGCATGCCCTTCAACTTTGTTCTTGGTGTGCCCGGATATTACTTCATTCTTCATTTTGTCAAATAAATTTCAGATCATCTTACAAGTTTCTATGGAAAAAAAAATTTACAGTTGTATTGAATCTACACCAATAGAAGTCAATTAAGGGGAAACATCAGCCAGTAACACATGAACATTGTGCATCTCTCCTTCATTTGACTTTTGTAGTACTTCTTAAGAGAAACTTGCAGTGTCAAAGGTAATGCTGAATGTCTTTGTTACATATGGGGTGTTTTCAGTGGTGTTGCTATTTCAGTTTAGGTTTATACTTTTTCAGTAAACAGGATTTTGATTTCTTCATACTAAATTCTGTATTGCCCCTAATTTCACCAGTTAGCTCCAGTCCTGTCTCTTAGATCCCTGATGTTTTTTTATACTCCCATCATAAAATCTGTGACTGAACAAAACACAAGGTTACTTCCATCCAGTCTGAACGTCTTTCACAGCTTCCCCGGGTCATCTGCAGCCTCTGAGAGAAGAAGGAGCTGAGCCAGAGAGAAGAAAGCTCTGTGTCCTTACATGGAGAAGGTTCTAGATGTCCCTATACTGTGGTGTGAACACCCACTGTTCACATGGAAAAGGTTGTAGATGCAAATCTCTCCCTGTACACCTCTGACTATGGGATAAACTCATATTTACTTCTCATGTATAGGGTTTATTGTAATGACTTCTGCATTTTGCTACACAGATTTTTCTGCATGTGTTGCTGTTATTATGCCATCTCTCTGTATCTATTAATATGGTAGAATGAACTATCTTTTATGCATGAAGTCAGTCTTTCATATTAAAGATAAATCCACATTGATCATGACAGAGCTTAATGGGGGTTTTGGTTGTTATCAGGACCTTATTTAGAGGCTTCATAAAGGAAGTGAGAATGTCCCCATTTCCTGCCTGTTCTAAGAGAAGTGTCAGGCTTGGAATCACTCCTCCTTTCAATCTTTGACAGAAACAAAAGCAAGGGGCTAGAGATGTGGCTCAGCTGGTAGAGAGCTTGCTAAGATGCATAGCCCTGGGTTCAATTCCAGCACAAATCATGTCTGATGTCACAAGTCTACAGTCTCAGCACCCAGGGAGTAGAAGTAAGAGGATCAGCGGTTCAAGGTCATCCCTACCTACACGGTGACATCAAGGCTAGACTGGGATACATGAGACCCAGTTTCAAAACAAACTAACAGTGTTGTAGAAAGGCTGCTTGTTTGTTCCCGGCTGCTCAGCCCCGAAATAACCACACAGAAATTATATTACTTGCAATACTGTTTGGCCAATAGCTTAAGCATATTTCTGGATAACTCTTAATATTCTAAATTAACCCATCTCCATTGATATGTGTATCACCACGAGGCTATGCTTCACTGGCATAGTTTCAGCACATCTGTCTCTGGCAGTGGCTCCATGGCTTCTCTCTGACTCCACCTCCTTTCTTCCAGCATTCAGTTTAGTTTTCCCTGCCTAGCTCTACTCTACCCTATCACAGGCCAAAGACAGTTTTTTTTTTTTTTTATTAACCAATGGTATTCACAGCCTACAGAGAGGAATCCCACATCAAAGCAAAAAGCAAAATAACCACTTTCTAGGCTTAACTTTTCCTTGAAGTAAGATTGTATATATGTGTGGGTGTGTCTGTCTGTGTGTGTGTCTGTCTGTGTGTTTAGATCAATTTCTTCTTGAGCTTTGTCAGTTCATCTAAGCACTTAATTAATTTATGCCTCACTGCTGGTACTCAGTGTCCTATCAGTCCTGTCTCTTGTCTCTCTCCTGGTGACCAGCTCTCATTTCTGCTAGTAGCAGTATGTGCTTTTGTTTTTCTTGCTCGGTCTTGCTAGAGATTCTTCACCCCAGCCCATCGCTGATGCCCCAGGATCACTTCTGTTTATATTCTTGAAGAAAAACCCTTCTGTCATTATCAAATTTCTCCATTGTTTTTTTCTTTCTAAACTTTCACTGGTCCTTATTTATATTGCGTCTTTCTAGTGGGCTTTGATTTGCTCCTTTATGCATTCATCTTCTTAGGGCAAGAGGCAGGGGCTGACTTTGAATTTTCCCTCTCTGATAACGTTTGCAGACATCAGAGCCGCTCTCCTGGCTGATTCAGCTGCAACTCAGGAACTGACACAGAGGATATCAAGACTACTCAGTTTAAAGGCTTTCTCTTCTTCTTGTTGGGTTTCTTCCTTGATTCCTTGGTGCTGCAGTTTGATAAATACTTGTTCTTCACATGTGTGAAGGTTGTCTAATGTTTTAGTGCTATTGCTTTAGACATCAAAACCTCTTTGCCAGAGAGAGCAGGCTTTGTGCTGTTTCAAGGCCCTGCATGGTTTGTGAAGGCAACTTTTCATGGGACTGGAGAAGACAATGCTTTCCTGTTGTTAGGAAGAGTCCTCTGCATAGGACAGACAAGTTGGGCGATATTCCATGATTCAGGCCTGTGCACTGAATCTGTATTTGGGCTCCATTTATCTTGGGTTGGGTATTTGTGATGGTTATTATTGATTTGCAACCTTAATAAGGTTTAGAATCATCCAGAAGATTCTAGGTATGCCTGGGAGGGGTTTTCTTGATTAAGCACTTGAAATGGAAAGGCCTAAATATAGGCAGCACCTTCTTCCAGAGGCCCAGGTGTGAAGAAAGCTAAGCTTTTGCTTCCTGCCTAATGGTACTTTGTGGGGAAGTCCATCTGTGTTGACACTGCCAGCACTGCTGCCCTTCACTGACATCAGAATCAGTTTCTTCAGGCTTCCAACAAGGACTAAAGACCAGGAACTCTCTAGGAATCATCTAGCCTTCAGCACTAGATTGACAAAAGATACTTACTTCCAACCTCTCTGGTGTGAAGACTGACACTGTTGGAAATCCCAGACTGCAGCATTAAGATTGATTAATTAATTAACAACATGACTGCCTCATGTTAAGACAATCTAATAAAATTTCATTTGTAATAAATGCCCACTCTATTGGATCTGTTCCTCTGAAGAACAGTGATTAATATGCTCCAAGGACAGGTAGGGGTGGCTCGGGTGAGAGGGAGAGGCAGCAAGGTGTGGTAGAGGAACACTGTGTTGAGTGAGGAGTCTGCGAGGCTCTTGGGAGACACAAGGAAGCAGACAACTCCATTGCTGTACTGAATTCTCAAGGGCCTTCAAAAGGCTTATGGACAGAAAAGCTGGTACCCTTGGTCAGATATGGATGTCCCCTCTCATGCCTACAAGTGCAAACCCAGTCACCCAGGCAATGATCCTGAGAAGCTGAGGCCACAAAAGGAGATTCAGTCATAAGACAGAGCCTGTGCTCAGTCAATGTCCTTGAGACCAAGACCCCTACCTGAAGAGGGCTTGCAACACCAGGCCCTCTGTGGTCCATCTGAATAACGGTCCTCATCATTCGGTAACCTAGCAACAAGCATCTTCTTGGAGGCAGAGATGCAGTTCACTCCCCTCCTTTGGTGTCCTCCTGGACTCCAGAACCTGCCTTTTATAAATCTCCAAGACCCAGGCACTTTGTGACATTATCACAACACACGGAGACATCCCCCTTTTATTTAGTTATTCATTTTATTGATAAGGGTGGCCGTTTGTTTAGGGTTCTTGAGAACTGGAATGGTTTCAAACACCCTCAGAGAATACCCTCCAGTTTCTTTCTTTTAGTGTGCGTGTACAAATGTATGTGTGTGTATGTGTGTGAGTGTGTGTGCGTGTGTGTGCACATGTGTGCAGGCCAGAGGACAACCTTGGGGATATCATTCCTCAGGTGTCTTCCATGTTTGAGAATTTTTATTTGAGATGAATCTTGAGATGGGCTAATTCACTTAGTGCTGAATAAGCAATCAAAGGGCTCACCCTGGGGAAGACTAATTTCCTTTCCCTTTCTAGGCAGTCATTAAATGCCTGCAGCTCTTCATTCAGTGGTTTGGTCCTGTGAGAGATGTGTTTTCTCTCTATCTACTTTAGGATGTGAACTGGTATTGTCCAGGTTTTGTTTAGACATCCATACTGTTGAGATTTCATGAGGGTTGTTTCCCTAACAAATAGAGAAGACACAATTTCACAGCAGAATTCTTGGGCCTCCGGCTCTTACAATCTTTCTCCCCTACTGGATGTCCAGCTTTAGTAGATACATCTACTGCACAATCCCTACAGAAGGCCCTGCATTTTCTATGTTAGTTCTGGGGATTGAACTTGGTTTCTCATGTTGAATGGAAGGCATGTTGCTGACTGAGACACTAGTCTGCTTCTTCACGTGTGTGCTCTCCTCTTTATTCTCGGAAGTGGATGTGACTCACTGTGTAGTTTTAAACTTCAGAAATTCCTCCCTCTGATTTTAATAGAATATTTTACACAATCAAGTGTGAGTTATGGCTGGATGCATTACTTGTAGAAATATACAAAGCCACTACTGGGTCATTTAAGTTGATGATGTAAAAACCACAGAAAATGACACATCTCTGCACACCGGTTATATGAGGCAAATCTGTAAGCTATTGGGTTTCAGTCAGTTCTCGGTGTCTAGATATCACTTGGGCTTAGGTTTGGGTGCAGGTTGAAGATAAACAAAGCCTGGATTCTAAGCTGCCCCTGTACTCATGGTGACCCTGTCTTTATTAGTAATGGGATCTAATGACATCATTTCTTGACAGTCATGATCTTTAACCTAGTTTGATCTAAACCAGACTCACCAAGTATGATATCATTAGGGTAAATCCCCAGAAGAGACCCAAATGCTCAGAATAAGCCATTCAAAAGTATTGGGTTACTGGGAATGATTTCACCCATCACTTTCTTCTTCCGTGGGCCACAGGGACCGTATCAAAGCTGCAGAAAAAGTAGCAGACAATTGGTGTTGTTTTAGTAATGTTCCAATCTACTGCAGCCTCAAGGGCCATGCAGGAGGCTTACTGAGAGGTGGCTCATGTCCATTACCTTTAGATAGACTTTAACGCTCAGAGTCTTGATTCTCTGGACAGCCTTTATGCAGAAGTAAGTCCAGATAAATAAGAAGCCCACACAGATGTGCTTCCAGCTCTAGAAAAAAAAAAAATCTAAAAACAAGAGAAAAACAATGTGCACAGGTACTTAGGGCAATCAGTATCAGGTTGCAGCCCCTATTCTCCCCATCATTGTTTCAAGTCCTCACCATGTCCCCCGCTTCTCCCCTAGTCACCTAAAGGTATTTCTGTACAGAGCATCAAGGTGCTGCCACATGTGTCCTATGCACTATGTCTACATGCAGCCAGACCAGCCTACCTCTCCTTCTCATGCACACATGCAGCCAGACCAGCCTACCTCTCCTGCTCATGCACACATGCATCCAGGACAGCCTACCTCTCCTGCTCATCCACACATGCAGCCAGACCAGCCTACCTCTCCTGCTCATGCACACATGCAGCCAGGCCAGCCTACCTCTCTTGTTTATGCACACATGCAGCCAGGCCAGCCTACCTCTTCTGTTTATGCACACATGCAGCCAGGCCAGCCTACTTCTCCTGCTCATGCACACATGCAGCCTGGCCAGCCTACCTCTCCTGATTATCAGGAGCTTTTGTACAGGCACGATGTGAATACAGCAGACACCTGGGGCCTGGGCCATACTAGCTTCACGCATATTTCCAGAAGTAGTGATGTTATTCTCTTAGCCTGGTGGAAGGGGTCATCCTAATTTTTGTATGAGTTGCTTTCTCTCACTGCTGTTACAAAACACCAGGAAAGATTAACTTAAGGAGGAGTTAATAAACACTGGGTCGTGGTTTCAGAGGATACTGGGCATCTATCACAAGGTAGGGCGTGGTAGCAGGAATACAAGACACCTGGTCACATTGCATCCTCAGCCAAGAACCAGAGAGGTGCCCAGCCAGCAGAGCTCCATCTCCAGATCCACATAGAGGTGGAGAGAGAGAGCCATGATTCCACAAAGCCGTCCTCTGATCAGCACATGGGTGCTGTGATGAAGTGGCTCCCACCCCACCACACATGTGCCTAAGCACACACACTAATAAATAATGAAATAATATGTGTAAGAAGAAGGTGAGAAAGGTGAATGCCAATGCTCACTTTGCTTTCTCCCTTTTATCTACTCAGGGGCTCCACCTGTGGCATGGTGCTGCCCACAATCAGGGTGGGACTTCCCTCCTCAGCTAAGCATGTCTGAAAATGCATTCAGAGATATCCCAAAGCGTCTCCCAGGCTTTTCTAATTCAGTCAAGCTGACATAGAATTAATCATCAGTCTTCTTTCTCCTTTGAACACTAACGTGTGTTTCTCCAAAATTGATACCACACTGTGGAAGGAACCCTACAGACCTCAGATAACCCCTGGTGATGATCTCTAGTGTACTTAGAACATCAGGGCCTTCTACAACTCTGTCTTTGCAACCAGACAGCTGCTATCTTGATGGTTGCAAAGGATTATCGCCGCTGTCCTTGTTGCCTGCTGATGTTCCCTCGCAGAAGGGGGCAGAGGATGGGACGGTCCTGCAACTCTCATCTGAGGATCCAGCCACTCATTCAACCAGTTGCATGCAATTCTGCCCTAATCACATATGGCTAGAATATATAAGCTAGTAAGCAGGAGGGAAGGGGAATCCATCTTGGTAGCCACGGCAGAGTCATCACCCATACTGAGTGCAGACACCCCAGTGTTTCTGCCTGAAGATCACCTGTGCTCGTGTCTGTCAACCATCACCAACTGCTTTGTCATGAATTCGTTAGTCTTCCAGGATGAATTTTGGTTCCTTCCTGAGATCTCACAAGGAGGTGGGGAGGCAGGTATTGCATAGTTTCTCCCCCGACGAGGGAAGAGTTCTTACAATCACATCCATAACTTGTGCTGGCAGAGTGTAACCTACTTGGGCCTTCACCTTCTCTGATGACGGAATGTCAGAGGAAGAAGGAGGAGCCTGGTTGACTTCTCTGCACAGGGATTACCAGGTAGCTGGCTGCATCCCAGAGACTCGCCTGCTGTGCTAATTCAGCTCAGGCATCTCCAGCATGTGAACTGGTATGAGATGGTAACTTAATAACCTATGGTTTATGCAGCCGTCATGGAGGGGGTGGACATCAGCATCTCTGTCCTGGGAGAACATCCAAGTTTTGATATGGATATAAACAGTGAGTACCTTCAACACATGCAGAAGGGAGTGAGACCAGGAGAGAATTTTCCCCTGCAGACAGCCAGATGCAAAATACCATGAGCATTTCCCCAACTGAGCAGGAGAGGGGCGCTGTGTACAGGAAGTATCAGGAAGCAGCTGGGCAGCTGGCCTTCCCAGGTCTTTGAAATTCTTTTTTTTTTTTTTTTTTTCGAGACAGGGTTTCGAGACAGAGGTTTCATAGAAACCCTCAAAGGAGTAGCTGTCAGGCCCCAACTCCTCTGCTGGTCTGTGCTGGTCTGGAAGTCGTAGGCTTGGTGGTGTTTGTGTGGGGCTCTAAGCCAAAAACATGGCCCAGCCACCCAGATCCTCACAAAGCACTTCTGCCCATAGAGCTGGTGTGTTTTTAACACTTTTAAGAAGTTGAGTTTTCAAGGTCCTTCTCTGAAAGAGCCCCAAGTCTAAGCGGGATTTTGAAGTGAGTTCCCGAGATGGCTGGATCCCCAGTGCATGCCTTCCCTTACTTCTGCATGCAAAGAGAAAAAGCAGTTTCTTCAGCTACTGAGGGCTGACCACGGATGCAAGGCAGATCCAACAACAGGGTGACCCAGAAGAATTACACACTTCCTGCACAGGGTAGGCAGCACTGGTGCCAGTCAGACATCCCTCATGCCTGTCTGGCCTTCATGCAGTATGGGTGACTGCATGGCACTTGAGAAAGGTGAGTGACATTTCCCTCTGTATGGGAAGGCCATGTTCCTAAGCGAGCGCTCCAAGGCCACCAGGGATGTTACGCAGCAGACACAGATTGGACTGGATGTCTTAGCCACTGTTCTGTTGTTGTTAAGAGACACCATGACCATGCAACTCTTATAAAAGAAAGCATTTAGTTGGGGCTTGCTTAGAGTCAGAGGTTAGGTCCATTATCCTCATGCTAGGTGGCAAGATGGTAGGCAGGTAGACATGATAGCCGAAAGTTCTACATTTGGATCTGCAGGCAGCTGGGAGAGAAAAAAGCCACTGGGTCTGACTTGGGCTTTTGAAACCTTCAAAGCCCACCACACTTCCTCTAACAAGGCCACACCTTCGAATTCTTTCAAATATTTCCCCTCTCTGCTGCCTAAGCACTCAAATAGACCAGCCTGTGGAGGCCTGCAGAAATCTCGGCCCCGGTCTGCTCTCTGTGTGCTAGACCTCAGTTTGAGAGCTTTGGAAAAGGGGCTGGAGGTTGAGAACTCAGACGCAGTGACAGACTGACACACAGAACTCCCAACGCTGGTTCAGAAAAGCCCCTACTCAAATAAGACCACCAACCTTCATTATTATTAAGCCGGTGGGGCTGAGGGAGTTGGATGTGAGTCTTTTACTCTACGTTCTCTCAGCTTTTTAAAGAGAGTTTTTAATTCTTTACATACAATCTCTTCTTCTTCGGATGAATCCTCCTCACTCTCCTCCACTAGCTCTAAATCATCAAACTCTTCCCTACCGTCTGACTCTATTCTGAACCAAGAAAAGATACCTCCCATCTTTACTCCTCAATATGTCTCCGTCGGCCAGGAACGATGTTGTCTGCTTACCTCTCTCGGCAGGGCTTCCAAGGGCGACCTCTCAGCGTTCCCTTTCCTGATATCTCGGTGGAGACCTCCAATTGCCGCGAACTGCACCCCTGTGACTGCGCTCTGTGTGCTATTACCCGCTTACCGAGCTTCTGGCAAGGGGCAGGAGGTTAAAATACACAAACACATACAGACAGAGACACGGGTCATCCTTGAATTCCCCAAGAATGCCCCCTTTATTGTGTTCAGGGGCAGATTATATAGAGATAGCCACGCCCCCAGCCAAACTCACCAGAAACCACTCTCCTGCCATCAGGAACTCCTGAAGGTCTCGTGCTCAGAGCAGCTGTAGGCACTCAGATCAGGGAATTACAAGAAATTCAGGATCTGGAGTCTCACTACTCCCAACAGAGGTCATTCTTATTCAAACCACCACACCAGAGTAATGTGTTTTCCAAAAGGGAAGACTATCTCAACATCTTCCAACGGGACTATGAGCGGGCTGAAGTTGGCTTGGGTGCAACAAATCCCACGTTTGAACCCTCAGGCTGATACTGACTCTTCGTGGGCCACAGATGCAATCATGGCCAAGTAGACCCAAAGGCACTGGGTACCCCTACTCCATCAATGCCACCCCCACCGTAACACCTGAGAAAGACTCAAAAAACTGGAGAGAAAAGTGGGTGGAGACAGTTCATGCGAGGCATACAAGAGCAAGAAGCCTTTGCCCCAGTCTTCCCACTGGGAGTCTGTACAAACTAAGGCTAGTGGGTCTAGATAGACACAGAGCCTTTGCGGGGTTAGGATGAGGAGGCAGCGTCCTTCATATCTAAAGGGCAGGCCCTATGGATTCCCTCCAGGAGTCTGGCTTTCGGGGAGCAAGCGTTGCCCCAGGTCTCTGTCTGTTGCCCAGGCGTTTCTCTAAAGTATGTCTCTAATAACCTCATTTTTCCTCCTTCAAACCCTGTGACCAGGATTGGGGAGGCTGCTCAGTCGGGAGGACGCTTGCCTGGCATTCATATGGTTCTAGGTGTGAACCCCATAGACTAGATGTGGCAACGTACAGCTGTAATTCCACCACTTAGGAGATGGAAGCAGGAGGATCGGAATTCCAAGGTCTTCCCTAGTGATATTCTGAGTATAAGGCCAGTGTGGGCTGCGTGGGACTCTGCTGCACACAGAATGGATCACCAGAGCACACAACACTGGTGGCACAGCTCAGAGAAGCCTCTGGTCTTGCAGTAAGCCCACAGTTAACATTGAAATGCTGGCATCGACTAGCAGGGCCTCACTTGTGCACACCGATTTGCCTGCCAGCTCTGTGGCAGAGGAAAGTCGCCCACCTCAGCTGTCCCTTCTCCGCACAGCGCACCTCATGATCCTGTTTCTCAGGACCCACCTGGCTGCTAGAACCTGTGACTGCCACTCTTAGGAGCCTCACTCTGTGTCACAAACCCCATGCTCACCGTATCTGCCTGGATCTGCACTTGTGGGTGTCTGTTTGGCAGATCTCTCCCACTCTGTTAGTACAAATTATTTCCAGTCATTAACAGGCTAGTGGAGTCTCCAGGGGCTTGCATTTTCATCTAGAAATAAGAATGGGGTAACACAATGGTGAGTGATACAAATATTTTTTTGCAGTGCATTTCTTCACAATCAAATGTTTTGTGTGGAGAGGGCTGCTTGTTTGTCATGGCCGCCCGGCTAGTTTAGCCCCAAAATAACCACACAGAAACTATATTAATTAAAACACTGCTTGGCCTATTAGCTCTAATGTCTTATTGGCTAACGCTTACACCCCAATTTAGCCCATTTCTATTAATCTGTATATTGCCACATGGCAGTGGCTTACCAGGAAAGATTCTAACAAGCGTCCGTCTCAGGCAAAGGATCCATGGTGTCTCTGACTCTGCCCTCATTCCTCCCAGCATTCAGTTCGGTTTTCCCCACCTACCCAAGTTCTGCCAAGGCAGTTTCTTTATTCATTAACCAATGAAAGCAACATATAAACAGAAGGACCTCCTATACCACAAAGGGTCTTCAGGTGAAGTTACTCCTCTGAAAATGAGTATCATTTGCATGGAAAATTTCAAAAGGTACATAGTCCAACTAGTCAGAGCTGACAATTGAAACTTGTCATGACAGCAGTACCATGGCTGGGAAATTCCCCTTTAAATGTCCACAGCTGGTGACCTCTGAGAGCCCCATCAGTCTCTGGCCTTGAGCCACACCTACTGTCAAATCCTCCATTGTCACATCAACTCTCTACTTTTCTCTGAAAGACCCAGTGCCCGCGTTTGGTCCTGTAATGGTGAAGAAGCGTCAGCCATTGCTTGTTTGGTCCATGTGTCTGAAGGAGGTGGTGGTGTCTCCACTCCACTGGCATGGAGGATGTCCCCTTGCAGGATGTGGTATTGCCTCCCCCACCTTCCAACACTGAAGGAGAAGGAATTCCAAGATGTTCCATGGCACTTAGCTGTGCTCAGGGGGTGATTTGCATTCCTCTCTGCAGCCCTGCCTGGCACCTCACATGGCTTTCACACCCTCCTCCGGAGCACCTCACAACCCCTTCTGGTCTCCAGATGGAGATAAACAGGGCCCTGGAAAAATGTGCTCTGAAGTGGCCCTTGCTGAGTGACTGACAGCAGACACAGGTCTTATCGGGCCGGGGCTACAGGAAGGCAAGGAACTAGAAAGCAGGTTCCCAAGAATGTCACCCACACCTGTCCCTTGTACCGCCCAGCTGAGCCACTTACATGTGCTGTAGATGACAACAACGCCTTCCCGGAGCTCATGGAGGATGATGCAAGTGTGTGGTTTGGTGACAATGACACACGTGTTTTGTGGGATGTGACTTCCCAATCCTCTTGGAGGAGAATTTGAGATGTCTGCAAACAGGTGGATATGGAGTTCTGTGGAGGGCACACAGCTCAGTGGAGCTACATAGAATGATTTCAGGGCTCCAGCAGCAGCAGCCTGGGAATGAAGAAGTTGACTTCTACTCTCTGTTGACATGAGATCAGATCTGATGCGCGTAGGTCCGTCTCTGCCTGCTGAGGTCCTGTCAGGAAAATGTCTCGACGCTGGTGGGTGACGGCTAACACTGGGGTGGCAGTGTTTCTGTGCGATCCCTAGCTGAGACTGTTAGCTTTGGAAGGCTCACGTCTGTATGGAACTGGGCACTGCGTCATGCACTCGTGAGTCCTCTGGTTCACATGGAATGGATACCCCTCGCGGGCATCACCTTCCTCTGGACATTGCCACTTCCTACCGTTTCCTGGGGGCGCACCAGTTCATTCTGTTTCTAGGGGCCTCTCTGTGTCCACAGCACTGTGTTGAGATGGGGTTGAATGCCCAAGGTCTTCCCAGAGTGGTGGATACTTATGCTGAAAGCCGTGGGAGACTACTGCTCAGTGGGTCCATGTGCATGGTACATGTAAACCTTCCAGGGACCTGTTCAACCTTTACCCTGTCTGCGTTGTGGCTTTGGGAGCATCTGCCTCCAGTTTGTGTCTCTACTCCATCACCTCTCTTGTTAGGCAGGAAAAGTGCCTGCCTTGTCCTTTGGCTGAGAGTTTGGGAAGGTAGCTTCTGGAGGGTTGTGCAGAAGACTGGCCCTGTCGTGCAGCTCACAGGTGAGAGACAGCCGGTCCCCATGTGCTGCTGTGGTGTCCAGGAAGGGTCCTGTTGCTGCCACTAGAGTCAGATGAGGACACTGGACAGAGGAGATACTCATGGGGGGTGATAGGGAGCCGGGGCCAGTCACATCAGAAGGCTTCTTGAGAAGGGATAGTTGTCTCATATGGCTGAGCATAAATTGTGACCTGTGAGAACATCCCACAGTCAGCCCCAGATCCAGTCCCCGCTTATTTTCTGGTGTGGACAAGCAGAATGCGCCCCTTTCTATTTGTCTCCATTTCTTCTGACAAATAAGAGCGGCCTCTGTTAGATAAGAAGACACAGCGGAGGAGAAATCAAACAGAGACGCTAAAAAGAGTTTATAAATTTTCACCAGGAATGACATTAATTTAAAATCACAAATCAGAACTTCAAACAAAAGCTCACAGGCCTGGAAGATGCCTCCCATATATGGCAAGGCAATGAGGCCCCTAAGGGAAAAGGCTCCCAAAGGAGGAGTCCCCAAAGGAAGAGATCTACTTCCCTGGCAAGTGGAAAGAAGATTTGGGGTACAGAATATGAGGCCTCATTCTTCCCACTGTGAAGGTACATATATATTCTTTTCTGTTAGAAGCTGAGCCCAACATATAGAGGGCCTGGATAAAGTGGAAGGGGAGACCTTCCTTTAAAAAGTGGGACCTTTATCCTGGGGATCCAGTGGATTCACCAGCACCCTTGGGTCCGTGGATGTGCACAGTCTGATTACAGAGTGGTACTTGTTAGTCTCCACTACTTTTGACTTTGCACCCTATTTACACACCTTTTCTCCCACTGGTTCTCTTTCTTTAGTAAATCCCGATTAATGCATCAAGCATGTGACATTCTGAAAAAGGTACAAGCACGGAGCCAGACAGAAGGTTGCTAGGAACTAGCAGGGGGAGAGGATGGACAGCCAGAGTACAGGGGGGATTCTGTGGGCGGTGACAACATTATGCATGGCACCACAATAGAAGACACACATCATCACACAGTCACCAAGGCCACGGGACAGGAGCAGTCCCTGGTACAGACAGATGACAGTGTGTCAATACCAGTTCTTCATGCAAGCCCCACAGAGGTGTGAGCTTAGAACTGGGAAGCTGGGAAGTGTGAATGCAGAGGTGAGAAGGACCTCTGTGCCTTCTGCTCAGTTTTACTGTGAACCCAAAATTGCTCCAACAAGCAAAATCAATTAACAGTGATTTAGCCTTGGACCACTGCTATGGCAGAAGAGGTGATGTCCAGGAGGATCCCGACTGGTGTGTGGGTTGACAGTAGGGCCCCCCTGAGAGGCACAGGGAGCTTCACACCTCCTAAAGTCAGTAAAAGGAAACTGCTTCCTAATCAGAACATTCCAGAGATTCTCTTAGACATTTGAAAATTGGAGATGATTTAGAACTTGTTTTTAAAGATTTGTTCATTTATTATGTATGTATATGTAGGTGCATTTGGGGCCACAGGGAAATGTCCTACTCCATGAAACCAGCTGTGAGCCACCTGAAGGATGAGTGATCCTCATGGGACCCTGTGGAGGCTTACAGAGACTCAGTAAGGTGGGACGGTCATCACCTTCCACACATGGGGACACATGTCTGACAAGCCAAAAGATTGATTTAGGCTTGGCGATCCCAGAGAAGGCTGTGTACAAACTCCAATTCCCAGAGACCATGACCAGACTTAGGAGTGGCACAATAAACATATGCACTGAATTCTGAGGGAAGGTTTCATATGATTGTTGTCCTGGTGAAACATATTTTAAAAGACTCATATATGACTGTGGATTTCCTAAGTCCAACACCTCTTCTTGATAATACAATTCAAATTTTAAAAGTGGAATTTAATTCATACATGAGCCAACATATATTCTAAATACCATTTGAACATTGGTGGAGAGAGGAGTATTTACCTATCCCCACACCCCTCGGCTTCTGACGCTTTAACTATTCTAAACCTCAAATTCTCAATCACAGTGAGAGTTTTCTAATAATTCTTAATCTGCCCTCTTAAGGCAACTCTTGCTTCAAGGTGACCATTAAAAGTGCTTTGATATAATCTCAGCAGATAGGAGCCGTGTGGGTCCTAGTGGAATGGAAGTTCTTGTTGGGTGACTTTCACTCTTTGAAGTCAGGGACCTTGTTGGATGGCATCAAATCTTTAAAAAGATGCCTGATCACTTGGGAGTCTGGCCAAGTCATTCAAATTCATGCTGTCTCCGTGGTCTTATCTTTATGTGTGCATCCTCATCTGCCCTGGCAAACTCCTTAAGAATGAGAGGGGAAGTGATTAATTTCTCAGGTAATTTCCCTCCTGCTACAAG
The DNA here is from genome assembly GCF_903992535.2 of Arvicola amphibius. Lineage (NCBI taxonomy): Eukaryota > Metazoa > Chordata > Mammalia > Rodentia > Cricetidae > Arvicola > Arvicola amphibius. The sequence continues at coordinate 1,824,308 of NC_052049.1, forward strand.
AATGTCTACTCCGGCACGCACAGCATTCTTGGCTCCTTAATCTTCACTGCCTCTGTCATTGAATTTGCTGCCTCTGTGCAGAAAATTCTTCACGTCAAAAGTCCAATAAGCTCTTACAAAGTGGAACACACCTAGGCAGCCTGTTCAGAAAGGCCCAGAGGAGCCCCACACAGCTGCCGTCTTCACTTGGGCTCCTCTGGAGCCCTGCGCTGGTCTGCAGCTGGTATGGTGTGGTGGCGTCTGAGTTCCATCACTCAGCACTGCTCCCGGTAGTTCACATATACCTGATGGGGGTGGTTTGGTCTCCTTGATTTAAGAGCTGCTATTGTGGAGACAGCCCATGATAGGCACATCTGAATCTGTGTCACCAACTGCTCCCCATTGTCTTTGTCACCCCATCTTCCTCTGTAGAGTTCACCTGCCCCTTTCTTCCCTCTGGTTTGTCCTGAGTCCTGGGCTGTCAGTCGGGGCCACGACACTTCAGCATCAGACCAGGCAGGCTGTGCTTTGTTCCATGGAGAAGGCTGGGCAAACTCACCCAACACCCAGGAGGCAGCAGAGGACCAGAGGGATGCCAAGGGTGAACACTTGACAGCGTCCTGCATGCCCCTTAACTCACCCACCCTTCATGAAACCCTTCAAAGAAGAGAGGGAAGTCAGTGCCCTGTGCATACACAAACAGCAGAATCTGCAAAAGATGCAATATGTAGATAAATATAGATGTGAATATGGTTGTGTGTTGGGGGGAACGATGGATGTGGAAACTGATATGGTTATAGATACATGATACACAGATGTATGGATGTGGATATGCGTGTCGATGGAGGTACCCAATGTGGATGGAGACGTTGGATGGATGCAGATGTAAGTATGGATGGGGGTGTAAATATGTAAACGTAGACATGTTTATAAATGTGGATATGGCTGTAGATCTACACATGGATACAGATGTGACTATGGTATGGATGGAGATACGAATGTGGATGTACATGTGATAGATAGGATACAAATATGAATATGGATCTGATACAGGTGCAGATATGGATACTAAAGGAAATAAGGATGTAGATGATAAAGACGTGGGTACGATACAGATATGAATATGATACGGATGCCGATATGGATACTAAAAGAAATAGGGATGTGATGGTATAGATGTGGGTGAGGGTAGAGATGTAGACAAATACGTCATGCAGATATGGAGTAAACGTCCATGCCGATATGAATGCTGGTGTGGCTGTGGGTGCCAGCATCAACTAACTACAGACATACACACAGACCTAGCATCTCCCGCCTTGGGTCTATTCGCCTAAGAACCCTGGACAGGCAGTCATCACTCCATACACAAACTAGATGGATTCTAAAGCGTTCCCAGACACCTAAATCAGCAGCCATGCAGTCCCTTGGATACATTGGCACTGCGTTCGCTTGCAGCCCACATGCATCCTTCTGCACCCTTTAGATGCAGATTATCGGTGATAGTGTGCAAATGCTGTGTAAATAACTGTCACGCTGCATTGCTTAGGGGAAACCACACTCTCGTGATGAACATCTTCCACAAATATCTTAATCTAGAGTTGGTAGTGTCTGAGAATAGAGAACCTGTGTGTACAAAGGGCTGGCATGGGCTGCTTCCCTCTGCTCTGACAGATTCTTATGTCCTGCAGCTTAATTGTTCGCATATCTTGTACCCTTCCCACATCTTCCTTCTCTATTGAAGTGGATCGCAGCATACATTTGCCTCCCATTTGTTGGTGGAGGGCTTTGCTCTCCACCATTATTGCACAGGTTCCCTGCCTCAGCGAATGTATTTTCTGTCCAGAAAAATAAGATCCTAGCGGAATAGAATTGTATCTGGCTTGATGACTTTCCCTTGAAGGATTTGTGTTGATGTTATAGTCATAGACATCCATCGCGGTTGAGGGTGCCTCTGCCCTAAGAAAATGTTTTTGGAAGCCTGTCGTTTTTCTAACAAAGGGTCATAGACTAAAACAAAGGCTTGAGGAAATAATGAAGCTTTAATAGAGTTCAGACAGCTTCATAACTAAACTGGAGCTGTTTTTACAGTGGCAACTGAGGCCTGGTTTGAAGTGCTTTGATATTCTTTTCTAACGTGTGGAAATCTGTCTGTACGATGTATTTTGAAATGTGGAGTAAATTACCAGAGCCGCCTCTTTGTGACAATTCTGCTATTCACTCTTTCATCTGAGCTGTGAACCAATAGCTCTGGATTCAGTGTGTGCCTGTGTCTGTGCTCCAGCGTCCCAGTAGGGAGGCCCAGAATTTAAAACAAGGAAACAGAAACCGTAACTTTGGCAGGAGATGGGTTCCAGTCCAAGGAACATGCAAATACCAAAAGTCTTGTGTCTGGAGAGATGAACTTAAGAATGAGAGGATTTTTATGTAAACGCTGGGAGGGGAAACATAGCTAAGAGTTGCCAGAGGAGCTTATCTAAAAACACCTGCCCTCTGTGCTGAGCCTGGGACTTCTAGGGCTGGCTCCGTGGTCACTGACAGAACTCATCATGGGACTGAGGAAGCCACTGTGGCTAGAAGTGCTTGAATTCTGACATGTCAGTTAAAAGCCAGAGAGCATGCAAATCAAGGATCAGAGGAGAGCTGAGTAAATAATGGTAGAGTTGAGGTTTGTCTTCCTGCCCAGCTCCCCTGACCTGTTACTGTCTGATTAGGTCAGTTTCTGTCTGCTGCTCTTTAGTTCCAGGATCCGTATCTATCCCTTGTTCTCATGTGGTTCTTTTAATTGGACACCCACAGGTGACATTGATTTGAGGGACTGTCCCCTTGACATGGAAGCTTAGAACAGACAAATTCTATGAGGAAGTTGGAGAGTTCTCAGGCTGCTGGGCATCATGGCTGCCACTTCCCAGGGCTATAGAGGGAAAGCTTTCTGAAGCTTACGAGAAACCAAGCGTCCAGTGGTGAGGAGCTAATCCTCAACCAGATTCAAGTGCTCTGCTTTCATTGACAATGCCATTTGTCTGGCACGTACTCACTGGGCCTCTTGGAGTCTAAAGACCAATGTGAGGGTCAAGTCAGGTAAGAAGTGTGTTCCAACACAATCCCGTCTCCAGGGCTATGGATCTCACTCTGCTCATAAAATCTATGGGGACAAGCAGTTGGGGAGTTTAGAGATGTCTAGACAGGAGAAGGCAGCGAGGTTCTTTAAAGGGGTAATCCATCAGAGGATACCCAGCACCAGCGATGACCCTGAAGGGATGACAAGGGCACCTGGTGAGCTGTGTGGCGGGTGCTGGAAGGGTACAGCCTTCAAGGTGTCCACCCCAGAGGCACCTGGCTGAGAGAAGGTGCCATGCCATGTGCCAACTGCGCATGAGAACTAAATGAGAAGTTGAAGGATTCAAAACCCTCATGGGGACCACACCGGGCAGTATCTAGGGCTGCAGGATTGGAAGGCACCGATGATGACTGAGGTCCTTTCAGGTGGATCCCATTGCCTCAATCTGGAGGGTAGTTACGTGCCGAGGAATTGAGAATGTGGAGGAACTCCTAGGAGTTGAGTCGGCAGAGGCTCCCAGGAAGGTAGGACAGGAGGGAAAGGGGGAAAACTGTCTGTAAAATTATACAGGGAAGGGTTAGTGCCAGTGGAAGTGGGGGAAGTGGGGGTATAGCAGCAAGCGTCTAAAACAAAGATGCACTCTGCCTTTGGATCTTTAATTCAATCCAGTGTTTTCAAATTCCTTTTATAAAGCAGTCTCACACTCCAAATGCCCTATTGGTGAGCTGTCTGACGCGTGTTTGTTTTCTGCTTCTGTGCTCCATGAGTTCTTGGGCCGTGGAGTAGGCCAGGGCAGACAGAGAGACTTACGTGTGTGCAAGGGTGCCTGGGATCAGGAGACATGAAACCAAAAATGACAAAATTGCCCTGACCCAAGAGCTACAGAAGCCGTTGGGGGGGGGGGGGGGGGAGCTGGAAGTGTAAGTGCTCCCCAGGAGGGAGGGAAGGCTCGCAGAATCTGTGTGTAAGGGAGGGAGAAAACTGACAAGGCAGACAAGATGAAGTGGAAGGAGGGTGGTTGAGAGAGAGAGGAGAGGTGGGTGGGATTGTAGCAAATCCAAGCAAAAAGCTGGATATTTGCTCAAAGGAGCGGAGGGAGATGGATATAGGATCAGTGATGACTATCTCAGGGTGCCTGTGATAAGAATGTGCGTGCGTAGTTATCATCTATCTGCCTACACACCGATCGTCAGTCTATCAACTATTTATTCATCATCTGTTTAGCTCTTATCCTTCACCCATTTTCCTATGGGCACTCACCCTCAGCTCCCCAGTGTTTATGAGATGAAACACACCGGACAATATCTGAGATATGAAGTATTCAACAAAAGTGTGTGTGTGTGTGTGTGTTCATGTGTATATGTGCTCCTGTACAGGTAACCACATGTAGGGCAGAGCAACAAACTGCTCTTTGTGGCCATAGCTGGAGCTGGAAAATGATAGGGAACATGGGAGAAAACCTGAATGCTTTGGTGGGCCACTTGGAGTGTAATAAAAATATGCAGGATGACTATGTGGGCCAAGAGAGAGCATAACATGTGCCTACGGGGGTGGGGACTTTATAACATAAAGATACGGGACTTATCTACTGCTAGGGAGATGGGAAGGACCTTGGAGGAGATGATGTGGAGATCATGATCAAAATATATATTAAAACAATTTTAATAATAATAGTAATAATAATATACTGATCCTGGTTGAGCTGAGACCAGAGGCTCACACCAAATGTTGTTCCAGTTCCTGCCTTCCTCCTATTCTCCTACTGAGGCTTCTTTCACTACAGGAAGATTGGGAGCCTCCTGCAGGGCTGCTCTTCCTTTGAGAAGCTCTCAGGATGGGGGCAAGAAGGACACCAGAGACACCAGGCACAGAATAACGCCTTCCTGCCAAGTGTCTTTGGTCTTCCCCTTTCTTCAGATTCTGTCCCTCCCTCCCTCCTTCCTGTAATGTACATTTCCCAGAACAGTTCTTCTGCGACACATACACTGTGTGATTTCTTGTAGCTTCATGAAGGGTGCTCATCTTCCCTAAGCTGTTCTTAATAACCAACCAAGGAGAACCAGAACTTGATGTCCATTCTGATTCTTGCTGAGAGTTTGAACTCAAGGAGAAGCAGCCATGCAGCATGTAGGTGACAGGTTGGAAACATTGAAAGGGTGGACCTGGGCTGCTGGTGGGCTTTGCTCTGCAGCCAGACAGTTCCTCCCTTGCATGCAGCAACATGAGAACACTACCAAAAATGGATGGAAGCTCAGAGTGACCAAAAGCCAGCCAAGCCAGAGAACAGACCAGGGCAAGAGACATAAACAATTACCTGTGACCAGATTAGGATTATAAAAGTAAGCAAAATGGAGAAGAACCAAGCTCATTAGGCAACACTGGAAGAATGGCTTCTCTTTCTTTCCATGCCCCATTGCTAGGATGTCAGGCTGGCTGACAGTTACATGGTGGCATCTTGCAAAATGCTGAGGCATGGAGGAAGTCCCAGCTCCATCTGTGGGATGTGCAAGCTGGAGCAGCCTGGAGTGTGCCTGGCAATGCTAATTATGGATGGAGCCACTTGGAGGAAGATATTCACTGAAGCAAAAATATGTGTTCCCACGCGGGGTAATTTCCCTGTAACTCTCTTTATTTTTTATTTGCTGATGCGAAGGGACTTTTGATGAATACTTATGGGGCACTTCAGGCTTGAGTAGGGTTAATCTTTTTAGTTCAGGTGAGTTCGTTTCAGCTGTGATCCACTCCATTGGCTATCTGTAATGATTATTAACAAGCTTAAAGACCTCTGGGAGATAGTGGATAAAACGGAAGGAAGCACCAAGGAAGGAGGCCATCATTATGCTAATAAGGTCGGGAGAATAATTACCAGGCACACAATTTCCACAGGAATTCTGGGGGCTGGAATTGGTCACCAGGTTAGGAAATCTCTCACAGGCTTTACAGCCTAGTGAGTACATACCACACGCATGCACAAATCACATGTTCATGTGTGTGTTCATGTGCACACACACACACAGTTTTTCTGAGGCAGAATATTAAGTGTATTTTTATGTGCCTTGGTTTCCATTTCATGTAAATGAATCCATCGAGAGATGAAGGAATATGCAAAGAAATAATTTCTGTGTTTTCATGCATCAGTGATACTTTTTAGTAGCCTTAAATATGGATTCTGTTAAAATAGTTTAGTATCTTCTTCAAATATATCACATGTCCTCCAGATGCTGGCTCCTTGGGTGCTTCAGAGATGTTTCAGCAGCAGTGTAGCAACAACCTTTGCTTTTCAGGTGAGGCCCAACCATCTTTATTGTTTTCTTTTATGTGCAAATGCCCTCTGTGGCCTCCCTGTTAATGCCTCACTACATGGCTTCCTGGGACCAGCCCTCTGCATTTAACTGAGGATTCCTATGTGTAGAGAACATACTTCCTTTATTACACACATGCACCCCAACTTAGCTACTTGCACATGGACTCATCCTGCAAAGGCAATCTTTTAAATGCATCAAGAAGTGGCCATAGACACTCAGTCCACTGCGGCTAAATTTCCCACACTATGTCCACACACCTTTTCAGATTCCATCAGCTTCCTTTGTGCTGTCTCTCATGGGTTCCCTAGAGAGAGATGGCTGGGTGGGTACCTTCCTTTTTCGTGTAATGTGCCAGGAACTGGAGGTTCCTGCCACACTAAAGGATTGCATCTGTTCTGACATACATGACATCATGGAAGTGGAGGTCACCTCATGATGTAGACCCTCATCAATGGACCCAAGCTCATTGGTTTTGACACTATCACCAGGAGGTGGTCTCTCTGGAATCAGTGCAGTAGAATCCCTTCAAAGAGCCCAAGGGAAGGGACCAGGATCATGGCAGGTCCACATCTTCTTCTGCCTTTCAGGTATGCCCTATGTGATGCCATTTGCAGCAGCCAAGACAAAGTGACAGACAATAGGTATGACAATGTGGCATGCTGAGTCAGCAGGAATGGGGTGGGCATGAGAAGTCCTTTCTAAGTAGTGATGGCAGCTTGTGGCATTGTCAATCAAGTGTTTAATCTTAATCCATCGATGACCATTCCCCCAACACCTGGGAGAACCTAAGCAAGGAAGATGTCACTTCTTCGGATAAGCAATTTGCATCACATCAGTAACCCTTTTAAAGCTTAAACTTGGGTGACTTGAACATCCGGTGTCGCTGCTGTACCTCAAAAGTCCAGTGATAGCAACAAGTTTGGGTTCTTGTCTGGTTGCACTTTCGACTTAATTGTAACCATGAACAGCTAATGGCGCTCTTTAGTGGGTCATGGGTATCGCCTCACAGCTTACCAAGGATGGTTGTTGAAGTATTTAATCAGGGACCAGTGTCCAGACCCACCCGCGGGTCTTCTTGGGTACTCTGGGCAAGGCTGGATGCATGTCTGTACCATACGGCAGCTCAAAAAAATGCATCTACCTGGCAGATCACTGGCGATATTTAGCACAATGGGGAAGTGTGGATGTGAACTTGCGCTAATGGGAGCCTCTCCCAGTCTCACTGCCTTTAATGCAGGTTGAGCTCATTAAAAACAAATTTTAAATGCCTATTTGTTTTTAATGAACTTCTCTCTCTCCTTCTCTCTCTCTCTCTCTCTCTCTCTCTCTGTCTCTCTGTGTGTGTGTGTGTGTGTGTGTGTGTGTGGTGTGGTGTGTAGGGTGTTGTGTGTGTAGGGTGTTGTGTGTGTAGGGTGTTGTGTGTGTAGGGTGTTGTGTGTGTAGGGTGTTGTGTACGTGCATATTAGCATATGAGAGTTTCTTTGGGGTACATATATGTGTGAAGGCCAGAGACTGATGTCAGCTGTCTTTCTCAGTCACTCCCTACCTTGCCTACTGAAGCCAAGTCTCTCACTCAGTCCCTGAGCTCACTGACACAGTTAGTGTAGCCAGTCAGTGTGTCTGGGGATCTCCATCTCTGGATCCAGAATACTGGGACTGCAATCAGGCTGCCATATGGGTCCCAGAGGCGAGTCCAATCCTAACGGTTGTGCTGCATCTCTTTACTTGCTGAGTCATCCCCCGAGTCAACAATCTTTAGGAGACATCCAGTCTTTAGAAAGCTTGTCTAAATACTTCCACTGAAACTCTGATGTACTTAGTTAAGGGCTCTTGAATTACCTTCTCAGGTGTGTTTCTAATGGATCCATTGCTCAGATGTAGAACATCAGTGGCTTTACTTTTGTTACCTCTGCCTGCACAACGGCGTTTGTGCCATCTTTCATCTTTGCCTCTTGACAGAAACATTCCAGCAGAGGATGCAGTCTTTATAAGTGCAGAATTTAGAGGGAACTTTCAAAACCATTCTCTAAGTCTCTTAGACCCAGCTGAGGACTAAGACTAGAGAGTTCTTTGTGATGGGAGGATGAAAATGAGACATGCAAGAGCTCTCCCAACCCCTCCTCTCTTTCCATGCCAGAGGAGTAAGCAGTAGTGGATGATCCTCCCTGGGTACCCCAAGTCTTTCTGACTGAGAGGCTCCTGGGTTTTGCCTGTCTGTTTCTAACATCTCCCAAGGCAGCTTATCCTCCCCAGCAGTTGACACCAAAGCTCATGGTGACCCTCTTCTTTCACAAGGAGTTGGCAGGAAGCTGAACAAGACAAAATGGTTTTCAAACACACTCCTTATAGACTATTGGTTCTGTCTCCCATCTGGCGACCATCTCAGGAAGATCAAAGGAGTCAGCATCAGCCTGCACATCCTTGTCAGTCATTCCTGGGGGTGGGGGCTGTGGTCCTGAGGAACTGCAGAGAATAGAGATGGCCAGGTCTCAGATCTGAGCACACTCTCTTGGCCACTCTGGAGAACCGTGAGAGCAGGGCACCTGCAACTCCTGTCCCCCTCTAAAGCTCCTGTACTAACAGTCCCAGACAGGGGTCCCTCTTTTGTGGTCATTCTCCCAAGAACACCCTATTTTCCTTTTCCCACCGATGGGGTTTTACGGGATCACCTTAGCCTGGACTGTCCTAATTTGCCTTCCATTGCTACGATAACCCCCTTGACAAAAAATGACTTGGGGTTTATTTGGTTTCTAGATTACAGGTCATCATAGATGGAAACCAAGGCAGGAATCTGGAGGTAAGAACTGAAGCAGAGACCATGGAGAAACATTGCTTATGGGAATTCTTCATGGCTTGCTCAGTCTGTGTTCTTATATCATCCAGACCACCTGCTGAAGGATGGCACTGCCCACAGAAAGCTGGGGCCTCCCAAATCCATCATTAATCAATACAACGCCCACAGGCATCCTGCCCTCAGACCAATCTGATGGAAGCAATTTCTCAGTTGAAGAACTTCTCAGGGGACTCTGGTGTGTGTCACATTGATAGACACTAACCAGCATGTGTACGTTCCTTCCAGGCTTTGTTTCCCCAGCCTTAGCCATCCCCCTCTCTCTAGATGGGATATGCCATGAATCTGTGGAGACTGGAATTCATGGGTGTTCAAATGAAGATGAACATGTCAGATCTGTGTGTCCACAGTAGTAGTTCCTGGACCGGATGTCTCGTTTCTTGTTTCTAATGTACCTCCCATTGTATTACCTAAAGATTTGTTTGTAAATGTTTCCACACAAATCTTGGCCCATCCAGGAGAACACATACATAGACGTGTATGCACACTCTAATGAACACCCATGCACCCAGCTCTACCTCGTCCACTATTTTTACAGGTCTGTTCAGAGAAGGCAGCGACTGTAGCCCTTAGTTGTTAGAGGTCAAGGCTTTGCTCCCGTCGTCTGCGTCCCTTGATAAACGTTTGAAGAGGAGTGCAGAGCTCACTAACAGTGCTTACTAGAGCAACCCCAGCACGGCAGGCACCCTTTTGGTAAGGAGATGGGAAAATCCTTGTCCTGAGACTCAAACATGGAAGCTCTGCTAGTCACATATTTAGAGAAGAGATCACTGAGTCTCACTCTGCTGGTGTGGGTTTACATGTTCTTCAGAGTCATATCCATGCAAAATTGTGTAAGAATGCACAGCACACAGGTATTGGCAGAGAGTGAACACTCTTCGTCTGTATTTGCGCGTGTGAGTGGGTATGTGCATGTTTTTGACGTGTGTGCGTGAGCACACTGATGTGTACTGTACGTGCATGTGTATGGGGACCGAGGTTCAAGGCTGAAGTGTGGCCTTGTCCTCAGTTGCTCTCCAATTTTTTTTTTTTCCCGCTGAGGCTGGGTCTCTTAATCGCCAGCATCTGAGAATGAGATTAGCTAGACATCTTGCTACAGGCTGCCACCCCCACCTAGAGACTCAGTCTCGGTCCTTCATCAACTATCCAACAAGTGCTTTATGCATGGGGCCATCGCCCCAGCCCCTAATAATGACTTCTCACAAGTGAAAACTTATTCTTCATACGCTGAGCAGAAAAGCATCCACTGACAATGTAATCGTGTATTCTGTATCTGGCCACATGTAAGAGCAATCATGTTTTACCTGCTTGTAGGGAATGCCTGGGATGCTCTGGAGAGAAGCTGATCTTGGTGATCAATTGTAAGGCTCATGCACTCCCAGGAACAATCAAGTCTTGCAATCACACTTGCAACCCTTGTCCAGGAGTAGAGCCATGGAACGAGTTTGCTGAGGGCAGCTGGGAAGCCTGGGAAGCTGCCATCCTAGGATAAAAGGCCTGAATTATAATATCACATTCAATTATCGGAGGGCTTTTCTCTCCAGATGGTGCTCATGTGTCGGGTGCAGAAAACAAGCTTTGTTCTGGCTCTGCAGTTGGATCAAGGGCTTGCTGGAGACAGGACAGAGTTCCTGGGCACCAAGCATGGAGGAAATCTCTTGCCCTCTACGACACCACTCCTGGATGGGAGACACGGGCACTCTGAGATGACCAGAGCCAGGCATAGAGGGATTGCATGCTTGGTACGGAATGCATTTCTGGGTTGAGTGAAGATGCGAGAGTCTTAAGCTTCCTAAGCTCAGAACTGCTCCACAAATCTAGCCCTGGTCTACACGTTTGAGGGACAGACGATAGCAGTCCTGTGAGGAGCTGGCAAATGTGTGACCTGAGCCCAAGTTCATATCAGCTCCTACCTGGCTTTTCTGTAACTCTCAGTGTTCTCAAAAATGCAACCTCCAGGACCCTCCTACCTCTATGGGAAGGGTGGCATTGAAGGTGGGACAGAATGGGCCACCTGCGCTTCCCCAGGGGCCTTGGGGCACAAATAAAACTCACTGTCCCTTGTTTTCTAGGTGTCAAGAAAAGTAGACTCTCATCAAACAGCCACGCATGATTAGGATATCGATAATAATAAAGCTAACCCCGAAGTGTTTTCCTAGAAAGAAGGTAGAGAAAATCGGGGAATCTTCTTCCACAGGCTCTAAAGGAATGTCAAGTGAGATTGACGGAGCTTGATGAGGTGCCGGGGGGATAGAGGAGGGAAACAAACCGAAAAGTTTTCAAAAACTGCATTTCTGACAGGTTCTGCTATGCATGATGCTCGTGGGATTGAAAGGCGATAACAAAGTCAGACCTGGGCCATTGAAGTGAAGGCTGCAAACGCTTTGTTGAGTGTAGACGGATTTTCCTTTGGGCCGCCAGCTCTCAAGTAATGACACAGAGACACGATTAATTATGAAAGCTCAGCCTTAGCTTAGGCTTGTCCTTCTTTTACCTTAAAATAGCCCATTTATTTTAATCTACGGTCTGTCGTGTGGCTTGCTACCTCATGTCTCCATACTGCCCTTACTGGTCACTCCACTGTCTTCTTCCCAGAGTTCTCTGTCCAGAAGTCCCACCTATACCCCCTGCCTAACTATTAGCCATTTACCTTTTAATTAAACCAATCCTGGTGACACATCTTCACACAGTGTAATCAGATGTCTCTCAACAGTTGAGGGCCAACTTTTTGCCTCCACAATAACTATAATGATGCAATAGCTTGCTCTTCATGGTTTTTGGTCTATTGCTAGCCTGAGCCTCTTCTCAGGCAAAGGGCTAGCTTTTTAGAGGACATGTCAGGGTCGGACATGTCAGGGCCACACATGGCTCTGTGACCTTTGTCCCTCCAGGATGCTCTGTTCAGCCTCATCCACCAGTCTCTTGTTGTATCTAAAGGATGAATCCTCTCTTAGACACTTGGGAGGGCAGAAGATGGCATAGGAGACAGGATCCATGCTTGCAAAGACCCTGTACTCACAAAACAGACACTCCAGAAATGTGGCCCCAATTTTCTCCTCACAGTCCTTAGACTCCTAAAACAAAAGTTAACAATCGAGGATTTCCATTGTTTATTTTTGTTACTGTTTGTTTGGAGGCAGGGTTTCATGTACCCCAGACTAAACTCTAAACTTGGTGTGTAACTGAGGATGACCTTGAACTCTGATTCGCCTCCTTCTGCCTCCTGAGTACAGAGATCACAGGCATGCACCACTACCTCTGATTTGTGAGGTTTTGATGATCGAACCCAAGACTTCATGCATGCTAGGCAAAAACTCTACCAACTGAGCAGTGTCTCAGTTCCCACTCCCATCTTTATTTTGACATTTAGAGCTAGCCACCATAATTAAATAGCTGCTAAGTGTATAATTCAGGTTAGCATCTTAAAACAAAGTTGTCAATCCTTTTGGATGGTTGTTAATCCAATGGCATACTTTCCAAATCTACCAGTGACCTTCAGTGGTAACACTGAACTGAGACAATCCTCCTCTAGACAAAAGCATATGCAAAATATGAACAGGGCACTGACTGCCCTGATATACATTGATGTCTATTTGTCAAAGCAAAGACAATCTCTTCTTTAGTTGCTATAGAATGGTGCTTGTATGAGCCTTCTTCTTGGGCTGTGTGGAATATTCCAGGTTTTGAACTGGGCTGTCCATTCCCGGAAGCCTGAAGAACATTTCTTGTTCCTATATTAATTTGGGGCAAGAATAAAGACAAGTCCCTTTAAGCATCTGGCCATGCTGTCCCATGAGATAGAGACTCTTAGTGACCCACACACTTTTGAAGAGCTGTTGATCACACACCAATGTGCAGCTGCTGGGACAAGGCCACACCATCACACAGCCATGGAAGGAGGTGCACGGAGGAGCTTGAATGCTGGCACTAAGCTCTTCATCCAATCTACTGAGGAAATGAAGAAGAAAAACTAAACACCGGTGGTCTCACAGGAGCTTAGACACAGGCTGTGGGCTGCTGGATCTGCAAACCAGATAAAGGTTACAGAGTGTGAACCCTACTGAACACTGCAACACCAGTCTGGGAGTATTCAGCCCGTGATCATTGACCCTGCCCCTTTGGGCTCATGGAGAAAGTGGCAGAAATGTGTGGGAAGAAGACAACTTCTCACACCACAGCCTAGAAGCCTGGTACCACCTTCAGGAGCACTCCCCAGTGAGCTCGACCCTACCACCAGGCCCCCTCCATCCACCAAATCTTCCATACAAGGGCCTTTGTGGTCACTCCAGATCCAAGCCACCTCTCCAGCAACATGGATAACGACTTTCTACCTCTTCCCTCTCCTTTCCTGCTCTTTCCTCCTCACTCCTCTCCCTCTGTCCTCTTTTCTCTCTTCTCCTTTCCTTCCTCTCTCTTTTCTCCTTCTGTCTACCCCTTCCTCCCTCCTCTCTTTTTACTTACGCCCTTCCCTTCCCCTCCCCTCCTCTCTCCTATCTCCTTATCTACTCCCCATTTTCCTCTCCTCCTATTCTGTTCCCCTCTCCTCTTCCCTTGCTTCTGTACCCTTCATCGTCCCTCAATCCTCTTTTTTTCTCATCTTCTCTTTCTCACCTCCCCCAACCCTCTCCTCAATTCCTCCACTCACATCTCCTCCCCTTCACCCCTCACCCTCTCTTTGCTTGGAGTAGCCACCAGGTCCTGCAAACACACAAGGCAGGACAGGGATGAAAGGCTTGGCTGTTGGAGGGGGCGATATTTGCAGTTATTATTTGGAATGTCTGTCCTTTTCCCATATAATTATGGAGCTTACTTCAGCTAAGAATGCCCCTATATGTCATCAATCAATGAAATAAATACAACCTGCTCAGTAGCTGTACTTAGAAATGTCAGAAAAGCGTAATCCTGGAGCGCTCGTGAATATGCTACCTGTGGCCCGGGTGGGTGGGTGGGTACTCCAACTCACAGTTCTCCACTGTCTATTTCTGATGTGAAGGTCTGTGGACATGGCTTCAAGAACGCACAAATGATCATAGTGTTTGGGGTATGGACATTTGGTTGAAGGTCTGGGGAAGCCCTCTGGCCAAGCAACATATCATTCATGGGCAGCATTTGTCCCCAAATGGCAAGGCAACAACGTTTCCCCACTCCAGCTCCGCTCTTGGCCAGTGATCAGCCTGGCTGCTGGAATTCTGACTGGAAATGAAGTCTGGGGGTCTCGAATCTCATCACATAGCCCCAGACGCCTTGCTGAGTGTTCGCGTGGGCTGGCAACGTTCTTTTCGGAGGTGGACAGAAGTTGCACAGCCCGGGCTGAGCGGCAGGCCTTACAGAGTGTTCTCCAGGAGGTGTAAATGAGGCACACGTGTTAACGTGGACCCTGGTACAGGGCGCTACTTTAAACAATTACAGATGGTGGAGGGCTGGCTATAGCTGACAGCAGTGTCGGCCCAGAAAGGGGCTTGACAGGCATCGGTGCGATGATTAATTACATCGGGCTGTCTCTGCATTCCAGTTTCCTCCGGTGCAGCTCACAGCTCACGTAGACTCCGTGGCTCTTATTACACCGCACTGCACAGGAAATGGCTTCCCAGGGTCCTGCCGAGGACTGCTCATGTCAGAGAAAGGGGCTCCAGCCAGTCTCCCTCTGATGATTGTCTGTTGTAGTTCTTGTCACCCAAGGAACCAGAACAGATGTGAACATGAGGGACGCCCCCTCCCTTCTGTCCTACTGGTAGGTGATGGTCACTTATCAATGAGGTTGTGTTGCTGGAGGAAGGAAATCCTGCAGCAGGATGGCTTTTGAGTGATGGTTGAACATCCTTCCTGGACTTCACTTGAGCTGGAATGAAGAGATGTCTGGGAACCTGCATCAACTGTGTTACCGAGGAAGTGCGTCGTGGCCCATGCAGCACGGAGCTAGACATTTCCAACACGTCGATGGAACATGAGGTTCTGTCCCAGGAGGCCTAGAAAACTGGCCTTCTCTGAGGTTATCCTGAACCCCAATACTTGAGGTATTCTTAAGAGGAGCTGGGTATCATTGGAGACTATTTGAGGTCTGTCATCACAAAGTAATGGGCTATCCAGGGCAGCTGGGTGGAGTGTGCTGATGCACCCTAGTGTAGTCTGTTGGATGTATGTGACTCAGCTGAGGCTGGGGAGAAATGCCAACAAGGTCACCTGCAGAATCTAGAATGATGATGAGCCTTCAGAACAGTCATGCCGTCCACAAAGGCCAAGAGAAGTCACGAGGGACAAGGTGTGGACGGAATATGAAGACCGTTGGAGCAAAGTGGAGGTGCTTGTGTTAACACTGACAAGGGAAAGCAGTAAAGGCAGAGGTGACGAAGAAGAGGAGGAGGAGGAGGAGGAAGAGGAAGAAGAAGAAGAGGAGGAGGGGGAGGAGGAAGAGAAGAGAAAGAATGCGTAGTGATTGAGTGCGGATAGTAGGATTGCTGAAGTGATTCTCCTAGTCCTCAGCCTCCCCTCCTCCTATCCTCCCGACCTACTACACGCATCACGCAGAAGCCTCAGCCGCCTCCCCGCGCCTCTCTTCCGCCGAAGAAGACCCCATAAGAGGAAATAACTGATAGCTTGATGATTGCTGTGCTCAGAAGCTTTGCCAGAGTCCAGGGCTGTATAGGGGACCCAGAAGTCTCACAGGTTCACAGGTAAAGTACTTCTGCAAGGACACCTTCCCCCCGAAACCCTTTTATTCAGGACTTGATGCCACTTTTTCTCTTGATTTTCAGAGCCAAGAATTACTGCTAGAACATTTGTAACACTGTCTTCCCCACTTTTGCCTGAGAAAACTCCCCTTTGGGACTGGGGATGCCCTCAGGAACACAGGGAATACTTTGTATGTACACAGCTCCGGGTGTGAGAGCCTGCACCTTACATGTAAATAAACAAAGCCAACTGTGCCTTGGTCCACTGGAGAAGGAGCTGTATCACTATGGGCCCATTCCCATGCCAGTGCTCTGTTTCCAAAGAAATGCCAGTGTTCTTCAGAGAGCTAACTCTGTCAGACTGGACCTTAGTGATGGACAACAGAAAAGTTTGTCTCTCAACCCTCTTTATGATCTGTGTTTGGTTCTTTCCCTGGACAAGCGCAGGACCCAGGCTCCATGAGTCTGCATCTGATTCACACACAAGGTTCACTGTTCTTGGTGTTTCTGAGTCTTCCTTTGGGTTTCTTTTAGCCCTGATATAATGACATGGCTATTCAAAGGGCCTCCACCTTTTACAGTATCTGCAAGATGCAGTCTGGCTGGCTATTCCCATTGGCAGACAGGCATGGTGGCCCCTTTGTGTTACCATGTAAAAGCAAAATGCCCACCTCTACAAAGTCAGACACCAGAGTGTGCCATGCTGTTGCTGATGGCAGGGTTCAGCAAGAGAAGGGTGGGTTTCTTTGTGGCATACCGTGCCAAGTTCCAACATTTTCCCTCTTACCGCCGCATATATAAAGCATGGCATCTCCGGAAGATAGAGTCTGTGGTGAGGTGTGGTCAGTCATGATTCTGAGATAGCTTGAAGGGGTTTTTAAGGAAAACACAGGTTCAGAGACTACCCTGACCTCCAGCCCAGGTTGGCCCAGGTTGTTTGCTCCTGGCCTCGATGCTACCTCTGGTGCGTTGCTCTAGCCACACACACTACCAGAAATTCTGTGGAGGCACGGTGAGTAGGAAAGCCAATCAGGCAATAGCATCGATTACCTGACTTTTATGGAATGGACAGCCCACCTTATCAGTGACCTTAGCTATGGAGACAAACAGTCAAAGAAAGTAAGACAGGATCATTCCAACAGCCTGGGCTATGAGAGCAAGCAGAATTCAACCTCTCTTTCAAGGAAATACAAACTAGACCCTCTCCACTTACCAATATCCAGAAGCCTGGGCAGGATTGCTGAGGGAATATGAGGGCAGGAAGCGGGGGTCAGGGTCTGACTGTCAAGTGTGTCTGCTCTATCCAGGAGCTTAGCTCACAGGCCCCACAGGAGGCTGCCCTGAGACCTACCAGCTCTCCTACACAGGCTGGTGGGTCCCCTGTGATGGCTTTGCCTCACTGGCAAGTTGGAGTACTAATGCAACGTGACACCCACATGCAGGGCACGGCGGGATCCGGAGAGCTTGTCTAGACAGCCTGGACACGAGGGAGTCTGCCCTCCTATGGCTTGGAGGAAACACTCCGCCATGAAGGAAGTCTTTTTTTTAATCGCATCCTAATGCCCAATTCTCTATGGCTCTTTGGTCTGGAGCAGTGAGCATCCTGTCTCCCTTCCCTGACAATTAGCATCCAGAATTTGACACCAGCATCCCAGGAGCTTTCTGGGCTATGGTTACACTGCTGCACCAGGAAGCCAGCTGTACTGTGAGCCATCTGACTTCAGGGTTAGCCTTAGGCATTGCAGCTTGAGCATCCACAGCTGCCTCTGACCTATGTCTACAAGTGGCACCCAAACTTCACCATCTTAAACCCACTCAGCTACCTGCTCAGGCCACAGCTGGATAATTCAGTCTTCATCAAGTACTGTTATCTGCCTGTTGCTGACTCGCTTGCAAGATGATAGTATGTGGACCAAGTCATGTGGCTGTACATGTGTAGTTTTTAATGGTGTGTTTATCTTCTTTCTCAGTGTGGAGGTTGAGCCCAGGGCTGCTCTGCCACACACTGGTGGCAAGAGTTTACTATTATTAAGCAAGAGCAATAAAGGCCTTCATGTCAGTGGGTGGCAACCCCTCTCCACTTGCATGATGGCCTCCTGACCCATCTCTGCTGGCAGGCACAGCATGCGGGGAGACCACATGTGCTATTAGCTCACCCACAGGTGAGGGAAGGGAGACAGAGAGGCGGGTATTGGCCAGAGTAGTAGGATCAAAGAAAAGGAGGAATTCCATCCCCTTATCTCCCTCTCCCAATGACCCCATCCTCTGTCTCTGAACTATGGCTCTTTCTCCCACAGAACTGTAAGTTAGCACGCTCCCCTCCTGTGGTTCAGATACAGTCACTGTGTATAGGAAGCTGCTTCATGGAACTGATCTTTTGGACAAGATTTACCAGAAGTCAAGAGGTCTCCATAGCAACACACCTTTCCTTTTTAAAAACTTTATTTATTCTTTGTGTCTTTCACATCATGCATTTCGATCCCATTCATTTCCTGTCTCTTTGCATTTGCTTTCTGCCCTTGCAATTTCCACCCCAAAATAAAATAAAATAAAATTTAAGAGGAAAAAAGGAAAAGAATGGGAAAATCTTGTCATGGAAGCTGTAGTGTGACACAGTGAGTCACACAGAGTATACCTTTTAGCTCCAGCACTTTGGAGGGAGAGACAGGCAGATCTTTGAATTCTAGGTCAGGCTGGTATACAGAGAGAGTTTTGGGACAGCCAAGACTACACTCTCAAAAAAAACAAGCAATCAAACAAACAAAAGCAGAAACAAACTCACAGTCTACAAGATGCACCAATTCAGCAAATTCAGCAAATATAGACATTTTTTGGTCGCTTGTAGGAAGACAGAGTAACTTCGTTTTAAGAAAAAAAGATGTTTTCTGCTTCTGCTGTGAGCAACGGTCTATGAAGATACCTTCTCTATCCTGAGGACAGGTGTTGGGAGAGCATTGCTTTCCCGAGGTGAGAAGATGCGTATTTAGTTACTTTTCTCTGTGCTGAGACCAAATGCCCAACAAACAGGAAGAACATCTTTTGGCTTGCAGCTCAGAGGGCTTTGAGTCTGTCATGGCCAGGAAAAAAAAAAAAACAAAACAAAAACAAAACAACAAAACGGCTGTAGGAGTAGCCTGGTCCATGACATATTCCAGGCAGAGAGGAGTGATAATCCTCATTTGTTTGTCTCTGTTTGCTTTCACTCTGTCTCAGATCTCAGCCCAAAGGGTGGAGCCCTCCACACTCAGGCTCAGACCAATGCCCACTGGATGAATCCCCCCATACTCAGGCTCAGACCAATGCCCACTGGATGAATCCCCCCATACTCAGGCTCAGACCAATGCCCACTGGATGAATCCCCCCATACTCAGGCTCAGACCAATGCCCACTGGATGAATCCCCCCATACTCAGGCTCAGACCAATGCCCACTGGATGGATCCCCCCATACTCAGGCTCAGACCAATGCCCACTGGATGAATCCCCCCATACTCAGGCTCAGACCAATGCCCACTGGATGAATCCCCCCATACTCAGGCTCAGACCAATGCCCACTGGATGGATCCTCCCATACTCAGGCTCAGACCAATGCCCACTGGATGGATCCTCCTATACTCAGGCTCAGACCAATGCCCACTGGATGGAGGCCCCCACACTCAGGCTTTGACCTCAGCCCACTGCATGTAGCCTTCCACACTCAGGGTTGGTCTTCCTCAGTTAAACCATTTCTGAGAAGTCACCCCAAATAAATACACACAGTCATACACCCTTAAGACCTAAAGTACGTCTTATTCCAATCAAGTTGACAAAGGAAACTAACAAGCACCCCAAGAACTGCCAAGTTTTGGGGTGAATTACCTGGCAACAATTTTTACAAAGACTTGGGAGAGTTGCATGCCTAATAATTTTAGGAGTTCCCAGCAAAAGTCATTGGATAAATCCAGAAAGTGTATAACTTAAGGACTGACATTTAAATGACGCTTGTAATGATGACAAATTAGATACAACTGAGGAATGAAAACTCAGGTTTTCATCAAATAAAGTATTCTGGTGAAACTCGTTGCAGTTTAAATTCAGATGAGGGTGTGTGTTTTGGAATGGAACTGTGGCCATCCATTGATTGTAGCCTGTTATAGTAAAGTTACTGGGTACTGTGACCCAGTTTTTACCACTCTTAAATTATTGTTTTTGTTTTTGGGTTTTGGTTTTGGTTTTTAAAATGGTGACTCAACGTACAACCCAAGCAAGCCTCAAGCTTGGTGATTCTTCTGCCTTGATCTCTTAAGGGCTGGGACTGCAGCTGTGAATGTCCACACCAGGTTATGGCTCAGTTTTCATAAAAGATGTAAAGATAGAAACAAAATAGAAATGAAAGCAAAAGTCTGAAGGAAGCGGCTGAGATTAGAGTCATGCAGACCATCCGAGGCTGTGGAATCTGCATTTCTGGTCGCACCCCTGCATCCATCTTCATTGTTTTCAATGGATATTGATTGCTTTTGTGGTGAGAAAAACGGAGTCACAGCCACACTTGCATTCTCTCACCCTGTGAGGTTTTGTAGTTTTTATTTTGTTTGTTCTTCCAGATTGATTTTAGAATTGTTGTGGCAATCTCATCTAAAGTCCTTCAAATGTTTATTGACTGGCATCTAAATTACAAATTCTTTCTTTCTTCTTTTTTTTTTTAAGGAGAGGAAAGAAGGGTGTGGGGAGGATGTGCAAGAGGGATCTAGGGGGAGGGAGAGGGGGCAGTTGAGTGTATTGACAAATATTAGCATGTATGAAATTGTCAAATAGTAAAAGAAACAACAAAAATTAAGAAGAGAAAGAATTGCTCTAATTCCAAAAACGGGTTCCTGAAAACCTGCAGCTCTATGTCCTGGTGGACCTGGTCTCTTTAGTTTCTCAGCGAGCCGTTCACTCCTGGGGAGGAATCCAAGGAGCCAGAGACATATGCTCATTCAGGCAGAGCCCATGTTCCCAAGTCCCTCTCTGACTGGACTAAACCCATGGCCGATGACTGCTTGGCTCTCTTCCCTAGTTCTACCTGATGAAGTGGGGGAAGGACTTTAAAGGCTGTTCGTTGTGGTAGCCACCAGCCACAAGGGCCTATTTAGTGCTTCAAATACAGTTGGTCTGCTCTGAGCCCTGCCAATAGTGAAAGTCACACCATGAAGATTGATATTGGAGAAGAGGATGTAGTGCATGTTAACTACATTGTGAGTTTGTTGGGGGATGGAGAGCTAGGAGGATGGCACAGCCAATACGATTACCTCCTGTGCACGCTTGAGGACCAGAGTGCAGACGTCTAGTACCACTGTTAAAAAATAAAAGAAAAGGGGGCTGGAGAGATGGCTCAGAGGTTAAGAGCACTGCCTGCTCTTCCAAAGGTCCTGAGTTCAATTCCCAGCAACCACATGGTGGCTCACAACCATCTGTAATGGGGTCTGGTGCCCTCTTCTGG
Organism: Arvicola amphibius; assembly: GCF_903992535.2. Taxonomy (NCBI): domain Eukaryota; kingdom Metazoa; phylum Chordata; class Mammalia; order Rodentia; family Cricetidae; genus Arvicola; species Arvicola amphibius. The sequence continues at coordinate 1,845,628 of NC_052049.1, forward strand.
CCTGCAGGTATACACACAGACAGAATATTGTATACATAATAAATAAATATTTGAAAAAAAAGACCCTAAAAAATAAAAAAAATAAAAGAAAAATACATATGTTTAAACAACGTCATTATCATCATCAACACCAATAACAAAACTCCTAGACAACAGAGTTCAGTGGATTTCCCCCTCTGGAAACCTGTCCCACCATCAGAAGTTTCCCTCATTTTTTTCTCAATTCTTCACCTTTCTGTAATTTTCCTTAATTGAGCTTGATTCGTCTTTGCTTGGTCCCACAGGTGCCTGTGCCTTTAATCTTCAGTGGTGTGCAGGTATGGCCTCAGAAGCCACAGTCCCTGAATGATCTTTGGTCACTGTGAGCATGAAGTGTCCGAAGTCATTGAGCCCAGCACAACAAGGTCAATAAAAGTCTGTCGAAATGAAAGCAACACACAGGTTCTCTCCTGAGGTGAATGGGAGAAAGCCGGCCCCACAGCCTCCAAATCCTAGAGCTGGTGCTTAATCAGCAGTGAGACAAGGGCTGGCACTATCTTTCTTTTTTACTTACAAGAAACATAATGATAAAATTACTAAATAATAATGATGATAATGATAATGATAATAATAATAATAATAATAATAAAACTGTTTTAGAATATGTGAAGCCCTGGGTTCAGGCCACAGCACTGAAGAAAGAAGAAAAACAATTATTTTCCAATGTGGTATTCAACATTTGTAATTCTGACACTATAATAAGCACCTAATTTTCACAGATTCCCGTCCTTGCAGTAATAGATAAGTAGAGCACACAGTTGACATTTCACAGGTTAAGAGGAAGAGAATCAGCACAATGAAATCAGGCTATTTTAAATGATGTCAATCTTCATAAGACAGCTAATGCTCTTAGCTCCTTCCGTGTGCCATGCACTTAGCTTGAGTTCACAGATTGTCGCTGCATTAATTTGGGAAGACAATTTCAGTGAGGGACCATTGAGAGTGGATGTGTCTGTGGGCACATCTGTGGGAGACTGCCTTAATTAAACATGTGGGAAGACTCAATCCACTGTGAATGCCACCATTCCCTAGGCTGTGTGTCCTGAACAGTTCTAAGAATGGAGAAATCAAGCAGAACACAAGGAAACAGGCAGGTATGGGTACATTCATTTTTTCCCTCTGTTCTTGACTGTGGGTGTAATATGACCAGTGCTCAAGTTCATGTTTCCTTGACTCCAATAACATGCTGTAACCTGGCATTGTGAGCTGAAACAAACCCTCAGAAGCTCAGAAGTAGCTTTTACGTCAGGGTTATCACAGGTCATCACAGCAACGGAAATGAATTCATAACAAGGGGTGTATATGTGCATTGTGGGCAGTATAGTTGCTGATCTTGGGTAGAGATGCCTTAGCTTCCCTCAGGGTCACAGATGGGAAGTCTCTCACAACACCCTTCACCTCAGTGCCACTTAGTTTGTTAGACAGGAAGATGTATTGCACCACCAGGTCTAGCCCTGAGAGAAATTCCTAAGTAGGACTCTCAGTATTGCAAAGAGCAAAGAAACCAAGAATTCTCTCCAAGCTTGTCACTTTGCAGACATGGATAAAGAGACCAAGTGAAAATGAGCTGATTCTCCACTTCCCTTGCTCTCGAAGTGGGCTATTGCTGGGGGTCTAGATCAGTTCTCTCATTGCGTTTATGAAAACCTCTCTCTCATCACCAACCTCTACCCTCCCACTTAACAGTCAAAAAAATCTAATATGCTATATCTTGGTCAAGTAACATATTAATATCTCCTCAAAAATCAAAACAAAACCAAAAACAAAATGACACATACACACAAAAAAAACTAGTCAAGGCTAATCATGTCTTCTTTTATGCAACTTCAAAACCAGTCTCCCTGGTGATCCCTCTTATCTCTAAACTTATAAAGTTACTGTTAATGGTGACAGTAATGTATGAATGAAGAGCTTTAGGAGCATGGTGGGCCATGATTCTGTAGGCTAAAACTCTGAATTCAAAGTGGTTCTTGTTCATCTGGACTTGGGCAGTCATAGACCATGAAATCTTGATACTGTACCCAGCCATATTAGCCATATTTTACATCACAAAACTTTTGAAGTTTCAGTGGTATTCATGAGTGTTAGGGCAGCCCAGTCCTCTGAACATAGTGGAGACAACTCAATCCTATGGAGCATGGTGGCCTTCCCCTTTGTCTGAGTGTAAGTGCCACCTGTCTGGAAGATGGGCTTTGCAAACAGGACAGAGACACACTTTGGTCCATCTCAGAAAAGGCTTGTTCAATCTTTTTTTGTAAAAATTCTTTGTATTTTTTAAAACTTAAACATCTATTTTTTAAAAAATTTTTTATTAATTTTTGTTCAGCTATACATTTTTCTCTGCTTCCCTCCCTTTCTCTCCCCTCCTCTTCAACCCTCTCCCAAGATCCCCAGGCTCCCAATTTGTTCAGGAGATCTTGTCTTTTCTACTTCCTATGTAGATTAGATCCATGTATGTCTCTCTTAGGGGCCTCATTGTTGTCTAGGTTCTCTGGGATTGTAATTTGTAGGATGATTTTCTTTGCCTTGTGCTTAAAAACTACTTATGAATGAGTACATGAATAATTGTCTTTCTGGGTCTGGGTCACCTCACTCAAAGTGATATTTTCTAGATACATCTATTTGCCTGCAAAATTCAAGATGTTATTTTTTTCTGCTTTGTAGTACTCCATTGTGTAAATGTACTACATTTTCCTTATCCATTCTTTGGCCGAGGGGAATTTATGTTGTTTCCAGGTTCTGGCTATGACAAACAATGCTGCTATGAATATAATTGAGTACATGTCCTTGTGGCACATGATCAATAAGACAAAACATCAGCGTACAGAATGGGAAAAGATCTTCACCAACCCCACATCAGACAGAGGGTTGATCTCCAAAATATACAAAGAACTTAGGAAATTGGTCATTAAAAGAACAAATAATCCAATAAAAATGGAGTATAAACCTAAACAGAGAACTCTCAACAGAGGAATCTAAAATGGCTGAAAGACACTTAAGGAAATGGTCAACATCCTTAGCTATCAGATAAATGCAAATCAAAACAACTCTGAGATTCCATCTTACACCTGTAAGAATGGCCAAGATCAAAAACACTGATGACAAGTTATGCTGGAGAGGTATGGGGGAAAGGGAACACTCCTGCATTGCTGGTGGGATGAAGTGAGGGGCTGTGGGCTGCTTTCCTGCAGCCCTGCTCCTGATCGCCGGGCTAGCTTGTACCCTGAAATAATTACACGGAAACTGTATTCTTTTAAATACTGCCTGGCTCATTAGTTTCAGCCTTTCTCATATCTTGACTAACCCATATCTAATAATCTTTGTAACACCACGAATGGTGTCTTACCAGGAAAGATTCAGCACATCTGACCTGGTGGCTGGCTTCATCGCATCTCTCTCTCTGAGGAGAGGCAAGGCAGTCTGCCTAACTTAGGAGAGGTGTAGCATCTGACTGAGCCATCTACCTCACTTCCTTCTTCCTGTTCTGTCTACTCCACCCACCTAAGGGGCAGTCTATCAAATGGGCCAGGCAGTTTCTTTATTAGCCAATGAAATCAACTCAAACAGAAGACTCTCCCACATCAGTGGGAGTGCAAGCTGGTAGAGCACCTTTGGATGTCAGTGTGGCAATTTCTCAGAAAATTAGGAAACAACCTTCTTTAAGACCCAGCCATACTACTTTGGGTGTATATCCAAAGGATGCTCAGTCATGCTTGTTCAGTCTTGATGGGTTTGCAAGCCCAGTGAGTGTCTCTTTTGCCGAATACCTGCACCCCACTGACCTGTAGTGAGGAGCAGACTGGCTGTGTTCCTGCCGCCCTGGCTCCCGCACAGCTAGCTTTACACACGAAATATCAACACACAAATTGTATTCTTTTAAACACTGCCTAGCCCATTATTTCTAGCCTCTTATTGTCTAATTCTCACATCTCTTGCTTTAACCCATATCTAATAATCTGTGTAACACCACAAAGTGGTGTCTTACCGGGAAATATTCAGCATGTCTGACCTGGAGGCTGGTTCTATCGCATCTCTCTCCCTGAGGAGAGGCATGGCAGTCTTCCTTACTTAGGAGAGGCGTGGCATCTGACTGAGCCATCTACCTCACTTCCTTCTTCCTGTTCTGTCTACTCCACCCACCTATGTTCTAACCTATTAGGCCAAGCAGTTTTCTTTATTAATTAGCCAATGAAATCAACAGATTGATAGAAGACCCGCCTCCATCACTGACCTACTTCTGTGCTGTCTGCATTGCATTTTGCATGAACCATGTTCATCTTATAGTGTGTGATATTTTTTAGGTCTGAGGTGGCTTTTGTGTTGCTTTGCATTTCGAATCCTTTTCTTGGCCAGTGAGATTCTTTGTCCCATATACAGGAGCTTTCCCTCCTTTAGAGCTTTATTTCACATCATCTTCTTGCTCTAGAACAGTTTGAACACCATTTTAGACATCTCAATACCTTACAGCATCTGGCCTGTATCCAGAAGGCTTTTCGGAGAGTCAGTTTGTATACCACAAGTTTTTTGCTTGTAACTGAAGGAAACCATAGTTGTTGCTGTCAATCAACACTTCCCTGAATATGTATGTTGGCTTTTCTGAGCAAGTGTTGTATGTGTGTGTGTGTGTGCGTGTGTGTGTGTGTGTTGTACATCAGCAGGAAATCTCAAGTGTTGCAACCTAGACTATTGTTCCTTAGGTACTGTTTACATTTGTTTTAGTTCGAGTCTCTCACTGGCCTGAAGCAAGTTACCAAATTTTAAAAACTAGCTGGCCAACATGTCCCAGGAGTTTTCCTGTCTTTACTTCCCCAGCATTGTGATTAACAACTGTAGATGGAAGTCTCCATCTTGCCTGGTTCTGGAGCAGCTCAGTCCCAAAGAAACACATGGAAATTTATATTAATTATAAACTTTTTAGTCTATTAGCTCAGGCTTATTATTAACTAGCCTTTACGACTTAAATTAACCCATGATTCTTATTTATGTTTAGCCATGTGGCTTGGTATATTTTTCTCAGTAAGGCATTTTCATCTTGCTTCTCTGCATCTGGCTGGTGACTGCATCTCTGCCTTTTCTCTTCCCAGAATTCTCAAAGTTTGTTTTCCCACTTATACCTCCTGCCTAGTTACTGGCCCATCAGTGTTTTATTAAACCAATATGAGTGCCAAATCTTTACAGTGTACAAGAGCATTTTCCCATATCAAACAACAATCTCTACAATGCCAGACTTTCTTCACATGTAAGACCGAGGGACGGAAGTTATGTTCTCCTGTTTGCATGACAAGCACTTCTCTGACTGAGCCATCTCCCCAGCCTCAGCTACTTTTTTTTCCACTGAACTAGTTTCCAAATGCAGAGCAGTGAAATTCCTTAAGGAAATGCTTGTCTTTTTCTATTTCTTGCCAGCTGTCCAGAAGGCCTTTTCCTTGTGCAATGACTTCCTCATTGTGGGTAATGTTATGAGATACGATAGGTCCTGATTTCCCCAGTGGAGGTGGAGTGGGGATCTCTCTTTCCCCTGCTTCCTGAAAGGCAGGGTTGTTCACGTGACTCCTCACTCTAGACAAAGCATATCAAGGGAGGAGTGCACAGCCCTTCTTAGCCCTGTATTGTGGCCAGTCTCGTCTACTCATAGTGGAAAGTAGGAAAAGTGGTCTGGGAGGACAAGAGAAGACAGCAGTGGAGACTTGCTTTGTGGAGCATCTGCAAGGAGAGCCTATTCCCTTAAAAAAGAGCCTGATCCCTCTTCACAGCATAGATACCTCTTAAAAGCCCCACTTACCAATTACTACTTGACCACCAAAATTCTGTCTAACTTTTTGAGGTAACAAACTGTATCCAAATCATAACAGCTCCTAAACTTCACAGGCTAAAGCTCCAGCCCCCAGTACAGTTGTCTTTACTAGAAGGGAATAATTAGCATTCAATAATACGGTAATAGTCAGAATGCAGACCAACGATGGAGGATGTATCTGAGTAGAGGAGAGGTCTTGTGAGTGTGTAGCAGGAAGAGGGATGTCCCCAAGCCAGGAGGAGAGTCCTCAGGAGCAGTCAGTACCGCCGGATTGTCTCTGGATTCCTCAACTTGAGAATTATGAGAAACTGATTATGAGCTCTTAAGAACCAGCCCTACAGCATCTCTCTCAGTTGCCCGAGGAGATGGACACAGGTGTAATCAGTCTATTTATGTCACAATAGAAAATTGCCATTTATACAGAAAGGCAAGATACTGTGAGCTTTTCTTTGGAGAAAGAAGTTTGTCATACTCCATTTGAGTCTTAGGATGAGATATGACACCGGCACCTTGAAGAAACATCTTCACCAAAAAATAATTACTTAAAATAAAAATAAAGCATGCCAGTGTGTGTTGTCCTGCTCCGTGTGACTTGACTTTCACAGAGACTTCTCCTTGAACCTTCATGTTACTAGAGCCAATGAAAGAGGGTAAGAGTTTGTCCTCAGACTTTGTCAAGGTAGAAACCTCTGCTTCAGAAGATTCTGTAAGCTCCCTTGTGAAGGCATATGTCACAAACAATCCCACACCAGTTTGGAATTATGATTAATAGAGTTGGGCACCATTCTGTAGTGGGGAGCCGGGTGGGAATGCAGCTCCCCACTACACCCTTGATTGCACTGGGTCATGCCATGTCTCTGGGTTGTGAGTGGACAGGCCCTGAGGTCAAGAATAGGTATTTTTGTTTGTTTGGTTTTCTTATTGGTTTTATTGAGCTCTACATTTTTCTCTGCTCCCCTCCTTTCCTCTACCTCCCCTTCAACCCTCTCCCATGGTCCCCATGCTTCCAATTTACTCAAGAAATCTTGGGGTTTTTTTCTACTTCCTATGTAGATTAGATCCATGTCAGCCTCTCTTAGGGTCCTCTTTGTTGTCTAGGTTTGCTGGGATTATGAATTATATGCTGTTTTTTTGTTTGTTTGTTTTATGTCTAAAAACCACTTATGAGTGAGTGGACTTGAATTTTGCATGGTGATAGATATGGGTCTATTTTCATTCTTCTACATGTTGATATCCAGTTATGCCAGCACCATTTGTTAAATATGGTTTGTTTTTTCCATTTGGTATTTTTTTTGCTCCTTTGTCAAAAATCAGATATTGTAGGTGTATGGATTAATATCTGGGTCTTCGATTCAGTTCCATTGGTCCTCCTGTCTGTTTTCATGCCAATAACAGGCTGTTTTCAGTCCTGTAGCTCTGTAGTAGAGTTTGAAGTCAGGGATTGTGATGCCTCCAGAAGTTCCTTTACTGTACAGAATTGTTTTGGCTATCCTGGGATTTTTTTTTTTTTTTTGCTTTTCCATATGAAGTTGAGTACTATTCTTTTAAGGTCTGTGAAGAATTTTGCTGGGATTTTGCTGGGCATTGCATTGAATCTGTAGAATGCTTTTGGTAAGATTGCCATTTTTACTATGTTAATTCTACCTACCCAAGAGTATGGGAGATCTTTCAATTTTCTGGTGTCTACTTCAATTTCTTTCTTCAGAAATTTAAAGTTCTTGTCATATGGTCTTCCATTTGTTTGGTTAGAGTTACTCCAAGACATTTTATGCTATTTGTGGCTATTGTAAAGGGTGATGTTTCTCTGATGTTTTTCTCAGCCCATTTATTATCTGTGTAAAGGAGGGACACTGATTTTTTTTAGTTAATCTTGTATCCTGCTACATTACTGAAAGTGTTTATGAGTTGTAGAAGCTTCTTGGTAGAATTTTTGGGGTCGCTTATGTAAACTATCATATCATCAACAAATGGTTAGAGTTTGACTTCTTCCTGATTTGTGTCCCCTTGATCTTATTTTGTTGTCTTATGGTTCTAGCTAGGACCTCAAGAACTATATTAAATAGATACGGAAAGAGTGGATAACCTTGTCTTATTCCTGATTTCAGTGGGATCACTGTTAGTTTCTCTCCATTTAGTTTGATGTTGGCTGTTGGCGTGCTGTATGTTGCCTTTGTTATGTTTAGGTATGTTCCTTATATCCCTGCTCTCTCCAAGACCTTTATCATGAAGGGATGATGTATTTTGTCAAAAGATTTTTCAGCATCTAATGAGATGATCATGTGGGTTTTTTTCAGTTTGTTCATATGGTAGATTACATTGACATATTTTTTGTTGAACCATCCCTGTATCTCTGGAATGAAGCCGACTTGATAATTGTGGATGATGGTTCTGATGTGTTCTTGGATTTATTTTGTCATTATTTTATTGAGTATTTTTGCATCAATGTTCATGAGTGATACTTGTCTGTAATTCTCTTTTTTAGTAATGTCCTTATGTGGTTTGGATATCAGGGTAATTGTAGCCTCATAAAAAAGTTTGGTAATGTTCCTTTTGTTTCTACTGTGTGGAACAATTTGAGGAGTCTTGTTATTAGTTCTTCTTTGAAAAACTTGTAGAATTCTGAGCTGAAACCATGTGATCCTGGGCTTTTTTTGGTTTGGAAACTTTTGATGACTGTTTCTATTTCTTTAGTAGTTATCGGTCTATATAATTTGCTTCTCTCATCTTGATTTAATTTTGGTAAGTGATATTTATCCAGAAAGTTGTCCATTTCCTTTAAGTCTTCAAATTTTGTGGAGTACAGGTTTTCAAAATATGACCTGATGAGTCTCTGAATTTTAGAAGTGCTAGGTGGCAGGAAATAATCAAACCGAGAGGTGAAATTAACAAAACAGAAACAAAGAAAACAATACAAAGAATCAATGAGACAAAGAGTTGGTTCTTCGAGAAAATCAACAAAATAAACAAAAATTTACCCAAACTAACCAAAAGGCAGAGAAAGAATACCCAAATTAACAAAATCAGAAATGAAAAGAGGGGCATAACAGCAGACATGGAGGAAATCAAGAATAGGTTTTAAGGTGTCCTTGACCATATTTGCTGTTGTTGTCAGAGTCAAGGTGGATGCTATACAGTTGGAGTATTGAGGGGCTCTGTAGACCTCCAGGCTCTGACGACAGTCCTTTGCTTGTCCTGAGTTGTTCCCTGGGGTCCTTGGACATGCCTTTTTTTTTTTTTTTTTATCAAGACCATGAGTACCGCTTCTCAAAGGCCCCTGATGTGAAGAAGCAGTAGCAGCAGCGGAGGTGACACCATAGCTTGGACACTATGGAATCGGTGACATTTAAATATCTCATGTCTGAAATTGAAGTCTTTAACACTCTTTGCAGATGGGCATACGAGGTGCTACTCAAAGCCAGTGACATCCCTCCCAAGAGAGCTGCAGGGTTGGGGTGCTGTGCTGGGGTCGTTAGCACTGGAACCTAGGACGGAGTTCTGGCAGAAAACTGGAGACATGGGGATAGGGTCGGGTGGAAAAGCATGGGGGTTCATTTTCTTCCTTGTAGAAAAGCTCTTATTTCCCTCCATTGTCAAATACTCTGCACTTGAGTTGGCCGGAGGGGCCATTCCAGCCTGACAACTCTTGTAGCATATTGCATGCCATTCCTGCTACAAGGCTTTCTGAGCTGAGAGAAGAGATGTCACTCTGGATGTCCTCCACCTGGCTGTATTACCCCTTCTTGTGACAGGTGATAGCTGGACCACATGCAGGCTCAGGGTACTGTGGTGAAGGGATCAGAGCTGACATCCTCTGACTCCCTGGGAGATGAGGAGAGTGGGATGCCTTCCTGGCACATCAGAGCTGGGTATGGGGAGTGGTGGAGGCACGCCTGCACACACTGCTTCCTGTCTGCAAGGAGGCTGCTGTGCAAGTCTGATGGGGCCACATAAGGAAAGCCGAAAGCACAGCACGGGGGTACATTGGGGAATTTCAGGCACACAAGACCCATAGGTGTGTGTGTATGTGTGTGTGTGTGTGTGTATGTGTGTGTGTGTGGTATTCACGTGTATGGTATGTATAAGTCATTTGTGAATGTTTGTAGTGTGTGGGGTATACATGTATGAGACGCGCTTTATGTATGTATGTACACATGGAGAGAAAGCTTAACTTTAAGTGTTAACCCATTTGCATTCCAGAGACTGGTTGCAAGCTCTTTCTCCTTGATTAACTTGTGCTTGCCTATTAGAGAAGGCCCGCCCACACAACACACAAGGTCTGCCCGCACTGCCTTGGGTTTCCTGACTCCACATATTTAATGTTAGGCACACTGGAAAAGCAGTGGAAAGACAAATGTCTGATCGACTCCTGACTGCTGCATCCAAGTTAAGATGTTCATCGCAGAACAATCATAGCTACTTAGCATCCTCTCGGAGAGGATGGTGCAAATGTGGACAGGGACAGGGACAGGGAGATGAAGGGAAAGCCATGCCTGCTTTGCGTAGGTGCCATGTCCCTTCAGCCTAAACATAGGTGAGTATCTACCTGCTGCCTGTACCCAACACTTTGGAGATAGGAAGCTGCTGGCCAGCAAAGCCGAGTCTCTTACCTAATCTTACCAAAGAAAGAGCAGGAGCTGGGTCCCCAGGGTCTTCCTTAGGCTGCTCACTGCCCTTACCTGAGTGTCTTATCCAGTGTCCCGTCTCAGTAACATGCTTTGTCATGTGGGCCTTAGCACAGGTCATAGCGGAAGGAAATGCGAGCAAACACCTCCTGAAGTCAACTCCCATGTACAGAACAGGGCTCCTTACTCCGCCTGGCACTGCCAAATGTCTGACTTTTATCACAAGCCTAATGTACAGCTCTGAGTCTCTGGGCCCCTGCTATGAATTATCCCTTTCCATGATGGCAGTATCTGGAAAGATGGTTTACTATGGGGGGATATAATAATAACTCAGTTGTGTATTGACAGACAAAGCAGTATATACTCAACCCGTGTGAAGGGAGATGAATACAGCTCAGCATTATTCAAATGATAGGAATCAACAGTCACACAAATCTAAGTGGAGCTACTGCAGGTCGGCCTGACTGACAAGCCCTGGGTCCACGCCATGCGGCCTCTGTTGAACACAGAACAATTGATTCTCTTTTCGTGTGGCTGATGGATGGCCACCATTGGTAGAGCCATGTGTCCTGGGACTACTGCTAGGCAGGAACTTGGAGCTGACATGGTTCTGTTTGAAAACCTATGGGTTGGGTCTGCATTTTTAACAGTGGGTAAGAGTGCTTGCTGCTCTCGCAGAGGCCCCGGGTTTGGTTCACGGTACTTATACAGCAGTTCACAACAGTCTGTAATTCTGATTCCAAGGGATCCAGTGCCCTCTTCTTGCCTCAGGGGCCTGTGGGGAAGCATGTGGTACATATTCACACACATAGAAAAATCATAAATAAATCCTTTTAAAAAATCCTCGGTGGCTGTCTCATTCCCCTCTGGCCCTCTGTCTATGTTCCATCAGAAAATTATTAGTGTTTTTTTTTCTTGTTTATTCAGATTTTCATGAAAGAACAAAAATAGTGTGATAGTTCTAGAAATGAGCCTATCAGATTTGACATTCGGGACATGTTGGGGAAAGAACTGCGTATGAGCAGAGTGTGGAAATGAGGGACTTTTGAGGTGGCGTGTGAGATAAGGCAATAGGGACAACTGGGCCCAGTTTCCTGCTCTCACTTTCTCCTGATGAAATGGTGGGTGGGCTGTCCCAGAGAAAATGCTGCACGGGATGCAGTTTTCTGGTTTTAAGATCAGTAAGCAGGGCCCTTTCTCCAAGCACCAACACAGCTCTGAAAAGGCAGGTTTTGTAATGGAGTCTCCACTAGCAGCAAGTTGGTTAGTAAGGGCCTCCATTACTTTTCTATGACTGTGTCGAAACACCAGGACCAAGCCAACTTAGAGGCAAAAGAGTGTATTTGGATTCTAGAAGGATAGCAGTCCATTGTGGAAGCAAGCCCCAGTCATGGTGGCTCGCACAGGAAGCTGAGAGCTCATCTTCTCAACCACAAGAAGGAAACAGAGAGCGTGAATTAGAAGTGGGTGAGGCTAGAAACCCTCAAAGCCTACCACGGTGACAAGCTTCCTGCCAAAGCTCCACCTCCTAAACCTCCTAAACAGTGCCACCAATGAGAGAGCCGGTATATGTAATGTACATACACACAATCCTAAATATGGCATGCTCAGTCTGTATATCGTTACTTGTATGTATTCTTTCAGAGCTGATGGTTTGCGATTGCATCACCAACTGCCATGCTCTTCTCCGAGGAAGACCGGAAGTGACTCACATGCTTCCTCCTGAGCACTGGTTTATATAGTGCCAGAGGAGCCATGCAAGCTTCCAAAGGACTGACACTAACAACAATCCCATTCGGCTACGGCGCCTATGAGCCACATCAATGACCAGCATAGCACAATGACCCTAAAGATGCAGTAGCAGCATGCAGACCTTCGTGGTAGCCAACAGCTTTCTAATTGGGCTTAAAACCTGCTCAACAAGAGAGAAACCATGCCTTAGATAGAAAACCTAGCCAGCTACCCAGGGCTACTCCAGTCCTGGATCTTGGAGAAGAACTTACTTGACTGAATGACTTTACTAAAGAGCGACCCCTATCTACATTTTGAGTATTTCTTTTAAACACAAAGATAAGTGTAGTCCTCAGCCCTTAGCAAGGAAACTTCTCTTTACAACAGACAGAGACCACTTTAGAAAACCACATCCAATCAAAATGCATGGGTTTTTCCTGTTTTGTTTTTGTTTTTTATCTTAATGATATCTCTCTTTCTGTACAGTAGGCATCTTTTTGGTGCAACACCCCTCCCTTCTGCTGAGGATTTCTCAGCTGGCCTGCAACAGTCAGGAAGCTTCCTGTGTTGCTGGCTCTTTCATTAGATATATAACCGGACGTCTCTGCTCTCCTCCTGCACTGACTACGTCTCTATCACTTCCTTTGAGGTAAGGAGTGAAATTGAAATTTACCTCCAGTCTAAGGGTAGAAGAAAAAAAATGTTTTTCAATGCTCCCTTCCTGCTGAGGGCATCAGTAAATTTCCTTGTGGCAAGTCTTCAAGAGCCTTGCTTGTGGCAAAGATACAGAACAGAGGGTCCCTGCTTGGTGGGATAGAGAGAGAGATTACTATGGTTTGGTGTGTGCCCATTTTCAGTTTTGCAAGAGGAATAGATTTGGAGCTTGAATGTAAAATGGTGTTTATGTTTTTAATCAATACCAAATATAAGAGTAAAAGTGGTCGGTATTTCACTTCTGCCTGCCAAAGGAAATAACCAAGGACTGGGTGGCTTGTAACCAGAAATAATGTGTCGTGTGTTCCTGGAGTTAGACTTCAGTAGGGGAGTAGGGGCTTGGGAAGGACCCTCTCCCCTATCTACAGATCTACAGACTGCTACCCCCTTACCTCATCCTCACCTGGAAGTAGGAGAGTAAAAAATCCCTCTGCAGTCCCTTTTATAAGGATGCTAACCCACCCTCACCCTAGTGATCTAATCACCCTGCTTTTGGATGTCCTCCCACTGTGGGTTTAGATTCCTGCATATGCATTTCAAGAGGTTGTGTGTGCACTGCATAACAGTTGGTTTAAAGATGGGAAATTGAGTTTGCAATTTCAGAGACTAGCAGCATTGGAAGAGGCGATTGCTTCTGATCCCCAAATTACGGAAACAAAATTGAAAAAAAAAATATCAGAGCCACCAGAGTGAACTAAAACTTCAATTCGTGGCAAAGATCACATCAAGAATGTGTCTTCAGCATAAACATAGGACAAGGTTCTGGGAAGATGGAGGTTTAGATGGGAGGCAAGGTGGGGGGTGCGGTGGCTGTGAATACTTAGACCTGAAGCAAAACTGCAGGAGGAAGAGGAGATACAGGCTGTTATCTCTCTGAGATGAAACCTAGGAAGAAAGAGAAGCAAAGCCAAGCTGGCCAGAAGAGTGTGGCTCCTGGTGCAATCAGAACCAATTAGAGGAGGAGTCAACATGGAGATTTGAAACTCCCTATAGACCTGTGGGTGCTGATGGGCAAAGCTGAATTAGACGATGCCTGGCTGCCAAGACAGTAAGATCTAAGGGCTGGGGTGCAGAAGGAGTACCTGACAAGATTCACAGAAAGTAGTACATAGGAAGCTACCTCAAGGACCTGAATCAAGCGATAGTTAAATATGTGTGTGTTTATGGCATGTGCTAGAGAAGTATACTATGCAAGTATTTATGTGTGCTATACAATATATAATGTATTATAAGTATATATGTGTGATATATGTATCTAAAAGATAGGGAGCTTAGTCTGGAAGAAATGTCACAATAACTTAGTTTCAGTCTGAGCTGCACCCACCCCCCATTCCCATTTCATAACTCTACCATCTCACTCCTGTGCACATGTGGAGGAGGGGGCGCTGTTGTCGGATGACAATGCCTAATGTCTCCGGGTACGGCACTCTCTAACTTTTGGCTCGATGCCACGACTGTATTTGAGAGAGTATGCGCTGATTTGGGGTATGTGGTGGTGCAGGTACAGTCATGTATGCGAGTGTCTTGGGCAATCCAATTTTAGCAGAAGCAATCTGTATCACATTGACATCTTTAAGGAGTCTTTGAAAGCTAAGAGATGATTTGCATAGCTTTCCCTTGGCAAGTTCCAGGTGGTGACACTTCTAGCAAGGGTGAATGGGCATCCCCTGTGTGAGGAGCAAGCCTGTCTAACGTAGAACAAGGATTTCAGGTCTGTAGCACAACCAGACCCATCATAACAACACACTACACAATCCTTCCTGGTGTTCTCTACTGCCCAAAGGTTTTGATTATTTTCTATGTTTAATCATGCTCATCTTTGACTTAGACTTCTGACCTTCATTGCACCTAAGTCCTCCTGTAGACACGGTTGAAAATCGTGGCTCCAAGCTGGATTGACCTCCTTTGCTGGCTCCCTCCTTATACCCACTCTGCTTTCCCCACTCCATCCCTCTGCACACTGCCCTGTGTAAAAAACACTGCATGAGTCTTTTTCTTTTAACCGAAATGAAGTCTGTCAGTTGCAGTGACCTTGTTTGCTTCCTGTAAGAGCTGACACTGTCAACTTGCAGGACCTAGAGCCACCTGGTATACGATCTCTGGAGAGGTCTGTGAGGAGTTTCTAGATTGGGTTGATGGAGAGCGGAAGTCTGTATTAAATATGGGCAGATGAACCATTCTCGGTAGTCCTGAGTTAAATAACAGGGGAAGGAGAACTGAGCGCCAGCGCGCCTCTCTCGGCTTCCTGACTGCGGATGCAATGTGGAAAGCTGCCCCTGCTGCCTTAACTTCCTTCCTTGATGGACTGTACCCTCGAATAGTAAGCCCAAAATAGATCTTTTCTTCTCTGTTCATCATATTTGCCAGAGGTTTTGTCACGGCGGTGAGAAAAGCAAGGAGTGTACCTACTGAACAGCATAAATCATGCACAGAAGGGAAACGTGGGTTGTTGTGACGGCTTGCTTGGCTCATCCCTGCCTTTGCTTCAGCACTTAGAGGTTCACAAGTTGGATTTTCCCTTCAAAGTTCATTACTGTGGCTGCTTCTCAGACATTGCTGTCCAGCCACACTGCTC